>NW_024881844.1:0-627821 GCF_019059575.1 Amphibalanus amphitrite
GTACACACTTTGGATTTTAAATTAAGATGTTGAATGACGTTTAGAAAGGAAAAATATCCGGGCGTGGAGGAAAAACTTTAAGAAGCTGGTGTGCGTTCCCTTTAAATAAAAAAGTTTGAATACCAAAACACGCGGTCCGGAAACTCAGTAAATCATTGAAAGCCGCAGCACCTTTCAGCAGCGTCGACGTAGATCTCCGGTGGCTGGGCCGATTCACTACCGCTGCCAGCGAGAACAGACTATGCAGACGCGGCGGACGGTGCGCTGCAAGCAGGTATTTTGGCCCCACTCTCCGGTTCAGTGGCTCTCAAATGGCGCTTTTGGCGCGAAGATTGGCCGAATCAGGATTTATTGAATCCGCGCCGGCCATTTGCGTTTCCCACTCATGGAAGTTAGCACCGTCTTTGACGATTAAGCTTTTATTTAAACACATGACATTTTGCCAATTGTCATGCTCGGAAAAGAAGTGATGAAGACAATTGATCAATAGCACTCACCCGTTCGATACATATCCTGCAAGTTTAAGTTTTATGTCGGGTTCCAGGTTACCAGGAATGCACTCATACGAGTGCAATCCTGCACTCGTAGGTATAATGTTAAAGTTCATTTGCTTCTTCGCTAAATTTGTTAGATGGGTACCTTCAAGCGTATGGCTTCGCTACAAATAAGGCGATGATTACCTACTTACTGATATCTGGCTTGTATAGTCACGTAACCCTCGCCGGACCTATTGGTTTTCTGCATACGCTCCGACCGAAAGGGGGAGGGGTACGACCCCCTCGCCATTACTTCGCAAAAAAAAACGGTCACAGAGCCGCTATTTTGGCATCATCGTGTTCACCTCGCTCAGGCGCGTCGAATGGTATACTTCTTGTTTGGGTGAGGTCAGGTTAAGATGTTTACCTCGGGTCAAGGTCAGATCAGCGCCCCTTTAGGTCACGAAGCTGGTCAAAGGAGGTCATGTTACATATCATTCGATTCGGCACGTCTTCTTGAGTCCATTGATGGCTTTTCCGATTTGCCAGTTCAATTTGATCGAAAGTTACTGACGAAAAACTTATGAGCCAAGTGACGTCATAAATGACGTCACGCAAGGTTAAAAGTGCAAAAGTGAAGCATCGGACCTTGCAGGGAGTGAATAAATCACGATTACGTGAGCTTGAGATAGTTTGAGATCGTTCCCGGCACTAAAATAGCAGGTTGATTTTTCCCCAATGACATATATGGAACGGTGAGGTCACGTGACCGACCTGACCTCATGTGACCTTTAGGAGAAATCTGAGGTATGTTCCATAAGCAGTGTTCCAGGGGCAGATTTTTTTACCGATGCCACTGGGACTTTTAAATCTCATGTTTTGAAGTATATATCATCTTTTTAAAGTCATAGAGCCTTTTTACAAGCTCGTTTTTTTTAGATTCATCTTAACTCACATATTGTTTGTGCATTATATTTTTTAGCTATATTTATCGTAATATTTACCTACTGTTTACTCTGCATTGTTTGCCCGTATATCATTGTTTATCATGTATAGTGTTAGTTTGACTTCGCCTGTCAGTGGGGGTCCGCCCTGTTGGTGATTACTTGAATAAATAAATAAATGAATAAATAAAGTATGCACGTTGTGAGACCTCTGGAGGATACTAAATCCTGCAAGTTTCATCTCCTTGTATAAGTTTCTCTGGCACTGAGGGCGTTGCGAAGTTGCGACATCTGAGGACCGTGCAGAGGTTCACTTATGACGTCATAGGTCAGTGACCTGACCTGACCTGAAAATGCGCTTGGTGTCACAAGATGCGACTTGGATGAAAGGTCAGGTAAGCCAAGTTTCAGCTTTCTATCGCCGGCGTGTTTGGAGCTATCGCGAAAAAAAACTAGGGTGGGGGGGCAGCATCCGCCCCCCCCCCCCTCGGCCGGCGAGGACCAAGTTGTCCCCGAGTTCAAGGTCATGCAGTTATCGATACAGGCTAGTTTAGGGATGCTTGCTTCAAGATTAGCACCTAGTAATATATGCCTACAATATGCCTACTGGCGCTCGATATTCGATGAAGGCGTCAAAAACAGTGCTGGATTTTTAGAGCGAGCCTCGTTAGAATCTGCCTGAAAACATTCTTTTTCTATCGTGTTCAATGTTCATGCGTGAAAAACGCTTTGGTTCATAAGCTATTCGGCCTCAGTGGCGATAAGCGTGTCGTTCTAGTGAGTCAGCGTCGGTGCCTGGCGACGGCGGCCAGCCAGCGCCAACACAAATTCTTCAGCTGGTGGTCCTCCGCGGCGGCAGCTGGCTGGTGACCTGACCTTGCGCGGCACCCGCACGGCACGCCGAGTAACAGCTGAACATCACCGAAAAAGTAAGCGAACCGTCTGTTCATGTTATTTCTTGAATGTCAATGTCAATGCCTTGAAATGTAGCATTGTGGTAGGTATACGGTTAACAGGTTTTTTTTTAACAATATATCGCATTCGTTTCATTTTGACCTCGGTTTGTCGTAAGAGCACGCCATATAGCCCAAAGACCGTGGGAGCTGCCTTATAGGAAGCCAGCATTTACCTGAAGCTTATCACTTAGTGATGGCCTATGTTCCTCCCTTTCAACTCGCCTCAACGAGCTCCCCTCAAACTTCTTAGTATATGCTCTTTCCTTCCGGGTTTTCCCGGGAGCAACATCCAGTATCCCATATCGCCGAACCGTTCGCCCGATAGGGTTAGGTACTGCTCGGGTCAGCCTTTACTGCCCCCGCCCCCGGGGCGGCCCAGTGACCGTTTGGGGTGGCCATGGTCCGCGCGGCCCCCGACACCCCCAGCTTTGGCACCTCTGTATCGTGTGACGGACCTCCGTCCCAGCAGCGCCGCCACCGCCCGGCGCCGGCGGCCGGCCCGACCCAGCCTGGCCGCGGAAGGCAGGAATCCATCTGGGTATTTTTAGGTGTCGACCGGTGCGCCCTCTGCTCCCCTAAATTGGGAGGGCCACCGAGTGTCGGCCGGTGTGCCGGTTCACTTCGGGTCTAGCCAGCGAGGGGTGCACTGCGCAACATCCCACCGCACGAACAACATCATGGTAAGAGCTCAGCGCGCGCCGCGGCCGGCGCTGTCAGTGAGACTGTGAGCACAGCACCAGTGGTGACGCGCGCCAGTGACCTGAAGACCAGCGACCCTCTGCGGAGATCGGCGGCTAGCGGAGAGAGACCCGCCGCTCGCGTCAGAGCGCACCCTCCGGTGATGTTGCTACCAACTGATCAGAGACTGTGCTTGCTTGTAGCAGAGACGGATAGTGCTATATGAATGCTAAATTTCAAATATTATCTGCACGTTCTCTTATAGCTTTTACGCCAGATTGCCTTCTTAAGTAGTGAAGTTGCGCTTTCACTTTTGCATCTGGATACTTTGGCTTCATTTAACACTTGCCTTTTCTCTCTATGAAAGGAAAAAGACCAGAGATGATTCGTCATACGCTATTAGCACTTAATTGTGTCCGAGTTGCTCATCAAAGTATACGTGTATATCACCTTCCTCAATATGTCCATCATTGACGGTCGTTTCCTTCTGTGTTGCAGGCCGACCTCGCTGCCAGAGATGTTGAGAGTGAGTATCATACCATCTATCTGTCACTTGTGTGACATAATAATGCAACTGGCTGGCCTAAGCCGCACTCTTGGGAACAAAGGAAGGCACATAAAATTAACAGAGCTTTCTCATAAGTTGCTGCCAAGTGGGAAATATTTCGCAGTTGGTTGGGGGCGTAAGTTTGATAAACACCTTTTTGCTTCTGTAGTATTTTGAGTGAGATGTTTTATAGCGCTGAGTTTAACGACAATTGAGTTGCACCTATAATTTTCCTAGCGATTATTTATTTATGATGACTTATATGCAATATACTTTATTGCATTTATAAATTACATGCTGGCTTTCAAAGCATCTGTGCTGTGGCATGCCCATTGCATATCAATGTGTAGATTGCTATATGGTTAGAGCGTTGTCCTGCTTATGATTAACAGCGCGAGTATCAAATTTCGCCGTGGGCCAACGGTGGCCCCTGTGGATTGTCGGCGGCTGTTCAGCCTCTTACACCAGTGCCGGAGGGCGGATACTGTAAATGGCCATCATAACCAACTCTCGGATCGGTCGCTCCCATTATTTCTCATGATCAGTGTAATATTCTGCCGGTGGCGGAGTCTGCGGAAAATTCTGCGCCACCGTCGATGACTACCCAGCTGGCCGGGTGCCAGCAGCGGCCCCGCCCGGCCCGGCGCGGCGCGGCGCGGCGCCACCGGCCTCTGGCAGGTGCCCGCTCTAAATCGGGCGCGGCCCGGCCTCTGCCGGAACTATGCGGGCCCATCTCGGCTGCCAGCGGGCAGGCCTCGGCCCGCCAGCCCGACCGACGGGCCGCGCGGCGCCACAGGTCACGCTCATGTCACGAGGGCCCGCCATGTAGGGACTCTCCGCAGATGAACGCGTAAAATCTCGAAAAAATTCGCATCTCGTCTACCTTTCCTTGGGAAAGATAATCGAAGAAAGATTTCAGTACAATGCTGTAACTAATGGTTGCCAGCTTTGACGCTGTGAGATGATAAGCATTGAGTTCACGTTCATTGCTAAAAGGCCTTTTAAAGTCCTGAATCTATCTCCTAATTTTTAAAAGGCGGCGGTAGAACGCGTTTCACATGCTTTTTGGGATAAGTATCCAAACTGCCTTTTTGTGTTTGGTTGCACACTGATTTCTTTTCCCATTCACGGCTGAGAGCATTGTCTTGAATTTCGATTCGACCCTGTGCTAGATGAATGCCTTAATGGCTCTTTCTCCGAACAGAAAACAGAAGAAAAAAATATTATGCTCCTCACCAGTACTATTGCCCCCTTAACTGCAGCAGATGCAGACTGTGGACACCGTTCTACAGCACGGCGTCTCCTCAGTGCTCCCGGGGCTCAGTATGGTGAGCAGAGAGCGGCGTGGTCTGTCTGCACAGCGCGGCTGATGCAGTGACGCTCTGCCGTTATTCTTGGCACGTAACCCGACTCGGCGGCTGGCGTGTTCGGCGCCGGTGACAGGCCGCTGCGCCAGCGATGTTTAGCAGGTGCCGCCAGGGAGAGAGCCCACCTTACGGCGCTGACGGCGCCTCACAAAGTAGCTGGTCTTCTGGGAGCACTAGCACATGTCGCACCTAACTGTTCACTGTTAGGTTAGCCAATCTGTGACGAAGCGAACAGCTAAATGCGGAGGCAGGTGAACCTTCGGGGAATGACCTTTGCATTGGCTTCCCCAGGAATTCCTTATTCGGCTCAAAAGTACTTACTGATATGAGAATGAAGATAGAGAGTGCAAATTGCATTTCTTTTGCTCATGGTTTTGTGAATCTTCCTTTATTTTAACGACACTGCGACTTGACCCTTTGTCGTATGACAAAAAACTACACGCAGAAGATTTTCTGCCGTAGGCGCACTAACCATCTGATTAGTAGAAACTTGCATGCCAGAGAGGCTACCGCCGCCTTATGGTCGGCCGAAGGCATCGTGCTAGGCGGCACAGCATAGCTTCCGGGCGGTGCGGGTGCTCTGCCATCTAGCGGCGGGAATCTCCAACTGTCGTGCGGTACAGCATAGCTTTCAGGCGTGCTTGGTCCTGCCATTTAGCGACGGCAGTCTAAACTACCCGCCGCTCGGCCCGTGGCCCGTCGCGTGCTTTCTGGCTTGGATGGGAGATGTGGTCTGGAAGTCGGCAAAGTCGATGCGAATTACAACTGAGTTTCAAAATGCTACATTTTTGCTTTGATTAATCAAAAGTTTAGAACAAACGTGTTCACATAGTCGGACAGGGCCCGCCCCGCTTCCCGACTTCATCTGTCCTTTACTGCAATCATTGTCACTGACTGCAGAGTGCAGACAATCTTCGTCAGAAGTTAACAGTGAACTCTTGACATCAAAACGGATCGAACCGGGCTCTCGCCATTACACCGCTCGGCTCGGATAGCTTTGCGTACAGCACAGCTTCTGAGCTGAACCACCAAGATCCATGGCAATAACTAAAATAATAATCACGCCTCGTTTGACAGCGTCATTTCATTTTCAGGGGCTCAGTTCGCCTTCTCCATCTACGACTTCGAAGGCAAGGATGAGGTTGACGCCTACTACCTGGGCGACGTGCTGCGTGCGCTCAACCTCAACCCCACCCTGGCCATGATCGAGAAGCTGGGCGGACAGAAGATCAAGAGTAAGTGCATACCGGTGCTGTTTTTTTTTTTTTTTTAGCGAGCCGTTAAATACCGCTCGGTAATAAATATTTACTCCTTTGAATTGTTATTAACAAATCGATGATTTTTTTATTTCGTTCGATTATTTCGCGTCCACATTTTCATCAGTAATTCACTCTGTTAACGATTGCTGATGCGCAAGCTTGCTCTCATTTGTTGTGAGTTCTTGATCGAAAGATTCTACGATTTTTAATGACACCGTCTCTATCGTTTTGTTTACAGAGCAGAAGAAGCTGAAGCTGGACGAGTTCCTGCCCATCTTCTCGCAGGTCAAGAAGGACAAGGACCAGGGTGGCTACGAAGACTTCATGGAGTGCCTGAAGCTGTACGACAAGGCGGAGAACGGCACCATGATGGCGGCTGAGCTGTCGCACGTGCTGCTCTCTCTCGGTCAGTGACGCTCTCTTCCTCTTCTCTGCTCTGTCCTCTGGTCCTTGAGCCGTTAAGTACGGAGTGCGTATGATTGCTCAACAGTACCTATCAGCGTTCATCAGTATTGTAATGTTATCTCTCGTTTGTTAAAATGTTCGCCATTTTGCGTGTCATTTACGACATACATTGGCTATACGGGCTATACACATTACGCGTTTTATCCACTGAAATCAACTCCTATTCACTATAAATCACTCGCCTATTCACTTCAAGTTCACGTTGTTGCTGGGTTGGCCGCCCCGCTAACACCCAGGGAGCGGGTGTGTTTGCCGAGTCTGGTTTAGGGAGCTGCTCAGCCTGCTGACGCGGTAGCTGACCGTGCTGCTGTCCTCTCCAGGTGAGCGGCTGACGGAAAAGGAGGTCAACGACATCATGGCCGAGTGCTGCGACGAAGAGGATGAGGACGGCTTTATTCCTTACGAGCGTAAGTGGGGTGCACGGGAACGCTGGGGTAGCGGGAGGGGACAGTGATGGAGGTGATTGGGGCGGATCGGTATGGGCCCAGTGTTTTATTGAATTATGTTAGGACATGAGCAGTGAGCGTGTTTTTTTTTTTTTTTTTGTCTTGTTAACTTCGTCCTGCCTACATAGATTTTCATCACTTAATTTTAGCTCAAATTGTTCTGCAATCCCCTTATTGTTCAGGATTCGCAATAATTATCTGGGTGTTTCAGCTTTCCTTAAGAAACTCACCACCATGCTGAAATGAACGCGCAAAAATCATTTAAGTATATCATCAATGACGCGTAAGTGGTGCCTCAAGGATTTCAGTACTTAGTAAGAGCAGACGTATCGTAGGCCCTTAGAGTGGTCCAGAATCGTACCAGTGTGCCTGCGTTTTCAGAATTGCACGTATGATAGATATGCCCTAGCAGGGCTAGCCCAGAGTTCACCATTCTCAGTAGCGGGTTGAATGCGGTATCGAGGAACTGTCGTGATGATCCTACCTCAGTTTGCAGCAGTGGGTCGCAGCGGCTGTGGTGTCACACCGTTGACGTAGTCGTTGGGTAGTGTGACAGTGTGACACTGATTGTAGTATGTGCTGGTGTTTTGG
This sequence comes from Amphibalanus amphitrite, assembly GCF_019059575.1. Lineage (NCBI taxonomy): Eukaryota > Metazoa > Arthropoda > Thecostraca > Balanomorpha > Balanidae > Amphibalanus > Amphibalanus amphitrite. The sequence continues at coordinate 7,730 of NW_024881844.1, forward strand.
GGGATGCTGTTGAGTTGTAGTTAGTTGCAGCGTTGTGTAGGTGAGACAGAGTAGATTATGACATGTCGTCTAAGAGTTTACAGTCGAGGGATTTGGCAGCGAGACTGCATGTGACCCACATGTGACGCTATTGATTGCAGCCTTCGTCAAAAAGCTGATAGCCGGCCCCTTCCCGGATGCGAAGTAAATTCGCAAACTTCGACATTCAAGCTCAGAGGTAGCTGCCCTATTGCTGACCGATTTACCACCCCAGCCACCCGGTTCCCGCATGTAGATTGCACCGTGTAGATCGTACCTTCACGCACCAATACCCCCATTGGAACAGCTACAGTTTGCCTCCGACGCACGTCACCTGAGCTGCCCCAACCCCGGAGCACTTCGGGGACTTAGCGCGGGCTCTTCCACCCCGCTTTGAACCACTCACCCTTGACATTTCACCCAAGCGACCTCTGAATGACGGCGCTTTTCAGACCCTATTGACCCCTGCAACCCTCTCTGACCAGCAACCACGGGTCTCATGACATACTTTTGAGCGTGCTCCTGCTCTCTGTAACAGCCTTGTCCAATCGGTGGCTCTGTTACAGCCTTTGTAAAACGGCTACTGGCCGGCCCCAACCCCGAGAAGAAGTAAGCGCGTCGGCGCAGTTCCTCCGCAGGTACACAGAGCCTAGCTTTGTAGCGTCTGCCGCCGTCACGTCTCTCTCGAACGGCTTCCAGCAGCTGTGCGAGCTTCGCCTCTGTAAAAGCTCAGCGAAAGGCACCGCGGAGAGCTTGCTGCTCTGCGTATTGACGTTGCCATACTGCCCAGTCGTCGCGCCATGCCGCTCTGTCCTACATGTAGACACTAGAGCTCACCACTCGTATGTGTGGACATCTGACCGCCAGCTTCAGTGATCGTCCAACGCCGACTAACTGGTGCCCGTGTGCCGCTTATCTGACCCCGCCTGACCCCGCCGGCTCGTCTTATCCCTAGGGTTCATCAAGCGGTTGATGGCTGGTCCTTTCCCCGACTCGGTCGCGTAGTGCCCCTATAGCAGTGGCCTCTCCAAAGTCTGGCTCGAAACAGGTAACTTGGTGGCCAGTGAATGGTCGCATGTCTGGAATGGAAAGAAACGGTGGTATGCGAATCCGCATGCAGTGAAAAGCGGTCAGTCCGATCCCGTGAAATCGGCAAAGTGACTATTATTTTAAGTTTACCTTCGGTTGGTGATTTCCAGCTGCCATAATCGTGTAACATTCTGTATATATTGAATTGTTTCAAGAGCACGTGCATTCGGCATGATTCGACGAATGATGGTGGGAAAGTGCTATCAATCCTCGAGCGGATGCTCCGTTGTACTCAAAGTTTCTTAATTCTTACTCAATGATTCTTAATTGACTTCTACATGTTGTCGTGATCTTCCCAATATTGTTTTCTCTGTCGAAGAAGACATTAATTTTATAAAAGGATGATTGATATTTATGTTGTACAGCCTGACACCAAACGATACTGAACACTTGAATATTGAAAGGAAGCGAAAAGAAAGCGATTTTGTGATCAACTATGATAGCATTGAAAGCAGACAACGCTACGTCCTCCCAAACGCTGTGACTTATGTGAACCGTGCATGCTTCCAGCTTGTGTTTCTCCTCCAGCAACTAACGATGATAAACTGGGAACGGCAGTACCTGAATGATGTATAAATCGCTCTATTTGCTTCGCCTGGTATCGCAATGTTTTATCTCATCGTCAATGTTTGCTTCGAGCAAACATTTATTTTCTTTTCATATTATCTGTATCTAGAAATGCTTTATTCATATTTCATTATCAATGGCGAATTCTCTAAGATAATTGATCCATTTTAGTTTTCAGTGGCTCATTAGCTTATATACAACAAATAATCTGACAATCGTCAACGTTTGACTCGCCCGTTTGACCGTCTATGCGTGTTTCCAGGTAAACGAACCAACATCTCGACCCATCTTTCACTGGGAGGTGGCCTCCCGGCCGCCGAGTCACCTGGCGGCCTCGCTCAGCAGCTGTGTGCAGTCTGCGCGTGGTGAGCGCGGCGCGCGCGAGCCGGCGCCGCCGCCGCCGACCGCCGCCGCCGCCCCCTCGGCCCGGGCGGCAGCGACGCGGCCGACACAGTGGCGGCGCCGGCCACCTTCACTTCCAGGGAATTTTTTTTTTATAAGCTCCGCCAGCTCGAACCCATACATATGTATATTTCACTCGTGATGTGTGCGTGTGAATATTGGTGCGTGTCGCGCGCCGCTGTGCGTGTGCGTGTGGCGTGCCGCGTCCGGAGCCCTCTCGCCAGGGCGGACTGAGTGCGATCTAGTCAGCTCCCGCTGCAGAGAGCGCCCCGACGTAAGTCGGTGTTGACGCTCTGGCGCGGGAGTGTGCGCGCCCGCTCCGCTGCCTGGTGCCGACCGGCCGGCGTGGCGGAGCGCTCGTCTGTCCGTCTGTCCGTGGTCGTCTGTCCGTGGTCCGTGTCGGTCCGTTGTCCGTTGTGCCCGAGTCCTTTCCGTTAACTTGACATCACAGAAGAGTCAGCATCATCAGTCAGTACCATCCGGCAAATCTGTTTTATCAAGTTTCGGAACAATATGTAAATAAATTTGTAAATTAAATGGATGTTTTTGTCTCACTGCACGGCATGAAACTGGAAAGCTCGATGAACATTAGGCACTGGGAGTGGGCCTTTTAATAGTATTTGCAACGTTGTTTAAATCATTGATGATGTGCGGATAAATACAAGGTTGGCACCCCATGGATGGTGGGATAACTGGGGAGCCTGTATTGGCAGACAGCTGGTCATTCGGTGACCACACGATGGTCAGAGCCCTTCTCATATCGGTCATCCCACTCCCAGATTAGTGTGAAGGCCGCTCTAACTCTGTCCTGGCTCAGTGCCGACATACCGCATGCCTGCTGACGCCCGAAAATCAGCGAGCCTGGCCGACCTGAGAGACACTCCGTCTCGTTTACACGAGTTATTCAAACTTCGCGCTAGCCCAGAGCCGGCATGTCGCACACTGATTCATTTTCATTGTGGCGCCTCTATGAGTATCCATACACTTGAAGTGTTGATTCACATGGTCCATTTCTGTTCAGTTATGTTTTATTTGCTTTACGGTTCACACCACATTTAAGAACGCACTTCTTTTATTTCTCCGAAGACTTTTTGTTGCAACGAGCTTCTTCAACATGTTCTTAATCCATTCGTCATTTTATCGTCGGTGTAGGCGTAAAGAGATTGAGTTAAACTAGGAGCTAAGGTTCGGAATTCTAAGCTTTTGCAACTGCTAATCTACATTATAATTCACGAATTACGAGCTCGGGTTTAATTGATGTTGATGCTTTCGTAATAATAGGCCAAGCGATTATTCCCTGTATTTAAAATGCTATTAAAGTTTACTGAAGATAAGTTACCATTACGCATCGCACTAAACCACTTGGTGGCTCCAAAGCATTGAAAAGTACCGGATTTATTATTGATTGTAACTATTTCAGATGGGTGTTCTTTAAATTGAATCCTTTCATAAGAGGAAATAAGTTCGGCAAGTACATACGAGTACAACCCGTCACGGGATATTCCTTTGAACACAGGGGAGTCAGTGGCTGGTCAGCCGCGGATCTCGTTGTCGATGTGCCAGTTGATCCAGTCGACGTAGTTCTGGACGCGCGTGTAGACGCCCGGGTAGCCGGCGGTGGCGCACTGGAAGCCGAAACTGACCACGCCCACCAGTCGCCAGCGGTGGGCGTGGCGAACGACCAGCGGGCCGCCCGAGTCGCCCTGACAGTGGGCAAAACGGAAATCAGATCCGGGATCAGTTGGGCGGGCCGAAATCAGTAGCCGGGCGGTCAGACACTCAGACACGGCCGAACGTGAAGCGGACTTCTCTGAGACATGCGTAGTGGATTCAGCCTAAATTTAGTCTGAGCAAATTGAGTGAGTGGAGTTTCGTGTTCAAAGCTCATGGCAGGCGGAGCCCATTCGATAATAATTCATAGGAGCTAATTGTCCCACCTGTTGAACGTGGTCGCTTTGCTGGCTGCAAGTGAAACTGTATGGGACTTAGTGCCAATAGGAGCTTATTATGTACATTATTCCAAAACACGCGGAACTGCTGAAGATACGCATCATACTGATCACTTGTTGCCTCATCGTATCCACTGTAGCAATAAGGACATCTGTAAATAAAACACTTTTCCTCGATTATCTTTCATAAATCTAATGGTTATTACCAAGCCTCCCTGGTTCGCCCACTGACCTGACAGGAGTCGCGTCCGCCGGCCGGCAGGCCCGCGCAGATCATGTTGCGGGTGATGATGCTGCCGTATGTAGTGCGCCTGCACTGAGCGCTGGACATTAGCGGCACGTGGACCTCGCGCAGTACGGCGCTGGGCCGGCCCTGGTAGGCGGTGGAGCCCCAGCCGGTCACCGTGGCCCAGCGGCCCGCGTAGACCGTCTCTGAGAGAGGGAGGGGTGGCCACTGGTCAGCGATTGTGTTATGGGGAAAGGCACATACCTATTCACTATTCAGTGACTGAATCTGGGGAAGGGCGAGTGGTCATGGGCCATGACTCTCATGGGGACGGGCAATTGGTCAGTGACGCCTCTACATACAGTACTCGTACATCATTCATTTACGGAATGCCAGCAAATTCACAAGAATTCGTCATAAAAAAACATGCAGAGTGACTCCAGCGTAATGAGTCATGGGTTCCAACAGTCCTATTCAATGTCCATTCATGTTCGACCCGGATGAAGTCAACTACGCTGTTATCCAGTCGGCCTCGTGGATAGACTAGCGACTGCACCCCAAGGCCCTTATGCAACCCTGAACGATAGACGGTCTCGCAGAGACTCAAGATGACACCCCAACTCCGTCGAACAGCCCTGAATCGCCCCACAGAGACTAGCCATGCCGCCCCCGACTCGTCTGGACAATCTCGGACAGTCCCGTAAGGGTTATAAGGGCAGTTATCCAATGGAACAACTGCTGACTTCCGGCCGGCGGAACGGCAATCTCCGAAACAGCGAGGTGCCGGCCTGACACCGTCTCATCTCTCCGTGGGGGGCCAGTGACAGTGGCCGCGGGGAACGCTATGCCGTAGTTATGTAAGCTAAATAATTTAGGGTTACGTTGGAATCTGGCAGCTCATTGCAGATTTACCGTTCAAGCTCAGATGACAGTGTCAATTCCAGCTTCGACGAGGTCGTATTTGTAATTGTAGTGGATTATTTGTGCTGATTTATTATGCTTACTAGTCAGTAGGCATTCTAAATGATCGCGCATTTCTATAACTGATACGGACAGAAAAATAACAGGATGTGAGTGTTACCTACCTACACATGTAGAGTGGTAACATACATATGTATACATACATATGTAGAGTTTTTCGTAAATATTGGTGCAAAATTAAGTTGCATTTCTTTTCAATATGTAGAGTGTATAAGCCCGTAGTAGCTTAGCACTACGGTAACAGTTCTCACTTCTTTCCATACCCTCACAGAAAAGTTGTTCAAGTAAAACTCTTACAAAATCTTAGATCCGCTACCGAAGCATCATTCATCTCTGTACACCAGATTGATAACACTGATAAATGCATATGGTGCATGTGTGCGCTAATGCCGCACGATGAGTAATGGATTCTGGCCGGCGAGAGACTATGATCGGCCAGATGGGAGAAGATCGGCCCGGGGGGAGGGACGGGAGGGAAATCGCCCGGCACACCACATCGTTAGCGGGCAGAATCGCCGGCTCGTTAGCGGTGTCTGACATTGCCTCCTGCGGGCGGATCGGAACGGGAGACGAGCTATCCCAGCAGATCGGGATGGGAACGGATGGGAACCACTGGCAGAGCTGAACGGGATACGGAATATCCCAGTAGATCGGAACGGGAGTCGGACTTTCCTGGAGGATCGGAACGGGAAACGGACTATCACTACGACTCGGGATACTGGAACGAGCTATCCCAGCAGTGCGGGACGAGCGATAGACAATGCCAGCAGGTCGTGAAGGGAAAAGGCTGTCCCACCGGCAGATCGAGCCGGGACTATCACTGCGGAGATTGGACGATGCAGACTATCCCTCCCTCCGGGACGGGAAGGATTGTCCCAGCAGATCGGACGGGCAGACTATCTCAGCAGAGCGATAAGGGAGACACACTATCCCATCGGCAGATCTCAGATCGGGAACGGGCAGGACTATCCCAGCAGCCCGGGATGCTAATTGGGACACGAACTATTCGAGCAGCAGCTCGTATGAGACAGAGCTAAGCCCAGTGGCTCGGGACGGTGACTGATTATCTCAGAAACACACCAAACCGGGACAAGGAAACGGACTATCTTGCCGACGACGGAGTAAAGAGAGAGAGAGAGAGAGATAACTGTATTTGACAGACTCGAGGTCCAGTACCAGTCACATCACATCAAAATTGTACCACTGTACAGGGCAGAGCACCACGCTCTCCGAATCGATGAATAACATGCCAGATCACTTTCATATAGGGAGGATACGATTCGGTTGTCCGTCTGGCTCAGGCGAGTCATGAATCCATAGACGGCCTTTCGATACATCGCCATAAAGTTATCGATTCTTTCATTCACAAACATGTCGGACGCACTACAGAAACGATGATAACCAAAGAACATTCTAGCTGCATTGTTGAAACAAACAGTAAATTTCCTTGACACAGAAGAGCGATAAGAATGCCACAGATGCACACCATGTACATTAGAACAATACGTAGAGTATAAGTACCGTTTCACATTATATGAGCACATTGCAAATTTCCTGATCAGGGAGTTTGCCCGACAACAAAGAAGACGATACTGATATTGGATTTCCAGATCATCAGTTTTCTTGGGGCTGCTGGTGATATGGAAGCCAAGATATTTGTACTGATCAACATAAGCTAGAACATTTCCACACAGCACAATATCAGGCAGGATCATATTTCGAAACAGTGGAGGCAGAATCGACATGCACACTGATTTCTTGGTATTGAACACAATATCATGATTCCCTGCATAGTCAGCACAAATGTCAACCATTTTTTGCAGACCCTGTGGCGTAGGGGATAGGAGCACCATGTCATCCGCATAATATAGGTGGTTTATACTCCCCAGATAATGACATCCTACACCACTCAAGTCCAATTTTTCTGACAGCTGGTCGGTATAAGCATTAAACAGGTACGGAGAGAGTATCCCGCCTTGCCTTACGCCATTCGTCACAGAGAACTCCTCAGAGAGGGTTTTACCCCAAAGCACATGATACCTCTGTGAGTCTCGCCACCGAACGAGGAGCCTTACAACGCTATTATCCATTCCCCTACTCAACAGCTTATCAAATAGAGTCCAATGGTTCACGCGATCAAACGCCTTTCTAGCGTCCAGAAAACAGACAAAGACTGCACTCCTATTGCGCAAATAGTGGTCCACAATTTCTTTTAACGCATACACAGCCATATCGGTGGAGTGGCCCTCCTTAAATCCAAACTGATGATCGCTAGTGAGAAGACTTGCTTTACATCGAGTGAGTATGACCCGCTCCAGTATTTTAGAGCTCACCGTGGCCAAAGCTATTGGCCTATAGTTATCCTTATCAGTCAATTTGCCTGTCCGATCTTTCACAATAGGGCGAAGTATCACCTTCGACAAAGAAGGAGGCAAGACGCCATGTCTCACCATCATCGAGAAACATAACGATAGATGCGTAGCACATGGAACACCCGCAAACTTAAAATGTTCTGCAGATAGACTGTCACAACCTGGAGAGCGACCTGACGACAGCTCATGGATCGATTCTAAAACCTTAGGAACCGAGAACATATCAGCACCTTCACCATCATTACGAAGCTGATTCAGAACACCTTCTTTACAGTCATCGCCATCAACACTATTCAGAATATCAGCAAAGTGATCCTTCCACATGTTCGCTATATTTTTCTCTCCACTGACGCTTCCAATAGACTGGGCCAGTGGCGGATCAGCGTTAAGCTTACGAACTTCTTTCCAAAAAGTTGCTAAGTCGCGCGGGTTTTTAGCAAATTTATCAGCTAGTGATTTTGCTCGCAGCTCTTTCTCATTCTTAAGACAAAAACGAAGCGCATACTTGAATTGTGACCTAGCCATTCGCAACTGGCTGTAGATGTAGCCCTGACGGGGCTTTCCAACCAGGGACCAAAGGGAGTAAACATCACCGAACAAGGTGTGTTTCTCCTCCACAAACTCGGTCCAACCTGGGATTGTTCGCTTACAGCTACCATGCGCTCGTTTGGCCACAGTAGTAAGAGTAGCACTCTTAATAGCATCAATTATCGCTTCATAATAACCATTGATAGCCTCTCTGTGGGCTACACTACAGTCAGTGGCAGCACAGAATATAGCCTCAAACGGTACGTCAATATTAGACAATTGCTCCCTCGCGGCCATAGCAAAGTTGTTCAGACCAAGTTCGTCAACAGAAGACCAATCAACTACCCACCTAGGATCAGATTCAGCAGCCTCGTGTGAATCCGGGATAGGATCGGTGGTCATGATTTCCAGATCACAACACACTGGGAAGTGGTCAGAACTCATAATCGACACATCAACCCTAACAGCACGAACGAGAGAGTAAAGACTCTTTGTACAGACTATGTGGTCAATCCAAGATTCTGTGCAACTGCCATCATTAGTATGAGTGATTGAACTCTGGGGCAATAACAACACATCAGCAATGCGTAAGTCTGCCTCATGACAGAATGATTCAAGTTCAATTCCAAAGTCAGATTGCTTGATGATGTCAGCATTAAAGTCGCCTACAATGCAGACATTGGGTGAGTCAAAATCATCGATGATTCCTTTGAGCTTAGCTAGATAGTACACGTATTGATCAAAGTTTTGTCTCGAGTCATACGGAAGATAAACCCCAACGAGAAGCAGTTTGTGGCCACCTAAATTACATTCTAATCCAATAATTCTGTCGTCATCAAAGGAGATAGGTCTAAAGTCAAACGGCTTCGATGGTATCGGAGAGATATCTAATAGATAATTCAAACGGTACCTACCTATGTAAGAGGAATATGTATATAATAGGTCAGCATGTAAACGTCGAGGGAAGCAGGCATTTCCAGCAGTACGAAAGGTAAAATCATTTGAACTTCAAACAGTCTCTTTCCTAAAAAAACCGGCGATATCAGCTGCCACCCCGGCAGACTTTTCTCGGAACACGGGCAGCAGGAGCGGCGCTCCCGCGGGCCTCTCCATCCAAGACGCAGTAGGTATACGGGCCAAATCGATACGGGACGGCGGCATCGCTCAGCCGCGCGAGCCGCTCACCAACTGCAGATGACCGCATTAGTAGCAGGGCCGCGGCTTTCAGCGAACAAATCGCGGCGGAGTTAGCTCTACGTAAGTACATATTAATATAGTTGCGCCGGCATGCCCATCGAACTGCCAGCTTGCAGCATCAATTTAACCATTGTGCAAAACGCTAAACGTTTACTCGCTCTCGGTTGCTTTAGAAATATTTTACACTTATTTGTGTTTGTGTTTCTAGGTGAATACAAATAGTTTTGAAGGCGATTTACATTTTTCGTTTTGCTGGCAGCCTAGCACATGTGTGCAGTTTTTATCCTACACCATCTCTCTAAACGAAAACTGTCGTTCTAATTTCACGATCCTGTGGATACGGAAGGCTAATACAGAACACAATTTTTGCAGCCTTTCATGTCGATGGAATAAATGGTTGGTGAATGATTGATGCTAATTTTCTATAAGGGCCGGTCGGATAGCAGAATGCTGCCTGCTCAGGTTTTGAGTGAGCCACATTGGCGGGCGGGTTACCTACCTACCCGAGGGCTACCGACGGAGGGTCCACCATTCTGTAGTTCAGCGTCTGCCGCCTGGTGTCGCTAGAGCCGTTGGGCTGCTGACACACCGACACCAACACGACGGACTAGCTATTTGTCGCTTGGCTAACTGCGTCTCTTTTGTGTTCGTATAGGAGTAATATGAACTGCTAAATATCACCTATCCGTGCTTCTATCCTCGGGATACAGAAATCCTTCTCCTCCACGCCGCAACCCCCTTCCGGGCTGGACAGGCAACTTTATCTCATGCGGGCTGCTCCCTTGGAGCGGCACCGCTGCTCCTGAGGGAGCGCACCCCGTAGCCGGGTGCAGTGAGTGCCTTGGGGCTGGGTGGCCTGTCCTCTGGACGGGCTCAGCCCCGGCGACTCACTAGGGTGCCTGCCCAGACCAATGTCTCCCCCTAATTCCTATCATCCTTCCGGCTCTGCAATGGTCTTGTCGACCGAAAGGGCCTAACCCAACAAAACAAACAACAAACTGCTAAATATTACATTAAATAATAAGCAGGCCGCAATACACTAAAAAGTGTGTTTCCTTTTGCACTTTACGCACCAGTCCCATCATCTTCCTATCAAAGCATCCGTCATATCTAACTACCTTCCAAATCGACCTATCTTCATGTTTGATCCCATGCCTTCTTGTTCCGCGCTGACGGCCACCCAATTAGACATTCGAAGAAGGCAACTCCAAAACAAACAAACAAGTCCCTGTGGGGTAACCGTTTGAGCGGCGAGGTCAGGTGGCCTGTCCCACCAAGGCACACCTGTCCCAACAGGATGGGTTTAACAGCTTTCTGTAAATCTGGTTGGTGAAAGGCAGCGTATTCTTTCATGGGTTTTAGTGGTCCTAATTTGCACTATGCATAGTATAACATTTACATAATGCCTTCTTGTTAGGCATAGCTGACCTGGAGCGCCTGCAAGTTTCGGTCCTGCACACGGCCCTGCTCCCTGCCGTTCTCCCTGTCTCCGCCCCTGCGGACGAAGCCTCCCCACTGCTCTCCCCTGTGTCCGCCTCTGCGGACGAAGCCTCCCCCATCCACTGTTCTCCCCTGTGTCCGCCCCTGCGGACGAAGCCTCCCCCATTCACTGTTCTCCCCTGTGCCCGCCTCTGCGGATAAACCTTCCCTCCCCAACCGCTGTCCTCTGTGTCCGCCTCTGCGGATGAAGCCTCCTCCTCCCTCCCACTGCTCTCCCCTGTATCCGCCCCTGCGGATGATGTCGGCAGCTGTCCGTAATGAGGGGCTGACAAGGCGCTCTCGGAGAGAATCGACGAGCTCTCCCCAGGGAGCTGGGCAGAGGGGAGGCAGGTCATGCGGGGAGGGTCGGGCAGAGCTACCGCCGAATGCGTGTCACCTTCTCTGCAGGCCTGTGGAGCCCTATACCTACTTATGACTCGCAAACAAGCTATAGGAAAGCGTGAATGACTTGCTTGTTTATGGTGTAAAGAAGTAAAATTAGAGTATCGTGCCTGTATAATTTAAGTAGACAAATATCCAATTTAGGATAGCGACATTGCGTCTGACATCCCTTGGCTTTTTTGGTCAGACGCGCTTATGACGGCAATGACCGTTGGCTGCGTATTTTTTTATGAAGATGTTTCTCTCGTTTTGGAATATGCTGTTTTGTACTTCGTTTGCATAAATGTTGGTTGTCAATTGTCATTATTCATTTCGCTCTGATTTTTTAATCCTAAGCATATCGATGAGTGAAGACTTATAGTATGTAGGAGTTCAAATTTAGCTCTTAGCTGTATATGGAGATGAACTGCCCCGCCCATCAGTGTCATTGCCCGTAAGGTCGACCAGCTCCCAATGGTCACCGATGATCAAAGGCCATTCTCTCAGAATGGCGACAGCCGAAGCCGTCCTAATAGGATTATCGCAATCGCGATACCGGACCTTCGTTGGACTCCGCTCTACTCTGCATCCCCACTGTCCTTTGAGGGGCAGACGGGCAGGTTCTCAGTACCTTTGTCGGGAAGACGGGGACAGTTCTCCGTACTTTTGTCGGACAGACAGGCGGGGCAGTCCTGAGAACCTATATACCTTTGTCGGGCAGACAGGCGGGGACAGTGCTGAGACCTACCTGTGTCGGGCAGACAGGCGGGACTGACTCGCGGCCCGAACTCGACCGGCTGCTGCAGGCGCAGCAGCGCGATGTCGTTGTCGATGGTGGCGTAGTCGAAGCGCGGGTGCCGGTGGATTTCGGTCACGTCGTGCACCCAGAATCCGTCGCTCGGGTCGGTGACATTATGTGCACCGAGGAGGACGCGTACTTCGGCGGCGCGCAGGGCACGCGGTCGGGCCATTCCCTGCAGAAACCTGCCGCCCGAGAGATGGGGACGGCGGGTTATGGGTAGTCATGGAAACGTACGCTATAGAACGGGAAATCGGAATTCAAGTTCTCTACGCAGAAAAGCTATATGGAGTGGCATTATATTGTAATGGACAATGGTCGCTTACCTCGCATGTGCTCTATGTTATGAACGCTATGCACGCATTGTCAAAGCAAATGTGGCATAACTGATGGAAGGTACATAACAGTAACGCCTATACCAGTGCGTCTGCGTGCTTCTTTATAAAGATGTAACGACTGTGCGCTATTTTACATAGCAACACCACGGACTACCGCCTTTGTCGCTCGCTGATCAGTAGGATCGCTGTCTCACATGATGGTGCAGTGCGCGGCGGTGACCACCAGTCGACTGCTGATGAGTGTACCGCCGCAGTACAGGGCGTACCGGGTGCCGGTCTTGGTGACGAGGCCCGCCTGCCAGGGCCACGAGCCGCGCACAGCCTCCTCACCACCCACCACCCGGCGACTCAGGCTGGCCGGCAGACCGCACACTGGCGCGAGAGGGGCACAGGGCGCGTTACTATATGTAGATACGACGGCGTTAGATATAGAAAATTTTCTTGTTGATCATGAAATCCTGATAATAATAAGACGTTCAGCAAACATGCCATATTGTTATGGCACATTCGTTTGAAGCACTTAATTTTCTTTTTCTTATAAACACTCAGAAGCAGATGTAGTTGTTTTGATGATTTTTTCCCGTCTGGTTATTTACAGTTCAATAATTTCTTCACTACAACACAAACGCACAATCTCACCTTCATTGATTGCGACCCGGTCATCTGCCACCATGTCACCGGATCGATCACTGATGGCTCCATCGAGGCTCACTGGAATGCTGCCGTAAGTCAGAGACACACAGAGGCAGAGCAGAGACAGAGTCAGTGTCACCATGTCGCACAGACACCCGCTCCCACCTTCACTGGACAGCTCGTCCGGCCTGACACACTCGCCCTGACACACCAGGCACTGACACACCAGGTACTCGTCTGGCCCAGGAACGGGGCCGAGCCAGCCATCAGCTGAGGAAATTACACAGCTGCTGCTCGGACAATTATACTCGGACCTTCAGTCTCCAGAGGTGCCCAATTGGCTTTCAATGTGGTCGCACTTGTGAACTTGAACGTTGCGCGAACAGTCAGTTGTTACAGGACTACTCGCATACACCCAAACGCATGTTGCCAGGACATCTGAACCTGTACCCATCTCTTAGTGAGTGTTTAAGACCCAGGCTGTAAAATGAAGGCCTTGGCTATGTCAGCATACTTAATGATAAATTGAAAAAGGACGCATTATTTAATAATCTACTTAAAGGGACCCTCCCACCTTAACATTAGACTTGAGTTGAGATAGCCAAAATGGGGTAGCCCTGGCTCACAATTACCGGTTTCGGCACTCACAACATCGAGAAATGCCTTAAATCGGAAATATTGAATTTCAAAATTGCAGCATTTTGATTCAGAGGGGCTAATGCTTAGGAATACCCCTCTGAATGTGTGACGTCAGCGCAAATATCTAACGATTTTTAAATGTTTGACTAAAACGTTTTGTAGCACGCGGTGATATATGCTATTTGCGCGCAACATCTGCCGCAAACGCCGCACTTCCAGGGGCGCGGGAACTACTTTCCGACTGGGGGGGCACACCATAATAGAGATCAACCTAGGGTACCCCCAAATCTAGTTTTCTCACCGGTTTTAGGCCACTTATTTTTCACCCCTCGGCTTTTTCAACAAAAAAAGAAAACATTTGCAAAAAAAGTGTGGTATTCCGTCTCAAAGCTGTGGGGGCACCGCCCCCACGGCCCCAGAGTTGGGGGGGCAAGCTGCCCCCACTGCCCCCCCGGCTCCCGCGCCTATGCGCACTTCTAAAATAAAGTCGCTAGAAACAGCGGAGATCCCAAAAAAGTAAACAAAAGTAAAAGTCTAATATCTTGAAAACCGGTGAATATTTTTCGGTGATATTTGGTAGATATTCGTTTTCGCTCTTTCTGAACCGAGCGACATCACTTTCATGCCAATTCATAAACTTTTTTGAAGGTGGGAGGGTCCCTTTAAGAGTTTTAAGAGTTTCTTCGATACACTTTTGGGTGACTTATAAGAATGCAGTTCACTCAGCAGAATTCCTTTCCTCAGATTCGTCACCAAATTCCTTCACTTACCCAAGCCACTAGAAGCTCGCCGGTCCCACGTACTCGGCCTACAGCCCTAGCTCAAGCTGCTCGCCAGGATCCACTGGAAGTTATGCTGTTCCGCACAGCACGGCGCCAGGATTGACTGGAGGTTATACTGCGCCGCACGACACAGTATCGCGCCAGGATCGCCTGGAGGTTATACTGCGCCGCAACACACAGCGCCGCGCCAGGATCAACTGGAGTTTATATTGCGCCGCACGATGCATTCACCAGCCCGCGGCCATCCGGGCTGAGCCGGAAGGCTTCGGCGAGAGATTCGGGTGCGTGGGTGATCGCTGTAAGAAGAGCCTGGACTTCAACTGCAACAGCAGCGAATGATTTACTTACATGCGCAATGTCACAAATGTTGTCCGCTTTACCGTTGTCACTTTGTATTCTCATTGACGTTTAATCTTTATTCTTTAGAATTGCCGTATGTTTTGATTATCAACTGAAAGTACGGGTTCGGTCTTAATAACAATGTTGCACAGCACACACTTTGATACTACTATTTTAAAGACATAGTTTTTAATACTATGTAGGCCTATTTTCTTTTTTTTACTCTTCGTCGAAGATGACACATGGCCGTCAGCGTATCCCAACAAAAGCACGACGAAGAGCAGTTCAGCATTAACTAGCATAACCATTGACAGCACCCTATGACATTTCTCCTCCGTCGTCCCCAGCGGCCGGTGGCGGGGACGGGCGCGGTGGCTGCCAGCCCGCCGCCTGCCCAGTGCTCAGCGCTCACGGCGGGCCGCCGCGCCGGTCGGGCGGGGCGGAACGGCGAGAGATGCGCCCCGTTATCGCCGGAAGGGCCCCATTCGGCAGCGGCCCGCGGCGGATCGCCTGCCGGCCGGCTGCTTTAGTGTCGGCGCCCGGAAACACTCCTGGCGCCGGCTCAGTGGGGGCCGGGCCGGCAGCCGAGAGGAACTCCAAAGGAGGGACATACTGTCTGGATTGAGTGGGAGCAATCGCGCCAGAGGCCAAGAGAAAATTCAGAGGAAGGACATGCCTACTGTCCGGGCTGTGGGAGATGACGCGCAAGTGACCCAGATGTAATGTTCTTTCTTTGGGTGAATGCATAGCGAAGTTACAGCCTATCCAAGCTACTGCCTGCCGCCTGGGAAGTCACAGACATAGATCTATGGATCATAAAAAAATCGAAACAAGTTATTCTGATACTGGTTGAGCCGGAAGGCAGCACAGATCGTGTAACAAAAGGCAATCGGTCATACAATTTGTTCAAATGTTTGGCCGAATGACGACATCGATGAGTGGTTACGACATAACGAAGTAATTCGGTGCTGGTGCTCTCGAAGAGGCAGGTGTCATGACTGAGCGCGCACCTCAGCTCACATGCCAGCTCCTGTCGGTGTCAGTGAGATCACGTGACGCCACGTCTCCGTCCTGATGACGGTCACGTGCTCATATCCGGCGCGCTCTGCGCTGTTTCCGGTGTCGGGATGGTGGAAACATCTCTGAAGGGGAGTCAGCTGATGAGGCGGGGCGACCAGTGCTGTAGCTACTTACATACATACCACGACAAGAGAGGCATGTGCGGCCACGGGGTGCCAACCTGGTGGATGATTTTTTGTGTGTTATTGAAGTGAAGTTAGATACGAGAACATAGAACATAGAACATAGAAATCTCGTACATAGAAGAAGAGTTTGTTGGAGAATGTTGAAATCACTGAACCGTTGAAGCAGTATTTGTCTTCATTGTAGTTAATGGTAGGAATGTGTTTGACTAAATGCTCTCGTAATGATAATATGAAACGATATTATGTAACACCGCCAGTACAAGACGGCGTCGACAGTTGCAAAAATGTACGCCCTCGTTACGTCCAAACTCCCGAGTCATTGTCATTAGGGTCAACGCCATTAACACGTTTCTGCTTTTACCTCTATAGGTTTGCCTGAAGGCCACACTGGGACTTGAGCGTCAGTTGCTTAAAGCGTCGATGAAGAAGATATTGGTCAATGTTAGTACATAAAGTGATTGAGTGAGCAAATAGCCAATAACGCCCATATTGGCTTGCATGTAAGCACGATCGCCCGGTGAGCACATACATGAATTGTTCATTCATTTCCATTGTACCATAAACGCAAAAATTCCGCAATCCTTATTTAGTTTCAAATGTCCGCAATAAAAAGTATGTCCTGTAGCTCTATTTCGTATTGCATTTCCAATCTGAGACAACTTATACGGATCATTACAGTGTCTCAGTCTCGTTATCATACAGTCTTGTAATAGCCTTAGCCATTACGTTCAGGTAAAGGTCCTCGTTTGTGCCATCGCTCAGCCTCTGGAGGTGTGACCCACAGACAGTCCCCGGTCGATTGGTATCAGAGCAGCCACCAACCGGCTGGAACCTTAGGCAGCCCCTCTCCGTCGGCCGTCCAGACGTGCACAGTGCACACTGCACAGTGCCGACACCTCCCGCTGCGCCAAACACCGGTATCCGGCCGCCAGGAGATTCCACTTCAATAAACACCGGCTCCGGGGGGCGGCCGATCGACGCTGGAGAGAGCCGGCCGGCGGCGCTCTCAGCTGGGAGACGGACGGACGGTCGACCGCAACAGGTCGTCGCCGGCGGCGGCTGCAGCCCGGGGCAGCGCGCGCGCCCGACGGCGGCTGCGCTGCCCGCCGGCTGGCGCAGTTCGGCGGCCCCAGGCGGTCGGAGCGGGCTGTCCCGTGGAGAGACATGGAGCTGTCGACAGCGGTGTGCGACACTCCTGCAGACAGTGGCCGCCCTGAGTGACACCATGAACGAGCGGCGCGGCGGCGGCGGCGGGGTGCCGCTGCCCATCCAGCTGTTCCTCTGGAGGCAGACCAGGTACGGACCGGGCGTGCCGGGCGGGAGAGAGTTATCCCGAAAAGGTCAAATACGTGGTCAGTTTTACTCTCAAAAAGTTAAACTGTTTGGAAAGTTAAAGTCACGTGACAGGACCAGCTCATTTGACCCAAGCTTGGTAGCCTGAGCGTGAGATTTCGACACATACGTCCTGGGATGATAAATTCTTCCCTAAGATATCATATTTTTAACTCCTTTATTAAAAATGCAGTCTTTTGTGTGTTTTACGGCTACTCAATAGCATCACGTGATTTCGCATACACTTTTTGTGGATTTTCAATCAAGTATTAATACAAGGCTTTTATTTCAGCCCATTTATACGACCGAAGCTGGGAAAACTTCATGAGGCAACATGCGTGGTAAGTGGCTGCGAAGTCTTCTTCATATCCGCCATTAGTTGATCCCTGTAAATTCTATTGAAAAACTGAAATGAATGCACGCTTTTATTTTTTAATAATTCATAATGATTAAAACGGTGAACACTTATGCTTTCATTTTAGTCACTATTTAATAGTGCATAAGCAAATGTTCGTGAATACATCTGACGATTTAAGTCGAAATAAATGAAGATAATACTTTCCTATGTCTATTTTAGATAAAATTCGCCAATAACAGATCAAATATCAATGACATAATAAATACTTTAAAAAATGAAGCAACATACGATTCAACGTATAGGGCAAGTCAGCAATGTGGTAATAAAGCATGATTATGTTTTACCTAAAGAGAGTAAGAAAACGGAGGACAGGCAACGACGCATGAATTCCTACCGATTTACGCCAAGAAGAAGCTCTCGAAAATAATTTCAGTTACTTGACTTCACGAAGACTAAACTGCATTTCGAATATACAACATCCCGGATTATTTTTGTACCATCACCACTCAATGCCTTTCCGTTATTTATCCTCATTGGGTATAAAAGTCGGACAATTAGCTATCCACTGCGGCATAAAAAGCGCAAAGGATGATGGAAGAATACCTTTTAACGCTTACCTCTAAGAGGGGGGCTCAAAAAGTTCCGGGCCCGACCACGAAGGAGTAGAGATACGGCATCGACTTATCCCGCGCCCCAGTGGCGGTCTCGGCCAACTTCGCCCTAGTGAGGGGGGGGGCACATGTTACCACCCACCTCTAACTCAAAAACTAAGAGGGCTAGAAAGACGCGGTAAAAAGCAGTCGATAGCTCTCAATGCGTACGTTTGAAAGTATTTCGGTCATTTTTCATCTTGGAGCAATATTGGGGTCACTGGAGGTCATCAAAGGTCAAAATTTGCCAAATGTCATTATATTTTTCAGAAAACATGCTTATATCTCAGGAACTATGATAGCTAGAAAAACGCACGGAAAAGCAATCGATAGCTTTTGAACTCTTCTTTCGATAAGGTCATCATCAAAATTGACCTCAGGTCAACGGTTTAGCCTCCAGAGGGCAAAAACTCCAAAAATAGCTGTTTTTTCGCAAAGTGTTTTTCGACAATAACTTTTGACTAGAAAAAGCAACGACATTTCTATTGCCAGAATCGTGTTCCTCTCGACGAGACGCGTTGAATGAACTATAATTTGACCTTGAAAGGTCAACTTGAAAATTTGACCTCAGGTCAAGGTCATGACCTGACCGGAAAAGGTCATGTTGCATATCATTCGATGCGTCTCAACAAGACAAACACAATGAAGCCATCCCCAGCGTTCTATCTCTTTCCAATCGCGAGTTATTGGCAAAAATCTGTTTGTAGCCTCAAATGACCTCGGATGACCTTTGTAGAGGCTATCAGCAAAAATGACACCTTGGTCATCACGGGTGGTCCAAATTATTGTGATTCTGAAATATTTGGACTGTTCCCAAGCGTACACACGTATCTAGAGGCATTTTCATTTTTCTCCATTGACTTATAATGGTAAGGTCACGCCACTGACCTGACCTTAGGTCACGGATATAAAAAATCCGAGATATACAAATTGTAGGCGCCTATAACATCATGCAATCCACCAAGTTTGAAACCTTTCTGACAAACACTGCAGGCTGGACATGATTGCAAACTTTTTTTTAGGCCTGGTCAGTTAACTTGACCTGGTGACCTGACCTGGCATGACCTGGGGTAAAAAATTTCACACATTGTCCAAAATTGATGTACGAAAAGCTATGCCAAGCGGCGCGGCGCTACGCGCCGCGGTTTTTTATTTATACGCAAAAAACGCGACAGGGTGGTAACATATGCCCCCCCCCCACTGGGGCGAAGGTTATAAGACCAAAAATGTTCATTTATTAAAAAAGCCACCGTTAAGACGAACACATTTCGCGCAGCGCCTCGCGAGAGCCCTCAGGGCCTCCACAACTAAATGGGGCTTGGATCTATCTGGCACGTCCAAGACGGCTGCTTTAGTCTATCTGGTGTCCGCGAAGTTGTGACGGCTAAGCAATTTCCTTAATTGGGGAAGAGGTGGCAACCAGAGGGTGCAAGGTTCGGAGAAAAGAGTGGGTGTGACATGACAACTTGAAGCTACAGCTCACTGCTTCGCCAATCATAGGGGAAGTTGGGGCAATGCCGGAGTTGGGACAAAGCCGAAATTCGAGATATTTCGAAAACCGTAAAACATGGATGCCACCTGTCAGTGATGCTCTGAAGCTTAAGTGACTACAATTATCGCATGTTTGTTACGAGTCGTCATTCGGAATACTTCGACTGTGAGGGCGCCAAGAGCGTTTTCAAGGTACGTTTCCCTTGTACTACATGCGCCTTTGAAGCTGCATTTTTTACTCATTATGCTACCGTTTGTCTGGCCAATTCGGTCAAGTAATCTTTAGCATGTCTTTGCATAAGTGTGCTGCCTATTTGAAATTTATACAGCACGTTGAAAAGCTATGGGCCTGCAAATGAAAGTATGGCTGGCTGGGGTAATGCCGAAAACGTGCGATTACGCACGTGTTAAAAGCACGCTACGTGGACTTTACTGCTGTAGAATAGCAACGCGTATTTTTAGTCACACAAATTACACTTTCAACCGACACAACGGCCTATAAGGAATTATTTACCTGGCATTTTCTTATTATATCACACAATTATAACTTCCAGTGTGCACCGCGTCCTCAAGCTCTTGAAACGTGTGTCAGCTTTGATGAATTCTGGATAAAGTTTGAGATAAAATGGCAAAACATCAATGTCGGCATTCCCCGTAGATCATTTCTCCCATTTTCGGCTTTCCCCGCAGTCCGGGGCAACGCCGAAAAAAGTCACTTCTTTGATATTTTTAGTTTGTGCGCTTAACGGTATGTGAATTCATCAAATGCGCCTGGTATGTTTGAAAGGCAAAAGACTGGCCTCTCGAATGACGCCAACAAGAATAGCGTATGTTGTCTACCTTGCGTGCTACGGGCGTCAGAAAAAAAGTCTTCGGCGTTCCCCCAACTTCCCCTAAGGCAGATTGGTTAATGGCTAAGCAACTGGACATCCTAAAAACACATCATTGAATACACCGCGTTGCAGGCCGAAATAACAACTTCTTCATGGTTGGGCCCCGGAACTTTTTGAGCGCCCCTCGCTAATTATGCATGGTTATGCTAAAAACGAAGCTTTACGTGAGTGAAGATAACAAATAGAAGACAATATTCATTCATTCAATACTCATTAAATGCAGTACACCAATTTTCCCATCACAGTGATTCGCGGTCGCTGCAGTACAGGTGCTTACCTACTCTCGGCGGCCGTCGATGTTGTTGGCTCAGTCAGTCTCTCTGGGTCGGCCACCGCCGCGTGGAGGTGTCGGCTGTGCCAGTAGCCACCTGCAGCCAGCTGCCCTGGGGTATTTACCCTCACGCCGGGTCGCCGTAATAAATTGTTTATCTGGCGTCTGCTACAGGCGCGTGTTTCAGAGAGTCGGCGCACGGCTGCTGTTTGTGTGACCTGTCCTCCTCGGGTGCACGCGTTTGGCGGTGGGTCAGCGTCATATTGCATACATATGCCATCCCATTATGCCGCCGATGTCTGCCTGTAGCCAGACCGGTCGGTCTGTGGCCACCTGTGGCTGACCCGAATGCTGTCCGCCGCCGGCCACCGCCAGCAACAGAGATTGTTAGCGCGAGAGCCCGCTTGGAACCGCCCAGAGCGTTGCCATAGCGACCGCGGAGGAATCGATCTGGCCCGCTGACCGAATGTGGAGAGTGGCGTCCATCACCGCGCGCACGGCTGACCGACAAAATCGAATCGGGCCTTATCGCCGCTTGCCAGGGAGCAGCGGCACTGACATCGCGGCGCAGGGCCGCCGCGGGGAAAACCGATAATGGCCCCGCCGGCGCCGGCGCCCGCGGCCCGTCCGTCGGCCCTCCCGGCAGCCGATACCATATAGATGACATGTTGTGACTGCCCGGGTTTTTAGGGCCGGCGTCTTGGACCGAGCCTTCCGCGGAGGTAAAAAGACTCGGTCTGGCGGCCTCCGTGACGGCTCGCTGGATCTGAGGGTATTGATCGAGCCCGGTGCCCCAAGGCTGCTCTGCTGGCGGCGGCGGCGGCGGTGGTGGCGGTGGCGTCTTCAGCGCACGCTCAGCATATCGCTACAATTCGGCCTTCCCGGCCCGACCGCTACCAGATGCGAGACGCTTCATTATGCCACCGGCAGGATGCGAGTGCGACGCCTCGGGCCCGGCCGGGAGGCGACGGGCCGCGAAGAATAGTGTTCTGGTACCTACCAGCGCGAGCGCGACGATTTGCCCCTTCTAACTCAGATGGATCCCTAATAATGAGATGTGTCTTGACAAAATTTTAGGCTTCATCGAGAATATATACCGGGTGGCCCAAAAAAAAAACGTTCCGAACTTTGGAGGCCTGTATCTCAAATTTGAGTGCAAATAACGAGCCAAAATTCTCATAAAGTTTGCGTCACTTGTTTGCGCATTGGTATGTCAAATTATAACACTCTATCATAATTTTCAAGCCAGCAATCTTATGTTGAATCAAGTAAGACGTTTTTGCTTTTTTTGCCTATGTTGGACGGTAGTGATGATTGGCTTAGACGTACCATGTTAGGAAAAAAAATAGAAAAATGGAACACGTGAATGAAACCAGCACGTGTGTTGTTGTTTTATATATTTTTGTCCCACTTAGGTATGTGCCGAATATTCAAATACTGAGCCAAAATGGTGTTAATGGATGCAATTCGTTTCAACACTAAGTCCTGTTTCGAGCAGAAGGAGTGGCACGGTGCATGGGTTACTGCTGATCGCCCTCCCTTCAAGAAGATCAAACAGTAAATCGACCGAATAAGGAAAAAAGCTAGAGGGAATGTGCCACTCTAAGGCCTGAACCATCAGTGAGGCTAGTTGCCAGTAGCAGTCATGGCTGCAGGCCGTGGTACCGAAATGGAAGTGGCCCGTTAACTCACATTTTTTTTAGTAAACATCTGAGCAAAAAAGTAATTTTTACATGGCATGCTAGAAACACGAACCATTTAAAAAGTAATTGCCCAAATAATATAAAAATAATACAATTTACTGAAAATAAACGCCGCATTGACTATTCGAAGTTTCAATGTTGTGTCTTTATCATTTTCTGAGAAATGTTGATTTAAAGTTGGGAACGTTTTTTCTGGGCCACCCGGTATAAAAAGCCCTGGATGTAATGACATGACGACTGACAAGATAATCTAAATTCCAAATCTTCTTGAAAGCCTCAAAGGCTCGAAAATGCGTCGCAGTTAGTGTAGGGGAGAGTGGGGAAAGATGCCCAGGGTTTGACTATGTCATATATTATTCGAAAATGACGATCGGAAAGCCAAAACTTGGAGTTTCAACGGAAGCCGACATCATTTTTCTCCAAAAATATCACACGTTCGTGCCTGAAATATGATAACTTTTTTTTGCTATTAAGCATTTTCCTGAAGAAGTGAAAGGGGGCATCTTACCCCACAGGGTGGAAAAGACGCCCCCTGGCGTTGGGTAAGATGCCCCCTGCACTAAAAGTGACATAAATAGGCACGTGAATCGCCTGAACGAATCAGTAGTCCCTTCGAGCCTGCGGTAGACACCAAACGTCATCGTAAGGGCCCTCAAAAGTAGTCGTAAGGGGCTTCAGAGGTCATCGTTAGGGCCATCATAGTCCAGCGTGGCCAAACAAGCCTCCGTGGTGGCGTTCGGAGACCACTGTGGGGCCCTTATAGGTCTTCATGATGCTTGAGGGCCCTGGAGCTCATCGTGGGGACCTCAGGTGCCAGCGCGGCCCGTGGAGCCAGCGTGGGAGCCCTCAAAGGATGTCGTGAGGGGCCCTGGAACCAATAATGGAGCCCACAGAGGCCGTCGTGAGGGCTCTCAGAGTCAGATGCCGCCCAAAAAGTCGCTGTGTTGGCCGAGAGACCGGCATGGGGAGCACCCGACCGTACCGGACTCTCAATAGTCCCAGATCGGCTTTTGTCTCTCATCAAAAGTATGTAATAAATGATTTGACGGGCTGCTTGAAGGACAGCCTACGGATTTAGGGGGGCGTCTGTCCCCATCAGGACAGGGGGCATCTTACCCCAAGGTACCGAAGTAACATTAAATCAGCACAATTTTTTAGCCATAAAACTACACCCTGAAACAAACTGTTCGGGACACAGTACACGCATGTTAATGTATCACGACTATAGCAAGGGACGCAAAAATTATCAACCTTCTTTGATATTTACAATGTTTTGACGCCAAAATATTTTTTGAAAGCAGCAAATAAAAAACATGCAATCACCAGCCAGCCGTTGCCCAACTGAGCTTCGCAAATTTTTGTGCAGTTAACAAGGCAGGCTTCCGCTTTACGCTACGAACATTAATTTCCAGGTTCGATTCTTTGTTTCCCCGCTAGAGGGGGTGGGGCGTCTTTCCCACCCTGGGCATCTTACCCCACTCTCCCCTACTTCATGTTTTATTAAATACTGTGTTGAAATGGAAATGAGAACTCAAGTGGTCAAGCGAATATTGTTGTTCTAAATCCTTCAAATGGTCATGGGTGATGTGTCCTCCTGTCAATAAAAGAGCACCGCATTCTGCGGGAGTCACATTCAACTATTGTGGAAGGTGATCAAGTATCATAGAGCAATATGGATAAGTATACTTACGATGTTAAATATTTACGAAAGGGCTACGAAAAGAGCAAATACGACCAGCATCAGGCAGAGCTGTGTCCCTACAGTTTGCTTTCTGGGAGGTAGGCTGTCCCGCATCACACAACGGGCCGGCGGAACAGCATCTAGCCGTGCTCGCGTTGTTTTTGCAGTTCTGTGAGTTGACCAGTGAATAGCAGATGCGTGTCAAATCGAGCATTTACATTGCACGCCTAACTTTCCGCCTTCTCGTCGAGTTCCAGCTTTCGCAATTAGTTAAGTATATTGGCCTGTTGCTCTTGTTTTCCTTACTGATTTCTCTCCCAACTTCAGAGTTAAGCGTTCGATACCGTCAGTGCAGCGGCGCGAGACGACGACACATTAGCGAGCACCCGGACTGTGTGCCCTCAGGCGGTCACGGATACTGCCAGTGCTCAGTATCGCATCTCGCCGCGGCCGGCAGGGTTATCCAGGCTCCGGCGCCGATGGGGTGGGGCGGAAGGAGGAGCGGGCTGCCGGGGCGACCCGAGCGCTGATGGCAGCCTGGCCGCATCCGTCAGCATGGTGGCACGACGATCAATAGATAGGGAATCTGCGGGCGGCCGAGCGGCCGGCCGGCCGGCAGCCACCCGAGCCAGATTAGTCCTGCCGTCGGACGAGATGCCGGCCGGTCAGAGGTCCGTGGGGCTGGTCAGATGGGTCCGTCAGAGGGGTTCAGTCAGAGGTGTCGGTGGCGGTGACCGTCATGACCGAACGCTGACTACTGACGACCGGCGCGTGCCTACCGCAGGGTACCCCAATGACTTTCCCAACAATGGGCTGTGCGGGCGCCATATAGCCGGGAAAGTTCCGTCCGGGCGGGCTCTCAGACAGTCGCCACCGTCGGGTGCGCCGAATGCGATAAACAGTTCCGGCGGGCGACTATTTACGTGGGGCGCCAGCCGGCCGACGGCCCGGTTACAGCCGATTACTGCCAGCAAACGGCCGCCGACTGCCACGCGAGCTGGGGCTGTCCCGAGGCGAGTATAGGCCACCAGCCAGACTGCAGCTCAGAGCGCTGGATCATAGGCTGGATCTAGTGTCCCAAAGGCACCGGCAGGACTCCCGGGTCCGTCAGTGCCTATATCGACCAAGTACTTCTTCCGGAGAGCGGAGCTGGGAAGGACAGGTGTCTGTATCCGTTCAGGCCTTCGTTGAAATTAAAAACTGCTTAATTGCCTGTGTTCTTTGTCCTCTTC
This sequence comes from Amphibalanus amphitrite, assembly GCF_019059575.1. NCBI lineage: Eukaryota > Metazoa > Arthropoda > Thecostraca > Balanomorpha > Balanidae > Amphibalanus > Amphibalanus amphitrite. Next base: position 33,265 of record NW_024881844.1, read on the forward strand.
TATCGAAATACTTTTATGAATTGCAAATTTATTCAGCAATGAACTCATTCTACTTATTCAACTTATTCAGCAATATAATATAGGCACCTAAAACATACCTTTAGCCATATACATGTGTTTCTAGTTACATATCACGAGAAGGATGTATAATGAACTGCAGTAAATGAGAAAATTGGGTCAAACATAGCAGCTTGATGTTCGAATAATGTTTGAAAACTATTTTCAGTATTGTCAAAGAGCTCCAAGTCACCATGTAAGTCACCTCAATGTCATGGTTCAATGTTTTGTCGTGGTGATGGATACAAATTTCGTCGAGGCACGTTGTGGAATGCAAGCTTGTGTGGTTCGTTCTGGTCGAGTAGAATCTATCTTTCATTTCTGGGGTCAGCCCTGTCAAATCTCACCCCATCCAAGTGACGGTAGTAGAAGTATAGCTGTGAAATGCCCTTAGAAACGATCTCGCTTGGTTATGCTCCTAAGAAAACATTATTTAGTTAGGCAGATGTGATTGTTTTCTATAAATCCTTTTCCATCTGCTTAGCGATTTCTTTATTGTTTTTATTTCGTGTAACATGTTGACTTGAGCTTTATACATCAACAAGGCCTGCATTTGACGTACATACGAGTGACATTCATACATCGCCCTACCATTGCCGTATATTTTCCCGACTGTGCGCCCTCGTTGACGGTTGGTACTTAGTCTCCTAGTCTCCTGACGTAGTCTCTCGGTTTAGTGCAGCACGTGTGAGGTGTATACCAGCAGGGAACAGCGGCTCCGGTAGTCTGTTGGAATGAGGGCCGGCGCGGTGGTGGAACCCGCCTCAGCAGAGCATGTGCCCACTTTGACCGCCGGCCGGGACTTTGTCTCTTTCTGGTGACATCAGTGCATGACGAGAGGGAAGAGAAAGGGCCTATTCCATCGCTGTTCAGCATTCAAATCCTTTCTCTCGAAAAGATTATGTGCAGTGTTTAGGGATGCTGTTAAAAAGGAAATTGTTCACCTTTCAGTTTACGGAGTGTGTGGTTCTAGTCAGTGTTTGGGACCTGCTATATTTTTGTCTGTGGTATTAACTTTATTTTTCCGAGTGTCCGTACCGATGCTATGCATTCGCAGTATGTGGTAAGATTTCATGTTCAATCATATGCCGTCACTACATCATCGTCTGACTAGCGTCAACATGACTAAAGCGAACATATTTATTGACAGCTGCCTAAATGATGCGTGCTTAGTCATTACCTAGTCTGGACGCAAAACATCAAAATAAACATGGAATACACACATGCAATCATAGCGCATATCATAAACACAAACAAAAACAAACATCACGAAGTTATCCAATGCACGTATATGTAAGCATGCATGTTTAATCAGCTACATCCCGACATGCATAAATACATTTACTCGTATATGCATACTACATACATACCTACATACACACTATAGTCTCCCACATGGTTTCACCCATTACTTCCTTTACACTAAATCAGTGACATCTCAGCACCCTCTGCGCTAACGAGACTAGCCGCCACCATTAGCTGAGGCCAGGGCAGGGCCGGAGGGGAGACCCGCTCCGTGCTCTGCGGCGCTGCACGGAGGCAGACTGACCTATACGGCTGTATACTGACGCACCCCGGTCTCTTCCTCCCACCCTCCCCCTCTTCACCACCGCGTCACGCTGCCCAGGAGATGAAGGAAGCCAGCAAGGTGAGAATTGGCGATAATTTATCAGCTCCGTCCGCGCCCGGTGGCGGGATGACTTATGTTCGTAAGGCTTCTTTAGCTGCTGTTGTGTAGCTTCGCTCTTTAATTTTAGACTCATTGTGTATGCTGCTTCGTTTATCATTCTCTAAACACTTATCAAGTCAACCAAGATTCCATGGGCGTAGGAACCTCACGAAAAGTGTGTGTGTGTGTGGTGGTGGTGTGGGGGGGGGGGGGGGGCGGCGAAACTTCAATGTCACTTTGTGAGAGCCTAAATACCCCTGTGAAGAAATTCTTTGCAGTTTTGTTCTCATCTCATCTTGCTGAACGGTTTCCCGCTTTTAATTTTGTATTTAAATCAAAAATAAAGATTTTTCTTCTAAAAAATGGCTGGAAAGTGGAGGCAATGGCCCCCCGCCCCGCCCCGCCCCCATGTTCCTACGCCTATGCAAGATTCAACGCTTGATTGTGAGTTGTGTGGTGTCAACTAACCTTTGTGTAATTACGTGAAGCAAAGTTAAACGGTCCTTTTCCCCATGGACAACTGCATGCTATTGTAATGCTTTTTTGTATCGTGAATATTTGGCATTTTATTCATGCCTCGAAAAAAAAAGCATCGATATGTTCTGATGGCCACTAAGTCTGAGGTCCTTATCGTGCCAGTCCAGTCAGAGATTCGCGCTCACTTCAATGTTGTATGGCGCTGTTCGTAAATACGGAGGCCTATTAATTTTTTCGCTATAAAGTCGCTCATTCGATTCTATTCAGATAAACACGAGGCATTCATGAGCTCATATACCCAACACGAGTGAAAACAAGTGTGAGAAGTCAAACTGCTCAATAAGCACCTTCTTTGACGAAGCTGTCCAAAACTGTCGGTGGTTATATATTCAATATGTATGCTATAAGTTTTATGCATTTGGACTTTGGTTATTTCTATATCGTTTATAAATTATTCAACGGCTTTGCAGCAGAATGTACCTACAACGTTAAGCCTCCAATCCACCAATTATGCATATCCTAACCATCACAATTCACACAAGGATACTAATCGTCACTCCGACATCAAAGCGAGTAGGCTAGCAGCACGTCGGCCCCTGTCGGTCAGGCGATGTCGAGCACAGTCTTGCGGTGTGTCGGGCGGTGTCAGGTAATGTCGTGTAGTGTCGGCTCATCTGCCGATCTCCCACGGGGCACAGCGACTCGGCAGCGGTCATCCTCCGGGACCGCCACTGTGCCACTGCCACCATACCGGCGGATGGACATAGAAATGGCCGCTGGCCGAACGCGCCGGTCTACCCCCCCTCCCCCCGCCCGGCTCCACTGACTCCCCGCCCCCGCCTCCCCGCCCGGCGCGCCCGAGGGGCGGTGGTAAGTGGCGCGAAAACGGCACCAGATGTGACTGATGGCGCCGGGATCGACCGCCAACCGGTCGCCCCGCCCCGGCGTCGGTCCACTCCCCGCCCAACCGGGATGACCGAGCGCAGAGCCAGGATGAAATCACCGACACAATAGACCAGGCGCAGAGAGCCGGAGTAGGGGAATTCCCAGCAAGCCATTGCGCTCCATCGAAGGCCGACTCGGGACGGCGAGAGAAAGGGGGAGGGGGACTGTGGGTATCGCCGGCGCCGACGACCGACGATGATTTATTCAGGAGCTGCTCCCCGGTATCGGCGCCCCGAGGATTGGCACAGACTCGCCCGGAAGCCATGTCAGAGATGATGTCCGCCTGTAAAAGCTGGAGCCCGACGGCAGCTATACCGACGCGCATGCATATCCGAGTGGGTCATATCCGTTGCTATTTGTGACCAGTAAAACTTGTAATGAATGGTATGAGGCTTAGTTGGAACACATCTCGAACCGACTTAGGTGGTCCTCAGCCCCTCAGAAGTATAAATAGCCATCGTAAGCACATTCCTTGCCGTTATTCTTTTGTAGCCGTTCAAAGTACCGCCTTCGGCGACGGGTCCTGACTGACTGCCTCGGACTGTCTCAGTGTCTGGAGAAGGTCCTGGTGCAGAACATTCTGTTCGGCCTGTCGCCGAGTCTGACCGACGCCATCAAGTCCATCTCGCGCTGGCGGCTCATCCAGACGGCCTTCCCCTACGTGGTCCACTGCGCCGCCAGCCTGCTGCACAACCGGTGAGCAGCAGCGTCGGACCGTGGACTGATTGTCCGTCCGAGTTAGGATCAGGAGGCTCAGACTCATCTTTATTGCGGCGCAAAAAGCAATAAATGTGTACTTATACTGTGTAGTCTTGAGTCCGTGTAAGTGATCGTATTTGTTCCTTTCTCCCTTTCAGTCAAGCGGTAGATCCTATGAGCCTCCTGAGACGACAGGTACCTACCGGAAGCATTCTGAGACTGTGTCCCTGTCCACAGGCGGGAGTCGAACCTACGGGTCCCGTGTGCCCTCTGAGACTGAAACTCTGCCTCACAGGCGGGAGTCAAACTTGCAGGGCTTGGGCGCCTTCTCAGACTGTGACCCTCTCCCCAGCCGGGAGTCGAACCTGCAGGGTCTGGGCGCCCTTTGAGACTGTCCGTGACCCTGTTCCACACAGGCGGGAGTCGAACCTGCAGGGCCTGGGCGCCGTGGACACGAAGCTACTCTACACACTGCACTGGATCCTACTGGACGCCGCCGAGGAGTGTCGAGACGCCGACCTCGAGCAGGGCATCATCAACAGTTCGCCGTTCCACTACCTCTTTCCCATCACTAGCATACAGGTTAGTGTCCATAGCTCTCCTCTCAGCGCAAAGAGACACACGCCATCATTCAAAGTATAGTCGGTAGTCACACAAAGAGATGGGACACTGAGCGCTGAACGACTGAGCCCGAGGAGACTGAGTGCGGAATAGCCTCACATACACCCATTATTCATAGCATGTTCATAAATAGAGAGATGGGACACCGAGCACGGAACAGCTGAGCCCGGGGAAACTGAGAGCAGAATCGCCTCATTCTGTATTCAGGCCCGAGGTGGAATAAATGGACCGCTTAGGATGTTCTGAGCGATATTGCTCAATATGTCAGCCTAAATTTGCATTTGATTTAGGTATAATATGCTGCATGCGGTCACCGATCCCATTCTGTGAGTTATCGATTGAATGCTCAAAAAGAATATTGAAGCCTTCAAGATCCGGGTTTCAGTGAAGAATAAAACACACTCGGTTTCACGTGCCAGTGACCTCGTGGATTAAGTGTTCCATCGGACAAAGACCTGCGGTGGTCGGCTGTGCGTGCGTGCGGCTGGTCCGATTCACCGCTGGTCGTCACGTGTGGACGGCTCAGGCCACTGATCCAGCGGCACCGCCACGAGTCCAGGAATTGAGTCCCAAGAGAGCCGGCCACAGTCCGAGCCTCCTCACCGACGACCGTGACACGGCCGACACTCGGCGTGTCACGACACCGACTTCCGTGTCGCGTCACGCCACTCCGCGTCATGTCACGTTAAGCCGCTCAGCGTCACGGCGAGTGACGTGATCATCATCGCGTGACCGTGCGGAGGGAGCCGTCCCATAACGGGGGTCGACGATCGGCCTGCAACAGGTCCCCGTTCGGAGCAATCCCTTCAGCGGGCCGTGCGCGGTTAACAATGGATGTCGTAATTGATCGGCTTCGTTGGACATCAGTCGTGGGGGCGGACCGCCGGTTAGCCGCGGAGGCTGGTCAGCCGAGAGGCGGGCCGCCAGCTAGTCGAGTGGAGGCTGGTGGGCGGGCCACCGCTGTTAATTTCGCGGGCCCTGAAGCTCGACTCGGACGTTCAGAGTGGCTGCGTGTTTGGCAGTTTGGTGGAGCCAGCTATTCAGTGCGCTGAAAGGCTGCCATTATTGATGATGTTCTGCCCGTGGAAGCAGAGATAATGGAGGCAGTGAGTCAGAGGTTAACTATCCGTCCCAATAAAATATGTGCTGAGAGTTGTTAGAGTTAAAAGATAGCAACAAAATAGCTTTCAATGTATGATAATGATGTGAATTAATTTGCATATGATAACGCAAGTCTATCGTAATATTACGAAATATTTTTCTTTGGTTACACTTTGAGATTTGCTTTCCTATCAACTGTATCGCCCACTAAAACCATCCTATTTTCCATTCAGCGGCGCGCTCGTCGAGCACGCGTCGGCTCGGTTCGTCCGGGTGCTATTCAGTGGAGCACGGCCCGTTCGACCGGCCGGTCCAATTTGGTCCAGCTCGGCTGAGGCTGGGCCCGCTCCGCTCGGCCGCTCGGCCGGCCCGGCGCCGTCTCGAACAGCCCTCGGAACACAGTATTGAGCGGCCACCGGGGTGGCCAGATTTGAGCGCGGCCTCGTTCGATGGCCATTCAAAGCCTTTTGACTCAGCCGAATATCTTATAAATCTGCAGCCTCGAGAACGTTTGATGCAAAGTGGATACGCCGAGTGCTGTAACCCTCAAGAACACGGTGAAATTTATTCATTAAAATATTTCTCGAATAGATCGCTGATGCTTATATGAGGTCGGCCTTTCTGACGAAATGAAATCGATGATGGAATGGCTGTCATCAGGAAAATTTCTTCCATTGAGATCGTCACGCGCCTTCGCATGCTTCAAATTTATGAGTTGATCCAATTGATGTCCGTTCCAATTCAGCCACGTTAGAAAATGCTGAACATGTTACATCAGTTGACAATTAATACAAGTATAGGCTTGAGCTGTGTTTAATATGTCCGCGACTCCGCATCCACCCATTCTCCTTTTAAATCCCGTCCCGTCCTGACTCCTGCCCGTGTCCCGTCGTGTCGGTATCCCGTCCTGTCCATGTCCGCGTCCCGTCTCCGTCCATCGTCCTCCGTCCTACGCGCTGCGACCCGTCCCGTCCATCCGTCCTGTCATGCCCTGTCCGTGTCCCGTCCTGTCCCAGTCCCGTCTCGTCCCAGTCCCGTCTCGTCCCAGTCCCGTCTCGTCCCAGTCCCGTCCTGTCCCTGTCCGGTCCCGTCCTATCCGTCCTCCGTCTCTGCGGGGACACTGACGTCACCGGATAAAGTCCCGTCTCGTCCCAGTCACGTCCTGTCCCAGTCCCGTCCTGTCCCAGTCCAGTGGGACATTCCGTCCGTATCCCGTCCTGTCCGGTTCCGTCCTATCCGTCCTCCGTCTCTGCGGGGACACTGACGTCACCGGATATAAGTGCCGAGAGAGCGGCGGATGTGCTGAGCCAACACTGGCTATCGACCGGGCTGAGCTGGCCGGCCGGCCGGCCTGTGGAGCTCCAACAGCTGCCGCGGGTCGGCCGGCCACACAGGGACGAGCCGGCTGCACACAGCGACACAGGGCTGACTGGGACGAGCGGCTACACAGGGCTGAGCCGGCTGCACACAGCGACACAAGGCTGAGCCGACTACACACAGCGACACAGGGTTGAGCCGGCTGCACACAGCGACACAGGGCTGACTCGCCCGACTAGCTATACAATGGGTCGGTCGGCCACACAGGGTTGAGTCGGCTACACAGTACACTCAATTCACAAAGCAGAGCCGACTAACACACAGCGACACAGGGCTGACTGGGACGAGCGGCTACTCTAGGTCGAGTGGCTACACACAGAGACTCAGGGTTGAGCCAACTAACGCACAACGGCACAGGGTTGGCTGGGACGAGCGGCTACACAGGGCTGAGCTGGCTACACACGGCGACATACTCGTAGGGCTGACTGGGCCGAGCGGCTACTCAGGGCCGAGTGGGCTATAATACACCCAACAGTCAACACAGGACTGACTCACCCGAACACCGGAACACAGGGCTGGCACATTCGGGCCAAATTCACAGGGCTGACATGACCTGGCGGCCGGACCCGCACCGTGTCTGCCCAGTGAACACGGCCGAGCACTCGCGGCACGAAGGAGGGGCGCGAACGGGGTCACCATTCATATGTCAACCAGATTCGGTGTGGAAAGCCCATCGTTCATAGTACTCTATTGAGGCTGAACACTGATAATTAGTTTGAGCTCGGCTTTAATTGTTCACTCATTTCTGTGATTTTAGAACTGATGTTACACGCTGATTAAATGCACAAGCACATTTCATCTGAAGGGCATTTACATAACTTATCCCTCGCACGACAAGGCCATTTCTCATAACACGAACGACCAGGGGGGGGGGGGGTTGTTACGACCCCCCCTGGCGTTTCGAAACGGAAGGTCGTAGAGCTTAGCGGAAAAAACCAACGGATTGCTCTCAACGAGATCTCGCGATTGGTGGTATATTTTTTGGTCCTAGGTCAACATTTGACCTACTTTTGACCGGTCAAAGGTCAAATTTTCGGAAAAATAGACTTTTTTTTTCAACTTTCGGCGGCGATTGCGGCAAAACGGTGGGAGATATCGACTTGAAACCTTCACTATCGTGTTCCTTGATCAATTCTCTATCGTTTGGTATGTATTTCGTTTCCCTAGCTCTAAAAATGGCGCGTTGGGAGCGCCGGAAGTCGGCAAGGTCACAGTCGGCGGCAGAAATTCGAAAAATCAAAATTTAAATTTTTGAAATCTGATTGTATTTTTGGATTTGGGAGGTCCATTTGCTCCCTATAGAAGCTAATATTGCTGCATATTCCCATTGAGGTGACAAGAATTAGCAAAATAGTGGTTCGGGCGCTTTTCAAAAATAGTACCGGACGCTGTTCCTCTTGTGACGTCATAGCTCCGTGACCTGACCTGACCCGGTCAAATTTCTTATACCATATGATAGCCAATACTTGCCCCAACATGCATGGGAAGTTTCATCACGATCCATCAACCGATGTCCGTACCACCGGCAGGAAACATCGGGCGTTGGCACTCAGTTTGTGAAAATCCGGCCGGAGGCTGTACCTCTTATGACGTCATAACTCCGTGACCTGACATGACCCGATCAATTTTTTTTCGGCAAAAGATGCGCAAAGGTTGCCCCAGAGGGTATTGAAAATTTCAGCCCGCTACGACAAGCCGTTTAGCGTGCACTTCGAAAAAACCTCAGGGGGGGGGGGGGTTGATACACCCCCCCCCCCCTAGGCGTTCTAGGGTTATGGTATCGTTGACTTATCGCGTACTCCAATTGTTACAAGTAGATGATTTACCTACTCATGGAACAGAAGTCTGAAAATATCATGCCAAATTGTCATACCATTTTCCGGTGTCTCACCGTTCAACACCGCCTCATCCCAATTATTCAGCGAGATAAGACGCAACGATGGTACACCGAGCGAGCCGTATAATTCGCTTTATGCATCTGAAAACAATCGTCCTCATTGTCAGAGCCCATATAAAGCACTAAAGCAGCTTGGTTTCATTCCACGGTCGTCAAGCTTCCACGGTGGGCTAACTTATAACTTTCATCTCACTGTCCGCCGAGCAGTGTCGCAGATCTTTATCGTCTGAGACGGTGTAAAGATAAAAAACGTAACAAGCGCACCACATTCCGCAGGCGTTCATCTACCTATTCACACCTCTGATGCACTCGCTGAAGGAGTCGGACTTCACCAACTTCCGGCTGGAGAACGGCCTGAAGATTTGGTCGGCGCTCTGGGAGTACCGGCACCCGGAGGTGGCGTGCTTCACGGCCACGGCGCGACCACGGCCGGCCGTAGCGCCGCCACGCCGCGGCCGCCGCGCCGCCCAGCAGTTCGGCGATGTGTTTATGGGCGGCGGCAAACAAGGTGGGTGCCCAGAGGAGGCGCTGGAGGGGGATAGTTGTGTGAGGAGGCGCCGGAGGGGGGATAGAACTGTGAGAGGAGGCGCCGGAGGGGAGGATAGAATTGTGAGAGATGGGCCGGAGGGGAGGGTAGTTGTGTGAGGAGGCGCTGGAGGGGAGGGTAGTTGTGTGAGGAGGCGCCGGAGGGAGGATAGTTGTGTGAGGAGGCGGCGGAGGGGAAGATATTGTATGAGAGGGTGCCGGAGGGGGATAGTTGTGTGAGGAGGCGCCGGAGGGGGATAGTTGTGAGAGTAGGCGCCGGAGGGGAGGATAGTTGTGTGAGAGGCGCCGGAGCCGGGAGGATTGTTGTGTGAGAGGGGCGCTGCGGGGGGGGAGGATGGTTGTGTAAGAGGCGCTGGAGGGGAGGGTAGTTGTGTGTGGAGGCGTCGGATGGGGATAATTGTGTGAGGACTGGAGGGGGATAGTTGTGTGAGGGGCACCGGAGGGAGAGAATAGTTGTGTGAGAGAGAAGGCGCTGGAGGGGAGGGTAGTTGTGACAGAAGGCGCGGAAGAGAAGGATGGCTGTGAGTGGAGGCGCTTGGGTGAGGTGGAAAATAATTGGCTAAGGTGGTGTTGGAGGCATTTTAGAGCTCATTTCCTTTTTGAAGCCCCGCCTACCAATCTAGTATCACGTGAACAACTGCCTTATGCGGTCACAGTTTGTTTTTCTGGATAAGTTCAAACATTCTCCAACTGATCAAAGCTGATTAGTTGTTTTTCACATAACGCCTGAGGGCCTGTAATTATATGAAACACCGTTTCCCATTTCCACATTGTCACACCGCTGTCTGAGCAGCTACCGCCGAGTCGATAACATCGCGCCCGACTGCCGTCGGTAATGAGGGCGTGGGCAGGGGCATTGTGTTGACGTGACCGCGACGACCCAGAAACACTGTCCAGGCACGATCCCATCGCACGGGCCCGGTCCGGTCGGCTTCTGTGAGACCTGACTCACCAAAACAGCCCTGTTTGAAATAAATACACCCGCCGAGCTGCCGAGCTCCCCGCCGGCTGTCTATTTTTGCTGGCCTTCTGGAACCGGTCTGGTAGTTTTCAGTGGGTCCGGGAGCCGAGCGAAACATGTCGATACGGAGACGTTGTTTGGACCGGAGCGGCGCCGCCGTCTGTGGACCTGTCTGGCCCCGTTCGTTTCCCTGATACAGCACCCCGAAACCAGCGGCCGGCAGCTCCGAGTCGACAGTTGGGCCGAGCAGAGCCAGGAATTAGTGGCCGGGATTGGATTGAGCCGACCGTGGCGGTGCGGTAATTTCGGAACACCGCCGAATGGCGGCCGACAAAAGAATTGGAGCCGTTGAAAACAGCCGTGAAAGCAATGAACGCTAACAAGGAAATATGAGTGTGGTAGCGCTGTTTAGTGGGGTTACTTCATAACAAATCACGTAATCTATATTATAAATCCTAAATAATCCGCCGTGTGCGACGTACGCACTTTGTGGCGCTTATTGCCGCGGCGTCTGTTGACCTACGGCCGTGAAATTTTACAGCGATGTGGGCCACCTTTACACGTAGGTCGTATTAAATTTTGGACATGATGGGGCCGGGGGTGCGCCCGCGGCGCGTGCTCGCGTGCCCATAGGGTTAACATTAGAATCGGCAAAAACACGCTATTGCTCGAGAACGGTAGGGGCTACGGGGGTGAAATTTTCACTGCAAGTCGGACGCGTGCACTCATTTGTCGTATTAAATTTTCGAGGGTGCGGGTTCAGCGGTGTGCACGTGGTGGGGCCGCGACCGGCGCCGAGCAGAGGGCACGTGCTTTAGGCTCAGTTGTTCGCTTAAAAAAACTTAGTGAAAAGCATTAGAGCCGGCAGGTCATTGACCTTTGACAACGAAGGCCGACACAAGGCACCGCTCGCCAAGGGGATTCGCCAGTAAATACTATTAATTTGTTTTTGCAGTATCTCAGCCGTTTCTGGGCCGATTTAGCTGAAACTTGGACTGTCGGTGGTAGTGTAGTGTAGGGTAGGGTAGGGTAGGGTAGGGTAGGGTAGGGTAGGGTAGGGTAGGGTAGTGTAGTGTAGTGTAGTGTAGTGTAGGTAGTGTAGTGTAGTGTAGTGTAGTGTAGTGTAGTGTAGTGTAGGAGTAGGGTAGTGTAGGAGAAGGGGTAGTGTAGGAGTAGGGGTAGTGTAGGAGTAGGGGTAGTGTAGGAGTAGGGGTAGTGTAGGAGTAGGGTAGAGTAGGAGTAGGGTAGAGTAGGGGTAGGGTAGAGTAGGAGTAGGGTAGAGTAGGGTAGAGTAGGGTAGGCGGGCGGGCGTGCGTTGCGGGCGTTTTTTTGCGGCGGTATTTGCGTTTTTTGCGGTGTTTGTGTTTGGCGGCGGGCGGGCGGGCGTTGCGGGTGTTTTTGCGGTGTCTGCGTTTGGCGGCGGACGGCCGTTTTTTGCGGCGGTTTGCGGCGGGCGGCCGTTTTTGCGGTTTGCGGCGGGCGGCCGTTTTTTTTGCGGCGTTTTGCGGTTGCCGGCGGCCGGCCGTTATTTGCGGTGTTGCGGTTTGCGGCGGACGGCCGTTTTTTTGCGGCGTTTCGCGGTTGGCGGCGGGCGATGCGGGCTTTTTTTGCGGCGGCGGTGTTTGCGTTTTTTGCGGTGTTTGCGTTTTGCAGCGGACGGGCGTTTTTTTGCGGCTTTTTTGCGTTTTTCTGCGGTTTTCGACGGGCGGGCGATTGTTTCTTTTTTGCGAAGTTTGCGTTGGCGTTTTGCGCGTTTTGCGGTGTTTGCGTTTTGCGGCGGGCGGGCGGTTTTTCACAATTCAAGTCCCAACCTTCGGATCCGCAGTGCTGTTCGACAAGCGCTGCCCGGGCCCGCCTTACAGTTTAATTAAAAACAGCTACCCAAATCTGCCCATATAATACAGATAAAAATACAAGTCAATCACCCAAACTAATGCACCCGTAACATAACATAAATCAAAACATACAGTTATCGCGTAAACCTGTACCTCTAGTCTATATTATAAATCCTAAATAATCCGCCGCCGCCGTGTGCGACGTAGTCACTTTGTAGCGCTTATTGCGGCGGCGTCTGTTGACCTACGGCCGTGAAATTTTACAGAAATGTGGGCCACCTTTACACGTAGGTCGTATTAAATTTTGGACATGATGGGGCCGGGGGTGCGCCCGCGGCGCGTGCTCGCGTGCCCATAGGGTTAACATAAGAATCGGCAAAAACACGCTATTGCTCGGGAACGGTAAGGGCTACGGGGGTGAAATTTTCACTGCAAGTCGGACGCGTGCACTCATTTGTCGTATTAAATTTTCGAGGGGGTTGGTTCAGCGGTGTGCACGTGGTGGGGCCGCGACCGGCGCCGAGCAGAGGGCACGTGCTTTAGGCTCAGTTGTTCGCTTAAAAAACTGAGTGGAAACAGACCCGGCAGGTCATTGACCTTTGACAACGAAGGCCGACACAAGGCACCGCTGGCCAAGGGGATTCACCAGAAAATACAATTAATTTATTTTTGCAACATCCCAGCCGTTTCTGGGCCGATTTAGCTGAAACTTGGACTGTCGCTGGTAGTGTAGGGTAGGGTAGGGTAGGGTAGGGTAGGGTAGGGTAGGGTAGGGTAGGGTAGGGTAGGGTAGTGTAGTGTAGTGTAGTGTAGGAGTAGGGTAGGGGTAGGGGTAGGGTAGGGTAGGGTAGGGGTAGGGTTGAGTTAAAATAGGGCCTAGGGTAGGGTAGGGTAGGGTAGGGTAGGGTAGGGTAGGGTAGGGTAGGGTAGTGTAGTGTAGTGTAGTGTAGTGTAGTGTAGTGTAGTGTAGTGTAGTGTAGTGTAGTGTAGGAGTAGGGTAGGGGTAGGGGTAGGGTAGGGTAGGGTAGGGGTAGGGTAGGGGTAGGGTTGAGTTAAAAAAAGGGCCTAACATACAAAAGACTTGGACACTCCGCAACTATCGCTATTATATTAAAAACAGCTATACCCAAATCTACCCAAATAATACAGCTAAAATACAAGCTACTCACCCAAACTAATGCATCCGTCACATATAATTAATCAAAACATACAGTTATCGCGCAAACCTGTACCTCTAGTCTATATTATAAATCCTAAATAATCCGCCGCCGCCGTGTGCGACGTAGTCACTTTGTAGCGCTTATTGCGGCGGCGTCTGTTGACCTACGGCCGTGAAATTTTACAGCAATGTGGGCCACCTTTACACGTAGGTCGTATTAAATTTTGGGCATGGTGCGGCCGGGGGTGCGCCCTTGGCGCGTGCTCGCGTGCCCATAGGGTTAACATTAGAATCGGCAAAAACACGCTATTGCTCGGGAACGGTAAGGGCTACGGGGGTGAAATTTTCACTGCAAGTCGGACGCGTGCACTCATTTGTCGTGTCAACTTTTCGAGCGGGTGGGTTCAGCGGTGTGCACGTGGTGGGGCCGCGACCGGCGCCGAGCAGAGGGCACGTGCTTTAGGCTCAGTTGTTCGCTTAAAAAACTGAGTGAAAAGCATTAGAGCCGGCAGGTCATTGACCTTTGACAACGAAGGCCGACACAAGGCACCGCTCGCCAAGGGGATTCGCCAGTAAATACTATTAATTTGTTTTTGCAATATCTCTGCCGTTTCTGGGCCGATTTAGCTGAAACTTGGACTGTCGGTGGTAGTGTAGTGTAGGATAGTGTAGTGTAGTGTAGTGTAGTGTAGTGTAGTGTAGTGTAGTGTAGGAGTAGGGTAGTGTAGGAGAAGGGGTAGTGTAGGAGTAGGGGTAGTGTAGGAGTAGGGGTAGTGTAGGAGTAGGGGTAGTGTAGGAGTAGGGGTAGTGTAGGAGTAAGGGGAGTGTAGGAGTAGGGTAGAGTAGGAGTAGGGTAGAGTAGGGGTAGGGTAGAGTAAAGGTAGGGTAGAGTAGGAGTAGGGAAGAGTAGGAGTAGGGTAGAGTAGGGTAGGCGGGCGGGCGTGCGTTGCGGACGTTTTTTGCGGCGGTATTTGCGTTTTTTGCGGTGTTTGTGTTTGGCGGCGGGCGGGCGGGCGTTGCGGGTGTTTTTGCGGTGTCTGCGTTTGGCGGCGGACGGCCGTTTTTTGCGGCGGTTTGCGGCGGGCGGCCGTTTTTTGCGGTTTGCGGCGGGCGGCCGTTTTTTGCGGCGTTTTGCGGTTGCCGGCGGCCGGTCGTTATTTGCGGTGTCACGGTTTGCGGCCGGCGGCCGTTTTTTTGCGGCGTTTTGCGGTTGGCGTCGGGCGATGCGTGTTTTTTTTTGCGGCGGCAGTGTTTGCGTTTTTTGCGGTGTTTGCGTTTTGCGGCGGACGGGCGTTTTTTTTGCGGCTTTTTTGCGTTTTTTCTGCGGTTTTCGACGGGCGGGCGATTGTTTCTTTTTTGCGAAGTTTGCGTTGGCGTTTTGCGCGTTTTGCGGTGTTTGCGTTTTGCGGCGGGCGGGCGGTTTTTCACAATTCAAGTCCCAACCTTCGGATCCGCAGTGCTGTTCGACAAGCGCTGCCCGGGCCCGCCTTACAGTTTAATTAAAAACAGCTACCCAAATCTACTCAAATAATACAGCTAAAAATACAAGTCAATCACCCAAACTAATGCACCCATAACATAACATAAATCAAAACATACAGTTATCGCGTAAACCTGTACCTCTAGTCTATATTATAAATCCTAAATAATCCGCCGCCGTGTGCGGCGTAGTCACTTTGTAGCGCTTATTGCGGCGGCGTCCGTTGACCTACGGCCTTGAAATTTTACAGCGATGTGGGCCACCTTTACACGCAGGTCGTATTAAATTTTGGGCATGATGCGGCCGGGGGTGCGCCCTTGGCGCGTGCTCGCACGCCCATAGGGTTAACATTAGAATTGGCAAAAACACGCTATTGCTCGGGAACGGTAAGGGCTACGGGGGTGAAATTTTCACGGAAAGTCGGATGCGTGCACTCATTTGTCGTATTCAATTTTCGAGGGGGTGGGTTCAGCGGTGTGCACGTGGTGGGGCCGCGACCGGCGCCGGGCAGAAGGCACGTGCCTTAGGCTCAGTTGTTCGCTTAGAAAACTGAGTGAAAAGCATTAGAGCCGGCAGGTCATTGACCTTTGACAACGAAGGCCGACACAAGGCACCGCTCGCCAAGGGGATTCGCCAGTAAATACTATTAATTTGTTTTTGCAATATCTCAGCCGTTTCTGGGCCGATTTAGCTGAAACTTGGACTGTCGGTGGTAGTGTAGTGTAGTGTAGGGTAGGGTAGGGTAGGGTAGGGTAGGGTAGGGTAGGGTAGGGTAGGGTAGGGTAGGGTAGGGTAGTGTAGTGTAGTGTAGTGTAGGGTAGTGTATGAGTAGGGTAGTGTAGGAGAAGGGGTAGTGTAGGAGTAGGAGTAGTGTAGGAGTAGGGGTAGTGTAGGAGTAGGGTAGAGTAGGAGTAGGGTAGAGTAGGGTAGGGTAGGGTAGAGTAGGAGTAGGGTAGACTAGGAGTAGGGTAGAGTAGGGTAGGCGGGCGGGCGTGCACTGCGGGCGTTTTTTGCGGCGGTATTTGCGTTTTTTGCGGTGTTTGTGTTTGGCGGCGGGCGGGCGGGCGTTGCGGGTGTTTTTGCGGTGTCTGCGTTTGGCGGCGGACGGCCGTTTTTTGCGGCGGTTTGCGGCGGGCGGCCGTTTTTTGCGGTTTGCGGCGGGCGGCCGTTTTTTTTTGCGGCGTTTTGCGGTTGCCGGCGGCCGGCCGTTATTTGCGGTGTTGCCGTTTGCGGCGGGCGGCCGTTTTTTGCGGCGTTTCGCGGTTGGCGGCGGGCGATGCGGGCTTTTTTTGCGGCAGCGGTGTTTGCGTTTTTTGCGGTGTTTGCGTTTTGCGGCGGACGGGCGTTTTTTTTTTGCGGCTTTTTTGCGTTTTTCTGCGGTTTTCGACGGGCGGGCGATTGTTTCTTTTTTTGCGAAGTTTGCGTTGGCGTTTTGCGCGTTTTGCGGTGTTTGCGTTTTGCGGCGGCGGGCGGTTTTTCACAATTCAAGTCCCAACCTTCGGATCCGCAGTGCTGTTCGACAAGCGCTGCCCGGGCCCGCCTTACAGTTTAATTAAAAACAGCTACCCAAATCTACCCAAATAATACAGATAAAAATACAAGTCAATCACCCAAACTAATGCACCCGTAACATAACATAAATCAAAAC
This sequence comes from Amphibalanus amphitrite, assembly GCF_019059575.1. Classification (NCBI taxonomy): domain Eukaryota; kingdom Metazoa; phylum Arthropoda; class Thecostraca; order Balanomorpha; family Balanidae; genus Amphibalanus; species Amphibalanus amphitrite. The sequence continues at coordinate 49,737 of NW_024881844.1, forward strand.
ATATAGTTATCGCGTAAACCTGTACCTCTAGTCTATATTATAAATCCTAAAAAGTACCCCGCCGCCGCCCACGCCGTGTGCGACGTAGTCACTTTGTAGCGCTTATTGCGGCGGGATCCGTTGACCTATGGCCGTGAAATTTTACAGAGATTTGGGCCACTTTTACATGTACACTCGGGGGCAGATTGATGTTCCACAACTCTTTATCCACCGGGTTCCTATGGCTCAGCATTGGCAGCAGCCGCCTGGTACCGGTAGACTGTGCCGCTTCACTTACTTGTCAAGCGGCACAGCCTACCAACACCGTATGCCACCGGTCTGGGTCGGTGGCTGGAAGGTGATGTGGGCCGCCTGTGACGTCAGCGCAGCGGTGAGGGCCGAGCCCGGAGGCATGGCTCGGGTCGGCGCCGCGCGGCGGCTGGCGAGGGCTGGGGAGTGAGGTGGGGTGGGAGCACGGACCATCGCGCGGCTGAGCGAGTGTAGTTAACTTTCGCGTCTCAAGGCGTCAATTATTCTACCTAACAATTGTGCTAAAGCAGTTGTTAAAATGTCCTATCCCCAAGACAGCGCCTATCATCATACTTGCCATGCACATTACGACACACTTAAACGTGGCATTGGGACAGCCGATAGAATTTATATCACACGTGCATCGAGTTGCGGAGCTACATTGTTTTTAACAGATAAGTATTAAGGCCTTGATTGAGCTCATTGGTGTCTATTATTTCGCACAGCAATCGTCCAGAGACGTTGGAACTGGGGTTTTTGGATAGCGCGGCGTCCCAACTTTAAGCAACTCTTTATACTGTTCCTCTAATGTGTGGTCGCAGCCACCAATAGCAAACCGTTCCATCTAGGAACAAATAAGTCTCGCACCTGGGACGGTTCGAACCGGGTTTCTCCAACCGGTCACCCCACGACGCTAGCGTGCATCCACTGAGCTGCCGAAACCAGCGACCACCCACCGCGGTCAAACGCGATCAAATGTCACAATACCGTCATTGGCGGTCAGCGGGTGAATGTCATTTTGTTTTGTGCGGACGAGGATCATTCTCGGTAGCTCAGTGGATGAACGCTCGTGTCGTGAATTGGCCGGTGGGAGAAGCCCGGTTCGAGCCCCCCTGAGTGGCCGACTTTTTGGCTCCTAGTTGGAACGGTTTGCTATTGGAGGCTGCGACCACATATTAGAGCAACAATAATAATCGCTTTAAATTGGAGCGTTGGCTGCGGCGCTACTCATAACCCCCCAGTTCCCACGGCTCTGGACCATTGCCGTGCGAAACAATAGACACCAATCTGCTCATTCAAAACCTTAATACTAATATGTTATACAAAATATAGCTCCGCACCTCGATGCACGAGTGACATAAGTTCTATCGGCTGTCCCATTGCCACGCTTAAGTGTGTCGTAATGTGCATTGCAAGTATGATGATAGGCGCTGTCTTGGGGATAGGACATTTTAACAACTGCTTTAGCACAATTGTTAGGTAGAATAATTGGCGCCTTGAGACGCGAAAGTTAACTACACTCGCTCAGCCGCGCGATGTCCGTGCTCCCACCCCACCTCACTCCCCAGCCCTCGCCAGCCGCCGCGCGGCGCCGACCCGAGCCATGCCTCCGGGCTCGGCCCTCACCGCTGCGCTGACGTCACAGGCGGCTCACATCGCCTTCCAGCCACCGACCCAGACCGGTGGCATACGGTGTTGGTAGGCTGTGCCGCTTGACAAGTAAGTGAAGCGGCACAGTCTACCGGTACCAGGCGGCTGCTGCCAATGCTGAGCCATAGGAGCCCGGTGGATAAAGAGTTGTGGAACATCAATCTGCCCCCGAGTGTACCTAGGCCGCATTAAATTTTGGACATGATCCGGCCAGGGGTGCGCCCTTGGCGCGTGCTCGCGTGCCCATAGGGTTAACATTAGAATCGGCAAAAACACGCTATTGCTCGGGAACGGTAAGGGCTACGGGGGTGAAATTTTCGCTGTAAGTCGAACGCGTGCACTCATTTGTCGTATTAAATTTTCGAGGGGGTTGGTTCAGCGGTGTGCACGTGGTGGGGCCGCGACCAGCGCCAAGCAGAGTGCACGTGCTTTAGGCTCAGTTGTTCGCTTAAAAACTGAGTGGGCCGGCAGGTCATTGACCTTTGACAACGAAGGCCGACACAAGGCACCGCTCGCCAAGAGGATTCGCCAGTAAATACAATTAATTTGTTTTTGCAATATCTCAGCCGTTTCTGGGCCGATTTAGCTGAAACTTGGACTGTCGGTGGTAGTGTAGGGTAGGGTAGGGTAGGGTAGGGTAGGGTTGGGTAGGGGATTGTAGGGTAGGGTAGGGTAGGGTAGGGAATTGTAGGGTAGGGGTAGGGTAGGGTAGGGTAGGGTAGTGTAGAGGTAGGGTGGGGTAGGGTAGCGTAGGGTAGGGTAGGTTAGGGTAGTGTAGGGTAGGGGTAGGGTAGGGTAGGGTAGGGTAAGGGTAGGGTAGGGTAGTGTAAAGGTAGGGTAGGGTATGGTAGGGTAGGTTAGGGTAGGGTAGGGTAGGGTAGGGTAGGGTAAGGTAGGGTAGGGTAGGGTAGGGTAAGTTAGGAGTAGGGTAGGGTAGGGTAGGGGTAGGTAGGGTAGGGTAAGGTAGGGTAGTGTAAGGGGGAAGGTAGGGTAGGGTAGTGTAACGGTAGGGTAGGGCAGGGTAGGGTAGGGTATGGTAGGGTAGGGTAGGGTAGGGTAGGGTAGGGTAGTGTAGGGGTAGGGTAGGGTAGGGTAGGGTACAGTAGGGTAGGGGTAGGGTAGGGTAGGGTAGGGTAGGGTAGGGTAGTGTAAGGGTAGGATAGGTTAGGGTAGGGTATGGTAAGGTAGGGTAGTGTAGGGGTAGAGGTAGGGGCAGGGTAGGGTAGGGGTAGGGTAGGGTAGGGTTGAATTGAGTAACATCCTAACTTATTAAGGGCTCGAACAACTCGCATGCATCACCATCATACTTTATAGTTCAATTAAAAGCAGTTACACAAATAATACCAATAAAAATGCAAGATTCTACACCCAAACTAATGCATCCGTTTATCATACATATCAAAAGATACAGTTATCGCGTAAACCTGTACCTCTAGTCTATATTATAAATCCTAAATAATCCGCCGCCGCCGCCGTGTGCGACGTAGTCACTTTGTAGCGCTTATTGCGGCGGCGTCTGTTGACCTACGGCCGTGAAATTTTACAGCGATGTGGGCCACCTTTACACGTAGGTCGCATTAACTTTTGGACATGATGCGGCCGGGGGTGCGCCCGCGGCGCGTGCTCGCGTGCCCATAGGGTTAACATTAGAATCGGCAAAAACACGCTATTGCTCGGGAACGGTAAGGGCTACGGGGGTGAAATTTTCACTGCAAGTCGGACGCGTGCACTCATTTGTCGTATTAAATTTTCGAGGGGGTTGGTTCAGCGGTGTGCACGTGGTGGGGCCGCGACCAGCGCCAAGCAGAGTGCACGTGCTTTAGGCTCAGTTGTTCGCTTAAAAACTGAGTGGGCCGGCAGGTCATTGACCTTTGACAACGAAGGCCGACACAAGGCACCGCTCGCCAAGAGGATTCGCCAGTAAATACAATTAATTTGTTTTTGCAATATCTCAGCCGTTTCTGGGCCGATTTAGCTGAAACTTGGACTGTCGGTGGTAGTGTAGGGTAGGGTAGGGTAGGGTAGGGTAGGGTTGGGTAGGGGATTGTAGGGTAGGGTAGTGTAGGAGTAGGGTAGTGTAGGAGAAGGGGTAGTGTAGGAGTAGGAGTAGTGTAGGAGTAGGGGTAATGTAGGAGTAGGGGTAGGGTAGGAGTAGGGGTAGTGTAGGAGTAGGGTAGAGTAGGAGTAGGGTAGAGTAGGAGTAGGGTAGAGTAGGGGTAGGGTAGAGTAGGAGTAGGGTAAAGTAGGAGTAGGGTAGAGTAGGGTAGGCGGGCGGGCGTGCGTTGCGGGCGTTTTTTGCGGCGGTATTTGCGTTTTTTGCGGTGTTTGTGTTTGGCGGCGGGCGGGCGAGCGTTGCGGGTGTTTTTGCGGTGTCTGCGTTTGGCGGCGGACGGCCGTTTTTTGCGGCGGTTTGCGGCGGGCGGCCGTTTTTTGCGGTTTGCGGCGGGCGGCCGTTTTTTTGCGGCGTTTCCCGGTTGGCGGCGGGCGATGCGGGCTTTTTTTGCGGCGGCGGTGTTTGCGTTTTTGCGGTGTTTGCGTTTTGCGGCGGACGGGCGTTTTTTGCGGCTTTTTTGCGTTTTTCTGGGGTTTTCGACGGGCGGGCGATTGTTTCTTTTTTGCGAAGTTTGCGTTGGCGTTTTGCGCGTCTTGCGGTGTTTGCGTTTTGCGGCGGGCGGGCGGTTTTTCACAATTCAAGTCCCAACCTTCGGATCCGCAGTGCTGTTCGACAAGCGCTGCCCGGGCCCGCCTTACAGTTTAATTAAAAACAGCTACCCAAATCTACCCAAATAATACAGATAAAAATACAAGTCAATCACCCAAACTAATGCAACCGTAACATAACATAAATCAAAACATACAGTTATCGCGTAAACCTGTACCTCTAGTCTATATTATAAATCCTAAAAAGTACCCCGCCGCCGCCCACGCCGTGTGCGACGTAGTCACTTTGTAGCGCTTATTGCGGCGGCGTCTGTTGACCTACGGCCGTGAAATTTTACAGCGATGTGGGCCACCTTTACACGTAGGTCGTATTAACTTTTGGACATGATGCGGCCGAGGGTGCGCCCGCGGCGCGTGCTCGCGTGCCCATAGGGTTAACATTAGAATCGGCAAAAACACGCTATTGCTCGGGAACGGTAAGGGCTACGGGGGTGAAATTTTCACTGCAAGTCGGACGCGTGCACTCATTTGTCGTATTAAATTTTCGAGGGGGTTGGTTCAGCGGTGTGCACGTGGTGGGGCCGCGACCGGCGCCGAGCAGAGGGCACGTGCTTTAGGCTCAGTTGTTCGCTTAAAAAACTGAGTGGGCCGGCAGGTCATTGACCTTTGACAACGAAGGCCGACACAAGGCACCGCTCGCCAAGAGGATTCGCCAGTAAATACAATTAATTTGTTTTTTGGTTAGGGTAGTGTAGGGTAGGGGTAGGGTAGGGTAGGGTAGGGTAGGGTAGGGTAGGGTAGGGTAGGGTAGGGTAGGGTAAGGGTAGGGTAGAGTAGTGTAAGGGTAGGGTATGGTAGGGTAGGTTAGGGTAGGTTAGGGTAGGGTAGGGTAAGGTAGGGTAGGGTAGGGTAGGGTAGGGTAAGTTAGGAGTAGGGTAGGGTGGGGTAGGGGTAGGTAGGGTAGGGTAAGGTAGGGTAGTGTAAGGGGTAAGGGTAGGGTAGTGTAACGGTAGGGTAGGGTAGGGAAGGGTAGGGTAGGGTAGGGTAGGGTAGGGTAGCGTAGGGTAGTGTAGGGGTAGGGTAGGGTAGGGTAGGGTACAGTAGGGTAGGGGTAGGGTAGGGTAGGGTAGGGTAGGGTAGGGTAGTGTAAGGGTAGGATAGGTTAGGGTAGGGTATGGTAAGGTAGGGTAGTGTAGGGGTAGAGGTAGGGGCAGGGTAGGGTAGGGGTAGGGTAGGGTAGGGTTGAAGTGAGTAACATCCTAACTTATTAAGGGCTCGAACAACTCGCATGCATCACCATCATACTTTATAGTTCAATTAAAAGCAGTTACCCAGTTCTACACAAATAATACCAATAAAATTGCAAGTTTCTACACCCAAACTAATGCATCCGTTTATCATACATATCAAAACATACAGTTATCGCGTAAACCTGTACCTCTAGTAAGGATAAAGGATGATTTCTTTTCAGTGTTTACTGAGCTAAATGCCTCGGAACCACTCTCTCAGCGACATTTCCATGCCCTTTATCAAAGTATCCATTCTTCCTTCTCCGAGCTCCATCCAGCGATGTGACCCTCCCCGTCCGATGTGCGTCAGGTAAGGAACCGGCGCCTGGGACCGGTGGCGAGGACCCCTCTCGAGCGCCAGCTCCAGCCGATGAGGGGGCCGACCCCGGTCCGGCGGCGGGCTGGACCGCTCGTCATGAGCCTCCCTCCGACCTCGGCTTCAGTTCCGACCCACAGCCTGCCTCCAAAGAGGTGAGGTGGCAGCCAGGGGTACGAGATGTGGTGTTCAATTTGGGATCTAATTGTATTGTGAGGGCTTACGACCCCATTGGATGAGCCACAACTGCGAACACTTTGATGTAGGTAATTGATATAGCTACTTTTTCCATGTCCTTGCACAGTTTTAGACTCCCACGTTTTGCTTTACTTAAGACGCAAGTTTAAAAGAGTTTCACGGGACCTTTTTAGTATTTCGTAACAGGATAAGAACGACCATGTTTGATGCAGTTCTTATCACTATATCATTGCATGATAGACTGAAGAAAGTGTGAATGAATAATTCATAGTTCTTGCGTTGATAAATGCGTCACTCATCGTGCGACTTGACCTAGTTCTCGCGGGCCAGCACCAGTTTATCACAATAACGGCCGCCGAGGGATCTCGCCTGAAATACTGCCCAGCTTCAACCGACGATCCATGCATAAACTAAAACCGTTGCTAGCCGTATACGGCAATAGCTCCGGCATAAAGAGCGCCTGATCGATGAAGCGTGGGGAGGTAAAGGATCCCAGTAACATCTCCATCTGCATGCATGCAGGGTAAAATAACGCTACGATGATCTCTGCAGGCGTCGCGATCCAGCTCTTCAGCCACCACCCCGCGCGAGCCGCACGCCACCTCGTTTCCCGAAACGATCCCCGAAGAGACGTCTTCCATTGAAGAGGAGCACGTTATGATCTTCCGTCTCGACTCACTACCAGAGGAAGAAGACGAGGCCCAGAGACGACCCAAGGTCTACAAGGTCAGTACAAGGTCGAGGTTGACCAAATGCTTTGAGACGCTTCCACTTTATGACGCTAATAAAAATCCGAGCACAAATTTTCATGCTCTAAAGGGTTTCTTATTGTTGTTGCTCATTGAAAACAAATGACATTGAAGATTCAAGCATATTTGGTGTTGCATTCAGACGCATTGATCAAGTTCAAATGCTTTCAGGTCCCTTCTCGAATGCTGAGTAGGCAGGTCGCAGAATCTCGACCCAGTCCTCAGGAAAGCTTCCGTACCGCCGATAAAGGGTATGTTACAACCGTGCACAACATAAACTCTGCTCAATCCCATGTGAGGCATTGTAAATGTAGGGCTGTTGCGATTTTGTTTTAACTCAATGAATAGAGCGCCATTGGCTCAAAAGGGCCTCGAGTTTTGAAATCTTGGCCCATTATTTTCTACTGTAAAATAAAACAAATAAGCATTTGCTTCATAAGGGTAAGCATAGCTACAGCACCACTTTGCCAGTCAAATGAGCACTTTTTATAATACCTACACCGACTTGCGGTGATATAAAAGGTAAATCGATCGGCGCGTTGCTATATCTGCCCGGATGGCGCCGCGCTCACACCGATGCCACCACTGGCCCACCCGTGTGCAGGAGCATGGAGCAGGTGGAGTCTGCCTCCTCGCGGGCCAGCCACAACCCGCCGGCGGCCGTCGACCTCACGCTGGCGACATTCACCGACGTGGCCGTGCTACGCTGCCTCTTCATCCCGCAGTGGGTCGAGGAGGGCGTCTTCTGGGCCGTCCAGTTCCTCTTCTACCGGTGAGACAGCCGCAGAAAGATGAGCTAAATATTTCGGAAATTCCACTTAAATATAAATTTTATCATATACGAGACCCTAGGCCAGATATTCATTAGACTTCGCTAGAACTAGTGACATCTCATTTCATCGTTTCCCCGGTCCTGGCGGCTGGCGCCTTCCGCAATTTTAGCGGACGGTTAGACTGTCCCGCCGAACATCCAAGCCATGCGGATCAGACTAACTGCCAGGCGCCCGTGCCGCTATTCGTAGCACGACCAAAGCAAACGAGCACGCTGTTTCTCTAGTATTCAGCCATGTTTCCGTTGGCCGGCGAAAAAGTTGCTGTTTCCTTTGTCGATCTGCCGGTCTTTCCTTCCTCGTTTAACGTTCCACTTTAGCACGTTTCTTTTTAATGATGTGAAGCGGATCTTTTAAGTCCTTTCTTTGATTACTTTCCAATCCTTCTAAAGCCGGCTCGTGCTTCTGATTTCAGGTTTCTATTAACACATATATACGGGAGGTCCTTTAATGTAAAAGCGTAAAGGTACCTATTTGGTCTTTGTTTCAACATAAATTCGCAGCACAATCATGTTTATTTAAAAAACTCGACTGATAGGGTATCTGTTGTGCTCACTACCATAAACTTTTTTTTTTTTCTACCGCGTTCAGGCTGCGTGAGATGACCAACGATGGCACTGAGGAGGATTTGCCTCGAAAGAGGAGCAACTCGCTGCCGGTGCCGAAGATCGAGGTCTCCCTGTATCAGAGTCCGGAGACGAAGCGGCGAGAGGCGGCCAGCCGGGACGCCCCGCCACCATCCCCCGAGCCCAAGTACTCGGGAGGTAAGCCGACCCGCAGTCGACCCAGTCGGTCAATTGGTCACGTGACCTATTGCCAGTCACGTGACGGTCCAATCAGGGATGGAGGCTCAGCGGGTGTTAGTTGGGGGGGGGGGGCATCCCCGGAAGATCGGGTCGAGAACGTTTGACCTGGCTCATTGACTGCATTACCCGCCAGCTTCTCCATTGCACGCTAAATTTGTACTCGCCTTTGCACCCATTTCCCTCACTCCTTTAGACGCCGCTACGGCAGGGGAAAGTCTAATCGGGCCGTTTATTACACCATCCAGAAATTGTTCCGTCATTAGCATAAGCAAGTCTGTCTCGCCGCAGAGTTCATGGCCTCGCCGACGGGCGGACCGCTGCACAAACGATCTGCCAGCGAGCGCGGACGCAAGGGTAAGACCCGGATGGCTGACTTCCGGGCGTTCGTCGAGACCAAGCTGAAGTCGCGGTCCCAGACGATGCTGGAGAGACTGGCGGGGGACGGGCGGCGCGGCTCGGCCTCCGGAAACTACCCGGTGGGTGGCTCTCATAGCTCCTCTCACTTCTCTTTCTTTCACTCTCCTTTCATTTTGGCTTTTTCTCTATTTTATATCCAGTATCCTCAATCTAAAAACTATTCGATGCAAAAACTTTATTCCCTGTCAGGTCTAACCTAACATAATGTAATGGAATGGCTAAACATAAGGTGGCAACAAAGAAATCCGGCAACGGATCTGTACGTATCATCACCAAAACACACAGCGACCACCATATGATGTCGTGTGCCTGGTTTGCAGAACTCGACATCTCAGTCGGACCTGAACGAGCCCGAGTCGCGAGCACGTTCCTCCATGGACCAGCACCGGGAGCACGGCGGCAGTTTTTCGGCGGCCGACTCGCATCAGTACGACCCTGTGCTCGGCCAGAACCTCGTCAAAGGGAAGAGCATGCCCAGCCTCAGGTGAGCCCGCCCAGCCGCACACGCGCCGCATTATTCACGGCCCTGTGCACAGCTTTGATGATCAGCGAGGGCCTTTGTGTCATTTAGTGGGAAATGCCGAACTATGTGATGGCTTCACGGGAATTTAGGCCTTGCTTCTTTTGAAAGGAAACGTTTGAATATCAGCCGCCAGTTTTATAGATTGCTTCGTTTTGTCACAATGCTACACATTCCCCTGCCATGGATTAGATAATAATGGATTAGATTACTATCTAAGATTTCGATCTAATCCATGGTCCTGTAAATCAATTCCACATGTTTCCCTTGTCTACATAACAAAAATACTAATGCGATAAGGTTATTGTTTTTATTGTACCATTCCAATGTTTATCAAACCCTCATAAAATGTAGAGAAATAAAAGGACAATTATAAAAATGAAAGTCACATTTTTTGCCACCAAGCATAAAACATTAAGGAGGGAAAACCTCAAGTACCGACATTTCTAAGCACACGCATACAATTACTCGCTATCCATTGTTAATATTCATTGCACATCAAACGACAAAACATTAAAAGCAGATTTAACACATACTACCCCTGTCAACGACACAGGAACAGGACTCATTACCTGCAATGGGAAAACGTTCATCCGACGTTCAACCGCTGTTTGTCTCCTTTTGTCTGTTCTGTCTCCTTTCTCCGTCTTCGTTTCAATACTCACGTTTCTCTCTCTCTATCAGCTCTATTGTAGAAGAGCTAGGGTAAGTGAGGTTTGCATTGTCATTGCCACACGTTTTCCTTGTTTACGATTAATTACTAACAGCGTGATACATTTACAATACTAGAGTAGCGAGGTTGAGTTTTCACTTACCATAAGTTGGCACAAATGCGTGTGCGGTACTTCGAGGCCTTGAAAAGCCGAAAGCTTTTTATAGAAGTAGTTTGGCCTGAATGTAATTAGACACATAGTTTGCCCGTCTGAATAGTTAGACATTCTTAAATGCAATATTGATGAGTTTCTGTGGCACAATTTTATGCATTTACTTAAAGTGAAGTTAAAGAAGTTTTGAGTCCACCTTTCACTGGCATATAACTGTTTCTGAAGGAAGCTTATCAGCCAATTTAAATTGTGTGTGACGTCTTGGAGGCGAAACATTAGGGATAATTCTAAAATGACCGTATTTGAAATAATGCATGTTCACATTACGCATGTAAATGCATTTTACTAGCAATGTCCAATGTACAAAATATTAGCTAATTTGAAATGATATAGTTTATCGCATGCTGTATAAATGACAGAATTTCAATAACTAGCAACTAACGCTTCTACTTCCTCACATTAGATAAACACTAAAGTGGTGAAAACACGAGCATGGTGTGGCTGCACAGAAGCTTTAGATAATATACGCATTAAAATGGTTGACCAGGAAAAAAAAACCTGCTGAACAGAAGGCCAGTACCGCAGCCAGCCACAAAAATAGACGCTCTAACATACATTTCGCTCGTTGGCGTACCTATAATTCAAGACGCACACATGCCATGCTACTTCTAATTCAAACTAAAAAGCATCATCCCTCTAGAGCTTGAATAAACGTAAGCTGACCGCACCTAGCCTAGCATAGGAGTGAAGAAGTGTTAGTTTTGAATATGCTTTTTCTTACCCATTTATTTAAGCTAAAGAAGAAATTTCTTAAATGTAGGGAACTATCAATAGTCGAATCGTCATCCTCAAATAATTAGGTATAGTGTATGCATCAACTTGTGCGATGTAACTATATTTTTGATAGCTCAAAGCGTTAAAAAATTTTCGTTTCAATTTCAAGACTTCAAGAAGACGTTATCTTAAATTCCAAACTTTACAGCTCAACCAATCTAGTAGGCAAACGTAGTTACCTAATCCATTGCGATATAGTCGAGCTGGCCACTTAGTTACAATTATTGTACAGTTGGCAGCACTTTCCATCCATACAGCGCGGCGGCATGTAGCCGAGGCGGCAGTGCTGCCCGCAGCTCCTCTCCGACAGGCTGACCGAGCCTCCTCAGCGGGCCTCGCGCGAGTGACCGGCCGCCGTCCGGCAGGTACATGGGCGTGCCGCAGATGGCGCAGCCGCCCAAGACGCTGGCGTCGCGCATCGCCAGCGTGCCGCACCCCATCATCACGGTGACGCAGCACACGCCGTCGCCCACGCCGACCCCCTCCGTGTCGGAGGAGGGCCCCGGCGGCGGCGGCGGCGGCGGCGGCGGCGGCGGCGGTGGCGGCGGCGCAGCCCGGCCGTTCCTGCGCGACCTGACGCGCCGGCCAGTCACGCTGAACCGCAGCTACTCGGACTCTGACGTGTCTTACAGCGCCGAGGAGCTGACCGAGGCCGCCGGATCCACCTACTACATCAACAAACACGGCGGCATCGACCTCGTCATGCTGCTCAAGGTAGACGCAGGTGGCAGAGCTCGGCTGCACAATTGGCTTCATTCGATGAAGGATGTTATTTGATATTTCTTTAGGAGTTTGTCATGCGGCTATTCTCCGCAACAAACTATAAAGTTTAACACTACACTTCTAATACATTTATAAAGTTAATTGTAATTAAATCAGTTTTCGAGTTTTCCAATTATTTGCCCGGTTCGATCCGACGTCCGCGCGCCTGCAGGGCCTCCACTCGGTGGTCCTGAGGAACCGGCAGACCAACACACTGCGCGTCACCGAGGCCATCGTCAGCCTGCTGGAGATCATGCTGTCCATGGACGTGATGCTGCTGGACCGCGAGGAGGAGCGTCAGGAGGGGTCGGCCGCCGCTGCCGGAAGCTCCGGGGCAGCCGCGACAGAGGAGACGGCCGAGCCCGAGCGGGCCAAGGCCGGCTTCCTCGTGCACTATCTGTACATGGATATACTGGTCAGGTGAGATAGCTGCCACCTGAATTTATAGGCTTTGTGATTAGTTTAAGAACTTGTTACATACTTAACGTTTGTGTTCATAAATGTTTAAATGTAACGAATTTCGGTTCGCTGCCTATTTGACGCCCTTCTAGTCATAAAACGCACTGAACACTTACTGTTAAGTTCATCGAGTCAGCTGTTGAGTGTCTGTGCGGTGGCGTTTACGACAGGTCTTTCAAGCACATGGGCTGTGCGCACGGCTGCCGAGAGGGTTACCGCGGCCCGAGTGCCGAGTTTCTGCGCTCCCAGGCGCAGCTTCTGCTCACACGTCTGCTGAAGATTGACGAGCGCAGTGTGAGTGTCAGGGAGTGAGGGTCGCCCGGGGAGAGAGTAGGCGAGATAGAGCAGCGAGGTAGAGCAGGGAGGAGGAAGTGCCCGCAGCAGCGCTCCGGCTAATCGTCACAGTGAAGATTGATGAGCCGAGTGGGTGGCGAAGCTTGACCGTACACAAGAGCTTCCATTTGTAGATGCATTTCCCGAGTCATTTGTATATGTGCAGCCAGCCCACGACGCAGAAATGATATGATAAAGTAGTCGGCCAGACAGAGAAAAATATTATTTCCTGCGAGGTTAACTGAACTGTTTACAAGTTGCAGTTGAACAAATTTAACTGAGCACAGTCTGTCATGAAACAGGCATTGCAATGCTGAGCTTAATCTCACGAAGTAAGAGTTTCAACTCTTTTATTTTTGCTATTCAATTATTTTCGTGACCGTTTTATCGAATGGGCAGCCATTGTAATCATATGACGTTGATTTCTACAGTTTAAAAAGTACATGCGGGAGCTGTCATCTCAGTCGTCGATCCACGAGCTGATGGAGTTTCTGCACTCGTTCGTCGGCTGGTGCGGCGACCACGGCCAAGCGGCATCGCCGATGAGTGAGTAACGTTTTCGGGTGCTCTTGAATGAGTTTCAAACTGATTTAGGTACGTCATAGCTGTGCTGTGTATGTTGTATGTTTGCTACTGTACTGCCATTTTATAGACACAAAGGCTGGCGAACTGCTTGGCAAATTCGACAACAAAAGATCGAGTGAAATCCCTCCACCTGTGACAGTAATTTTCGAAGTTCGTGACATTCTCACTCATATGCACTGGCATTGTATCAGCTGCCACGCCCACTTCGTTATACTCGGGTAAACAAAAAACACATCACGTTACACCACACAGCATCCACCCGCACTACTCGTTCATACAAAATCTACATCACTTTCTCGCACCCTCGGTCGTTCCGTGGGGTCGGCAGAGCGCATCGCTCCCCGCGAGTATCCGCGATCGTCGACCAGCCGGGCTGGAAACGTTCCCCGGACAGCGATCTCTCACCACGACTGAGCTATGGCGTCAGTAACAGCACAGGACTGCAGCGGAACGAGATAGAGATATAAGGGGGGGGGAGAACGGATAGAATTAGAAAATACAAACAGCGTGGCGAAATAGAGAGAAAGAGAGAGAGAGAGAGAGAGAGAGAGAGAGAGAGAGAGAGAGAGAGAGAGAGAGAGAAGAGAGAGAGAGGAGAGAGAGATGGAGATGGGGATAGAGTGCAAGAGGGAGGGAGAAACAGAAAGAAAGAGAGAAAGAGAGCGAGAGAGAGAGAGCAAGGAGAGGGAGAAGGAAAGAGGGAGAGGGAGAGAGAGGGAGAGAGGGTTGGTTGTTAGAATAAACAGAAAAGATTAGAGGTTCAGTGCGGCACGATTGTGCTGTGGCCCGCGTCCACTCTCTGTAATCGTAATCCGGTGTGACGGGGACCTCCTGACGCGGCGGCCGGCCGGGCGCCAAACGACTATCGGCCGTCACCAGCCATCAATTACACACACGGCGATAGCCGCGGCAGAGCCCGGCGATAGCCACAGCAGAGGGCAGGATGGCAGAACACAGGGATGGTCATGACGATAGATAGCTACGGCAGAACGTGGGATGGCAGAGGACAGGGAGGACCGCGGCAGAGGGCGGGGAGGACCGCGGCAGAGGACAAGGAGGACCGCGGCAGAGGACAGGGAGGACCGCGGCAGAGGGCGGGGATGGCCGCGGGAGAGGGCATGGGTAGGGAAGGAAGAGGGCAGGGATGGCAGATGGCAGGGATAGCCACATGATGGCGGTGGGCCGTCACAAGATACACGCCCTTGCTTTATCTAGTTATATCGTTGCGTTGTCCCTCATGTTCAGTACAATCGAGAGGGTGGCAATATTCATCAGGGCACAAACTCACATCGGCGATCGATCCCGCCTCATTCACGTATTGTCTGCCGTCCCCAGACCAAAAGCGAACGTCCGGAAAGCAGGCTGACAGTGCCCACCAGTTCGGCTACGCCACCAACTTTGGCGCCGTCCGCGGCACTGCCAGCGTGCGTGGCGTCGAGGGCCAGATGATCGGCATCATCTTCGGCGAGTACATGCGCCGACTGGTGGCCATGTCGCGGGAACTCCGCCTGCCCGAGCACCTGGTGAGTGGCGGACGCGTACGGTGCGGCGGATTGTCGAGTGTCGGTGTTGGACAGAATCGGGCAGTGCCGGACTGTCGGTGTCAGTAGATGTCAAACTGTGTCAGGGAGTGTCGGAGACAGTGTCAGGCAGTGTCGGCTTTCGGTAGTGGACTGATATGCGAGTACGTGCCGCGATATGACAGGCAAGCTAAGAGCTGTCACTTTCCTCTTGTTTCCACGCAGGCCCTGTACCACGACGTCCGACAGTTTGTGGTATACGTTCGCGACAACCACGGCTGCATCTTCAGGAAGGTGCTCTTGGCTGGCTTTTTCGACTCGACCGACCGCAAAAACGTACAAAACACAATCATCACCACCAAAGTAGTTCGGTAAGAAATTACAGTATTTCGGTAAGAAATTGATATCAGCTTACCACATAAAAATAGTTTTCATTAGGCTGGTCCGTGAAACTTCCTTGAAGACCCATTTAAGGCAATATATTTTTGCTTATTACTAATTGTCTTAATGATCATCTTTGTAGCTCAACGTTTGTTTCTTTCATGACAGGCGCATCCACATGATGGCCGAGCCCGGCTCCAGGGAATCCCCGACCAACTACTACCATACAGAGGACAAGGAGGAGCGCGAGGAGAGAGGACACAAAAAGTCCTTCTTCAGGAAAAAGGGCACCGTGGCCTCGCTGTCCTCAGTGATACGGAAGGCACCCAGCGTCCAGGTAAAGTTTGCCATGAAGTTTCTATCAGAAGGAAATGTTATTCTTATTTGTTGTATTTATTGGAAGTACTGATTTCCAGGGGCGTGGCTTTTGGTTTCTATCAGGTGAGCTTCAGTCATCATCGTGATCCTTAGTTGGAGTGAGTTTCATTTTCACTTCAAACTCTGTGCTGTATGTTATGACAGGTAGGTATTGCTTTCCCTTTACCATTTGAAGCACACTGAACGATTTTTGGTCGCATCGGGAATTTTAGAAAGACAAATTGTTTTCTGTAAACTTGTCCATTTTAATTGTTCACTCTTCAGTGGCAGGCAGTTTTTCACTCAATTCTTCCGATCGGTAGAGCATGCTGGACGCGGATGGCGACGAGAGCCCACCGGGTCCCAGCCCGGCGTCAACCATCCGCAGAAAGAACCGCCACTCGACGCGGGCCGCCGAGGAGCCGCGCACGCGCCGTGTGTCCCGCTTCGGTGAGTCACGTGACCCACCGCCCCGGGGGTACAAAATGACGTCACAGGCAGTGGGCGGGGCACCCGAGTGCGATGAAAAAACGCTGCAGAGTGCAGTTCACCGTTCATGGACTTCTGTAGATATCAGACCCGTGCAGGCAGTCGATGCTGTGCCGCTGTTCATTGATGTCATGCGGTACAGTCTACCTAGCGCGGTGAATTCCGAGAAACTCCCAGGCTGTTGCTACAGCATTGAATGCTAAATAGCTACTGGTCGGTTGTTAACTTGTTTTTTATCTGTGATCATAATTTTTTCCTCAGCATTGCAACGGTTAGGGGTGTACTGAAACAGTTTTGATAGACATTCTGGAAATCATAACATTGAATCAATATGATTTCATGTCATTGAAATAACGCCTGTCAACACTGTGCCAGACGGCGGATTTAAAAGAAGTAAGTTTTGGAGGACAGTTCTACCACGTTCTACATAATTGTGTTTGGCTCACTCACAGCGCACTAATGCACCCACTTCTTGATAACCACTGAAAACTCCCTCGGTTTATCTGTTTTGGAGGTTTGTAAATGTTCTTCAAATAAAATCGAAGCTCAGTTGGAATTAATAGCACCTACGGGAAAATGCTGCATTTCAATGTTATTAACGACTAACTAAGCTGGTGGAAGACTGTTTTCTTCGATTGACGTGCACCGCTATTCTTGAGCACACGCTTGTCTTCGCTTTCAACGATGTCACTAACTCTTCCTGGATGACAAACACAAATAACACGAATGTCATCTGCCTATCTTTGATGTGCACACACACTTTTACAAAGGCCATTTCGCTAAAACATCGAAGCCTGAGCTGTTATTTTTGGAATGCACACTCAGTACATAATTTCGGTGTATCTGCTGCCTGTATGGAGCCACTTATTGGATTCTGTCTCAACCTGCAAGGAGATAAGTAAGCCCAAAACCGAAAAAAAACATTTTCAAACGAGTGAGATAAAAAGGCACTTTAATAATGGATCAGAAGCACACGAGTCTGGAACCAAATATTGTGGTTGTTATTGTGATTTATTATAATTTAACGAGGTTCAATATAGTACGATGATAAAGAGACAAAGCCCAGCCGGCGCGGGCTGACGAGGAGGCACCGCTGACCCGTGACCCCTGACCGGCGTATGTGTGTGCTGTGCTGCCAGCGTCCCTGTTCCGCCGGGAGGTGACCGGTCGCCAGGGCTCGGAGGAGAGCACGGAGGACGGCGAGGGCTCTGACCGGAGCATTCGGAGGCAGTCGGTCTACCGCGCCATCCGATACAACCGGGGAGGGTGAGGCAGGGCGGTCCCAAAACACCATACAGCAGGGTAGGGGGCGAGGAAATCCGGTCCCAACATCCGATACAACAGGGGAGAGTGAGGCACGACGGTCCCAAAGGCAGGACGGTCCTTCAACATCCGATGAAACAGGAGGAAGTCCGGTTCCAACATCAGATAACTACAGGGGAGGGTGAGGCAGGGCAGTCCCCAACATCCGATACCACAGAGGAGGGTGAGGCAGGACGGTGTCCTAACATCCGATACAACAGGAGAGGGTGAGGCAGGACGGTCCCACCATCCGATACAACAAGGGAGGGTGAGGCAGGACGGTCCCAAAACACCATACAGCATGGGAGGGTAAGGCAGGACGGTCCCCAACATCTGACACATGTTACCGTAGGGGGAGGGGGGGGGGGGGGCATTGGTCCGTCCGGTACCTATCGGGATGGCACTGTTAACCTCCGGCGGAGTTCATATGCATTGTGTGGTTTTGAATATATTTGCTTAATACTAATTGGTTAATTATTTGCATCAATGTGATAATCAGCATCCAGTGATACCGGTGTCTTTCTGCGTGGTTTTACCAAGAACACCGGTTAGTGGGTGCTGTTTTCTCCCCAGTACGGTTAGTCTGAGCCTATACCGAGCCCGAAAGAGAATGGAGGACCAGCTGAGCCGCATCGGACTCGGCAGAAACCGGAGAAAGGAGGGACTGCATGAGGACGTACCAGGTACAGAACCAACCACCTGTAACGACTGATTTACTTACCGCTCCTCTATGACTGTATCGGTAATACTGACGACTCTCTACTTTGGCGAATTGATATAAACTATGAACAATGCTGTTTCGAATAATCGGGATGCATTTAACTTGCATTGCATAACGTAAATTCCGCCCACCATATCTAGTTATTAGCACGTTTTTATGAGATATATGTGAGCTGACGATCGTTCACTGTCCGCTCACCAGACCGGAGTCGGCACAACTCGTGGGACTTTGACGGCTATCCACAGAGTCTCGAGTACATGATCGTCAAGGAATGTCGACTGGTCAACACCACCGCTGTCCGGAACGGCATGAAAATGTAGGTGCAGTCGACCGGGAAAGTCTAGTGAAGTAATTCCTCAAACATTTTCATATTCAGCATATTCAATAACCGCAGAATGTTTGAAATGGACAATACTATTCGTTAGCATTGTGTTTTTCTATTGAATAATGAACTGCAGCAGTAATGACAGTGTTTTGAACATCCAGAACGTAGGCACAGCTGCGAAGAATATGTTCACGCACAGTCTATGTAACACTCGGACGCTGTGCGTTTGCAGACTGAACCTGCTGATGGAATCAGCCCCGCCGGGCAGTGTACCGGACGCACCTATGGTAGCCGCCGCCTTCTCCCTGGTAAGAACACCCGACCCCGCTCCGCCGCCGAACCGAGAAATAGGGGAGAGTGGGGCACATTCGTGCAAAAAAATGAATAAATCCATATATCTGTTCGTCGGTTAGTGCAATGGCAAAATTGTTGATTGTAGTATGGGAAGGAACTATTGCAGATATTTTTCCTCTTTAAAAGTTATCCTCTAAAGTTATCGCTTCCATTAGAAAAAAATGACTTTTAATAACTCTGAACGTTTGCACGAAACTGCCCCAGGTATGGGGCACACTCGTGCAAGGGGTGGGGCACTTCCGTGCACCCTGCAAAGTTCGAGGAATTACCGGGCATTGCAAGACATTTACCAAAAGAAATTGGCAGGGGGTCCTTTCACTTGATTCCTTTCGACAAGAATGCATTACACAACATATGTAGAAAGAATGGGCTGGCCAACAAGAATGTGCCAACTGCCGGCCATCGACCCGCCTCCGTGACCTCTTCAAGGTCACGTGAATTACTTGTCACGACGTCGCAAGCAGCCCAGACGTAGTCAGGCGAGCGTCACTACTACAGATAAAGTCATAAATCGCAAAAACGGAAAAAAATATGGAGGAATGTGCCCTAGGCAGTGCGTACACGAACCTGCCCCACGACGTTATTTGTAATATATTTCAAAATTTCTTATTGAAAAAATGACAGTTTTTCAACAAACAAGTTTGAAGCAGTTCCGGGAATAAAGTGAGCTTCTTCGCCCCCAATTTTGAAAAGTTAAACCACATTTCCGAGTCAGGATCACGAAAATGGATGATATGAGAAAAGTTTGGAAAGCGCACGAATATGACAAATTTGCGTTTTTATCAAGCATGACAGCAGGTACAGTGTTGTCTTTTACAGTGAACGAAGGGCGGCAATGATAGACGTATTTTCATAATTTACCTTTAGCTCGTGCAGTCACTCATCTTCCCATAAACTGCTAAAAACGAATGTGCCCCATGCACGAATGTGCCCCACTCTCCCCTACCACCGGAGCCTCCGCCACCGGCCCACAGTCGGGGAAGCAATTCCGGGCGGTAACCTCGTTAGCATTTTACTAGCCACAGAACGTGGCCTGACTATTACGTGCGCTCTCTGCCAATGGGCTGCAGCGGTGAAATGTGGCCCAATTCGCCGGCGACGCGCTCTGAATATCATTTGTGTTAATTTGCTGGGAAACACCAGCTGGCCGGCGACACGCCTATTGATCTACAGCCAACTGCGTGATCTTAGAAAGGCGAGATACATTTTCTAACGGATAGTGAAAGTTATTGTATTTTCCTCGATAAGTTTATACCATGTTTTACCACCGCCAACAGCCGGGAGTGCCGGTGGCCACCCGGGCCTGCTTCTACCTGGAGTGCGCCCACTTTGTGCACCGTTGTAACAAGGGCCTGTGGCCGGCCTGGATGAAGCTCAACCTGCCGCTGTTCAGAAGCTCCGGCCCACTACACAGCAAACCGGTGACGGGCGCCAAGCGGACGCACGTGCTGCAGCGGGCCGCCGGCAAACTGTTCTACCAGTGGGCCGAGGTGAGCGGAGACGATCGCGGAAAATATGCATGACATGTGCCGACTGGTAGAAGCTGGATATATCATTTCTATTCTCTTTATTTTTTTTCTATAGCTTGCCGTGCTTTATTATTTTAGGCCAAGTATATCGATGCATTAAAAGAGGAACTAGGCTGCAAAAGGTGACCATTCTCTCCCTTCATCAGTTTTCTTGCACGAAATTTTGCTTATTACGAGGTAGCACTGCATAAACTAGCGTTAATATGACGCCTCCTCGGTCCTAACTAGCAGGCATGCTCGCGCCGAGTCATGAGCCGGACATCAGCCCTCGCCCCCGTTCTCAGGCGCTGGGATCCCGGCTGGACACAGTGCTGAGCGACGGCCAGCGTCCGGGCGAGGGTGGTGGCTGCGGAGGGGATGGCCGGCGGCCGGCCGACAGCGCTCCCCTGGACGACGCGCGCAAACGGCAACTGCGGCTGGACGATGACGAGGAGGATTTCCTGGATGAAGGTGATGTAGAAACTGTCTAAAGAGATCGATTGATGTCGCCAACGCCAGCAGGCTTTAGCATCATAAAGGACCAGCGTGTGTTTGTGTGTCATGGCCGTGTGAGCGCCTTATCTTGTGTGGCAGCCTTTGCTGCATTTATTTCTATTTTAATCGTTATTACACTTGCAAATGGGATTAGGTACCCTGCTGATGATACAATAAACAAAGAATGAAATATACACGATCAATAGGATGATCTATAATGCTAAATATCTGGCTTAGCCTTGGTTATATTTATATTTGGTGTGTTATGTGTAGTTAGTATGAAATTAAAGAGGCTTTTTTGCCACCAATGGAAATAGATATGCGAATAACAGCCTTTTCACGATGTTTCGCCGTGAAGTTTAGCTACGCCCTAACGGTGCACAATTTTCCATCGACCGACAGCCAGCGTCAACCCCACCGGTCGCGAGTGTCCGATGGCGCTGCGGTTCGCCTGCTGCGTGCTCCTCTACGAGATCACTGCCTTCATGCGCGAGACGTACCCGCTGCTGCCGCGCACCTTCCAGCCACCGCAGCGCGAGCGGGCGCCCAGCATGCTGGGAGGTTCACTGGGCGTGCCGGCCGGCTCGCGCCGCTGGAGCACCGCGCTCAGCAGCATGGGCTACTCGCAGACGTCAGCGCAGAGCCTGCAGTCCATTAGCGGCGACCACGTGCCCATCAGCAGCGAGCGAAAAATCAGCTTCGTACTCCAGGAGCCGGACGACGTCAGCCTGTGCTCCAGTCAGAACACCATCATCCAGGAGGAGTGCTCCCGCACAGCGCGCATCGCCGCCGGCGCGCGCAGTCACCTGCTGAAGCGCAGCGGCGGCCAGGGGTTCTTCAACCCGAGCTCGAGCATCCGGCGGCGGTCCATCAAACTGCGCCGGGCCGGCAAGGAGCGCGACCCGGACGCCGAGTGTGAGTACCGCTGGAATCGCCGTCCGCATAGTTTGATGCTGATTGCTGTCCTCCAAATGGTACTTCATTGGAACCTTGAGTTTTTTTCTGAGACTTATTTTATTTCCATTGGGTCACTCCGCACCCCATGGACTAGTTTCTAGTAAACACAACACAAATCTCAATAATTACGGAGCGAGCGAAGCGAGCGGAGTCTTACGTAGAATAACGGAAATTTCTGAGTATGAGCGGCCGGCCGTGGTCACGCTTTTGCGAGGCTTATATCTCAGCAACCACTTGACCGATTTACATGCGGTAATTTTTGTGGGGTAGCTTCATTCCTTCTACCAAGTATTGGACTATTCCCGATGCATGTGGGTGACCCCTTATGCACGCGCCACGTGCAAAACGAAGAGGTGTCACTTTTGTAATTGTTGCAATATCTCGGTAACTACTTGGCCGATTGCGCTGAAAGTTGGCATGTAGGTAGGCACCCACTAGGCACTACATATCCATGTGCCAGAGTTGGGGTGCTGCTGCACGTGCGCACGTCGTTAGGCGGCACGGGCGGACATCGATAGCAGCGCCTCTATCGGTCACTAGGGAAAGCTGGGCTGTAGGCGACGAAATACCGGCTGAGTTGTCACACGTTGAATAGGTTTATAGCCATCAGTCTTGTGAAAAGGTTGAACTTTTGCCTTTAATATTTCTACAGGCAATTTTAGAAGTGTCTTCACATGGATTACAAAACCGTTTAGATTATTGTATTCACTTCAAGCCTTCCCTATTGTTCTTGATGATGCGGGAACTATTTCTAATTAGTGTTTCTAGCTTAGTAAAAGAACATACTGTGCAAACGATGAAAAAAGCATGAATGGAAGATTTTAAATGCAATTTTCTATAAAAATTAATGGTAAATTCTCTACATATCAAGGAAAATGTGCATGCTAAATGATAATTTAAAGTTCTTGGGGCCAGTTGTTTTCTTCTTTTCTTACGTCGCCCCAATGGCCGCGAATACACTTGTGATAACGCCTATCGTGCAGGGGTCGTTTCCAGATCTCGAGAACGGCTGGACCGATGGCGCTCAAATTTGGTACATGGTTAGGGACCGGTTAGTAGGGTGCCGTGCAAAAGTCAGTTGGGACCCATTTTGCACGTGCGCACGTGCAGGGTGCCGCTTCCAGATCTCGAGAACGGCTGGGCCGATTGTGCTCAAATTTGGCACATCGCTAGAGACCGGTTAGTAGGGTGCCGTGCACAAGTCAGCTGGAGGTACCCCCTCGAAATTTCGCACGTGCAAGGCTCACCCTCTCGCTCGCTCCGTTAGTCGCCCCAAAAGGCGCTATCATGGTTACTACATATTCAGGATAGCCTTTTTACGGAGCGAGCGAAGCGAGCGGAGTCTTTCCTTAGATTAACGGAAATTTCTGAGTATGAGCGGCCGGCCGACCGGCCGGCCGGCCGTGCGGACGCTTTTGCGAGGCTTATATCTCAGCAACCACTTGACCGATTTGCATGCGGTAATTTTTGTAGGGTAGCTTCATTTCTTCTACCAAGTATTGGACTATTCCCGAAGCATGTGGGTGACCCCTTATGCACGTGCCACGTGCAAAACGAAGAGGTGTCAGTTTTGTAATTGTTGCAATATCTCGGTAACTACTTGGCCGATTGCGCTGAAAGTTGGCATGTAGGTAGGCTCCCACTAGGCACTGCATATCCATGTGCCAGAGTTGGGGTGCTGCTGCACGTGCGCACGTGCAGGGGTCGTTTCCAGATCTCGAGAACGGCTCGACCGATTGCACTCAAATTTGGTACACAGTTAGGGACCGGTTAGTAGGGTGCCGTGCACAAGTCAGTTGGGACCCATTTTGCACGTGCGCACGTGCAGGGTGCCGCTTCCAGATCTCAAGAACGGCTGGGCCGATTGTGTTCAAATTTGGCACATCGCTAGACACCGATTAGTAGGGTGCCGTGCACACTGCACAAGTCGGTTGGAGGTACCCCCTCGCAATTTCGCACGTGCAAGGCCCACCCTCTCGCTCGCTCCGTTAGTCGCCCCAAAAGGCGTTATACTGGTTATTACTGCATTTGTTATTCCTCACGCCCAACAAAGGCTAACTCTCTGTAATTCGTCACAGCCATCAAACGGGCGGACAGCATCAAGTCGCGGCGCAAGGTGTCGGCCATCAGCGACTGCAGCGCCACGTCGGACCAGCACAGCGGCGAGGAGTCGCCCGGGATGCTCAGCGACGAGCACCTGGCCGACACGCCCAGCGACGCCGACACGGACGACTTCACGGTGCCCGAGCACCTGCCGTGGCTGCGCGTGGCCACCGAGATGGTGACCGGGCTCAGCTACAGCTGCCGCCACCAGCAGTTCTGCCAGCCCAACTGCTACAAACGCCTGATGCGGGCCTGCAACAGGCTCGTCAAGGCCGTGAAGACGGTGAGGATGGCTGGCGGCCGGCGCCACCGGCTACTTGTGGCCTGTCGTACCGTAATGTGATTTGCATAGTTGGCTGCTGAATGAGGGCGAGGGAGACGCTTCGCGGTGGACTCAGCCTTTACTAAATGACCCATTCTTGCGGGGAATATATAATGCGCTGAGGCAAAATTTTGTTCAACAATCCGACCGGATATTAACACGCCATACTTGCTTGCATTTATTGGACGTTATCGAATTCGTACACCGCCATGCTTAACATATTGTAAAATAAAGCCCACAAACGCGTGGACCTTCAGCAGTTCCACCGGCTGAGCTGACTTCTCAATGCTCATGCTGACTCCTATTCTCGACAGGTGTACGATGAGGACCTGAGCACCAGCCCGTCCACCGAACACTCCAAGGGCAGTTCTCGTCAGAGCAGCCACAAAGACCGCTCCCGGCTGAAACGCACCGACGCCAACTCCCAGGGCAGCCCCATCAAACGAAAGGAGAGCGTCGGAAGGCGCGAGCGAGACAGGTAAGTGTGATGTGCGTGCCTCAGTTCGCGCGATGTGACTTACCTACGGGTAACAGCCGGATACAGAAAAGTCTAAAACACATGTTTCTGCGCCTCCGAGCAGGGTGGACCGTGTGCCGGAGGGCGTGTCGGGTCGGCTGAACACGGGCAGTCTGCACTTCTCCCGCGAGACGCTCGACTCGGACGTGGAGCGCGGAGGAGCAGACACCAGCTCCCTCAGCGGACCGGACCGGCGCGCGCCCAAGGAGGAGCCGCCCATCGTCAAATACATCACCTCCCAGGTCAGCCAGGGCATCTCTCAGAGGGTTTCTGGTCAGCGAAGCACCTTTTTAGCTCAGAGTGAGATCCACTGCTGAACAAAGGAAGTACATATTAGGAATGTTTAAAAAGGCAAGAATGCAGAATAGCATGTCCGTTACGTTATCCAGCCTGTATGCATTTCCAGGTGCACACGCTGTTCCACATCCCGCTGAACCTGCTGGCCAAGAGCGCCGTGGTGCTGTCGGAGGACGTGCTGTTGCAGGTGCTGCCCGTCACCTGGGGCCTCCTGCTGGACACCGATCACGAGGTGAGAGAAACTCAACTCCGCTCTCTTCATCAGCTCAGCGTTCACATTGAACTGCCGTGGACACTGCTAAATCCGATACGCTCATCGAATACATTACCTAGACGCTACAGTGAGGGAAAATAAACACAAGCGCATTGCTCACGCTCAGGTATTCGGCAGGTTGCGAGTGCGGCGGCGACCCTGTGTATACTATCGGCGGTGAAGATACCGGGCTTCACCAGCGACATCCTGATGCGCCACCTGCAGCACGACGACCCCACGGAGCGGGTTAACGCCATCCTCAGGTAGGTCACGGGCGAGAACTGTGCACGGGGTATGTTGAGGGTGGAATAGGCTTGGTGAAACGTTGTACTCTCGAGATGTGGTAGAATGACGCAACATCCAGTAAATCCTCTTGGACGACTCTGACACCCCAACTGGCCACGCCTAGAGTTGCTCTGCGGCGGGTCCACCAGGATTGATTGATTACCCCCAATTACCCCCAGAACCCGGGCTCCACTGCAGCTGTCACAAATCTCCCTTTGTCCCAGGTTCCAGGCGCTGTGGCGGTTCCGCTACCAGTGCTGGCCGAGGATGGAGGACACGGCGCACCTCGGCTTCAAGGTCCCCCCGCCGGGCATAGAGTTCACCCTCCCCTCACCCAAGATCGGCATCGAGGCTCTGCCCGTGGTCGACCCCTCCTGGATGCCGCAGGTACGGCAGCCGCCGAAACGGAAAAACTTGGATTCCCATAGCCAAACGGGAGCGCCGTTCTATTTCCAATGGCCATTGGCGATGAGAGAGAAACTGATAAAGCCTCACGAGGAGCTCATTTGAGAGGAAATATACCTTTTGGCTTTTAACGACACTCCTTCGACCTAAAACATACCATTTCACGACCCAGGTAAAGAGACCCAGATAATGACCCAGGTGAAGTCGGGGACGCAACGCCTAACGTTTCGCATCGTCCTACAGGGGAAGAGTAAAGTCGAGGACGCGACGTTTAACATTTTACATCGTCCTACAGGTGAAGAGTAAAGTCGAGGACGTGACGCTGAAGGAGGAGCTGCACTCGATCGTGTCGGCCGGCAAGACGCGGCGGAAGCAGCAGGCCGAGCTGGTGCAGATCGCCCTGAAGAAGGAGGAGGAGAAGAAGCGACTCGACAGGGAGAACTACCGCATCAGCACGGTGCCCGTCACCGGGCAGGCGGCGCACGAGCCCAGCTTCTACCACGTGGCTGGGGACGAGCATGACGAGGGTGAGCGGATGCCCGGTGCGGGTCCGGAGCGCTATCTCGGTGTGCGGGCCGGCCGGCAAGCCCGCAGGGACAGCGCGGCCGGCCGCGCTCGGCTTGGTCGCTGGGGCTGTGCTCTGCAGGCCGCTGCGCGAGTTTCAGTTGCTCGTGATTGTCGATTGCACACCATATTACGATTTTCTTTCTGGATCTCACATTTTATTACAGGAATGTTACACGAAGCTGAACACAATAACATTTTTGTAATCCAGTTTGCCTATCAGTTTCATCGTTTCTTTTGTCAAGAAGCCTTCAAACTCCCAACAATCACAACACTTTAATTATTAAGGTAACTTTAGACACTTAGCACCAAACGAAATACCAGTGGTCCTTTTACCTTTTCACCTCATTATTTGGCCTGTGTCCTAACCCATCAAAATTTCATGACCCCTTTTTAAATTGTGCTGACATGTCATTCGCACATGAACAAAATACATCATCAGTTTGACATCTTACAAGTGTCCTTTGCTATTGTGTATAATTTGCAGAGCTCTGGATGATTTTGGCATCGGTCTGATTGTGCTTATCTCGCATATCGTGTTTGTATATACCAATCGCTAAAGCATTTAGCTGGATCGTATGGCTCATGGACATGGGAGAACTCCGGTTTTTGAGCATCTTCTATGGTCTGTTTCGTATACTAGAAAATGTGTGTGCATCTAAGATTTACAAACTTAAGCATCTTCTAAGCATGCTATAGACGGTGATTTTTGTAGCTATGGCGCGAGCCAAACTTTTTTGATCTAGTTGCATGCATTTGGCACGTCCGCTCGTCTGGTCATACTGACAATGCCTTCGCAGGGAATTTTGAGCTGCGATCATCGGCGCTAGGCAACCGGGCGTCGGAAGGAAACTTCGACCACATAATGAGGTTTTATCAGCATTGTTACCAGATCGGAGGTTAGAACAATAAATGCTCCCTTCTCCTATCAGCATCGGGGCTACCTTAAGTTTCCTAGAGCTTATCTATTGCCCTTGAGAAAAGTGACACATCCGCAATGAATGTAAAGTTGGTCATCTTTCTCAAATGCTCTTTAAAGCTGAACACTTTATATTTAATTGCAATGACTTCTGATGATTGTCAAATTTCTTTTTAAACGTCCAGCGCACGCTTCTGAATGCCTGCCTACACCATAAAGTATGTATGTCAGATTCATTTCATCCGAACATTCTGCCATAATGGGCGATGGGATGTCCTGTAGGATGATACATAAGCTGCACGTCAAGGTAGGAGACCATCCTGACTGAATTGAGTTCCCTCAACGCGCGAGCCATCAAATGGCGTAACATTTACTTGCCTCTTCGAACCTCTTTCGTTTCACCTTACCACATGCGATTCTATGCCCGTACCTTAGCCGTTGCCAGTTCTGAAGTTAATATGGAAATAAATGTCGTCTGTCGTGCTAATTGTCCTATATAGATGTTTGATTTCTTGTTTCCGAATATGCCCGTGACCTCTGATGTCAAGTACTATTCTTCAGTCATGTTTCACATTTTTCACCCCGGCTGATATTTATCTAATTAACCGCGTTTACCCTATCAGACACCCTTCTGGCCTCAGAGTGATCTCGTCATCCGTTTTGACCCGTGCCTGGACCGTCCCCATCCGATCCCGACACTCGTCTGCCCCCCGCGCCGCCGTGACCAATCGCCGTGCCCCCCTGTGCCTGTGACCGGTCGCTGTGCCCCCTGCACCACTGTGACCGATCGCCATGCGCCTCCAGCTGCCGACGAGGAGCCGACGGACGTGCTGCGCGGCTCGCACACGCAGTCGGCGCCGCAGATGTTCCCCTCGTGTCTGTGCACGGCCGCCACCAGCATCATCGCGCTGCTGGACGACACGGCCGTCACGCCCGACGGCATGGCCGTCTACTGCGTGGCGCAGCGGGTGCGTACTGAGGAAGGCACTGCGTGGCGCAACGGGTGTTTATATAGGGAGAGTGCTGAGTGGCGCAGCGGGTACGTATAGAGGGGGGACACTGCGTGGCGCAGCGGGTGCGTACTGAGGAAGGGCACTGCCTGGCGCAACGGGTGCGTATAAAACGCACTGCGTGCAGACGCCTGCCGTGTACGCTGCATCAAAAAGTGGCCGATATGGTATTGAGCAGCTAGCCCTTCATTTTTTTTTTCATTGCTAGGCACATTTATCTAACAAGTCTGTTGTAGATTTTGACAATTTGGTTATGACGGATTAACCAATTTCATCTGACTCACAGGGGCATGGCCGCATGGGCCTATACGACCGGCATGGTTTTGGATGCTGACCCCGGTATCCTCCGTCCGCAGGTGATCTGGAAGTGTCTGGTGGAGGACAGCGCGCTGTTCCTGCGCCACTTCCTGGAGAAGCTGACCCGCGAGCGGCAGGAGGTGATGCTCCAGTACCTGAGACGGCTCATCCACACTTTCCCGATGCTGCCCGCGCAGACGGCGTTCGCCCTCTACAACTACCTGGTCGGCTACATCATGTTCCAGATCCGCTCCAACTCCGAGTTCGCCACACAGAACATCGCCAACTCACTCACGCTGTTATGGCAGGTGTGTGCAGAAACGCGCGGGGCACGCGGACGCCTCAAACCATCATCGCTAAATGTGTGAGCCGTGGTGGATGTTAGTGTATCGCATAAATGAGAAAGCTAATCTGGGTCAACAATTTTCTGCAATCGATTTGATGTGTGATATCCTATGTCATTCGCGTCAATTCAGTCTGGGTCTAGCAAGGCACGTGGACTACCCCAGGTTTTGTTTCGTACACAGGTTGTCCCCGGTATCCAGGGAATATTGTTCAAGGACTTGAAGCAAATCTTCCGGAAGGAGCAGTGCGACGCCACGCTAATGTTGACGGCCAACGTCCCGTCCGCCAAGCGAATCATCGTACATGGACCTCAAGGTGAGGAAGCATCTCTACCGCTGAAGTGAAATGTATGTTTAATTGTTTGTGAAATTACGAGCTTTCTCGTACGTCCGCTTCACCTTAGAAGCATGGTTTGAGCACGATAAACGATGACCTTTCATCGAGGCTTCATTGGCATTGACTAGGTTGAATTTTCTTTCTGTCCGGCAGGTCCGGACGCCGGCGGCATTCCGTCCCAGTTTCCGATCCAGGAAGACACCCAGTTCTGTCAGATTCTGACTGAAGCACGAGAATTCTTCAGCATTCCCGAGCACGAACACAGGTCCTACTTTCTGGTGGACCATAAGACAGGTAATATATGCAATGAAGGACGTTCGGCCGGTAGCCCCTTCCGAAATCGAGGAAAACTGTGACCATTTCATCGAGTTTTTCATTACAGATGACCTCAAGGAAAATGTTAAAACAAGAAAAGCATCATCGAATAATGGTCTAATATTTATTTCAGGCGTGATTCACAACCCGAAGGCGTACGTGCGAGATTTCTACTTCTTCAAGCGGTCGCAGTACCCGCAGCTGAGCTTGATCCACATCGATCCAGAGGAGGCCTACAACGCCATGCAGAACAACGTCTTCTACCTGAAACTGCTGGAGATCGGCAAAACGCTGAAGAGCCTGGCGATGCTGATGAGACCGGATCAGGTCAGGATACAAGTCTACACATCTCGTTAGAACTAGAACTGCCAAGTGTCATGTCTCAAGTAAGGTAGCATGATCATGTAATCTTTGAACTGTTGCACATCCAGTGAAGATGGCATAGAGACAAAGTTATTCGTTTCGTTTCAGGTGGCTCAGCGAGTGTTCTTCCTCCATGAGGAGCTCACCAAGCTACCAGCGTTTCCTCGCAAGGCTCTGGAGACGGACTTCCACTTGTACAAAGGAGGACACCTGGGAAACGTATGCTTGCCGATTACCCTCAGCCTATGTCATTAATCGTATGAAGAAATAGTATGCAATCCTGACTACACATGTCATTAATCTGTGAACTGTTGGTCGTTAGGTGCATGAACTTCAACTCAATGTGTACAAATTACAGTTATTTACGAAGTTTTATTGGCAAATCGCCACTGTACTGATCAGTTATTACTCGTAGCACGGACACTATTGACATATACCTACTAGCATGTCACAAGACACATATCACATTGGATTGTCACCGCCCCACAGGAGCTCAAGTGTCTGGACAGCATGCACAAGCTGATCTGGGTGAAGATGATGTCGCGGATGTTCGAGGGCATGGCGGGCAACTTTGCCTACTCGGGCGATATCCACCTGTTCATAAACGTGGTGAACGGGTGCCTGCTGCTGCACTGCGAGGACAGCGCCATGCTGCGGCTGGTGATGGCCACCTACATCAGCGCCGCGCACCAGTTCAAGAACGTCTTCTCCAGTAACGGGTGGGTCGGTACAGAGGGAGTCAGTCGTGGAATGTTTCGATATCTGCTACATGATCGTGGAATGACCCGAAATTTCACGGGAAAACTGGGCGTCTACATGTTTACAGATGATGGACCCAAAGTCGCTTTACTCATGCCGATTTACTTCCCTTATTGGATAATTTTTGATACACAGCTCTGAGCTCATGCGAGGAACATTTAGGCGTTCTCCATAAGCACAACACAACGACTGACATCGTTCCCGTTGACCGTTTGTCCTCAGGTACCTGCTGATCATGCCGACGGTGCTGCAGGTGTACAGTAACCACCAGTCCAACTCGCTGCTCTGTCGTACCGTAGAGTTCATCTGCAAACAGTTCTACGTGCTCCACCGCAAGCCGTTCGTGCTGCAGATGCTCGGCAGCATCGCACCCATGCTCGACCTCAACACAGACCTGCCGTTCGCAGACGCCAACAAGGTAAGGCCGCTCAAACGCTGTGCCGATGTTTTTCAACGTTGACGTTGTACTTACTTGTACTTCATCAAATCTCAATGACGTATCTAGAAGGGAAAAATTTGTTTGTAAATTAATGAGGATTGCCAGTTGCTGTAAAGGTATGCTATGACAGAATACATATACTGCATTTTGTACATCTATGATTTGATTCTATATTTTCTAATATCATGTGAACAGAGCAGTCACACTGACACGCTACTATCGCGATGTCCAGATTCAGCCGGACACGCTGTTCAGGCTGCTCATCTCTCTGGAGACGCCGTCTCCGGACCCGCTCAACTGCATCGAGCTCGTCTCTGTCGAGAAGCCGCTGCGCGCGCTCGACTTCTGCTACCACGAGGAGACGGACGACGTCACCATCATGGACGTCATCAGCCTGTGCGTCACCGTGGTGGCGTACGCGGCCGACAGCCGGCGAGCCCACCAGATGCTGAACGTGCTGGAGGCGGTGATTCCCTTCTACCTGCGGCACGTGGAGCGCATCTCCAGCGTGGCCACCACGGCGGGCCCGAAGGCAGAGCTCAAGGGCGAGAAGGAGGTCATCCACCAGCTGGCACTCTCCATTAAAACGCTGCTGCACAACTGCGAGCCGCTGGCCAAGTAAGACGTGAAGGCGTTGGGGATTTTGTAAATGCAAGCTGCTCAGTCCTCACTGGATATCTTTCTCTGGAATAACGTATTCTTTGTTATTATGAATCTTTGGCAGTCAATCTCATTGTCCTGGGTCGCCGGGAAAGCGACTGATAATGTCTTCCCATTCACAGAAACTACACCGGTCCGACGCGGGGCAGTACAGAGTTCAAGACGTCCAGTATGAAGACGTTCACCCGGACAGCGGCGCAGGAGACTCACAACGCCGCGCTGGACCTGGACGAGGACTCGCACTCGCGCATGTTCGTCAGCGACACGAGGAGGACCAACTTCATGGAGCGCGACATGGAGGACTCGGAGGTAACACACGCACGTCTCTCGGCTGAGCAGCGCGCGCAGCTTGCGCCTTTCGATAGTGCATTAGGCACACACTTGATGAAAATGTAAACATAAATAAGCAATGATCAGTGTAGCCAAAAAGTTTCCAGCTCACTAAATGTGAAAAAGCTAACGTTCACGAATGTTGTTTTTCTCTTAAAACTATTTGAGCCAGCTCAGCGTGGTTCGCAGGTTCTCCGTGAGGCGTTCCGCCGTCCCCGGGACACGCTGCTGAACATTGTCGCCGAGTTCCTCTCGCGCTGCTCAGCCCGGCTGCACGAGCTCAACAAGAAGCCCGGAGCCGGTGTGGAGACCAAGCAGGTCGAGCTGTTGGATGCCAAGTGCCACAGCGTAAGTACTACAGTCCACATAGGTACTACAGAGCTCCTGGCGGCCCGAGATTGAGCCGGATAGACTGGAGAAATACGGCCGAGTGCAGGATGGCGACGGCGACTGGCTGGGTAGGCTGTGCCGCGGGACGCCAGTGCACTGCGGAACAGCATCCACTCCGGCGGCCCCGACGGCCCGGCCAGTCCCGCGTGGCTCCGCAGACTAGAAATGAAAGCTGGTGCAAATGAATAGCAAATAATAGCAATGGATGAAAAATCCATTAGCAATCATCCCTGTCTTCGTGCGCTTAGTGGACATATTCAAAACGCTATTCCGAACACGTAAAAAATCGGAACTCAATTACGATATGCCGTTTAATTTCCACGAAATTAGTCATGCATGCTGAATTTATAACCATTCCAATTACATGCAGATAATCTCTATACCTATTCAGACATCAGGCAACTAACATGATTGCATTCATTTTCAGCATCATATGCAGTTTCAGCCTCTACCACTTCTGTCTGTTTCTGACGTCGCGCGTGTGTTTCTGTCGCCGCAGCGTCTGGCCGAGATCGCCCACAGCCTGCTGAAGGTGGCGCCGTACGACCCGGAGACCATGTCCTGTCGCGGCCTGGTCAAGTACATGAACCAGATCCTCACCTACCCAGACTGGTCTCAAGAGGCTCTCAAACCCACACTCATCATCATCATGCGACGGCTCGAGAAAGTCTTCACCAAAATACTCAAGAAGAGCTTCATCAGGGTAGGTGCTTTGAGTTCCATCATCACATAATTGACATGTGTATTGTGTTACGCAAAAGATCAAACTCCGTATCTGTACTGTTATGAACGGATTCCTACCGTAGCAATAATAAACCCTGAATGTAGCTGAGTCAATCTGTAACAGAAGTGAGCTTCACCAGCTACAGCCGACGTGAATGCACCCCGTCACATGTGACAGATGCATCCCTCGCCTCTCTTTTGTTCACAGCGTCACACGGACTGGGTGGCGGCCGCCAACCTGCTGAAGGGCGTCTACACGACGCTCTGCAAGTACCCGTACATCGCCCACCTGCCGCCGCTCAAGGCGCTCATCCTCGTCTGTCAGGCGCTGGTGGTAGGCGAGAGCGGGGTCACCACCGCGGGCGAGGGCGCCGCCGCGGACTCGGCCGCCGCCGTCCACTATCCGCCGCCGCAGCACTTCGCTTCTACCGTGGTCCGGCTCATTGCCATGCAGATGCTGGCCCAGGGGGTGAGTGGAAGGGGAGACAGCGGAAGGTGATGGGGAAGAAAAGGCGAGGGATGGGCGCTCAGCTGCGGAGCTGGCCGGGTTCTTGGTGTGCCACTCAGCTTGCGGAGAGTTCTTATCTGCACACAAGAGTTCATTTTTGCATTGTCAACTTTCCATCAACAGCCAAAGGTTTCGCCACATAAATGCAGAGCACATAATGGTCATGTCCGGTCAGGCTGGCTGTCTGCAGAGCAGGGGTTCGGCCGGCGCCGCAGCGGTACGCCCGCACCTGTCGCCTGTCCCCATGCCTGGTGTAAAGAGAGGGACGCGGGCCAGTCTCGCGGCACTGTTTGCCTTGGATGGTGTTTTGGTCACCCGGTTGAAGCTTTGAAGCCGCAATGTCAGTTTGAAGTTGGCGTAACGTGTCTAGTTGTCTGGCTTGGTTGGCATATAGCCTCGTTGCTGGTGCGCCCTAAAACACCAAATCATCATCATCATGGCTTGGTTGGCAATTTTCGGCTCTGCTTGTAACGCTACGTTGACGGGAGGATCTGCTGCTTTGTAAGCTGCTGGCCGCGGCTGCTTCTACTCAGCCCCTGAAGTCTAACAAACGCTAACATAACTGGTCTGGTGTTTCAGATGTTTGAGCACATATCATTGGTGAGACGATTAAACTAGCATTGAAATGACAACTCGAAAAAATGCACATTAGATGATAGAACATAGACTAACCCAAAGCATGTCCTGCCAAGATTTGATGTCTAAACATGATCGTGTCTAGACATGGCACACTTTACATCAAAACATGCAGATTACAGAAAAATCAGGTACCGCATATCTATTAGCTGTACCAGTTACCCGCAATCTTCTCGGTGTTTATATTTCTACAACATTGTCTGATTTTCATGGCTGGACATGTATGGGTCTAAACAAATCTCCGATGAATACTGAATAATCTTTATAAGTCTGAAATCCTCGCATAACTAATGAAACACATGCATTGAAATGACGGCATTCTTCAGCGTCACAGTTCGTTAGCGTTCTTCCTGCTTCTTCCCGGAAGGTGTACCTCGTGCTGTACTGGGCGCCCGCGTGGGAGCTGCCCCGTCTCCCCGGCCCGCTAGAGCATGCGTGGTGACCTGTTGTCGGTAGTTGGTGCTTGTGTCTGCCGCCACGGTATAAAGTATGCGCGCGGAGCGCTGCCACAGGTCCTCGCATCCACATAGACGCCAGAATTAGTGCATTTTAGCACCTGATAGTGCAAACTAGTGATAGTGCATCTGGGAAATATTTAGAAAATCTTGCAGCGTCACTGCAGTGTTGCAGCAACATCAAATTACGAAACTCGCCTGCCCACTTCATTGCACTTCTCCATACCCCACTGATACCCACTCATGAAGATCTAGTTACAAAAGCTCCACAAGTTATGTACACTGAGACAATGAGACAACACGGTCAAATATTTTAATTGCTTTTAAGCCAACAACAGTTTGTTAAAACCACAAAAAAACAACAGTGTTCGATTGCCAAAGTTTCTTAATTGCACATTCTTATTCGCCTTCTCGTTTGGTTCATTCAGCTGCAGTTTCTTTTCAATATCTTCTCCAGCAAATTGCTGAGAATAGAAACGTATTGGCTTTCGTACTTCTGAAATGGCAATCCACATGAAAAAAATAGTATGCTCTTCTCAGCTTTATATTGCCAACAACGAGACAAAAAAAGAAAACCTGTATGACTATCGCGCCAACATGCATGAATAACAAACGCTACGATCACATGTGACTGAGGAATCCCAGCAGCAGCGTCCGACGCGTTTAGAGCGACTAGTGACCTATCGTGACTGGCGCGCCCGTGCCCGTCGCCGCAGGAGGCCCACTCGCTGGAACAGGTGTGCGGCGGCAGCTCCGTCTTCCCCAGCGCCGAGAAGACCGAGAACATGCTGATGAACCTGCTACTACCGCTCTGTCTCCGCGTCGGCTGCGGACGCACTGGTGAGAAACTCCCAATGAAGGAACCCGATCCTCGTATAGCTCGATCGTACCTCCCTTACACAATGTCAAGAACGCAAAAACACCGAATTAACTTCCAAACTTAACTGCCATCTGCTCTAACCGCAGGTGAAAGATATACTCGGCAGACGTGAAAGCAACAACACCGAATTAACTTCTAAACTTGACTGCGAGTGCGGCCTCCACTAACCGCAATACTCTCGGCAGACGTGCCCAAGATGCGCCAGGCGGACATCAGTTTCGCACTGACGGTGATGCTGCACGCGCTACAACCGCCCGCGTCCACCAAGGTAGCCGCCGCGGGAGCGGGCGGCGGCGCCGGCGCCGGCAGTGTCGCCAACAAGACCGAAGCCGGCCTTTTCTCCACGAGCGAGACACGCGGCCACAGCACCGTCCGACCGTCCATCTACTCCGTGGCATTCCTCGGTATGTCACCGTACCAAAACTGAACTCAATCTCAATCCGCACTAAGCTATGCTTAGTGCGGACTCTGATTCCTTAAATCCGCCCATTCAGCCATTCGGACTAAATTTATTTAAAAAAAAAACTTCTTCTCCGCAATCAGCCTCTCCTTAGTGTATCATTCCTCTGTGCTCAGTTAGTTTCTCAAAAGAACCATACGTGGGCTGCAATGAAAGCATAGTTCTGTTCCAACAGGTCTGAAGATACTTCTGATATGTTTTGAGAAGAATCTGGCCATGGACTGGCACCGGGTGGCCCGCACGGTTCAGGAGCTCGGCCAGCAGGGCTGCGGCGGCCTGGCGCTCTGGGACTTCCTGGACTTTGTCGTCACCTACCCGACACCCGTGTTCGTTCTCCTGCTGCCCTTCATCGAGCAACACGTGAGAGAATATCTCTAATACTAATTTAAACGGGCAATGTGGAGTAATACAATGGATCAGCTATTACAGATTGGTTCATCATCGCGGCAGTACAGACGACAGTAAAACCGCGGGTTGATTTGCGTCCTTTCCTTTGCCAGTTGGAGTCGCCGACATACGACTTCGCTGACGAGGTGCACTTCAAGCAGCTGATCAGGGAAAAGCTGGCCGGGAACCAGGAGGAGATGCCCAGGATCAAGTCGAAGGGCTCGGTGCTGATGGAACTCGCACACGAGATGAAGCTGGTCAAAGAGGAGATCGCCAACTCAAAAACAGGTTAGCTGACCGTGCGAATCGTCTGTTCTTGGATATCAAGACAAAGGAATCTTTTGCAAATGTGGATGCAATTTCGCCCAGGATGGTTGTCCCTGATAAATATGATTTAGCGAGCGCTTCTTTTCTGACCGATGGCTGCGTTGCAGGGGATTTCGACCACCGGAAGTCGGTGGTTGTCGACCTCCATAGCGACTTCCGTTCTCGCCTGTGGACAGGATCCGTGTCGGAGGGACCCAAATCATCCAAAGGTATGACCTTGCCACTGTAATATAGATCCATACAATTCAAAGGTAGCGGATAAATGGGAATAACCTTGAGGACACGCAACTAGATGTTTGACATCAAACTAAAATCAACACCACTTTTCCTATTCTTCTGCTCAGATGTTGCACGACAAGCCACTAACCAGGCCTATCAGTCTACCATTCATAGTCATACGGGTGAATCATCGATTGTCTTGCTATTGCACTGCCACTAACCCAGCTTCCATAACCCACTAACCCC
Organism: Amphibalanus amphitrite; assembly: GCF_019059575.1. Lineage (NCBI taxonomy): Eukaryota > Metazoa > Arthropoda > Thecostraca > Balanomorpha > Balanidae > Amphibalanus > Amphibalanus amphitrite. Next base: position 87,138 of record NW_024881844.1, read on the forward strand.
GGCTGTGACGGACCGGAGCGACGCCCTGCACGGTGCCGACCTCCCCATGACCCGGGTCCGTTCGCGGCAGTCTCGAGCCAGCGCTCCCTGCACCGCGACGCCAGTGTCAAGAGCGAGAACTGGCCCCAGCCGGCCGGCCAGCGCACCATGCGCGTGTACTCGATGCGCTCTCGGGGCGCCGTGGAGCGCTTCCTGCGGCGGACCAGCTACGCCGGCTCCGAGGACCGGGCAGGTGGGGTTCGACGGGCTGAGCAGCGGCAGGTGGGGTCCAGGGAAGTGGGGGAGGGGGAGGCAAAATGGAGTTTGGCGGGCTGCACACAAAGGCGGTGGGATCCGGTGGGCCGCCCGCCTGGGAAGACTGGGAACCGGAACAGTGCCGAAGCAGGAGGAACCGGAGGACACTGCATACCAGAGACTAAAGGGGATGGTTTCCGAGACCACAGACCGGTGGGGAAGCACCCGCACAGCACGTTGGACCTCTGAACAGATCACAAACCTACACACGACAGACATCAATAGGAGAATAAATCATCATGATGAGCATTGGTTCACGAATTAAGTATTAAATTTCATGAACCCACAATCACAGGCTTTGTGAAATTTCACGCAAATGCGATCAAGCTCACAAATTATTCAGCTGTTGCATGTCATGGGTATAAATAACCACGGGAGCAACGCTGTAACTGGTGGGTCAACTGGTTAGTGGGTAACAGTGGAAGTGAACAGCGTGGGTAACGAAGTGTGGGCGTTCGGTAGGGACACACATCGGTAAAATGCATGCCGTAGTTGATGGTCGGTGTTCACCTAAACTCAAGCTCTATCCAAGGCATTCTATTAACTAGATCTCTCCACTTTCTCTTCACTAGAAACACTGCCTTCGGTGTTGGCATCACATTAAGATGAGTTTTGGCAGTGCTTTTTGATTGTCAATGTTCACACTCTAACAACTATTAACTAGAAATGGAAACGCAAGGTGGTGTGGAGTCGGGATACTAATGCACTTAGGTAGCCTACCGCACATAAACTGTCACTCGTATTCGTATGGACTTCCCGTCCCGCTCTCACAGTTTTCAGTGCTGTGTTGACGTTGACACATACGGTGTCGTTTAGTTCACGAATGCCAGTTCGCCGCAATCTGATCCCACGGATTGGCAGTCTGAGAATGTTTGTGGTGTTGATGTCCCCAAAGCTAAAATAACCTACAAATAAACTCAGTGATTTGCCACCACTAGAAGTACCAAATAAACCAGAAGCGACCGGCTTAAATGACAAAAAGTACTCCCCCATTCACTGGCCCTGTAAAATCATATCTGGTTACCAATGTCCCGGACATTGTCAACCAAAAGGCCACCGTCCGAGCCAGTGTGCTCCCCGTGCTGGCGCCGGTCGTTTCTGTGGCTGTTCCCGGTGTCTGTCGGGACCCCGGCAGCACGCCTCGGGTCCGGACCCCGCCTGGGGGCAGACTCCGACCAGCGCATGACCCACGCTCTCTCTGTCTGTCTCTGTTCTGCGTCTGCGCTGTCCGCTGTCACTGTCACTACTGGTTGGCTGGCTGGCTGTGGCTGCCCGTTACCGCTGTCGCTCGCCGCCCGCCCGTAGGCGTCAGCGACTCGCGAGCCGCCACCTCCGAGCCACGCCTCTACAGAAAGTCGTTGTTTGTAATGCGGAAGCGCGGCTCCCGGCCCAACGCAGGCGACTCGGACACCACGCCAGGTTTGTCCACCGAGGCAGTCTCACACCAGCCAGGTTTGTCCGCCGAACGGTTCTTCAGAGGCCGTCGGCGCTTCGAGCGAACGATGGATGTTTCTCGACGCAGGATCGGAGAGACTTCAGCTAGAAAGACGCAAGGTAGCCGATATATCAACTAAAGGTTCTTGGGGAATGCCTACACGCTTGAGAGGTTAAATAAAGTCACCAGTTATCCAGGAAGTTTAAATAAAACGCCGAGCAATTAAAAGCTATAAGTTGCAAAGATAATCGACTAACTAGCCCAGCTTCTGCTATATTCAAAATCGGCAGCAACTATCATCACATGTCAATCATGACCTAGGAAATGCCGCCTCACATAAACTATTGCCAATGCAAATCAGGGGTGCCGACTCCCACTCACGACCGTTGCAGGTGACTCTGCGACTGACCTCGACCAGGCGCTGAGCAAGGGCTCCACGGAGGAGGGGTCGACCGCCCGCCCGCACCGACACCGGCTGCAGCGCCAGAAGGCGCAGAGCAGGAAGACGTTCCGCTTCAGGAAGAGCCGCAGGGGAAACAACTTCGAGGTGAGGACAGACTACCGATGCCTTGTGCAATTTTTCAATCGCTGACTAATTCTCACGCCAATAAGACCCAATTCTTCATTCTTCAATTTCATTTTGCTAGCAAAATACGAAACACTAAGACCCGATTCTCTAATACCCTGCTCTCGATGCGACCCCTATCTGACCGCGTCTGCTGGTCCCGGCCGCCAGATGAGCGCACTGGACGACCAGAAAAGCGCCGGCGACGAGGACCCCGAGGTCGGGCCCGAGCAGATTGCCGCGCAAGACGACGACGACGACGCGCCCTGCGAGATCCCCGAGACCATCGACGAGGTGTCGCTGCCGATGTCTCCCCGTCCCCGTCCGCGGCCGCCGCTGTCGGAGTCGGCGGCGCCGGCGGTGGCCGAGCAGCCGCCGATCCTGAGCGACATCAGTCCGACCAGCAGCAGCGCCGCCTACCGCGAGAGCCTGTGGCTGGACGAGGCCGACCTGTGCCAGCTGCAGACGCTGCGCGAGTCGACGCCGAGCCAGGGCAGCCCGGGCACCACGGCGGCGGAGGTGAGCAGTCTGCCGGGCGACCTGTCTCCGGCCAGCGGCTCGCTCTGCTCGGACCACACCGAGCACACGGCGCTGCTCAAACCGGCCGCCGTCACCGCCACCGCCGTCACTGTCTCCGGCGGCTCGGCCACCTCACTGGAGCAGCCCACCAGCGACCAGAACACGCTGATCTGAGCGGCCGGCCAACCAGCGACCAGAACACACTGATCTGAGCGGGCGATAGCGACCACACGCCCTCAGCTGAGCGGGCAATCAGAACACTCAATCTGAGAGGCTGACCAGCGACTGAATTAATTGGTTTGAGCGGCCAACTAACTAGAGGCCAAACATCGATCTCATGAGTCGATCAGAGAACAAGACACCCTGGTCTGAGCGGCCGACCAGAGACAAAACTCCAAACTCATGGGCCGACCAGGAAACAAAACACTGATCTTACGGCCGACAAGGGAATAGGACATGCTGGTCACAGCAGGGCGACTTAGGTCATAGACCATTCACGTTTGACCACTGAACATCCACATCTTAAAACTCAACCTTGACCAGACGTCGCCCTAGGGCTGTCAGAACGACCAACATTTTCACAATAGGAGGGGACTAAGAGGTTGTCATAACGGTGGTTAATGACTTGGGAGACTAGCGAGTTCAGGTACCTATGTCTGTGGAAAGTGTGAGTTTGGTGCTGTTCAATGGATCGTCGCACGGTACGGCGGTCCCGGGGCCATAGAGTGATAGACTATCCGGCCAGTGTTGCTGTCGAGGCCGGCTCTATCGCCTGGTCAAAGGTGTCTGTCACGGATGGGCACACGTCCCCAGCACGCCGAGAAGGTGCTCCAGCCAGCCGGATATACCCGGGATACGGGAGTACTGTGCTGAGTTTGTTGGGCGCCATCGCGCCGCTCGGTGTTGGTTCTCAGTGTGCGAGCACAAACATTTATGACTGATGTTGAACAATGCTGGAGTTTAGTGAGATATCTATGTTAGTGAAGTCGTGAACGTGTCTACTGTCCAGTTGTGTCGGAAATGAGCAGCTATGTTCAGCGAAATGCGCTTATTTTATTTAGCTGAAGTATATGCTGAGCTGTTATCGTTGTTGGGCGTTAGCGGTGAGTGAAAATGAATGTGCCAGTCAATGTAGCTGAAGCAATGTTTATAAGCATACATCATGCGATGTGCTCTCGTTGTCAGGCCAAATATCGTGCGATGAACATGATACGCCATCGCGGTTTTTGGGAGGAGAGATTATCGTCCCGAATGAACTGCCCGTAGCACCTATGAGAAAAGTGACAAAAGACTTAAATTATTGTAATGATATAAGGAACACAAACATTGCGGCAAATGGTGTTCCTATCTCTGCTCGGAATTATCCTGGATTTTGTCTGTACTATCCCATGGTAACTGTCGGCTCTGCATGTATACTGTATTACTGTGTGGCCATTCTGCCGCGCAGATGTATACACGAAAGTCTTGAGTGCCAAAATGAGAACAAAAACAAGCGTTCTCACCATATCTAACGAGCTACAAAAATTAAAAAATGTATGCATCGTTTGGAGACAGAAAATGGTCGTTGAGAATAAAACTTGAATGAAATGATATGCGTATTGTCAATAAAATAGTCATAAAAACGACGACACCCGTTCTGCGATACAAAAAAATATGTCAGCTTCTCTAATTACCTTTACATCATGCGCCAGGCAAATAACAGGCATTAAAAGCAATATCAGTATTTTCCATTACCTCGAAATAAAACTTCCGATACAACAATGTTTAATGAAAAAGGAATGACCGGGAATAAAATTAACCACGCACCCGCCAGTTGATACCTGACCAGTCTAGCTTGAATAAATATCGGGCTTGGAGTGTTTTGATCAATGAATACGTAGTGACTTTTTGCTGCCCACTGCCCAGTGACCTCAGTTCGTTTGAACACACTGCAATGGACGAGTCATCAGAATTGTATTTGCACACGTCACAAGGTATCAGGCAGTAATCCTCGCCGTTAACAACGGACCACGTCGCTGGCAGCAAACCGGCACGTATAAAACATACCGCGCATGATACTATGTCAACTACAGTGTGTTCTGTTACTACTACCCCAATGAACAACCCGCTATCGCCTAAAAGTCAGCTACCTTCATCGTACACGGACAAGGGCATTCACCATTCCTTGTGACAAACACCTAATTCCATCGTGCCATAAGTTCATTATGCTGGCAACATGGGCATAACACTCCTCATATGCCATAAAATGAAACCCCATTATTTACGAACGGAAAAATAGCGGAGGTAAAATTACAGATGCTGAGAAAGAATGTCCCGTCACAAACAACCAACAACATGCCATCAATCAGTACTTTCCGTTTCTTTAGACCTGTTCTTCTTCCGCTTCTTCTTTTTCTTGCTGGGCGCCTCAGAGGTCCCGTCAGAAGGTGCCTGCTCGCTGGCGGCTGCAGCTGGCGGCGTGCCCTCCGCCGGCGGAGCAGCTGCAGAGGATAGTTCATCACTTTGATCCGCAGCAGACTGTGCACGTTCCGCGGGATCAGCATCAATGTTCTTCCGCTTTTTCTTTTTCTTCTTAGGCGCTTCTGTGGTCTCATCTGTGGTCTGTTCGATACCACCACCTGCTGGGGAGTCTTCCTCCGATGGTGCGGCTGCGGAGGACATTTCGGGACTCTGATCCGCGGTAGACTCTGCACTCTCCTCGGCATTAACGTCGGCGTTCTTCCGCTTCTTCTTTTTCTTGCGCTCTTCAGTAGCGGTACCAGTTTCTTCCTGAGTTGGCTCAACAGTTTCTTCGACATTCGAAGCATGTTTCCTCTTTTTCTTCCTTGGCTCCTCGGAAACATTTTCTTCCTCGGGCATCGGCGACGCTTCCTCAGTAGACGAGGCAGGTCTCTTCTTCTTTTTCTTCTTAGACTTCGTTGCTTCTTTCTCCACACTCTCATGAGTTTCTTTGGGCTCAATACTAGGCTCTTCCGCCGTCTCTTTTACAGAGTTTTCATCGAACACGTTCCAACTCGTTTGTTCTTGTTCATGTTTCGCTTTCAACATCTTCATTTTCATCATTTTTGCGGCAAGGTAATCCTGGAAATTTCAAAAAGTTCTGAGACTAAATAAACTGGCAACGAATATACACTTCTGAATATTACATCAAGTGACAAGTCGTTTTTGCTGTGTTTATGTAACTGAGCCCTTATGCGCATTTAAGCGAATCATTTTATGATCAGCTGATGTCCTACAATACATTTCTAAAAGAATTTCAGAACAAAACTCATGGCTCCGGAGATGTACGCACAGTGACTACTTTAGACCACGAGTTCTATGCGCTCTCTCTTATCGTCTGGGTAAGCTCAATACATCTGGCGCTCTAATCTCGGTTACGAGCTTAAAGTCGCAATAGCAAAACAGATCATGTTAACAGCGAAAAGTGAGGTCGAGTGAGAATCCCAATCGCCTTGCATAGAGTTTAACGAGCAATAGGTATGGAAAGAGGGATCGTCTTTGCGCTGTACGGCCACTGCTGTCTATGATGGTTTCCGCAATAGCACGCTAGGTGGCTAGATGTAAGCTCGCCTATGAGTGGCAGGGCCATGCTGGAATGAGATTACCGCCTGCTAGTAGCCTCAAAGACTCATACGACAGACCAACACCCTGCAGATGCGAGCTGTTGGTGACACCGGAATGCCAAGGCCCACATGTGTCGGCTCATGTTAGTGTAGTTCATGCGAGGTTCAGTGTGGGGCGGCCTTAAAAACGAGCAGACGGACCTCGTTGCACATACTGCACAGTGGCGATGGGGACCAGCACTCCTGCAGCTCGATAATTTTGCACAGGAATTCTAGCATGCAGGACGACGGCAGCAAGGACCACCTAAGCCCTAACAGAGAGCCTGACAACAACAAACATAGCCACGAGACCGCAGTATGTCGGACTGACCTTGACGGAGAGTCCGGTGTTGATGGTGGTGTAGCCGGACGACTTGTCCAGCTCGGGGGCGGGTGCCGGCGCCGGCTCCGTCTCCGCCTCCGATACGGGCTCGCTGTCGGCGTGTGGCGGCGGCGACGGCGGCCGGGAGCTGACCGGCGTCACCGGCTGCGAGGCGGCGCCGCCCTCCGACCGGCCGCCCAGGATACTGGCCAGGTCCTGGCTCGAGTACCGACTCAGGTCCTTACCACGAGTGAACTTGTGGTAGCTGCAGGACGAGGGATTGCCGTTAGCTACAATACGAGATATTGCAGGTCGAGGCTGGGTATTGATCCACTCGTGTTCAGCTGATCACATCATCAAAAACTTTGTTAACACAAATCACTTATTATACTTATTAAATCCCAAAAGGCATTCACGCCCAAAAACTATAAAATATAATACTAATACTAAAAACAAAGCATGATTGCCATCGAATGCAAAAGTTACAGAGACTACTGCAACTGCTGTGGCCCTTATAGCTTACTAATCGGGTATCTTTGATACAAGTGAGGATAAGTACGTACTGAACACGAGCTCGAGACTTCTTTGACCGCTCTTCTAGGGACTTGACACTGGATTTGGCCTTCGAGTCACCACCTGTCTCCTGCTCCTGCTGCAGGTTGGCCAGCAGGTCATTGAAGTCATCCAGGTGGGCCACCCAGTCGTCTGTGCGGCCCTCGTAGCCCAAACCTGAAATCACAATGGAACAGTTACTGTTTAGTTTTAGCCTGAAGAGGTGGTAACATTATAGAATCATGGCCGCGCATATATGAATCAGGATATAACATTTACAATTTACACGGCAGTAACTATGCAATACCTAAGTTAATGAAAAGAGGAAAACATTCCTATAAATAGGACCAAATTACATGAAAAAATGTGATGAATTAAAATGGCCAGTTTGGTGCAATTCTCAATTTCAATTTGATTTATTTATTCAAAGTTTGAATATGAGTTTCAAATCTTTACACAGAAATAGTTCACTTTGACATCAGATTAATGGTGTGATTTTGTAGCAAGGTGCTGACCTCTGGAGTCATTCTGAACAGATGGTCTGATGTGCTCTGTGATGCCAGCCATTTCTTTTCCCAGGCCTTTGCCCTTACTCCATCCCATCTGCTCCAGCATCTTTTGTCCAAACTTGCTGTCATCTGAGGAAAGGAGTCAGTCAGCTTCTCACAAATGAAGGAGGCAGCATGACCAATAAGATGTTTAGTTTAATCCACAAATCAATAATACAACACTTCAAATATTACAGCTAGAAAACAAAATTGATATTCCAAAGCTTAGGATATAGTAACATAATGTATACATAATATAATTTGTATAAATTATAATGTACTTATACATAATAAAGTGACCATGATAAATTATCAGCCTCACTCTTTGCATGCATGGAGAATATTTACAATGTTACTAATACTATCACATTCAAATGAAGCATGACATATCTGATGATTGTAGAATACTGCAGACACCTTAACTACACAAACATCTACTTACCTTCAGCCCACTGGCTTTTGCGTGGATTTAAAATCCAGGCTTTTTTCCTTCGTGGCTCAGCAAGCATTGACATTGCTCAGCATATGACTGATCAGTGCCAGGTAGCTGAAAAAAACGTGAACAGAACTAAGTCATTTAGGCATCTTAAGATGTTACAATTCAAATGACTGTTATAAGTGACTTTTGAAATGCCTTACTATTGCTTTTCAGTTGGGTTGAATTCGTGTTTTGTCTTTTACTGTTCCAGATTCCCAGACTGCAAAGCATGGAGATCTCGACTTGACAAGGTCCTGTCTGTGCAGCGGCACTGTTGGTGCATGGTCGGGTGCAGTTTTACCATAGTGTGATGCAGAATTGAAGTGCAGCAGTGTGGGTTATAAGAGGTTCAGTGCAGTACCGCCAGTACTACTGGCAGAGCAATGCGCATTGTTCGAAAAAAAAATAATATGCACAGAGACACAATGGGGACCACCAGGAAAGAATTCAATTTTTAACCCTCGTCCGTATTGGCATTTTCCCAGCGTCTACCGTATGGAGGGGGCGGGGGGTCCGTTTGAACCCCTTGCCACTCGGCCCCCGATCGAGCTAGAGCCTCGCGGAAAACGAGCGTGAATTGTCCGTGACGAGAGGAAGCCGAAGATACCCAGTTTCTAGGTCATTGGCTGACCTTCCAGGTCAGGTTAATGACCAATAACTCGGAAATATCGGGGCCGCTAGGACTTCGTAAAGCGAGGTTGTTATCAAATTTTTCGGGGTGCTGATGACGAATTTTAAGTATGTTTTGATCACAGATAATGTATTCATGCATTTAGGCCACGTTGGGTCAGGTCGGGTCAGGTTAGGTCAACCATTTAGTGTCCTGTCAGCTAGTCATGGTAGGTGTCAACTGTCAACCACCAATGAAAGTTTTGTAACCTGTTACGAAATCACCATGTTGAGACGCCAGGCAGTCGGCGATCGTCTGTATTGGACACCAGGCAAACGCACGCGACCTCTGTCCAGCTCCGACTGACGCGCCCCGCCAGCGCCGGCGCCCGGCTGACCGGCGGCCGGCGCACACTAGCCCGGGGCATAGTGGGCGGCCAGTATGGATGCGAACGGCACCTTTGGGTGCCGTTTGACCCAAAGGCGGCACCTTTGGGTCAGGATCATAACATTTTCAGGGTAGGTCAAAAATTGATCAATTCGAGGGAATGGATTGTAGCAATTGGCCTCTTTTGCAAGAGTTATTCACAAAAATGAGGGGGTTTATTCACCCCCCCCCCCAATAATTGCAAGGGTTACCAGGGCCTCGGCTAAGGAATTTTGACTGGTGGGCCACTTGGGCAGCGCGACATGGACTGACCTTCGTAGCCATAGCCCCCCCCCCCGCCTATTTTCGATTTCTCCCCAGATTTCGGCCACTTTATTCTGCAAAAAACGTCAGGATGGCATAAAAAATGTTTAAAAAAAAAACGGGACTCGACCCCCCCCCCCCCCGACTCTTCAGAGAGAGAAGAGAGAGTAGGGACCCACAACCCTCTCAGTGGTGATACTCCGGCGGTGCACATAAAATCGCACAAGTATGCACAAAATATTGACGCAGATTATAAAACTTTGGACGATAACTTACGGCCGGTCGCGGATGTTACAAATCAGCGAGCCCTGAATGGATCGCTCGCCGACTAGTCGGAGATTCGGAAGCGGTCGGACGGGATCGGGCGTTGTTGGGTGGATCGGGAGGAATTGTGAACAGCACGAGTGCAACTTTATATATAAAGTGGGTTGTAGCAGGAACCCCAAAAGGGGGTTGTAGCAGCAACCCCAACATCTCTGAAAATGATCATTAAGCCTTTTGGTGTCGCATGGAAAAGAATTGACTCAAAAGCCCAAGCGCACTGCGCAACCCAATATTTTCTAAAAAACTAAGTTATGTACACTTCTGGTGAACAGTGTCCCAAACTTCAGATTTCTCTTGGGTGTCTGAGTGGAAAATGCTAGCCATCCAAAATGTGAGAATGGAAAATTATCCATTCTTATTCTTGACCTTGAGTGTCATCTTCAGCCCAAATGAGAAATTTTTGGAACGCTGACTGTGAACGGTTCGAAATTCGTCCAACTGGTCAGATGTGCGACTGCAAGCATCATACCGTTCGTGAAGACGCATAATATCGCTTGCAGTCTTCAATCGGCTGGAAGTTGCCGACACTACCTCTAGTTTGACTCTGGCCTATATCGTGTCTATCGGCGAGCCGTCTGAGATCGCTCGCAGGCTTATCCCCGACCGTCTGAACTGGTCTGTTCTTTATTCGTAGTTTTTCTTGTAACCGACTGGTCTGCAGGCCGTGTTACACTGCCGAATTTTGGTCACGACCCTGTCGCCGAATCACGTCGTGTAGGAAATCGGCGAACAGTTCAACGACAGAGGCGAACAGTTCGCCGACAGAGCCCGATTTGCAGAAAACGGGTGGGGGGCCCCCCTAATCGTGCGCGGGTCAAAGCTGATCCACGATTCGGCGCGGTGCGAGCGACTTTAGCGAGTGTCATTTGAGCGAACGTCATTTGAGCGAACCATTTTCAGCGAATGGCAATTCAGCGATTATCAAGTTCATCGATTATCAAATATAGCGATTATCAATTTTAGCCAAAGCTATGTTTCAGCGACATCTATTTCGTCGACTACAATTTGAGCGACTGTCAATTCAGCGAAACATTTCATCGTCCTGTAACGGTGGATTTTTTTCTTTTGCGAGCGTATGCATACGAATGTTTCCGGAATTTCTCATGGTTATCCGGAACTGGATGGCGGATGTTGCGCGTTCAAAGGTCAGACATTGAGCTCCAAATTTAATGCTACATTTTTTTTCAAAAATTCCAACGGTTCAATTTCACCCCCCCCCCCCTACCCCCTGCTCTTTGTCAATAATGGTGACCAAACGTTTGTTCAGAGATCAATATTGCTTGTGCTTTTTTCACGAGATTGCCCCGCTTGAATTTGGATCAGTTCCCCATGTTGTAAAATTTGTTCTTGCCCCAAGCACCGTACGAATTTCCAGATATTTGGGTGAGGTCCCTGAAACATAGACTGGATTCCCCTGTGCCATCTCTCTAGTTTATTATTGGTCCTTGGCATTCCTTCCGTCGCCCTATCTCTCACGTTCCACATTTTCAATTCAAATTTTGCCCGCCTCCTTCCCCTCCCATGCACCCCTTGTTGGTCGTCCGATGTACATACGTGTCTTCAAAATTCAAATGATGTGTAAAGAGGTGCAATAATTTCTGAAAAAGTAGCAAATGATTGACTTTCGTCGCGTTCGGTCATTCGCTGTAACTGCATCGCTCAATTGGTCTCCAACTGACCCCCATATATTCGCTCAATCTGGTTTCGCTGATTCTGGTCCTCGCTAAAGTTGATAATCGCTGTGATTGAATTCGCCGACTTGACAATCGCTGAAAAAGCCAATCGCTTAAATTGATAATCGCTGAAAATGTTTCGCTCAAATGTCGTTCGCTGAAATAACGTTCGCTCAGGTGTCGCAGAACCGATTCGGCGAACATCGCGAATGAATGGCGAATCTGTTGCGAATAGTCGGCGATACCTTGGCAACAAGTCGGTGCACGCAGCGACATGTCGGCGGCGAGTCGGCAACTGTTTGGCGATCATGTTCGTTTATTATAAGTTCGGCGAACGGCCACGAAATTTTCATTTTTCATGAAATATTCGTGGTGGTCGTGACGAACCGTAAAAGTCGCGCGGTGGACACCGACTGGTCTGCTAAATGCCAAGACATTGGAGGAAAGATCCCGAATCGGTCCGCGACATAGGATGACTTGCATATTCGTGCACATTCGTGTACCAAAATTCGGCAGTGTAACAAGGGCTTGCGGCAGATGCTTATGTGACTGTAACCACTCGATCGATCGGAAAGCTCGCAAGAACTCTCGCAGACCTCGATCGGCTGGAAGCCGCCGACACTATCTGTAATTGACAGAGGCAAACGTCTTTCACGATTATTGAATAAAATTTAAAGCCTCGGTCACACTTAAACGGATTGGACCAACGGACGAGAAACGGACGAGAACTGTCAGCGTCCGGTGATGTCCGTTTGTTTCCGTTGGACGTCCGTTTGTCAATATCCGTTCCATGTCCGGTGGTGTCCGGTTGAGCACACCAGACACCACCGGACATGGAACAGATATTAATGGATGAGAAACGGACGTCCAACGGAAACGAACGGACATCCCCCGGACATCACCGGACGCCGTCCGTTTCTCGTCCGTTGGTCCAATCCGGTGAAGTGTGACCGAGGCTTAACCTACGGCTGTCTGAAGAAACCGGGAATGGTGATGGTATTAGGCAGGCAACGACGATCAAGTTCTTACTTTTAATAAATGCCACAATGTAGTAGGGCCTCTGTCTCTGCCTGTATCACAATATTACCTACGTCTTGATGTAAAATGTGAAAACTTCGATTTTTCGGAAAATTACTGGTGGGCCAAATCTTTGAGGCTGGTGGGCCATTTCGGGTCACTGGTGGGCCAGTTGGCCCACCAGTTAACATGTTAGCCGAGGCCCTGAGGGTTACTGCAATTTTATTAAATCACAAGTGTATATTTGTAAATTATGTAGCAAAATATCTTGAGGTTGTTCAGCACAGGTTGCAATGGAGTTCCAGCCAGGTTTGTGCAAGCTGGTGCAAAATGGCCATCCCAGCCAGTGAGTCAGTGAGCCAGTGTTGACCCTGTTGCATGTTTTGTAATCTTGCCAGATTCCTGCTGTTGTAATAAATCACAAGTTAACATCAAAACTTTACGTAAGATTTAGAACTTTGATACACACTATTAAATTACTTGAATTATGAAATGTCTTTCAACTGATACAGGCATTATTTAACTAAGGTCAAGATTGGGATATAGGTACTTTTGCTGGCTCATTGCTAGCCGCTACTGGTAGTAGCAACTAGCAATAACAGCAGGTGTCACACTTGTTTTCTGCAACCACAGAGAGGTGCCATAGGTTAGGTTGTAGGTTGTAGGTAAGGTTTGGTTAGATTTGGTTTGATTGGAAAGCATCTCTGGGTATGGCGCCTCTCCTTGGTTGCAAAAAAACAAGTGTGATGCCTGCTTTCCTACTACCTGCTACTGGCGCTGCTAGCGCTTTTTGTGAGCTGTCATCTTAGGTTGTGGTCAACCGTAACTTCGTAAGTATGGGGGCCCTGTGCGATGCATCACCCTGTGAATTACCATCATCCGTCCCGCTGAATAACGGCAATGTAATTGATGACCTCACTCAATGTTAGAGGGTCCAAGTTTGTTAAAGGGACCCTCCCACCTTAACATTAGATTTGAGTTGAGATAGCCAAAATGGGGTCCCTGGCTCACAATTACCGGTTTCGGCACTCACAACATCGAGAAATGCCTTAAATCGGAAATATTGAATTTCAAAATTGCAGCATTTTGATTCAGAGGGGCTAATGCTTAGGAATACCCCTCTGAATGTGTGACGTCAGCGCAAATATCTAACGATTTTTAAATGTTTGACTAAAACGTTTTGTAGCACGCGGTGGTATATGCTATTTGCGCGCAACATCTGCCGCAAACGCCGCACTTCTTAAATAAAGTCGCTAGAAACAGCGGAGATCCCAAAAAAGTAAACAAAAGTAAAAGTCTAATATCTTGAAAACCGGTGAATATTTTTCGGTGAAATTTGGTAGATATTCGTTTTCGCTCTTTCTGAACCGAGCGACATCACTTTCATGCCAATTCATAAACTTTTTTGAAGGTGGGAGGGTCCCTTTAACAATTGAAATCTCCATAGAAACTGAATATGCCATGTGCAACCGGCAACATACTAGCATACCAGGTATGCTTTGCATACTAGCATAGCATACCGTCAGCATACCAGGAAACAGCCCAGAAGTCTTAACACAAAAACCAAGACCGCTTTGACTTGCAACAGAATCCATGGATGGGACTCCATGACCATACCCATGCCCAACAAAACAACCAAGGGACAGGGACGAATTCCAGCGGCAGTGGCCTGCCTGTGGCGTAAAATTGAACTGGCATAAAATTCACAGGTGGACTAGAATAAATTTTTCTGTTATAGAAATGATACAATCCACATGCTGAAAGCACTCTTTCGCCACACAGTAACACAAATACCAAGGCTATATCACAAATACTAACACACAAATTATGAATCAGAATGACACCCACAAACAGTACACACGTGTCGGCCCGTGCAGTAGATCTGCGTCTTGAACGAATCAAGAGCGTCATCAATGCAACATACAGAGCTTTAAAATTTTACGTTTGAATTACCTTTTCTCAAGAAACCATATTTATTTCAAATATTACAATTCAAAATTAAAAAATAAAACTGATCGTTGTATTTGTAACGTAAAAAAATTGTTTTAAAAATATTTTACTTTTTCATTTACTCAAGAGTATCATTTATTCATGGTAAACCAATCAGCGAGCTCCATTGCCGTACGTTTTGAAAGTATCGCGGCGGAAATCGCTAAAGACGATTTCGACGATTTTCACTATCGGGTGGACTTGGGTGGGTCGCTTTGAAAATAAACTTTATTTACGAAAGGTAAGTTGTGGTTTTACATCGAATGCTGAATGTGTTTAGTTTATTCACTCTTTGTGGATAGAATCCTAATATGTGTGCCATCATACGCTTGATAGTCATACGCATGACTTCGTCTTATTCTCTGTTCCAGTTTTGAGACGCACCGATCAGCTGGGCGAGTTTGAATTCAAGTTGGCTGGCGTTCACGTCCTCTTTCAACCAGCTAATTTTCAACTGCACAGATGGCCTCACGACCAAGAGTGGATACAACTAAGGAGATTGCGCAAGTTATTTTGGACCCTAAAACAAGGAAAAGATACCAGCGTGGAAAGTTTCTCGGAAAGGTGTGTATCTGCTATCTACCCAAGCTGCCCAATATGGAAGTTGATAAATAAGTACCCAGTAGATGGATGGTGAAGGTAGTTAGATCTTGCATAGTGCATGGCATAGTTATTAGATTTTTTAGACATCAATCTAGGAAGTTATGGAAGGTATAAGTGAGGATAGCTTTTACAACGCTGGAGGATCCAGAAGTTTTCAATGGGTTCTTGAAGGCCCATTCCACAAAGCTTGAGGAGATCTTTAATTTTGTTTTCATGTATTGGTTTGCAGTAAAAAACAAGTCCTCGAATTACATTTTTAGGTTGAGAACACAAACAACATATACCCTGAATGCTCTTCCCTTAGATTTCATAGCATGTTACTAATTTTAATGTAAGCTAGGTTATATTGTTCAGTAGTAGGTAGGTAGGTAGGTAGGTATTTACTTGGATGAGCAATGAGGTAGGTATCAATAGATCATTTCCACAATTTTATCAATATCTTTATAGTTTAAACTGCTAACTCACTAGGTAACTACTAAGTAAAAAAGTAATAGGTGGAGGAAACTGGGTTACACCAAGCACCCAATTTATTTGTTTTAAATATGTTCTGGGCAAAAGATAGAAGATTATATAGAAGCAGAAGTTTACTACTTAAAAAGTAGTAAAAATAGAAGTGTTGTTAGTAGTTAAGTATTTGTCTTAGTGGTAAACAAAATAAAAGTTTTGAAAGTTTTGAAAGTTTTGTTGCCACCCATCTTTTATTTTATTGTTCAAAGTGATGATTCAGATAAATTCTTACCTGAATTCACATCACAATACTTTGTCAGTTACACACTGGTGGCATTGTAAGAGTTCAGTAACAACCAAATCAGGAACATTTCACAAATGCAATTATCTTCCATGATATGCATTAACTTTAAAAATAATTGTTAATATGGCCACCCCTCCTGCCTCCAGTCTTCCAGCCTGATGATTTTTTTTTTCCTTTCATCAAAATGGAATTTTTGCTACCTTTTGAATTAAATTATCTTCACAATATGTATTATCAAGATTAATGACATTTTAAAAAGAAAAAAAATAATGCAATGGATAATTTTGATATAGTTATTGAAAGAGTACCTAAATAATATGTCTGAACAAGGATTCCCTGATTTTCCTTTGAATATTTCCTCTGTAGCTGTTTCATTGGGACTTCTCTGACTTTTTTAACACTGCTTCAGTATGCTTACTTGTTCATGACTTCAAGCTTTAGTTTTGGGCAGGGGTGCAGAGCCGGAGCCGGCATATGTATTTTGCCCGGAGCTGGAGCCGGAGCCGTCAAAAAAGGGGCGACTCCGGCTCCTGTTTTTTGAAGAGGAAAAATGATTGACCTAGTTCGGTTTGACAGTACCTACAAGGCAGTGACAGTCACTCAGAAAATGCCAGAATGCTCGTAGTTGCACCGACGGAACGATCGCCTTGAAGCTCTCAGCGATTGATGAGAGTGACAGTTTGTATAAAATGTATATCTCGGAATTTTGATATTTATTACCTAAGGTCATGTCAGTTTTGCTCCATCTCTATTGTAACTTGTAAGTCAATGGGAGAAAATTAAAGAGTCTCTTGGACGGAAGTCATTCTAAACACTCAAACATCGAGAGACAAGTAACTTTGACACACTGAATCGGAAAATTGCACTTGTGACCCCTCGCTATGTGCTTCAGGTCATCTCAGGTCATGAAAGGATCCCTGCAGTTTTTTTTTTTTTGCAATAACTTGATAGAGGCATGCTAGGGCGATGAAAACACCTTAGATGTGTTTAAGTCGACGATACGGATAGACTGATATGCAAATGACCTTTCCGATCAGGTTATGATCTTGACCTTCGGTCAAATTTTCAAAATGACCTTATAAGGGCAAATTATAGTTCAATCGTCGCGACTCGATGAGGAGAACACGACGCAAACAAAATAATTGTGCCTTTCTTGAGTCAAAAGTTAGTACAGAAAAAAAATATTTTTCGTAAAACGGCTATTTTTTAGTTTTTGCTCTCTGCAGGTCAAACCGTTGATCCTAGGTCAAATTTGAAAGCATATCCAAGAAAGAGCGTTAAAAGTGCTATCGAATGCGCTTTCAACATTTTACTTTTGATGACCTTTAATGTCCTGACCTTTGACCTGACCTAAGAGAATGACCGAAGTTTTGACGCTCTTTCGAATGCCACTTACCGCGTGTCGCTACGTGGCCCTGGATCCGAGTTAGAAGGGGGGGGGGGGTGTTAACCCGCGCGGGGCTGGAGTCTCCAGCCGAACGCGCTGGGCTGGGGGGTAAATTTACTAATGGTCCGATTTGGAAAATTCAAACGCCAATCGAAAGATCTCATCACGAACAACTATAAACATGTACTTAATTTAAAGTTTGAGGTCAAGGTCAAACTGAGGTCAGCTGTCAAAAGCGTGGTTTTTGAGGTTGCAATGCTACCGAGATCAGGCAATGGAAGCTATGAGCTTCATACTTCATGGAAAGCCTTCACTTGAATGCAGCAAGGTGCTTTGAGACCGTTAGGCTGGTGGCATGACCGGGTCAGGTCAAGATGAGGTCACTAAAGGTCACCATAGTACAAAAATCGCCTGTAGTGACGTCACATTTTTGCTTATTTCTCGAAAAGTTTTCAACCGATTTTATTTTTATTTGGCACAAATGTGTAAAATTGATGTAAGAAAAGGTACTGAAAGTTTGGCGGCGCTCGCGAGGGGGGTAAAATTAACCCCCAGCCCCGCGCGGGTTAAAACGCCCCCCCCCCTTCCCTTCCCCAGCCCGGCGTGGTTGGCGCCGAGCTCGGGCGCTGCTTTAAGATGGCATGACATGCTAATTTTTTCATCATCGCAGGGTGGTTTTGCGAGATGTTACGAGCTTGTGGACCCGGACACGAAGGAGGTTTTAGCTGGCAAGATTGTCTCGAAGGCGCTGCTGGTGAAGCAGCACCAGAAGGAGAAGATGACCCAGGAGATCACCATCCATCGCGAGCTGCACCACAAACACATCGTCGGCTTCTCCAGCTTTTTCGAGGACAGCGAGAACGTCTACATTGTGCTCGAACTTTGCCGGAAAAGGGTGAGGACGCTATCATTTCTGTACAGCGCTAGGAATGTACCGGAGTGGGGGTGAACAGGAGAGGGAGTGGACGCTATATAGCGGCATTGTTGCGACTCCCTAAAATCCCTGTATTGATCGTATCGAAACCACAGTCGCGAACTGCAACTGTAAAAGAGACCATTCTCTCACCAGCTTACACTGGCTGTTTTCTGGGATAAATAAAAGAATACGGTAACTGCGATTCATGATCAAATTAAAAACTGTTCGATTTAAAACAAACTTAGGCACGGTAAAATGTGATTCACGATGATAAACTGTTCACTTTTTCGTGCAAGTGCTTTTCTTCCGGCTTGTTATGGCATGTCATTATTATCTCTTCTTAATGTGTTTTTGGAAGGCCGTTACCTATTGATGTGTTACTCTCCAAAATAATCACGAAACCCAACGGTGACCGGGCGGGTTCTCTCGCCACAAACAGAGTCTGATGGAGCTGCACAAACGGCGGAAGGCCATCAGTGAGCCGGAGACGCGCTACTTCCTGCAGCACGTGCTGCTCGGGGTAAAGTTCCTGCACGAGCGCAACATCATCCACCGCGACCTCAAGCTCGGAAACCTGTTCCTGAATGATGAGATGGAGGTGAAAATCGGCGACTTCGGTCTCGCCACTAGGGTCGACTACACCGGAGAGCGGAAACGGTAGGTGGCTTCTGGGACAGGGCGCGGAGTCGATGGATTTTAAGGTGACTCCGACTCCGGCTTCAAAACCGATTCCGACTCCAGACGGTTTTAAATAGCATGCAGAATTAAAAAGCAGGCTCTGGGGAATTCACCGTCTTCTGCTTCTTTCGCTAAAAACGTTTGTCCAAAACAGCAAAATGTTTTTTTTTTTCAACAAAATCTCATTTCGGGCGCAGTATCGTCAGACAGATGCAGTGCATGACGTTGAGCCATGCAGCGTTAAGTTCGACTCCGGAGTCGGAGTCGGTAAGCTTTTGGCGACTCCGACTCCGACTCATGGCAGAACTGTCGACTCCGACTCCGCAGCTCTGCTCTGTGGCTCATTACAGACTTGCTGCAATGAGCATTGCATCTTTCCTAAATAACGGAATTTTATACTTATAAGTTTCTGTATTTCTTATGCTGGTTACGCACGAACGCCTGATCGTTGCTGGTTCCGCACGCCCAATCGTTTAATACTGACCGATCGACACTTGTGGACAGTTTCTGTATCCTTACGTGACTACGTCATTGTTAACAGCACCCTGTGCGGTACACCCAACTACATTGCGCCGGAGATCCTGGCCAAGAAGGGGCACAGCTTCGAGGTGGACGTCTGGTCCATCGGCTGCATTCTGTAAGTGCCAATGGGGACTGCGACTTGGGAGTGATGACTGGTAGAATTACGTTGGCTCAACTACTCGAGAGGTGATGGGCATTTATAGCTGTTTCTCTAAAGATAAACTTATTTTCAAAGATACTTTCTTCAAACTGACAAAAAAGATACCTACCTACTTCAAACGTTGTATGTGGCCATCTTATTCGTAACACCTACACTAGCAAAGGGAATATGCCAATGTAGGTAATGTTACCCTCATTTAGCGACGATATAAACCTTCACGAAAATGCAGTTGTGCAAAAGTAATAGCGCACATTGACAGGGAAGCGCAGTAATTCAGTAAAAGTAAATCGTAATGCTGCCCTCACCTGTGACGTTTTGGGTGGTGATTCAGCGCCGGAAGGTGCCGCAGGGGGCTCAAACGAGAGTGTACATTTTGCAGCGAGCCCGACTGAGTCATCGGCGCGGGTTTGTAAAGCAGTGTCTGTGCTGGGCCCGATGATGAGAGTTGGAGGGTCGGCGGCCACTACTGCGCCGTAGAGCACATGAACAATGGTGTGCTCCACGGGCGGCCTTCGGGCTGCTCGCTGCACTCGTTTTATAACAGGCCGGGTCGCCAGCGATTGTGCCGGCTCCCTGCTGGACCCGGTGTGGAGCCGGACCGACCACGGCCGTGTCACCCTGCCGCGTCCGGCCGGCTGCACCGGCGTGTCCGTCCGCCGGGCGGTGGGGCGTGTCACTCACCGGTGTCCCGCTCCGTCCCCTCCCCTCCGCACGGCCGCAGGTACACTCTGCTGGTGGGCCGGCCGCCCTTCGAGACTGAGAGTCTCAAGGAGACGTACACGCGCATCAAGAAGAACGAGTACAGCGTGCCCAAGACTATAGGTCCGCTGGCGCGCAACCTGATTCACCGGATCCTGCAGGGCGACCCCGCCCGGCGGCCCACGGTCGACCAGATCCTCCACGACGACTTCATGACCATGGGTGAGCCGGGGTCACGGACATGGCTGAGGGAATGACTGAGATATTGTGATCCGTATGGGGGTGTTGGCTGGCTGCCGGAACGGATGTTTGTCGATTTGTGGGGGAGGACGCTCACCATTGACGGCAGGTGGGCGGGGCAGGCAGCAAAGCCCCAAATATTGACCTGTAGCGGTGCTATGAAGGAGTCTTCCTACCCTGAACTGACAGGGTGTGTGGACGTGTTTCAGGCTACATCCCGGTGAGGCTGCCCACCTCCTGCCTCACCATGGCGCCGCGGTTCGACACCAAGATGAACGTCAGTATCGTGGCGCGCCGTCCTCTCGTCGAGCTGAACAAAGGTGAGATAGGCGGAGCGAAACGATCAGTCAGGTTCATGGGGTTTCGGTGGAAAGCGACTGGTCATCACTACATATGTATGTGCTCCGTTGTCACGGTGACCTCAAAATTCGTTTATGCGCTCCCATGTTATCAGTGACTGACGTGTGCATACTGATATGAAGTTATTGACTCAGATTTTTATCAAATTGGAATGCCGTTTTTGTTTTCATAGTTGCCAAATGCGATTGCACCGTTGTTCGGAATCAGTATTTGCCTTCTTATCGTCGCGTTTAGTATTGCCGACCGGAGACGCTGTATGTAGTGATTCTGTGCGTATAGCCTCGTTCCCCTCTGTCTGTTCTGACTCCTCGCTGTCGTGCCGTCCCGTCTTGCAGAGTCGGCCCCGAGCGGTGCCGCGCAGAAGGAGGTGGCGCCGCCACCGGAGCCCGCCTCTGAGCAGCGCGCCAGCCGCGACTGCTACCTCAAAGTGCTGCACGGACAGCTCAAGAAGCTGCTCGACTCGTCGCCGGCTAACCGCGCCAAAATCGAAATGGGTACGTGTGGACTGGAGTGGCAGTGTTTGGGTCCTGGAAGGCAGTGTTTGCTGGTTAAGACTGCTTGTCCCTATCGTCTGAAGTGGGCATGGCTATTTTTAGAATGTATGTGTTTGATAAGAGTCATGGCGTCGTTGGATCGAAGGTGCACCTTTTGCTCAAATAAAACTGAGACGTCACCACGACCTGCCTCTAGCAGTCATTCAGACGTTATTTCGACTCAGTGGTTACGAGTGTGCCGGGTCTGCCCCCACCCCGTGCCCCGCTGACGTCGCCACGTGCCCCTGACCTGCGGCAGACGAGGCCGAGGACCCGGCGGCCGTGCCCTTCCTCTGGTTCAGCAAGTGGGTCGACTACTCTGACAAGTACGGCCTCGGCTACCAGCTGTGTGACGACTCGATCGGCATCATCTTCAACGACTCCACCAAGCTGATGCTGCTCGCCAATGGAGAGTGAGTGCGTCGGTCCGACAATCTCAGCTTAATCTCAGAGGATTATTCAGCAGCTCTGCTACCCTGGCACGTGTTTCACTGATATCGTCGTATGTGATATAACCGTGCATAACATGCATAATTATTTCACATACATGCAACAACCTACTCGCGCTTTTCTCCATGCCTGTTCCTCCTGTTCTCCCACACTAGGTGTAAGTCCCCCCCCCCCCTCCCCCTCTGTCTATGTGTGGCTGACTGCGTCCCCTCCTCCGCGCAGGGACATCCACTATATCGAGCGGGACGGCACCGAGCACTACTACACCATGAAGGACTACCCGAAGGAGACCAACAAGAAGGTGGTGCTGCTCAAGTACTTCCGCAACTACATGAACGAGCACCTGGTGAAGGCCGGCGCCGCCATGAAGCCGCGCGAGGGAGACGAGCTCAGCCGGATCCCGAGCATGCGCGCCTGGTTCCGCAGCCGGTCGGCCATCGTGCTGCACCTGACCAACGGCACACTGCAGGTACGGCGGGGTGGCCGGGGACGGCGGAGCGGGGCAGTGTGGCTGGTAGCGGCTGTGAGAGCCGGGCAGTGTAATCAGAGGAATGGCGAAAGTACTCGAGTGCTGTTTGATCGTTACATTGCCACTACATGCGGTGTGCTGAACAGGGTCCGTGCGTTCCGTCATGTTCAGTGCCGCGGCTGACACTTTATGTTTTCCGTTGCAGATCAACTTCTTTGACGACCACAGCAAGGTGATCCTGTGTCCAATGATGGGCGCCGTCACCTACATCGACGAGAAGAAGAGTTTCCGCACGTACCGGTTCTCGCTGCTGGAGGAGTTTGGCTGCAGCGAGGAGCTGGCCAACCGGCTGCTCTACGCCAAGACCATGGTGGAGCGGCTGTTGACCTCACGCTCGGTCAGCGCCTCGGCCACCAAGGCCAAGGTGGGCTCCGCCACCGCCTCTACCGCCGCCACGCCGTCTGCCGCGCCGCCGACGCACTAACCGGGCCCGAGCGGCCGGCGGAGTGACTGAGGACACTGCGTGTGCGACCGGTGTCGGTGACACTGGGGATGTGTGAGTGGATAGTGCGACTGCGCGCTGGTTACCGCTGAGGTGAGAGGGGTTCCGCTCGCCGCGGTGCGGCCGGCGAATTATAAACATTGACTCCGACGTCTTGCCGTGGACTCTGGCGGCAGTGGCGACTTCGCCTCGTCTTAAACGTCTGTCCTGTAAGGCCGGTGTTCGGTTTCTCGGTGCGTTGTAAATAGTGGCGGTTGTGGTGCGTTGGCTGGTGCGTTGGTGCGCGCACTAGATTCGGTCCCAGCGCAGGGGATCATGTCCGCGGCAGCGAAAGAGGAGGGCTACAAGGACGCCGCCTTTTAACGCTGTGTTTGTACTGTAATACATGCTAGTTGGCTAGAACTGTGCCTTGTGTAAATTGGTCGGTTGTCGGTGGCAACTGTCATTGCCGATGCTACTGGAGAGCTAGATGCCCGTCTGTTGTCACCAACGACCCACCGCGGAGTGAATTATAAATTGAGCTAAGATTTGGCATGCCGTTTAATTTGGAGCCAGATGCGTCCGGTAGATTCTACTGTTGAGTCGATCTCTGTGACATGTTAGAGTAGTAAAGGTACAAATATAAGCTCAATATTTTAACCCGAGAGATGCCTATTACCTGGACCGAGGAGTTCCTGAACCTGCTGTTGGGCAGTTCATTTATGTAAAGAAGGCAGACGTTTTGGGTCATATTCGGCCAAAGTCGTCCGCTTTTGTGAGCTGAGAGGTTTCCTGTCATTAGATCTGCATCGGCAGTGAACTATGGATGGTGTTATAGACATTTCTGAGAGTTTAAGTTTTACCAAGATCAAGTTCATGCCATGGATGAGAAATAACTACCTACTAAACCATACGAAACCCATGTTCGAAGCAGGTGCTTGCCCTTTTCTCCATTTTCTCGAAAATTTCTCCGAAATCGCCGAACGGCGGCAGGCCAGAGGCTATATAAACTGAACTTTTCTCCATTGTTTCATAATGGTAATTGCAATTTGACATGTCACCCCACGGTGAAGAAAATCTGAGATACCTGTACGATGATGACTCATACTAATTGCAAAGCTTCCGTCCTATGGGATCGGAAGTAAGCTATGGGAATATCTCGGGGCTCAAGAGTCGATCGCCATGAGAGGCATAGGCATGAAACGTTCCCCCGTTTGAATTATAAGTGGAAAACAATGGGAACGTTTTTGGTTATATTACTTTAAGTTGGCTACACATGTGTTTCGATATAAATCTTTTTCAAGCCATAAAGACAAAATAATGTAAATAATTCGCCTAAACATCAAAGTTGTCAAAATAGTTTGCGGCACAGATTAAAATTCAAATAGCAATGCTTCACACCCGTCGCTTCTCACTTAGCACTTCTAGTTTTTAGATCGTGCAAAATAAGTTCAGCCGTAAATCTGCTCAGTTTCACTTTTCCTGCATTACCATTTAGATTGTCAAAGATGTGAATATAAGCTGCTTCTACAGCCTGCCTATGCTTCTTTGTCAAACCCCTACACAACACAGACATATCATCCCAGTTGGGGAGATGTCCCGCCTCATCTACGTGTTGCACAAGGGCGTTGGACAGACGGTGGTACCTAAGGTCACTCTTATGCTCCTTTTGCCTGGTTCTAATGCCCCTGTATGTTTCACCGACGTAACATTTATCACATGCACCACAAGGAATTTTGTAAACGACACTATCCTCATTAGTAGAACCTTTCTTCTTCGTTTGCACAAGGTTTTTAATGGTCAGGCCCGCTGGGGATGAAATATTGATAGTTTCCCTTACAAAATTGTCCACAGCTTCTACTTCTTTTGATGCTGGGACTGAGAGATACCTCCTCTTGCTATTCCTTGTGGCGTTTGAAGCTCTAGCTCGTATTTTGACGAGCTCGTATTTTGATCGTTTGAAGCTCTAGCTCGTAAGCTCTAGCTCGTTCCCCCGTTTCCTCCGACCCCTCGTTCGATACATCCGCGGGTCTGAGTTATACCGGGTGGCCCAGAAAAAACGTTCCCAACTTTAAATCAAGATTTCTCAGAAAGTGATAAAGATACAACATTGAAACTTCGAATACCTATTCAATGCGGCACACATTTTCAGTAAATTGTGCGATTTTCATGGTGTTCGGTAAATTACTTTTTAAACGGTTCGTATTTCAAGCATACCATGTAAAAATTACTTTTTTGCTCCGATGCTTACTAAAAAAATGTGAGTGAGCGGGTCACTTTCACCCCGCGGCATCGCGGCCTAGAGACTTCTACTGGCAGCTAGTCTCATTGATGGTTCGGGCTCAGGATGACACATTCCCTCAGGCAGCCACGATGGCTCTGTGCCAGCGGCATCGGAAGAAGTTTCCAGTTTTCTAACCATTTGGTGGCTCAAATGCTTTCCTGGCTGACATTCCTGGGAAAAGGTGGCTTTTCAACCAGTTTTTTTTTGTCATCTGCTGGCAATGTTGTTTTTCATAAGCTGTTCTGTGGTTTTCTGGCACAGGAACCAGTCTGCTTTAGTTTGTTTTCCTTATCCGGTCGATTTACTGTTTGATCTACTTGAAAGGAGGGTAATCAGCAGTAATCCATGCACTGTGCCACTCCTGCTCGAAACATGATTTGGTGTTGAAACGAATGGCATCCATGAGCACCGTTTTGGCTCAGTACTTGAATATTTGGCACATAAGTGAGACAAAAATATTTAAAATAGGAACATACGTGTTGGTTTCATTCGCGTGCTCTATTTTGTATTCTTTTTTATAACATGGGACGTCTAACCCTATCATCACTATCGTCTCACATCGGCAAAAAAAAGCAAAAACGTCTTGCTTAATTCAACTCAAGATTCCCAGATTGAAAATGATGGTATAGTGTTATAATTTGGCATACCATTGCGCAAAGAAATGACGCAAACGTGATGAAAATTTTGGCTCGATATTTGTACTCGAATTTGATATATAGGCCTCCAAAGTTCGGAACGTTTTTTCTGGGCCACCCGGTATATCATCCCCGAGCTGGAATACGTTTAAAACCTATCCAAATAATGGAGGGTGCATGCACAGAGCGGAACGGTACCATGTCCGCAGGAGTGGCGGCCGTACACTGTGTACCGACCTCGTGTACAGCCGGCTGTCCATTCACGGGGGGTCCGGGCCGCCGTACTGCGTCCTATGTTCGGTGCTCGATTTTGCTCGGTTTTCCGCGATGCGTGGAACTGTGCACTGTGTCATGTGTGCATTATGTGCCGACGTCCCGGCTGTGCAGTCGGGTCGGCGTCAGTTGCCCTCCGAGCCCCGACAGCGCGCGGTCGCCCCCCTGACGGAGGTCCTGCTCTGGCTCACCATGGTGCCGACCGTCCCGCTACTGGTGTCGCTGTCTCTGCTGGCCAGACTGCCCGGCGGTGAGTTCAGACGCGCCCTAAATAAGTCAGTGGTATCGAGCTAAGGCGGAGGGAGATGTGCTAATCGTCTGCTGGCCGCCGTTTGTGAAACGTTATTAGGGTGTACGGGATTGACATTTTTTTCTCAAAATTATTGTTCAGTCGTTTATTGCGATTTATCCAAAGTTAGTCTGAACTTTCATTCAATCCGAAAATGTTGCAAGCTCGCAACAATCTCATTTCTCATTGTCAGGGAATCTTTCGCAGGGAGACGAAAATCAAAATTTCATCGTAAAAACCTCCCGAATCCTTATAGCCTGCATTGCCTACTACTTTTTTTGTATTTTGGATTGACCTCACCGGTCACTTAGTCTAGGTCAATGAAATTTTCCGTCCAACTCCCGATAAATCGAGCAAGTGCGTCGGGAGGGACGCCAGTGGGCTGAGAATATATGTCACATGATCTTATCGACCAGCTTCCCGGCCTCAACGACTCTAACCTGATCCTGAGGTCAACAACCAGATTGGCTTTTGTTGAGGTTGAAGTTGACCCAATAAAACACTATGTATATCATTCGACATGACCGGAGAAGTTGAATGCTGTGGTACCTAAATCGTAACTGAAGTAAGCGCTTATTTTCGGCGAAGTTATTTATCGAAACTTGGCCCCGATCTTTGGGTCTCTGACCTGACCTTTGAGGTCACTTGCTGACTGTAGACCTTGAAAGGTGAGCCAGTCGCTGCGTCCTATAACGGTTCGCATCCTCGTTTTGCCGCGATGATCATTAGTACCTACCGCTGACGGCGAAATGGCAAAATATGTAGGTTCGTAATTCGAATGTCTCTCCTAGCATGCCCGAGCATAGCATGCGCGTAGAAAACTGACATATCCCGCGAGAATTAATTGATAGTGACTTTTCGGCAGTAGCCAGTAACCAGTTGCCTCAATGACAGCAATCGGCAGGCAATAACCTCAAATGCATCAACACCTATGGGAGTTATAACCCTCGCATGTGTGCGGCGTTTTCCAGCTTCTAATGTGTAGGGGGGGGGGGGTCGGTTGGACCCCCCCCCCTTGCCGTTTGGCCCCTGATCGAGCTAGAGCTTCGCGGAAAAAACGAGCGTGTTGCCCGTGACGAGAGGAAGCCGATGATACCCAATTTTAAGGTCCTAGGTCATTGGTTGACCTTCCAGGTCAGGTCAATGACCCAAAGTCGGGAAAATCGGGACCTATTAGAAAGTCGTAAAGTGTGGCTGCTAAGGGGTTTTTCGGGGTGCTGATCACGAATATCGTGTTAGTTTTGATCACAGATGATGTCTTTAAGCATTTAGACCAGGTCGGGTCAGGTCAGGTCAGGTCAACCAGTAGGCGTCGTGACGGGTATTCGTAGTACGTGTCAACCGCCTCTGACAGCTTCGTAACATGTTACGAAGGCACCAAAACTACTTCGTAAATGTTCAAATGGTTGCTAAATTCAAATTCAGCTCCAAAAACTAGCCTAGAAACATGTAAAACTCGAAAAAGTGAACCGAGGTCACCCGAGGTCACCAAAGGTCAATGACCTGACCTGACCTTCAGGTGACCTTGACACCCACCCTAATGCATGGCAGCAACATCAAATCACATGTTTGAACGTTTGAAACCACGAAAAGCTTGCAAACGCGCGGCTAATGCGAGCCGACGTACGCCGAATCGCGATTCCGGCCAAACATGGCCTCGGAAAAGAGGTCACAGGTCAAAGGTCATTTGGGTCAGGGTCATGAAATTTTCAGGGTAGGTGTAAAATTGATCAATGCGAGGGTACTGAAAGTTTCGTCGCGATCGGCCGCTTTTTACGCGAGTTATTCGCGAAAAACCATGGGGGGGGGTCCATCCGACCCCCCCCCCCCTACACATGCGAGGGATAAATCATCAACACCTATAGGAGTTATTGTGGATTTTTATCAAATCATTTTTGGTCGCTTACTTCGTCGCCTTATATTTTCGGCTTTCGCATACATACTCATAAGTCATATAAGTGACACATTGCTACTTGTCAGAAGTCATTACGGTGGCCAATAACGCCACGTGGTAAAACCTGAGCTTATGCATTTGTGTAAGGCGTGATAAGTCAAACCATGTAAGTGACGAACTATATCGCTGGTAGCCACGTGGTAAAACCTGAGCTGATGCATTTGTGTAAGGCGTGATAAGTCAAACCATGTAAGTGACGAACTATATCGCTTTTAAGCTCAATGTCTTTCGATATTTCAGGAGCGGGACAACTCCCTGAGGAACCATTACCTGGTGAAGAGGCAAACTGTGAGTGGGATGGGGAGACCGTCGTCCGGCTGCGGACGGGGAACTGAGGAGCTTTAGCCTTAACCCTCCGCTGAGAACCGTCTCCATCTCATGGGAACTCGTCAACGGGAAAGGCGGGGGGGGGGGGGGGTCGACTTGAGTCGTGGATCACGGTTCGCCTCCATGCCAAGCCTGCACGTTACGGCTGGCGTTGTAAAGTGATCCGCCGTTCTGATGAGACCCCTGTTCTAATGTGACCGCGCTATAAGTGCACACCGCTGCCTCGTCCCGCAGTCTGCCCGTGGCACGGCGAATGGTACCCGCCCGACCCGTCGGTCCCGATATACACGTCGACCGCCAAGTGCATGGTCGTCCACTGCCTGTTGCAGCGGGACGTCGCCAGGGTCAACCTCACCTTTGTCGGAGGAGGGAACGCCGTCAACTGTGAGCTGCTATCTGAACATAGATGGCTTATAAATCTACACTCTGTGTCGTGCTTATGTGCTTATGTCTTATCAGTTCGTGTCGGCCGATTCGTATATAAACTATTGGGACTTCATTGCCCTTAAGGCAAGGCATATGGCGTTTATATTTAACCGTACATTTTTTGGATCTTTTTGTACAATGACTGCTTCACCTATTGTCTTGTTCGCTTTTATTTTGTTTTTTCTTCATTCAAGTTAACAATCAGTTACATTTTAATCATAATTTACGTTTTAAACCAGGACAGTTTCGTTTCTGGCTCTGTTTCGTACCTCACTTCTTCAAATCCCGTCTCATTTAGATGCTTTCCATAATGCTGAATGCCATGAGGCGCTGATTGTCTCCTTCTTTTGTTATTCTTTTCGAACACAGGTTGCGAACATAACGGTGAGCTATACACCCAAGGCGAAATTGAATACCACGGCAACTGCAAAAACCTCATATGCACCGAAGCTGGTTGGGAGCCATACTCCACCTTGGCTCCTCTCGACGAAGGTAACTGAAAATACAAAGACCCAAATGATAATGGTGTACGAAAATAAAACATTCAGATCACTTAGACGAATGAAAACTGTGCTAAACTTTAAAAACCCAAGTATGGTGATGCTATCTAATGATTCATGAAAATGCTGAAAACTTAATTCACCTTTCCCTTTCAGGTCAATTTGACAAATAAACGGTGATTTCATACCATGATGAAATGTAGGTATAACAAAGACACCATTCAGAACACAGACGGGTAGGTATCTGGCGGTGGGTGACCGTTGACCGTGTCCCCGGCAGTGCCCTGTCCGCCGGGCAGCGTGTCCGTGTGGTCGGGCAGGCGGCGCCGCTGCGTCACCGTGCTCCCCACCACAGCCAGCTTCAGCGCGGCGCGCGCGCAGTGCCGCCAGCTGGGCGGCCGGCTGGCGGCGCCGTTCGGCGGGGGCGGCCGGCGCGACACTGAGCTGCGGACCGCCCTGGGACCCGTCAACGGGTGGCTGGAGGCGCGCGGCGGTGACGCCCCGCTGAGATGGCCGAACCGCCTCCATCCCGAGCGGCTCTGGTATGACGACAACCGCGTCCTGCCCGCCGACGGTGAGCGCTAGGGATCAGGGTTGTGAGAGGAATATATCGCTGCGGCTCAGACAAAGATATACATTAATTTCAAATCAAGATAGTCAAAGATGTCTATAAGAGGCCTGATAGTCGAGCTTATAGTCGTAGCCATGATAACGATTTCTGCATAGCAGCTCTACACTACGTTCGTTCCATAATGAGTGCAATAAATGTGGCGGAAACAATTTCCAATGCATTAGCAAAGGGGTGATCGAAGACATTTATTTACATTTAGACATTAACTAGAAGACATTTAGTAGATGCTTTTAACCTTTTGTGTAGTTAACGTGAACTTGCCCTCTAAAGCCCTTGTTACACTGCCGAATTTTGGTACACGAATGTTCACGAATATGCAAGTCATCCTATGTCGCGGACCAATTCGGGATCTTTCTTCCATGGTCTTGGCATTTCGCAGACCAGTCGGTGTCCACCGCGCAACTTTTACGGTTCGTCACGACCGCCACGAATATTTTATGAAAAATGAAAATTTCGTGGCCGTTCGCCGAATTTATAATAAACGAACATGATCGCCAAACATTCGCCGAGTCGCCGCCGACATGTCGCTGCGTGCGTCGACTTGTTGCCAAGGTATCGCCGACTATTCGCAACAGATTCGCCATTCATTCGCGATGTTCGCCGAATTATGGATCAGCTTCGACACGCGCACGATTAGGGGGCCCCCCAACCGTTTTCTGCAAATCGGGCTCTGTCGGCGAACTGTTCGCCTCTGTCGGTAAACTGTTCGCCGATTTCCTACACGACGTGATTCGGCGACAGGGTCGTGGCCAAAATTCGGCAGTGTAACACGGCCTTAAAGCAGCACAGGACAAAGGATCAGTGTCCAGTGATAATTTCTAGCGAATTCCCTTACAATCGTCGTTGATCTGTAAAGACGAATATCTGATCTCATCTGAATCTTACCTGAATTTTATTGACTCAGTGCCAAGAATAACTCCGGTCATAGATAGAGGACGGCCACTACAAAGTAAATAAATAAATAAATAAATAATCCACCGAATCCCGTTCGCCGTGAGAGTAACCATTCCGTGCGCCCGGCAGCGGTCGGCTGTCTGGGCTACCGGTTCACCAACAGCACCGGCGGCTGGTTCGAGTACTCGTGCTCGGAGGAGCTGCGGCCCATCTGCGCGACCATACCGCCTCAGAGCTGTCTGGTGAGCATGTGCCTGGTGGGCGAATCGCTCCGAGAGCACGGCAGCACGCTCTCGCAGCCGGCGCCGTGTCTCACCGTCCGCTGCTGGTACGGCCACCGCCAGCTCGAGCAGGACCCCACGTGTGAGTTCATCATATAGCGCAGGATATACTGTGAGTGAGTCATCAACTAATGACTTATTAGAAGGAGCTCGTGTGTGAGCTAATGACTGAACACTACGTATCAGTGCCCTGTGCCGCACTGATCATAGCCTGAAGTGCTATGACACTAGCGAACTGTTGTAACGTACCTCACTATCAAAACAAGTAGAATCAACACTCAACAGCACCTCAAAACACATAACCATGCGACCCGCACCGACTTGGCACAAGCCTCTTCAATTGTATTCCACGAATACCACGATGATATGATCTGTTTCGAAAGCTGTTAGAATGATGCTTGCTTTTTGCTGCTTCCTGCGGTCAATAATGATTTGTTATTCGGTGAATCCATGTTAATGTGAGAAATGCTGACAAGTAAATTGCCGTGCATACCATACTGCGCGTGAGACAACAACGTAATGTCTTAATCATTAAGCAAATACATGCAAAACCATGCTTTGCATTTGAGTGACACTTACGTGCAACGTTTTCAGGCTGCGCACTGACGATCCAGACCGAAGGCAATCCCGAGATGCGTCTCCTACCGCCCGGAAACCACGTTGTGGGTCAACAGATATGCACCTGCCAGAGCGCGGAGTTGAGCTGCGTCGAGCAGCTGTCCGATTGTACACAGTAAACAAATCTTACAAGCCCCTTGCAAGAAAATCGCCGGCGCAAAAATGAGCATACCTCGATTGTATTTGGATACAGCTACTTTTATATGGTGTGATCAAGGGATCCCGAAACACATGTGTAACCAATTTTAATATAAAAAAACAACACGTTCCCATTGCCTTTCCCATTTATATCAAGTCATGAACGGTCACCATCAGTTTTTGGCTATAATTTTTGATAGAGACGTGCTAGAGCGGTGACAACACGTCCGATGTGTTCAGCTCGACGATACGGATCGACTGATATGCAACATGACCCTTTTACAGTGTACGTCACCCTTTTTTCCCGTGATCAGCGTGGTGCCTCGCAAAGCAGCAGTGATCGCAAACTTGGTGCAGCAAACCGGAAATGGGGTTGGGGGTGGGTTAAGGGGGTTAAAAATGAGTAAGCTGCGGTCATGGTTTTTGTATTTTGATTCATTTCGTGAATATAAACGTCTTTTGTGTTTGAAAGTCGACTATTAACTTTGGTGGTCTTTTGAAAATAAATGGTGATATACAAATTGAACAATCATTTTCTTTGCAGCAGCTTTTAAGTGTGCCTATTTGTCAGTCGACTTTGTCAGTGCGTAATTAATTTGCCCAATCCGAAATTCCAACTGACATTTTAGTCAGGTGCGTTGTTGGAATGAGCTCGAATAAGGTTGACAATAGCCGTTTTCACGACGGCCATCTGGTACACATATGGTGCACGTGTACAGATTAGGTGCAGATCTGGTCAAATCAGGTTCAGTGTGTCTCTTAGCAGCTATAATCAGCTAGGGTTGCAC
This sequence comes from Amphibalanus amphitrite, assembly GCF_019059575.1. NCBI lineage: Eukaryota > Metazoa > Arthropoda > Thecostraca > Balanomorpha > Balanidae > Amphibalanus > Amphibalanus amphitrite. Next base: position 120,043 of record NW_024881844.1, read on the forward strand.
TAATTGCTTATATGCCTGCTTTGTCATGTTATCAGAGAGCATCATCGATTAAAACACTGAAATAAATTAATTAAAGGGACCCTCCCACCTTCAAAAAAGTTTATGAATTGGCATGAAAGTGATGTCGCTCGGTTCAGAAAGAGCGAAAACGAATATCTACCAAATTTCACCGAAAAATATTCACCGGTTTTCAAGATATTAGACTTTTACTTTTGTTTACTTTTTGGGATCTCCGCTGCTCCTAGCGACTTTATTTGGAAGCAATAGTTTGGCAGCTGAAAGTGCGGCACTTGTTGCGCGCAAAGCAGCATATACCACCGCGTGCTACAAAACGTTTTAGTCAAACATTTAAAAATCGTTAGATATCTGCGCTGACGTCACACATTCAGAGGGGTATTCCTATGCATTAGCCCCTCTGAATCAAAATGCTGTAATTTTGAAACTCAATATTTCCGATTTAATGCATTGCTCGATGTTGTGAGTGCCGAAACCGGTAATTGTGAGCCAGGGACCCCATTTTGGCTATCTCAACTCAAATCTAATGTTGAGGTGGGAGGGTCCCTTTAAATGAAGATATTTGCTGTAAAAGATTAGGTGCAGATTAGGTGCAGGTGCAGATTTGGTCAAATCAGGTGCATTCGCCGGATAGCCCGTCGTGAAAACGGCTAATGTATACTTACAAAAGATGCCCTTAGACTATCTTACAGAAGTACTATCTACCTATGTTCATTACAATGTTTGACATAGGTACCTATCCAATACAAATTCCTGAACGGGTTATGGAAAGAAGTGGAAGCATAATAGCTCGTGCTGATAGCGATCTTGTACGTCAAATAAAACAAACTGAGAATCAAATGCCTCGCTCAAGCTCAAGCCTCACCAATGCCATATCTCATCCATGCCATTTCCATTGTCATTTCCATTGAGTTACTTGTCATTTTTTCAAGGTAATAACTTTTTAATATGTCAGAGTAAGTAATCAATTAAAAAGTCGTGCCCCGGCCCTGTCGGCTCATTTTCTGAAGTTAGAAAGACAAATATTGTATTCGTAACAGTGAACACAATGCCATATTCATTGCAAATTATTCATTGCAAATTATGGTTCAGCTTTGAGGCTGATCATAGGTATCAGTAAAGTCGGTTCCAAAATAGCTAAGAGATGATCAAATGATCTTTAAGAAGAAAAATCGAAAGTTGTGGGAGAGTTGCAGTCGTCTGCACTGGTCGTGTCCAGTATGCCGTCTTCTGCCACGGAGCTTGCCAGTGCAATCCGTTCCCATATATGCCTTTTCCAATCGGATGGGTCGGATTACACCACACGCTCTGAGGCCTACCAAGACTCCTCATCTGGCTTCGGCTCTTATGGCACCAAAAACAAAGATCAAAGTCCGTTTACTCTAGCATCGCTACTCACGCCTTCCTTCTCGAACATATGCAATCAAGACAAGGCGGATGGTGACAAGAACAAAGAGAAAAAGTCATTCTGGAAGGCACTGATTGCCAAGACGGACCAAGAGGCCGGATCGGCCGCGACATCATCGTTCGCGTCTTCCACCAATACGTCGCTCTCGACTACGAAGACGACTCCGTCGGTGATGAGCGGTGACGCCGTCCGGGCGTCCGTGTCGAGCCTGAGTCGGCTTAGGGCGACGGCCGTCCGGCTGCTCTGTCCCTGCGTGCCAGCAGCGTACTCCAGCAGCTCCGCTAGCCTGAACAGAGGAGCCGCGGCAGCCAAGGAGCTATAGCACCGGGTAGGTGCCCACAATCGGACTGCAGAGTGCATGGCGCATTTTGTTTGATTTAGATGCCGGTCTGTCGAGTAAAACTTCTCTGTTATAGATCAGCTAAGAAATTGGCATTTAATTCATTAGTTATTTAGTGGTTATTCAAATAAACGCATTGCCTGCTACTTTTCATCGACTTATTTCAAACAGAAATCTGCGGATAAAAGAGATAAAATTAAATGAGATTTCCGAAATACAAAATCCATCGACGCTAAAATGAGAGGCGAAACATACCGACCTGGACTGTCTTGTCATGGCCACAGAAGAGTGTCGCCGGAGCGCCGTTGACCGGCTTGGTGTCGGGCCGGCCGGCGTCCAGTTGTCCCGTTGCTGGAGGGGACTGGTCGGTCGGTCGGTCGGTTGGTCGGGTCAGTGTTTGTCGGCGGCGTCCGCGCCCCGTCACGTCTCCGGCAGACCACGGGCGTGTACTCACTGAGTGTGCGCTAACGGACGGGCCAGGGCGGCAGCCTTTGCCCGGTCCACCGGCAGCCGGCAGGGCGGGGGCGGTCGGTAGGGCGGCGGGTACGAGTACACCTCCATGGACCGACATCAGACGGAGGCCACCCGTCGGCCCGACAGCACCGATCGCGGCGAGCTGCGACCATTGCTGGGAGACGAAAGGAGCCCCGGCACCTCGGCTCATCGAGCGCAGAACTAGTGGACAACAGCCCCTGCTGGCTACTTAAAACGTCTACAAGCGCACCGAGACAGTGCTTCAACTGAAGGAAGCTGCTAAATCAAAATCTGTCAGCCTGGCGGCACGAATATCACCAAGGCTTCAATACTATCGAGAGTTACGGCTTGTGTCAACTGTCAACACAGATAACTGTTGGTGCTTGGTAAGCACTGGGATGAGAGTGGATTTCATGAAGGCCCTGCTGCTTCTGTTGGTGTTTTCATCTATGTCGGCAACAGGTGAGATATTACCATTCTTCACACATATCGTATTCTTCAATTCAGCTGTGTCCATTTTTTTGTCTTTTCGTTGTCAAATATCCAATGAGTAGTCCTCATTAATGTTTTATCCTGGTAAGCAATTGCATTTGGTAGGCATACCACGCTGTTTTAAACATGAATTTCCAGCATGCCATTTAAATTCTTCTTAGTAACTTAAAAAACTATTCAAGCGTTCAAGCGATAGATCACCATTTCATCATTCAACTCATGCATCAACAGCCGAGGGTGTTCAGTCATTTGCCATTTCTGCCGAGAGTCTATACGACGGGGCTGTAAGCTCCCTTTGGCCGATATTTTCTTATTTGTCTCGACTTTCTTATGAGCGAAAAGGGAGATCGGCCTCACATTTTTTTTCATAACAGATTCGCTGCTGCCTTTTTCCTTGGCTCCCTTTATGTGTAGTAATTGTACCAAAAATGGAGGCGTGTAGAAAATAACCATACAGAGGTAAAAGAATACCTCCCCATAGCCTCGGTCTGGTCAAACACGAGATTGAGCAACTGAGCTACGGAGACGACTTTCAGCCCGTCACGCGGTCCTCAGAGCTAGCGAGAGACCCTATGAACGCTTGGTCGAGAAACTCAAGTGCTTGGCTGATTCTTCTGAGCACGTAACAGGGACCATTTGAGCTACCTCGGGGGCCGGGGCTCTTCAACTTAGACGAGCAAGAAGAAGAAAAAATAATGGAGACGAGACGTTAGTGCATTTCGTCTTTCAGTCAAGGGAGAAGACCTGAAACCGGACCAGCGAGAAAAGGGGCATGGAGTCGAGACCGATTATCGCCAAAAAAGGAGAGTTTGATAAGAGAAAGACAGTGGTTCAACATGTCTAGCATCAGATCCATCTCTAAGAGCACTGCTCAAAATGCAGATAGGTATTTGACTTTGGTTTGGGTAAAAACTCTTCCGTCGTTTTAATTTTCAAGAGCCGTTTTATTTAAAAAAAAAAGATGAATTAACAATACACCCAGGCTTATGAAGTGATTTTCCGCTATCCATCATTGGCTTAGTATCCACAACACTTTCTCGCCTACCTCTTGTAATTAAAAGTGCACCTGTTTGTGGTGATAAAAACATCCACAGATAAAGCGTGCGATGATCCACAATTAAGATGGCAAGACCCAGGACCAAAGAAGCTATCAGGATTCCATGAAGTAAAACCACTTCATGGTCCGTCAGGTGCCGAGACCTGCATAATAAACGGGCGCGAACAAAAACGGTTACACCGCCCCTGTTTTTGCCACCAATTCTATTGCGGTGCTCCGTAGCGTTTTGAGATTCGGAACTAACATTCTCAATAAGAAGCGAGTATCCAAAAAGTGTGATGGGCGAGAAGATCCGTTAAACGTAAACTAGCAAAACAAATGAGGAAGTGGGACGCGCATATTTGTTGACAATCAAATAGGCCTTCCTGAAGCCGAACACTAAACGATTAGATAGATCTCAATTCCTTGAATAAGCTACCTCGACCTGATAATGATTTGGTGCGACAGGGCGCACCAACAGGCAGCAACGAAGCTATATCGCGCCCGCTAGCGCGACCTGACATTAGCCGTTTTCACGACGGCCATCTGGTACACATTTGGTGCACATCTGATACAGATTAGGTGCAGATTTGGTCAAATCAGGTTCATTGTGTCTCTTAGCAGCTATCAGCTAGGGTTGCCTTAATTGCTTATATGCCTGCTTTGTCATATTATCGGAGAGCATCATCGATTAAAACACTGAAATAAATTCATAAAATGAAGATATTTGCTGTAAAAGAAATTAGATGCAGCTTTGGTCAAATCAGGTGCATTCGCCGGATAGCCCGTCGTGAAAACAGCTAATATGTGATTATCAAATGCAATATAGATTGAAAAAGTAGGGTAGTGTGGGGTAATTTGAACATATTTTTACGTCTTCTCCGTTGTTCCAAGTTCCAACTCAACCCTGGATGAAGAAAAACTGCTTCAGTAGCGCAAGTGTCACTTGCTTTCACCATGCAAGCCTCATTTTTGGACGAGCCGAGCGTACCTTGAATAGCATAGCCTCACTTCTCCACCAAGTCACAGTGTGTTCAAATTGCCCCACTGTGGGGTAATTGGAACATACTGCCTTTACCGTCATAAAAACGATAATCTCGCCAGCACCGATGTTGTTTGACCCATAAACAAATAGGCAGAACAATTCTAAACACACCTTCACTTGAAAAATCAACACAACAACAAAAATAACAGTTGCAGAGTATCAATATCTGCACGCTGCACGCCGGTCGGTTGACAAAATTCGCCTCTCTTCAATTAACAGAACGTCTATCATTTTTGTTCGATAAAAACTCTCCCAACCTTGCTGCATCTGTTATAGTGGTGCCAATCGAACCCTGGACATTTTGAGTTCTGGTTTTGTCCAATGTCCAATTTGGAATTGGTTGGACAAAGGTAGCAGACTGGACAACATTGGACGATGGCTTGCTAAACTTAGCGCTTTTTATAAAGTAACGTGCATAGCATTGATTGGCGAATGGAAAGCTTGTTAAGCTCTCAATATAATGAACACTTTTCGGCTGGTAATATTACATTATAAGCAATTTAAATGACAGTTTTGAGTGTTGATTAATGCGTAATTTTCGGACATATTTGGACAAATGGCTGCCTTTAACATTTTTGAACGGAAATAAACGAAAATGCCGGACATTAGACGGATATTAGACGTAAATTTTATAAAACTGGCATCACTTATCTGCTACTGCCTTGGGTCGAAAATATTGGCAAAAAAAAAAAAAGAACTGGGAGCGTTGTTTTTCGGAGCTATCCCTGTCTTCACTGAAATTCTCAGACTATTTTCAAATTACCCCACGCTAAAAGTTATTTTGCCATATCTAAAAACAAGTTTCAAAAGCAAATTTCTTGGATTGAATGCATTGATTAGGTCATTGTACAACAAAAGCCGTTGCGTATTAGACGCTAGCAATGCAAGATTTTGCGCTGCAATGAAGTTGCAATGACGTGATTTTAGGCGTTTTTACTTGCGAAATTGATTTTTTACATTGTGCGTCAACATCTTCATTCCCTGAAACATTAAACTCCGTTCATATGATAGCCCTTTTAGTTACGATAATTTCCCTCATAGGTCTTATTGTCATGCCACTTATGGATTTTCCGTAATTTTGTGTTTTTCACACTATGTTCAAATTGCCCCACATGTTCAAATTACCCCACCCTACCCTAATAAATGTATGTATCGGGTCTTTATTTATACCTTTTTTGTTGATAAACTTGCCAGGAGGTAATTTCTATGCATAACATGACTTCAGCAAAACCGGCTATCAAACAGCAATTGACGCGTGTTGATAGAAGTTAAATAATAAATATTGCTGAGGTAAAATTAATGACTTTCTAGCATATAATTGGCTATGGGTCGTTGGATAATAAACTTATGAGTACGAATGGGCCATTCCAACATTTCAGCCTATCTCACTGGCAACAGCAAAGTTGACTTTGGATGGAGCATCGACCTCTAATTTCATACGCAATTCCCACGTCGACTGACGTTCTACTGTCCGCCAACGAGATGTGCGCCGAAAGTGATGATAATACCCGTTCTCACGACGGGTCATCTGGGTTTGGCGAATGCACCAAACTTGACCAAATCAAACCAAATCTCTTTACAGCAAATAACTTCATGACATGAATTTATAACAATGTTTTAATCGAAAATAAGGGCTGACAATTTGATAAATAAGGTAGTTATATAATTAAGCAGGTAGTGTAGCATAAGCTAAAAACTACCAAGAATCAACTATGAACCTAATTTGACCAAATCGTACAGGGTGTACAGAAAAAAAAGATACTACGGAAATTAAGTCGCATTTATTAACGCACGTGTCGATTTTTTTCCAACTTCATGTGCTTATAGTGCAAGATTTGGCAAAACTCATGAGCACTGTAATGCGTCGTTGGAAAGTTGTCTGCCTGCCCTCCGAGAGGGTCAACATGACCATCAGTCACCTGCCGACCGTGCTAGTGCTGGAGCTGATCCGCCGGAAGGCCGCTCACATTGAGTATCTGCTTTGAGGAGCTGGCGCGACTAACCAAAGGGTTTACATGCCATGTGGCACATGCTGTCTGTTTTGCCATATTTTTGCGAATACAAGCATGTGCCATTTTAAAATGTGCGGTGTTTATTTTCGGAATTACAGCAAAAAATAATAGTATCCGTTTTTTTCTGGACACCCTGTACCAAAGTGTGACCAAATATGTGCCAGATAGCCGTCGTGAAAACGGCTATTGTAATTCGCTTGGCTTCTGTTTATCCGTTTTGTTTGGTAGCCGTTTTTCCCTAGTAATTGTAGACAGGAAGGTCGGCAAAAATTAGGTGGAGACAGTGAGCCATGGGCGACCGTCCTGGTGCGTCGCCGGGGCTGATTCCGTCACAGAGGACATGGGGCAAAGAGCGCCGCAAACGGTCACCCCATCACATGTGAGTCTGCTCCTATGGAGCTCACTATGGTCAGCTCCGTGCGACACAGTTAGATGGCGCATGAAGATAGCCGTTCAGCCCGGAAGATGGCCGTTCAGCCCGGGCTTGCGGCGTTGAAGAGGAGGGTTAATGCTGCAGTCTGAGGATAGATAATAGGGATCGGACGATTTCCCTTGGTAATTGGTAACATCTGTAAAATTCACCGCAGAGTGGTAGCTAGAACAAGGACAGTATGAACGTGAAAAACAATGTGTAATAGACAGAAGTAATGCTTCTTTACACATAATGTATATCACTGTGGTCCTTTTTTCTTTTCAGAGAACTCACCCCTCCATCATCGACCCCTGAGATCCGTAGCCCCAGAGAAGCCGAGCACCGTTTTGAGTGTGGTTCAGCGGCTGCTGAGAGGACGTCTGGCGGCTAGCGTTGTAACTACTAGTTCGCAAGCTGTACTGCGTAGCGCTACAGGTCGCCCACCGCCGATCAAAATAAAGCCTGTCCCTCCCACAGAGTTTGCGTGGTGGTTTGGGGGATCAATTGCATTCAGCATTCTTAAAGTGTTAGGCCTTTCATTACTTTTTTACATCGCTCCAGGTGCATTTGAATACTGGGGACCCATTATTGGATGACGGCTGAATTAAATATGTAGGAGCAAGGTGCATTGTCTATTTTTTTTTTTTTTTTTATAATCAAATGACTTAATATGGCTTGGTTGATACCATTGAATTTTCATGTTTGCTTATGAACTAATGCGTATATGAATAATGATGCATAAGTGTGAACGGCTATTGAATGAAATCATTTCTGATTCTGAAACATCTTATCTCATCGTTTGCTTAGAATTTTCAGTCTTTAAAAATATGTTGTCGAGCCGAAGCTTAGAGATCGTGTATAATTATTTTGCAGAAGACTGGAAACGTCACTTGCTGATGCTTTCCATTGTGCATTGTGCTCACAGTTGATAGGCATGCTCAAATACATTGGTGTTATAATGTGATCTGCTTGTTTGATTTTCAACTTGGCGATAAGCGCATTGCATGGAGAGTGGGTACATACCTTTCTTTGGGTGTCAACTGTGCTAGGTAGGTGGGTCACTCATGTGACACTCTGTATCAATGCCTTTTTTAACCAGCGCAGTGTGTGTGTGTGGGGGGGGGGGGGGCGGGGGGACGGTGGTAAGATAGAATGGCGGGGCTTATGACGCACTTTCCGCATATGCTGTGGACATATCAGACAGAGGTCCTTCAAAGTCAGGTCACCAGTCACCAGGCGTAAGTTACGAGTCCGTAACTTACGCCGGTTCTTGGTCTTGTATTGCAAGTCCATGTGATGTGAAGCGATAAATATATTTCCCGTTCTCCCTTCTGTTCTTGCTTGCAAGATAAATAAATTCAACGATTCAAAATAACGTCATCGCTTCACATGCACTTCCAATAGAAGATCAAAAACCGCCGTAAGTTACGGACTCGCTTTATGAAACGAGGCCCAGGTCACGTCAAGTGACCTCACCTAAAGTAAAAGCACATTCTCGCCTTATTCACACCGATCGAGCGGTTGCTTTGAATCCTCAGACAGTGCCAAGAGTGCCCCGTCCCCTACCTATCAACCGCATAACTCGTTTTTTTATACCGGTGACCTGAACTTCGGTAAGGTTTGCGACGTTGTTCGCGACGAAACATAGAAGTAATAGCATGTTGAATACCATATGCTGAATTAAAAAGAAAAAAAGCGCCCGTCGGACTCCACTCTAAGCCCCTTACCCTTAGACGTTTTTAGGTTATGTGAGTTAATTTTTTTCACACACTAGACGTGTTCAATTCAACAATACAGGTCGACTTATGTGCAAAATGATCTTTTCCACCTTGGCCATATATGTAGGTCAAAGTTTCAATAAGATCTTTTAAGGCATAGTTATAGTTTATTCGACACGTCTCGACGGAAGAAAAAGATGCTGGTAAAGTAGATAACGTCCGAATTATGTGTCATAGTTATTGCAGAAAAGATATTTTCTGCACAGTTCTTAGCTGTTGAAGGTGTTTGCCCTCTGCAGGCACGAGCTTTAAAAAGAGCCATCGAATGTTTTTTCCAAGTTTTTTTCTGCTATGTTTTATTCCCATCTTTATGCGAGCTTTGATCACGTCCTGGAACGTCAAAATTGGAAAACTTAACCTTTGCTGATGTCTGATGACCTGACGTTTCACCTAACTTAAAATGATCCGATCATTGTAGCGGCCCTGGCCCTGGTGGCGCAGTCGGTTAAGGCGTCGACCCGTGGTGCGGGCGGTGCCGGGTTCGGGTTCGATTCCCGGTTCCGCCCGTTCCGCGGGCGTCGTCCCCGGCTGTGTCACCAGGTGTGGGGTGGGCTCCCACTTCAGCCATAGCCTGGGGGGTGGGGTACAGTGGCCGGGAGGAGATGGAGCTCTCCTATAATTGGGACATTATAAGAGCCCGTTGGAGGGAGGCCTGAATAAAAAAAAAGATCACTTGCGTTCTTATATTTGGCGTTCTTCCGAACGTCGCTTACTGCTTTACAAGCCGGGTTTGGTGGAGGGGATGTAAAACGCCTCCCCATCTCGATGTTTTACGATACCATAGCACTTTGGCGCTGGGTAAATTTGTCATTTGAAAGCTTGTTAACAGCGGGCCTACTTGCAGGTGGAGCATACAAGTTGAAATTAGAACGGGGCGTTTCAAAGAGCATCTGTTTTACTAATATGCTATGTCAAGAAGAATCGTCTTTTAGAAACCTGGAAAGCGGTCCGAAGTAATACCTAATAAAACAGAAAATCGGAGGTCGGTAGGCTTCCGATTTTCTAAAATCGGTAGGCCTTACGGGATCAGACCGGAACTGGGGCAGGACTGGGACTGGGACTGGGACTGGGACTGGGACTGGGACTGGGACTGGGACTGGGACTGGGACTGGGACTGGGACTGGGACTGGGACTGGGACTGGGACTGGGATTGGGACTGGGACTGGGACTGGGATTGGGACTGGCTCTGGGACGGGTAGCCAGTGCAGGAACTCGGATCGGAGCTCAGAGCGGGACCGAGACGAGAGCAGGACCGGGACTGGGGGGCAGACGTTGGACCGGGGCCACAACGGGACCAGACCAGCACTGGGAGACGGTATTGGAGCGGGACCAGACCGGCACTGGTAGCAGTGCAGGGACCAGACCGTGGCTCGGAGCAGGTGTCGGACCGGTCGCGGAGCGCCGGCCGGCCGCCAGTCGGCTCCTCGACCTGACACTGGTCGGACATGGCTGCCCCCTCGGCCGCTCGTCGGGCGCTGCTGGTCGGCGCCTCGCTGCTCCCACTGCTCCTCTCAGGTCAGTTCACAGGTCAGGTCAGGTGAGGGGTAGGGTTATGTGAGTGTCGCACGCGTCAATAGCTGCTGTCGATGCAAGGTCAGTCGATGGACAGTCGAACGTCATATGGCTCATGTTAAAGGGACACTCCCATCTTAACATTAGTTTTGAGTTGAGATAGCCAAATTGGTGGCCATGGCCTGCAAATACCGGTTTGGGCACTCACAACATCGAAAAATGCTTTAATTCGAAGATATGGAATTTCAAACTTGCAGTTTTCGGATTCTAAGGGGCTAATGCATTGGAATGCCCCCTTAGAATTTGTGACGTCAGCGGAGATCTAACGATTTTTAAATCTTAGACTAAAACCATCGTTAACACGTGGTGGTATACGCTGCTTTGCGCGCAACGTCTGCCGCACTTTAAGGCTGCCAAATTATTGCTTCCAAATAAAGTCGCTAGTAACAGGGGAGATCCCAAAAAGTAAACAAAAGTAAAAGCCTAATATCTTGAAAACCAGTGAATATTTTTCGGTGAAATTTGGTAGATATTCGTTTTCGCTCTTTCTGAACCAAGGGACATCACTTTCATGCCAATTCTTTAACTTTTTTGAAGGTGGGAGGGTCCCTTTAAATGCCACGTCGTCAGTATTTACTATATTTATGTAATGCAACGACAAATTGTCCGATCTATTATCTAGGCTAAGACTTTTCATGATTATGTTTAGCTTTTTCTCACTTAGAACGAATAATATCTCTTCAGCAAAATAAAGAAGTTTCCTCTTCCTCTCAATTCTGATGCCGGTCCCTAGCTCAGTCGGAAGAGCGTTGGACTCCGCGTGGTGAGAGCACGTGTTTCCGGTTATAACAGATCGGGTTCGAAGCGCGACGGGCTCTCGATGTTTATGAGCCTCCTGACTGGTATGGTTGCGGACTGCGGTTGGTGAAGTTTTTTCTTCTGTACCTAATACGTTTTTCGGATGCCATGTACAGGTCTCGCGGGTTTTAGCGGTAGGTTTTGCACCTAGAAAATTTAGTGTACTTCAGGCTATATTATATCTTCGTCGTCTTAAGCTTTTAAGTGTTGAAAATGCGATCGACTTGTTGGGTAACAAGCCGGCCATGATCGTGTAAAATGGCTTCATCGTAGATCGATTAGTTTCTGAGGTATAACCGGAAATGATAAAGTGCAAAACCTACCGCTTAATCTCGCGAGAACCCTTTTTTACTTTTAGTTTTACATCGATTTTGCATCAGAGAAATATTGATTGAATATTGATATTCATAATCAATATTTGAAGGTTCAGTTATTCAGTATGTTATCAAACTGAAGTTTTTTCCCTCTCTCCCTCTCTCTTTTTTCTCTCTCTCTTTCTCTCTCCACCCCCCCCCCCCTCCCTCTCTCTCTCTCTCTCTCTCTCACACTCATCCCCCTCTCTCTCCAGCGCGCAGTGTGCATTTTCTTCGTTCAATTAAGCTGCTTTCCCTCCTTCAATGTCAAGGGCGGCAGGAGCACCTTTCTTCTCCAGCGTAGATGACATAGGTCCCTTTTTCACGACGAAGCATTGGACAGGGACACCTATTTGCATGAGTTTGAAATCAAAGAAGCAAAGCAACCGGCATTTCATTCGAAAGATGGAAACTCTACCAATAAACAAGTACCAAAATTTCACAGGTACCACATAGATCAAACGGATCAAATGGGTGCTCAATGTTCCGTCGTGAAAAAGGCTACTCCCATCCAATCCCTGTTCAGTGCTCATTTATAGAGGCATCTATAAAGAGGTTATGCCAAACCTGTCGGCTGTCATCTGTTATGTAGACAGATGTCATCTGTGTGTAGGCACAGGGCCTAGTGTTAACCCTCGCACGACCAGGCCATTTCTCATAACACGAACGACCAGGGGGGGGGGGGGGTTGTTACGACCCCCCCGTGGCGTTTCGAAACGGAAGGTCGTAGAGCTTAGCGGAAAAAACCAACGGATTGCTCTCAACGAGATCTCGCGATTGGTGGTATATTTTTTGGTCCTAGGTCAACATTTGACCTACTTATGACCGGTCAAAGGTCAAATTTTCCGAAAAAATCAAACTTTTTCAACTTTCCGCGGCGATTGCGGCAAAACGGTGGGAGATATCGACTTAAAACCTTCACTATCGTGTTCCTTGATCAATTCTCTATCGTTTGGTATGTATTTCGTTTCCCTAGCTCTAACAATGGCGCGTTGGGAGCGCCGGAAGTCGGCAAGGTCACAGTCGGCGGCAGAAATTCGAAAAATAAAAAAATTTAAATTTTTGAAATCTGATTGTATTTTTGGATTTGGGAGGTCCATTTGCTCCCTATAGAAGCTAATATTGCTGCATATTCCCATTGAGGTGACAAGAATTAGCAAAATAGTGGTTCGGGCGCTTTTCAAAAATAGTACCGGACGCTGTTCCTCTTGTGACGTCATAGCTCCGTGACCTGACCTGCCCCGGTCAATTTTCTTGCACCACACGATAGCCAATGCTTGCCCCAACATGCATGGGAAGTTTCATCATGATCCATCAAAAAATGTGGGTATCACCGGCAGAAAACCTAGGGATTCGGCGCACACGTTTGGTAACTGTCGGCCGGAGGCTGTACCTCTTATGACGTCATAACTCCGTGACCTGACATGACCCGATCAATTTTTTTCGGCAAAAGATGCGCAAAGGTTGCCCCAGAGGGTATTGAAAATTTCAGCCCGCTACGACAAGCCGTTTAGCGTGCACTTCGAAAAAAACCTCAGGGGGGGGGGGTTGATACAACCCCCCCTAGGCGTTCTATGTAGGGTTAAGTCAATGATTGACGTCTATCCTCTTCGTTTGATCATACCGCTCAGTCTGCTGACGGCGTTTCCTTATGATGACGGTGTCTTGTCGGATGACCTTTTCGCTTCCTCGTACATCGCTGTGTCTGATGGCACCGCTGGGTTCGATGCCGATTTCGGTCTGACGACGCTGCTCAAACGGCAGCTAATAGAACACGGCTTTCTCTCCCTCTCCCGGCCCTACTCTCCCTCTCCTCAAGCTTCCTTTCCCTCCTACCTCCTTCCCCACCTTCTTATTCCTCTCCCTCTCCGCTGTCGATGACCTGTGGTGAGCCTATCCAACCGTGAAAGCCAATGCCATCCAACAGTCGCCGATCCCAGCCGTGACTGAGGCAGTGTAGCCCTCCTCCCCTCCCCAGACAGAGGGCCGGTTCGGTTCGGCTCGGTGAACAAGCCTTGTCAGTCATCGCCGCCCGTCATCCCACCAGTGTGTGTTGTGGCACGCAGGCAAACCGGGCGCACTGAGGCTCGTGCTGCTCAGTGCACCGCACTTCCGAGTCCGGTTAGCGCAGACGGCTGGAGCGTGTGCAGTGCGCGACGGCCCGCGAAACAAGGCCGCGGAATGCATTACGATTGCCCCGACTCGAGCTGTTTATTGCGAAAGAACAGATGAAGCATTAAAGAAGCAAAGCACAAACGTGAAGGACATTTCAAATGTCGTCCGAACTGGTTAGGCGACGTCATAGCATTTGTCACTACTTTGCGCACACAAAAATAGTGCTTATACCTGTAGGTACCTCTTTTTGCAAGCTTTGCAGTCTGCTTCATTGCCTACGTATTTGCAAGCAACTGCCGGTTAACGAAGACTGTGTGCTAGAAAACAAAGCAACAGCAAAAAGACAGTTGGAACTATAAGCAAGGTTATGGTTTTATCTCACATACACAGCTAATGACACAATCTCCCGTTTACAAAAAGCTGAGTTTCCTTTGATTGGTCTTCTGCTCATTTACGACGTTCCGACTACTGACTGCCTAATATATGTATGTACATACACATCAAAATATGGCACACACCTACATACTTAGGCCGGGGGGATCCAGGGCGTCGCAAGTCCATCTACGACACGTCGCAAGTTACGACACATATGCCGTCGCAAGTTGTGTCGTAGCGGAAAAGGAGGGATGTTGAGGAAAGAGGGGTTTGTCGGAGGATACGACAGAACGTAGCTGCGACGAGGCTTAAATACCCGCTTTACTCGAGAATTTAAAAGGCTACACGATCAGCTGATCCCGTAGTAAACGTCAGTAAGGTCGAAAACTCTATCACGCATAAAGGAACATTCGCCTTTCTGGTTTGCGAGCTTATGAGACAGCAAGGTCAAGCATGTTCTCTGATTCTGAAGCTTTGTATTAACTGGGTGACTTGTGGTTGCTAACGCTCACGTGATTTGCCATAAAATTTGGGATCGATCACAGGAGATTCGTGGCTATAGGGCATCTAGAATCGATGCTTTAGAAGAAATGAGTTCCGAGAGTTTGAGGTCAGAGAGAGGTAAGAAATTTGTAGATGGAGGTCACAATTGGAGGTTACAGAGGTCATCTGGGACACGTCAGGTCACAGAGGTCAACTTGGGGTCATCACAGAGCTCAATTGGAGACCACGGAGGTAATCTGAGACACGTCAGGTCACAGAGGGCAGCTTGGGGGTACGTCAGGTCACAGAGGTCAACCTAGGGTCATCACAGAGCTCAATTGGAGGTCACGGAGGTCATCTGGGACACATCAAGTCACAGAGGTCAACTTGGGGTCATCACAGAGCTCAATTGAAGGTCATTGGGGCCATCTGGGACACGTCAGGTCACAGAGGTCAGCTTGGTGCCATCAGAGAGGTCACTTAGAGGTCACATAGGTCATATGGGACACGTCAGGTCACAGAGGTCAACTAAAGGTCATCAGAGAGCTCAATTGGAGGTCATCTGGGACACGTCAGGTCACAGAGGTCAGCTTGGAGTCATTAGAGAGCTCAATTGGAGGTCAAGGAGGTCATCTGGGACACGTCAGGTAACAGAGGTCAACTTGGGGTCATCACAGAGCTCTATTGGAGGTCATGAGGGTCATCTGGCACACGTCAGGTCACAGAGGTTAGCTTGGGGTCATCATAGAGGTCGCTTAGAGGTTACAGAGGTCATATGGGACACGCCAGGTCACAGAGGTCAAGTTGGGGTCATCACAGAGCTCAAATGGAGGTCATCTGGGACACGTCAGGTCACAGAGGTCAGCTTGGAGTCATCAGAGAGCTCAATTGGAGGTCACGGAGGTCATCTGAGACACGTCAGGCCACAAAGGTCATGTTGGGGTCATCACATAGCTCTATTGGAGGTCATGGGGGTCATCTGGGACACGTCAGGTCACAGAGGTCAGCTTAGAGTCATCAGAGAACTCAAAAGGATGTCACGGAGGTCATCTGGGACAGGTCAGGTCAAAAAGGTCAACTTGGGGTCATCACAGAGCTCATTGGAGGTCATCGGGGTCAGCTGGGACACGTCGTTTTTGGAATTGGGAGAATATTTTGGGGGGCTGCCCCTTGCAACGTCCAAGACCGCCTTTCTGGATTCGCCAGTAGTTGCTGGAATGGTGTTAGGCTACTTCATATCCCCGAATACCCCAATAAATGTGAATATAACATATTATGCACCATTTTCAACACTCTCGCTGGCACGGATTGAGGCCTCATAGACGACCCGTCAGTTCAAGCTCTATAACTCGCGTTAGCGTCAACGGATTGCAACCAAATTTTCAGGATCTAAAGTTTAAACAATTTTACACCTACCATGTAAATTTCGTGACCATGACCCGAATGACCTGTGACCTGTGACCTCTTCCTCAAGGCAAGGTCAACTTGCGACACAACTTACGACTGCTATTTCAAATTCGTAAGTTGTGTCGCAAATCAGGCTATTTGCGATAGACTTTACTACTTAAGTAACGCTACTCATCGATTGATCCCTTCAAAAACGACTTACTACACAACTTGCGACACGTCGCAGCTGCGACGAGGCTTACGACGCTCTGGATCCCCCCAGCCAGAGTGTCGAGGCGTCTGTCGGTTGAGCTGTTCGAAAATCTGATGTCTCGCTCTTGGTCAGCTGGTGGTTCGGTCATTGACAGCGAGTCTGAGACCGTGACTCCGGTTTGGTGGTATAAATTATAATGCACACCAGTCCCACGTGTTCACAAGCCAGCGGCCCGCTATGAGCCTATACCTTATGCAGTCCAGCACGTAGTGCAGCAGGTACTGCCCGGCACAGAGTATAAACAGACCTATGAACGCAATGCTCTTTGATATATCAGTTTGCTCACAGGTACCGGGGATACATGAGCAGCACATATAGTTAGTACATTAGTTACATATTGTAAACAGATTGCAATTGTAAGCTCAAAAGAAGCCCACTGGTAATGCGTATTGACCTGTTCATACATCCCCCGGTAACTGTGCCGTTCCATGCCGTGCCGGGCCCAGGGTAGCGTGGTGCCCGGCCGGTCATCGGCCCAGATCCCGGCTTCCTGGGACGCATGGCGAGCCGACCGGGCCTGCCGCTTCGGTCAAGGACAGCCGCCTACGAACAGTTAACGCCCCAGGCTGTGTGGCGCGCCGCCTGCCCCGGGTAGCCGCGGCGGGACTGAAATATCTCAGAGCGATTGAAACGACCGTCTTGAATCAGCACTTGAAGAAATGGTGCAGTAGATATGCTTGGTCACAGTCAAGCCGCATGCCTTATCCCTCAGTCAAAGACCTTCTGTCAGCTCACGTTGATAAAAGAGATGGCGACAGTGATGACCAAAGTTCGTGACATCGACTCCAGCCGTCGGGCCGGTCACTGTCACTGACCCGCGGATGAGGTGACCACCTGTGCGGTCACCTGTGCGGTCACTCACTAGTGACCACAGTGACCACAGGCGTGCGATACTCCCGGTCGGTAGCCGCTCGCTGTAGTGACCAGTGACCACAGGCGGGCGATACTCCCGGCCGGTCATCCCTGGGCCGCTGTGCGTGCCTTCCCGCCGGGGACGGCCGGTCGGCGCCGGAGAGCGGCGGCAGCACCGTTCCTGGCGCCAGCGCCGCCCCAGGCTGCCATTAGTGAGACGGCTGATCGCCGATGACCGCAGCCCAGCCCGGTGTGGCCGACCCTCTCAGAGGGCATTGGCTGCAGCTGCAGGGAGGCCCGAGGCAGACGGACCCGCCGTCGGCCGAGGCCAGATGACATCCCGATTGAATATGCAGGGGCGAAACAGAGGGGAGGCTCGGCTAATAGTATGCGGAGGAAGATTGTAGCTCGAGCAGGCATCGTGTGTTCGCGGCAAGTTATCGGTACTTGTATTTTGTCGGTGGGAATACCCAAGTTCCCGCGTCATCCCAGTCCCCAGCCGATTTGCAGTCTGACATCCACTGCCCTTCAGCGTCGCATTCAATGCTGCCGGAATGTTCGAGTGTTGTGCGATGTCACCGGCAAGGTCAATGACAAGTGATCATCTGTTCCGGTGGTCGGCTCGATCTACCAGTCAGCGTTCCGTGACCGGTTGCGGTGAGAAGGTGGGCCGGGCCGGGCCGGTTCCCTGTGTGGGTCACTGCCCGCCACCATCTGCCGGCTGCCGGCGGCCGGCTACCGTCCAATGTCGCAGTGCGAATCACCGCACGGTGGCGCTCGTCATGAGTCTGCACGTCGCCACCGCACACTGGGCCGGGGGTCCGGAAAAGTGCTAGAAATTATTTGTGATTGAGTTGTTGATCTCAGTGACAAGCAAACATGCTAAAAACGAAGTGGGGCTGCTTAACCCTCGCCGGACCTATTGTCGGACCCCCCACCCCCTCGGCCGGCCGAGGGGGGGAGGGTTGGTACGACCCCTTTTTGCCGTTTCGCCCCTAATGGAGCTAGAGCCTCGCGGAAAAAACAAGCGTGTGCGCCGTTTCAAGGCGGAACGATTGATACCCGATTTTAAGGTTCCAGGTCAACCGGTAACCTCTGAGGTGAAGTCAAAAGGCCCAAGGTAGGGTTTGGTTTTTGGCAAATAATTTCGCAAAAAAATGGCCGCAGAGCAGCGATTTTGGCACCATCGTGTTCGTCTGGCTCAGGCGCGTCGAATGGTATACTTTTTGTTCGGGTGAGGTCAACTTAAGGTATTGACCTCGAGTCAAGGTCAGTTCAGAGCCCATCAGGCCACGAACTTAATCGAAGGAGGTCGTATCGCATATCATTCGATTCGGGAGGTCTTCCCGAGTCCATTGGTGGCTTTCCCGAGTCGCTGTCTCAATTTGATCATGAGTTATTAACGAGAAACTCCTATGGCCGGTGTGACGTCATAAATGACGTCACGGAAGGTCAAAAATGCAAAAGTAAAGCATCGGATCTTGCAAGGAGTGCACGAAATCACGATTCCGTGTGCTTGAGATAGTTTGAAATCATTCCATGCGCAAAAACAACAGTTTCCTTATTTCCCCATTCACTTTTAATGGTGAGGTCACGTGACCTCGAAGAGTAGCAGGCATTAGCAAAAATTGCGAGTAGGGCATGGCAGAAAGATGATTGGTGGTTTGTATGGCATGGCCATTTTTAACGGCTCGAAATAACATTTCTCAAAAAGTCTAACTAAAGAGCAAGTTGTTGTTGATTATCACTGACTTGTGTTTAGGGGTTAATAATGACTGAATTTTTTAGTTTGGCCCAGAAATGTTGACAGCATTGTGTGCGTTGATCAATTCTGAGCTCAGGGACATATATTTCATTTAGATTGTAAGCATTTGTTTTTCACAACTTCCAGCGTTTTAAAGAGCGCCGGGCCTTCAGTAGAGCGGCGAGGTGACAATTGCCCCTACATCATGTGGTTTACTGGCGCATATCTCGAAAAGTAGCAGGGAAAAGCAGCAAAGCACCTATATGGAACAAAAGATGAGTAATCAGAGGCTAGTATGAAATGTTCATTTTTAGCCGCTCGAAATAACGTTTTTATAAAAGTCTAATTGAAAAATTGGATATGATTTTAAATTACGTCTTGCAGCTGCTTGCAAACAGCTAGCTTATCTTGCAGAAAAGCGATGCAATATGTCAGAATGATGTTGGCACAGTGAACAACAGTGCCCTGAACTAGTCTGACAGGAAATTTCGTTCAAAACGACGATTGGTCAACTAATAAACTACCACTAAAGTTCATCATTAAAATCGGTAAATGTGGTGGCCTATAGAGAGTCTTAATTGTCTTGTGTTTGGTGACAACTGACGACCTCAATTTTGACCTTAGGGCAAAACTAGTATCGGAATCGTATTCTTCGATCAATTTGGGATTAAATGATACCTATTTTGTTCATATTGCGGACAGTCAGTTTGGGGGAATTTCTAGCGCTTTTTCAGGCTGCCGGCCTACAGTGCACCGTGTCAGGCCGATCAACTGGACACTCCCCTAGAGGCAGGGCCCCTAGACAAAACTTTGAGGTCCCCGCCCTTCAGCTGACTTGCATGTGGTGTCGGTGTGTAAATGATGCGTATTGCGTATATCTGATCCCTCAGTGTCGAGCACAATAATATTCTTGTCGATCACCTTCATGGGCTCGGAGAGACTTGGCGCTCAAGACTGTCTTACGTCCTTGATGATGATTTGTGGTAAAAGGGTGCACCAACCATGAAGCCATTCGCACCATTCTGCCCTTGGGCGCCTGCACCACTTGATTCCTCCAAGACAATAATCTTTCTTCTGAACCTGCTGTATCACCGACACGGAACTGCTGGCCGTCAACACCGCATATTATTCTGCCAGGAGCTCCATGGCGGGGAGCCGATCGCAAGTCATGGCTCTTTATCAAGCCGACAAGGCCCTTGTAATCACTTCTCACAATGTAACCACACCGCGGCGTCACGCTGGCGTCACGGTGGTCACGGTAGCGTCACGGTGACGCGTCACGAGCCATGCCCTCCCACCGTGACTGCCGGACTGCCGTGAAGACGCGTGACCGGTCGGTGACCGTGTGATCCGGGAGTCAATCCCGACTACCGACTGCCGCTGCCTCACCGGTCCGGCGGGACCAGATCCGGTCCGGTGTGAGTCTGATGCAGACCACTGGTTTGCTCCTTGTATATGGGACTGGATCCAGGTCCGACTAATGAGAACTCGGTTTCCAAAATCCAGATAGCCTTGCACCTCCAAAGCTGTCAGTGTTTCAGGGGCGGATCCAGAAAATCTCCAAGGGAGGGGCCATTAGAAACCAGGAGGCCCCCATAATCCCACCTGTTGGAGGCCCCATCTTCCCACTTGTTGGGCCCCCCCCAAAAAAACTGCGTCTATTGAGCTTATCTAGCTGTTCAGGCAACATCTCAACATGAATAGCCACTTTATTTTCAGGAGGCCCCCTTTTCAGCTTTTTAACTTTTTATTTTATTTTTGAAAAAAATCGGCCAAGGGGGGGGGGCCATGGCCCCCATGGCCCCCCCTTGTATCCGTGCCTGCAGTGTTTTCGTACGATACAGCATACATAAAAAATCACTCATGCAAACTGCGTAGTTATATCCAACGGGTAACATTGATCCGTGTATCGTTCCCCTCCCGAAAAATAATCGCATCTGCCTTTTTAGATATAAACACGTGATTATGTGTCAGAAATCCATATAAGAATGGCGTAGTCGACCATTGGCCGTCCAAAACCCATCAACACCAAACCTCAGTCGACGCAGAGTCAGAGACGCAGAGTGAGACAGTAGAGAGACGTCCCATCATGTTCACAAGTCCCGACTCTCCTCCACAATTTGTTAAATAATTGTCACGGCCCCATCGCAAACATTTACAACCGCACAGTGGTCATCCGGCCGTGTCCAAAGCCAGACGGTGGCGGCAGCCCGGCCTTGAACTTGTACGAGCCGCCTGACTGCGCCAGGAATGCCGCACTAAGGGCCAGGAGTCGACGAACTGCTGCGCGCCGCCGGCGCTGGCGCCGCACTGCACTGGGGAGGAGAATTTACACCGGCCCTCGCTCCCCGCCGTGCCTTCGGCCGTTTCTTACAGCCACTTGTGTCGGTATGGGGTGGGGGAGAAGAGATGGGGAGATGAAGAGATAAAAAGTCGAGAGATGAGAGAGAGAGAGAGAGAGAGAGAGAGAGAGAGAGAGAGAGAGAGAGAGAGAGAGAGAGAGAGACAGACAGAGACAGAGACAGAGACAGAGACAGAGACAGAGACAGAGACAGAGACAGAGACAGAGACAGAGACAGAGACAGAGACAGAGACAGAGAGAGAGAGAGAGAGAGAGAGAGAGAGAGAGAGAGAGAGAGAGAGAGAGAGAGAGAGAGAGAGAAAGAGAGAGAGAGAGAGGGGGGAGAAAGGGAGGGAGAGAGTCTCACGACGGGCTAGCGAAGGGACGGACGAACTGACGAATGAAGAGACGGACGTAACTATAAGTAACATGACATCCTTTTACCGATTTATTTAAAAAAGTTTTATAACGAGCGTAAAATCGAACGCACATTACCAATGTACAATGTAGGTGCTAACATATACATTGCAAACTTATTAAAAAAAAAAATCCGTAAAAGGACAGCTTTAACTGATTATGGACGCAAAACAACAATACGTCGATAAAACATTTTTTTTTCAATCTGAGTAGTTTTTCACACACGATATCGCAACCGTGGATGACACAATCGGATAAGCCGCCTTGCCCCGCCTTCGTAAGCCAGAAGGCACTATACAAGTGGCTTCACGTAAGTTACAGATCTGACACAAAATGCCGACTGTCACTATCCTTGCCGAAGCTTAGAAGTGTTTGTTAGATATAATAGCAAGAAGCAACGCTGCATGTGTCACATAAGAATTGGTTTTGGATAACGTTCAACCGATTAACCGTAATAGCCCTATCGCTATAACCCTGCTATGACCCGACCATTAACCTTTTTTAGCCTACTGGGTTTACAATTTTTTTTCTATGCCGCCACCCAGTAGGTATTAGGTGACCAGGAGTGCCCCCTCCCTCTATCCCAGCGACACAATGTTAGTTTAAAGGTTAAAATATGTAAATACGTTTTATTATGCAACTCAGTTAACAAAACTGCGCCTTTTCACAGTGTCGGCCTCTGACGTATGCGGACCTGAACCGACCGTCATCCATGTGGCCAAGGGAGAGAAGAAGCATGTGAAGTTCTGGAACACAGAAGAGGTCCCGACCACCACACCACAGCCGGCGGATATTACAGACACGGTGGAGATCTGTACTGGCCACCTCTCGGATGGCTTGGAGCGCTCCGGAGACTCCCACAGCCCGGGCTGCGGGCACGGCTCTGCCGGCCCCGACAACTCCGATAGCAAGAGCCCCACCAATCCCGATAGCCAGAGCTCCGCCAGCACTGAGGACTCAGACAAGCAGAGCTCCGCCAGCCCTGAGGGCTCTGACAGCCAGAGTTCCGCCAGCCCTGAGGGCTCCGATAGCCAGAGCTCCACCAGCCCTGAGGGCTCTGACAGCCAGAGCTCCGCCAGCCCTGAGGGCTCCGATAGCCAGAGCGCCACCAGCCCTGAGGGCTCTGACAGCGCCCAGCAGCAGCTGGCTGAGCTATCCGCTCTGTCGGCCATTTCCGCCATGGCCAGCGAAGCGTCGTCAGGATCACAGGAGGAGGAAGAGGAGGGAAGCGCAGAGAGCCCCAATGAGGCTTCCGAAACAGACGGCGCAACTGGTGTCAGTGTCGAGCCAGAGGGAACTTCCGAGGCCGAGGGTGCCCCAGGAGCTGAGATCGACTCGCCTTATGGGAAGACTCCCGATGATCAGAAAGACGAAGAGGTATCTGTAGCACAGCCCGACCAAGAACAGGAAAAGTCGACGAGTTATTATCCCATTGCAGACCGTGTTGTTTCTCATATCGTTGGAAAAGATGAGGACACTGTGAAGGCTGAGTCTCATGTTGTTTCTTCCCTTAGCGACTCATTTATGGAGAATGAGAGCTCAGAAACGCCAGAGGCATTGCCAGGTGCTGCTGAGAGTCAGATTGAAGGTTCTGGAGCGGAAGAACAGTTTTCCGCATCTGCGACCATCCCGCTGAACAAATATCACGAAATCCGGATACCACTACAGGATGGCGAAGCTCCCGGGCTTTCGTTCGAGGGCTCCGGAGAGTTCGCTGCCTTTGATGTCGGTTCGGAGACTGATATAGAAGATGACCATGAGCGGCTGCTGAAGGTAACGGACATCAACGACGACAAGGTGACTCTGGAGTGGACGCCTGATCGCGAGGGCTCTGGCGACTTCACCCTGCAGTTTGACTCTGCGCTGGAGGTGGCGGAGCGGGAGGGCTCCGGCGATTTCACCCTGCAGTTTGACTCTGCGCTGGAGGCAGCGGAGGAGGGCAGCGGCGTGGTCGCGGATCAGACCGCGGACCTGGGTCGGCAGGAGGAGCCACTGTCGGCCGACGCACCGGGAGCAGAGGTGGAGGCACCGAAGGTGCACGGCTCGGCTAACCATGATCCTGCTTCACCGGAGGAGGAGCAGGACGAGCTACTGCCGGTGGCACAGCTGCAGCCCCAGCCGTCGGAGACCATCTACCACCTGCTGTCGTCCCTGCCGCTGGGCCGACCTGCTGCTGACGCCACTGGTGACCAGGCCACGGCCCATCTCGAGGAGCAGGCTGTCGTGACCCCTTCTCAGGCCGTGAGCCAGTCTGATGACACGCTGACTTCAGAAGAGCGCCTGCTCTTAGTGCAGGGCGTGGAGGGCGACCGTGTCATCCTTCAGCACATCCCTGACGAAGAGGAGGGATCTGGCAGTGCCCCGTTCGCCACAGAACTGGCCCGGCAGCCGGTTGATGACCAAGTTGAGGCATCTGGCCAGACCGAAAAGGACACCGCCTTCGAGGCACCTGGGGAGACCCACAGGGACGCTACCATCGAGGCGTCTGGGGAGTCCGCGCTTCAGGAGGAAGAGGTCAGTTTGAGCAACGACTCCGAAGGTACCTCGGTGAACAGCGGAGCGCAGAAATACAGCGGTAAGCACCCGCTGATCCGTGAGGAAACCTGGGTCACCGAGGAATCAGACATCATTGCGCCGGAGGTGCACATTCCGGCGCATGTCGAGAGCGAGCTGCAGACGGGACCGGTGTCGGGACCGGTGGTCAGGGGCACCGAGCAGCTGGCCCAGGTGGAAAAGGGTGTCGTGCTGGAGGAGCTTCCAGTGGCAAAGACCGAGGGAGATCCCCTCCCACAGGTCTTCGCGAGTGAGGAGCAGGTCGCTGATGAAGCTGGCACGGGCGAGATAGGAGTTGAGGTTGATATAAGTCCTGATGAGTCAGAATCGGAAAAAAGTGAATCAGGCTCTAACGAAGAAGAGATTAAGTCAACGGACAGTGTCAACAGTAATCCTGATGCTACTGTAGAGAAGAAAAAAACTGCGACTTTTGAGGCAACTGCTTCTGAAACCGAAGATGAAAGTAAGGAAGATCAAGAGTCGGACAGCGAAAACGAGGATGATGGTGATGATGATAGCGATGATGATGATTATGGTGATGATGATGATGACACTGAAACCAGAGAAACGGCTGCTTCTAATACAGTGGATGGAAAAAATAACGAGGAAGATGCAGGCGTTGAAGATGTCGTTGAGAAAGATGCTGAGATAAGTGGCAATGATTCAGCAAATGTAGAGTTCGAAGAAGTAGACGAAAAAAGTGATGATTCCGATGATAGCCAAGAGAGTGATGATACCGATGCTGATTCTGAAGAAGTTGTAGAAGCTGAAGGTTCCGGCGATCCCGCTCCAGTCTCCACGGATCCGCTGTCTCTGCTGAGTAGCGTGTACCGCTTCATCAACGGCGACCAGAACACGCCGCTGTGGCCGCCCAAGCGACCCGCCTGGATCGACTTCTCTTCCCCCATGATGCGGGAGGTGATCAGCGGAGCGGTGCAGGACCCAGACGAGTCTGCCACGCACGAGACCATCGTGGTAGGCCAGGGACCCTACTTTGAGCTGTATGGGGCCGGGGTGCCGGACCGGCCGCAGCAAGACTACCCTGTATATGATCAGACGGAAGAGCAGGAGTCGGAGGCTCAATCAGAGCCGGAGCCGGAGCCAGAGCCTCAGCCGGAACCGGAACCGGAACCGCACTCCGAGCCGGAGCCAGAGCCATACTCGGAGCCAGAGCCATACTCGGAGCCAGAGCCTGAGCCACACTCGGACTCGCTGGACTCAGAACCTCTGGCGGACTCGGAGCAGTCGCAGAGTTCCCATGCTGGGCCATCTAAGCCCGAACAGCAAATGCTGTCCTTCGACGCAGCTGAAAGTCTGAGAAACACTGATGACCAGTTGTTTAGGTGAGTGACTACATTTTTTTTTTATAATATCATATTGATTTCTAGTGGTCGTAAATCGTAATAACAAGCCACGTAGCTACCACTCTTAAATTACTGAACATAAATCGGCTAATGTAAAATAACTTTTGTTACCGCAAATCAAAGTCAGGCGCAGAGAGCTTATACTGATTAATTAACACAGGTCACCAACCGCTGCTGAGTACAATAAAAAAGCCAGAGTCTGTCGTCGGACCAGTGTCTACGGTCGCTACTGACGACTCGTCTTCCATTTGTGGCCTCAGCCGGTCGCCGACGGTTCAGAGGTCGGCACCTGAGCTATCTGTCGCCGAGACAGGTGTGACTCAGAGAACTGGCCCGGCACGACCCGTCTGACGACTTATCTCGACCCATCCTGACCCATCCCGACCCGGCCCGACCCGTCTGACGACCCATCCCGACCCTTCTCGACCCGTCTGACGACCCGGCCCGATCGGCCACAGGTTCATCCGGTCTCAGCCGTACCCGTTCGTGTCGGCTCTGCTGCACGGCATTGGACACCGCGGCTCGCGGAAGGCCACCAGTGCCGTAGACTGCGAGTGGCAGATCAAGGTGAGAGGTTCACTTCAGACAGCAGCAACGCAGACCCAAAACGGTCTACTGGATGAACGCAGAGCGACAAAGTCCCGCCGAATAAAAGGAGGGTCTGATAGGGTCGGTTAGGAGTATGCATGTCGGGATGGATAGGATGGACGCAGGTCCCATCATAGCAGTAGCAATGGAAGCTGTCCAATATGCTGGCACTAAAGGAGCACAAAACTTCGATGCCTGACGTCTTAGAACGGGATGACACCCACAAGAATGGAACCACTGAAAATTGGAAAAAAAATGTTTTGCATTTAAAGGTCTTAACGGTTTGAGACAACATTGTCAACTGCTGACATTACGAAGTGCAAGCCAGAATAATCAAATTTCTTCATGTTTATGATAAGCCGACTAATAAACTGAAGCCTGCACTCAGCTGCCGTCGGGAAAACCACCGGCGAGTTCTGAACAGGTTTTAGATCCCGGAGAGCCGAAGCAATGGTAGCAGAACAATTCATCTTACCGTGGCGACTTCTCTGCGCTAATGATAATGCATAATCCCGTATAAGTCTGATACCATCCTGTTTTTCATGTTATACAACCAGAAAGGTCACGGAGGTCGTTGACAGGAATATCGTCTGTGTTAACCTGAGGCATATTTCAGAATGAATGAATACTTGAGTTGGACTTCTTCTCCAATACACATTGCAGTCATACACATTTTTAAAGTTATTGACTGCTGATTGAAAATCGCATTTAGGCTCTTAACCCGACATCGCCTGGGTTATTTCCGTACCCACGACCAACCCACGACAGCCTGGGGGGGGGGGGGGGTCGGATCCGACAACCCCCCCCCCTGTTATCTCGAGAACCAATGGTCGTATCGAGCCCCGCGAGGCGGCGTTCGAAAGGTCTCTACGAGACCATCCCAAAGCACTCTTAAGATTTTAAGATTGAGGTCAACTTTCGGGTCAAGGTCAGGTCAAAGGTCAACTTCAGGGGTTTTGCATGATTAGGCTTACGGACAGCGGAATCGATAGCTGCTGCTCGAAACCACGGGTGTCGATTTGTATACTTTTGGGGGTGCTGCAGCACCCCCAATGCTCAAATGAGCACCCCCAATGGTTTTCCGGGCACCCCCAAATGTTCCAGTTAGCAACCTCAATCATTTTGTCCCTCAATAACTCCCACTAACTCTGCTTGAGGAAAATAATTCGTTCCGCAGGCTTTCACTACCAAAAATAAAACAATTACGCTATTTACAATGCATGAAATAAGATGTAAAGAAAAGAAAAGTTAGTCTTAAGAAGAAGGGCGAAAAAAGACGTTCAGTTGCAAAGACACTGGTGTGGGTCCGTCGTACACGAGTGTCTGATCCTTAGAGCTGATAACGCGTACCCTTTACAAGCCGGCAGGGGGCTCCAGAGACCGGCGACGGGCCCTCAGAGGCCGGCAAAGGCCATCAGAGGCCGGTGGTACCTTCAGAAACCCTGTGGGGTCGTCTTTAGAGACCGGCACGGACTCGGACGCCGATGGGGCCCTCAGAGTCGCCGGTGTGGGGCCTTCAAATGTCACCGGTGGGTGGCCGTCATGTGCACTTGTGGGGCCCTCAGAAGCGACGGTGTTGGGCCCTCAGAGCCGCCGATATAGGGCCTTAAGAGGCACTAGTGCGGGGCCCTCAGATATGGCAATGTATGGCCCTCCGAGGCGCCGGTGTAGGGGCTTCACAGTTGCCGGTGACGGGTGATGGCCCTCACAGGCGCCGTTGTGGGGGCTCTCAGAGACACTGGTTTAGGGCCATCACAGGCGCGCGTGTGGCCCTCAGAACTGCTGTTACGGAACGGACCCTTCATAGGCCGACAAGAAGATATCAAGAGGTCACCGGTGCCTTCAGGAGCCTTGTGGGGTTCTCAGAGACCGGCATGGTGCTCTCAGACGCCGCTGGGACCCTCCGAGCCACCTGTGTGGGACCGTCAGGGTCGCTGGTACCTGACGAGGGCCCTCAGAACCGCCCATGTAGGGGTTTTAAAGGCATTGGTGTAGGGCCTCAGAGACGCCGGTGTGGCGCTCAGGGGCGTCGGTGAGGGCCCTCACAGTCGCCGTTATAGGGGCCCTCAGAGAAATGGGTGTGGGGCCATTACAGGCGGGTGCGGAGCTCCTAGAGCTGGCGCCGTTACCCAGCCAGCAATTTGGTTCAGCGCAAGTCCGTTTTGCCCCGGCAACTGCGACATGCCAGACTTGGGCCGGTATAAACGGAACGCCGTCAAATCCGGGGTTTGGGTCGATACGACTCTATTCCGGCTAGCCAGTATGTATTTGCTGTAGCGCTCCCGGGTTGGTATGGTTCCGGACCGCCAAGTCTGGCTCAAGTCAGGCTCCCTGCCATGGCTCAAGTCCGGCTCCCTACGACCAGGTCCGGCTGCACCCTGGCCATAGCTGCTCTGGCTTACTGTGGCTGAAGTACGGTGGAGGTACGGCGCGGCTGATGCGGCATAAGTCCGGCTGTGATGCGGGCGAGCTCCGGTATCGTGTGTCAGCTCCAGTAGAGCCCCAGACCTTGCCCGTACTTAAGCCGGAGCAAATGCCGGAGCTAGCCAGAGTAAAACCAGCTACGACCAAGACCAAATTAGCTGGCTGGGAATAAGCCGGTTAAGACCCCAGAGTCCGACATGTGGCCCTTCGAAGCCGGTAAGGGGCCCTCAGAGGCCGCCAAGGGGCCCTCAGAGACTGGCTTGGGGCCCTTATGGAGATCTTAGTGTTGGTACTTGTGGGCCCATGAGGGTTTTTTTACGAGCCCCGTGGATCCTTCTTTGTCCAAATATGGCCAACATTGACTCTTAGCGGCCAATGGCGCCTCAGGGCCCCTCAAGCCCGAATAACCCGAGGGGACCCTGGGCCCGAACCTGATGGGGGGGGGGGGCACGTGCCTCACGGCCCACCTGGCTACGCCACTGAGGAAAATCGTAAACCCGTAAATATCAAAATGCGATCACCTGTCATTTTTCAGCGATTAGGTATTATTGGGATCGTCTGATTGCCGCCAGAGCCTCGAAGCCACCGTTGCCTCCGCGCAATGTCCGCCCCTGCGGACCGCAGCGGCTGCTGCACCGGTGCTAATCGCCGTCATTGGTTTCTGTCACCTTATTACAGAGGTGTCGGGGCTGCTGCCATGCTGCCGGCAAATATACGACTTTTTTCGGAAAGATGTTTATGTAATAAGGTAGCCAAGTATTAGGACGAGCAGAATGATTTTCAAGAAGAACGTTCTGCCCTTGGGAAATGTTAGTGGAAATCCCGGCATTATCAGTAGGTACCTTATGGGGATAACCAGCCCTGCCTTGTACGGTTGTGCCCCATGGCAAAGCTGCAATCTTTCACCCGGTGCAGGGGTTGAGCACCCCCAACCATTTTGAAAAATCGACACCCCTGCTCGAAACTCACCAAAAATGACCTCAAAGGCCTAGTGTCACTAGTAGTGAAGGTACCATGTGCGTATAGGGGTCATACTAAGCACGGGTCAAGGTCAGGTCAGGTCACGAAAGGTCACGGTTTTCACTTTCTGCTACATGGGCGTGCGACACATGTTTTATGGCTTATTTTTCACGCCGAATCCGATGGTAATGGTTATATGTGACCCCAAGTCGCTGTGCTGGTGATAAGTGTGCATTGAAAGCATAAAAAATCGTTTATACCATACATAACTAAACGAGGGCTAAGAAAAAAGTCAATTTTTCAACTTTTTATTTTTGACATAAAAATGCACTTTTCTAGACGAGCTTTGTCCCAGAAATCTAGTGGTGCCATTTGTTTTCACATGCGATGTTCAGAAGTACCTCTAATTCACGAAAATGCTTATGACGTCACCATGCCCTATGCATGTTGGAGCTATTTTTTACAATTTGGGGGTCAAAAATCAAGATGGAAAGTTGAAATTTGGGGCATCTAATGTTCTAATAGAGCTCTACAACATACATTCCGGTTTTTTGGAAATTCTCAAAATTTTGGATTTTATTAGCTGTTTTCCAAAAAATATAGTTTTTTGAATTTTTAGGGGTGAAAAACGCATTTGATGGAAAATCCGAGATAGCCATTTTAAAGAACTCGTTGAGCTGCGTCTTTTCCTGTCCTTAATTTGCAATTTGCTTCAAACCCTGATTTTTGGCGATTTTTTCAAACATTTACCACTTTTTGACTAAAAACGCCATGTAGTTACATCACTAAAATCGATATATCTCAAAAAAATTGGATTTTTTTTCTAAAATATTGCACAGGAGACGTCAAATTGATGGGGGAGAAGTTATGCCAAGTTTCAAGTAGATGGCGAAAGTGGTTCATGAGTTATTCAAGAAAAACGGAGGGGGTCGGATCCGACCCCCCAGGCGGTCGCGGGTTAAAATCTGGTCATGTTTTACTTACAAGTCAAAAAAAAGTGTTGGTGAATTTAACTGACCTGATTACCACCAGACTGAGCCTCTTTTTGCCTGCATTTTTATTTGACATGTCATGACCTGACCTGACCTTAC
Organism: Amphibalanus amphitrite; assembly: GCF_019059575.1. NCBI lineage: Eukaryota > Metazoa > Arthropoda > Thecostraca > Balanomorpha > Balanidae > Amphibalanus > Amphibalanus amphitrite. The sequence continues at coordinate 150,745 of NW_024881844.1, forward strand.
CTCACCTCACTTGATCTGCTACCAGACGGAGCTCCACCTGCACCCGTCAGTACCTGTGACCTGACCTGACCTGACCTGACCTGCCACCAGACGGAGCCTCACCTCTACCTGCTGGTGACGGTGAACAACCTGAGCGCCCCCTACACAGTGGACTGCGACGGCGCCTACATTGAGGTGGAGCGCGAACGGGACGGTTTCGAGGCGCGCTGGTGCGGCAACCGAATCAAACAGGCGAGTGGCATGAATTGGAGATCTCAGACCATATTTGGTCGGACCTTGCAAGTAGAAAACAAGGCGGACAATCAACACAAAAATCGCTAACGTAAACGTTAACGCGTACGTATACTACTTCTATTGCACACCTACCCAGCGCCGTGTTTCATTATGGTTGCTGAGTTATGTCAGATCCTTCTCTTTCGTTTGTGATTGTTTGGGTCCAAACTGACCTGATCTGACGTGGCCCGACCTGACCTGCAGAGCGGCTCCCGGCCTCACATGGTGTTTGCCCGTGGAGAGGTGCGCATCGCCGTGTTCAACGACGGCAATACCACGCAGCTGCCGACCGGCTTCGAGGCAGACGTCGAGGGTATGTAGCCACGGACGCTGGATGCTCAGAGATTTAAAGACGTGCTGGGGTATAAAGTGTTTAACTGTTGAATAATGATACATTGTGCAGAAAGGTGAAAGCTATTTTCGATTTATACCTCATACATGAAAGCTTTAGGAGCAAGAAATATACTCGTGTATCACTGCTTACCGAGACGTATAGTCGACTACAGAATGATGCTCCACTTTTCACAAGCATTTATTTGCCTGAAGTGGTAGGCTGTGCCGCATGACACGGACGGAGTTCACAAATTATAGCTTTTTCCCAATGCTCACAATCGACACGCTTAATTGCGTGATAAACGGCACAACTTAGCGCTCCGGTCAACTGATAGCTTCTGAGGAGTGGAACATCATTCTGTAGTCGACTACCTATACAACTCTTTCATGGATGTCCCAAGAATGCATTTTAAATCATTTGAACGAATAAGCAATCGATCGGAAGTATGTGCTTGAGACAAACATCATTTGTTTACCTTACTCAGTGACATGCCCTTTTAATACCTCATTTGAAGAGAAAGTGCAAATGAATTGAAACTTTTAGCTTAATTTAAAACCCACAATATTGTACAATATTGTAAAACCCACAATATTGTAGCTTTACTTTGACAGCCGGGAACTTTGATCACGTGACCTGACAGCTGGGAGGCAATCGCAGTAGCCAATCAGGGCACGCCTAGAGCTATGCTAGTTTGCCAGTTAGCCAAACAGAGCACGCCTGGAGCTATGCTAGTTAGCCAATCAGGTGACGGACGGCCAGCGGACGGCCAATAGCGGAGCGATCCTCACCTCACGTGCTCGGTGGTGAAAGCCACTGTCATTGAGAGTGGGTGATCTGTTTCGGGGGAGTACCCGGGGGAGATTTGAACGCCGATCCTTCCCGTGTCGTTGCAGTGGTGGACCTGCTGGACGCGCGACAGTACGCTACGTTTCGACGCTCCGGCCTGAACTTCCGGCAGCTTGTGCAGGATCCGGCCTTGCCTCAGTGACCCGGAATTTCTGCATTGACCGAGCTTGTTTTGAAGATCTGGCAGCAAGTCTCAAAGGATTGTCAACAACGAGACCAAAAATAGGCGACAAAGAGTCGAACTGATGATGCTGAAGACTCAGAACTCGAATCGTGTGTGTGCTACGAACACTCCGTCCATTTGTAATACCACAGGGCATTATGTTTTTTTATATGCTTTGTATAGTACTCAAAGCAAGTGAAAGCTGGCATTGCAGCAACATGTATTTGTTTGTTTGTTCGTGGGCATTGACTCATTTATGTAGTTCAGTTGACGTTATATTCAGAGATGATGCGATGAAGCTATGGATATTCCATCAAGTGGTGCGATCTCTCCGAATCTTCCGCCGGGTGATGCGTAACCATCAGGCTGATCTACCACGACTTAAATAGAAGTGCTGGCCGAATAAATATCGTAGTGTATTTCTAATTGTGTGCGTGTATAAAGCCGGTAAGGAATTACTCACGGACGACTGACGCAGACCACGCTTATGCTAGTCACCGTCAGATGGCAGGTCCAAAGCAGGTGGCAGCACAGCGGCGACGTCTATTTTGGCTGTTACTATCATAAAAACGGCGAGTACAGAGCTGAACAAACACACATTCATTTTAAAATGCACACATATTTGATATTTTGGGCTCCAGAAATATTTAAACACGATTCGATGCTATTAACTTATGATTAAATCAACCCCTGGTCCGTGGAATGGCAGCACTGTCAGACGTTTCTTTACTTTTAGTGCTCAGCCAGCATCCCGGAATTCATATGTGTAGTAACCGAAGCAATGTGTGCAGACTGAACTCTAGAGCCTTCTTTCTGGCGTTCATCACAGGGTTTGCTGTCATGCTTTCTGACGTTGTCAAGATATTACCATCTCGATAACGTTGACCAGATGATCTGGTTCATGTTAAAAAGGCTGGCACTTATGCGTTTTAACACCACGGCCATAACCGTCAGGCTAACGTCTTGCGGGCATATAACCCGTTTGGCCGTTTCAGTTTTGGAAAAAATGGTAGCAACACTTTAACTATATAATTATGTTTCAAAGTGTGAGAAAGCCAAACCTAGCGAGCTAACAGTGCAGTTACAGTAATAAAAAGATTGCTTTCAATAGAAAGGCCCATAATAAAAATGATATTGGCCGTAGCGATGGCAACATCAGCTTGAACATCGTGCCGAATCTGAGGGTAATGCAATTTCCGACTCTCTCACTCGTCGTCATCCAGCTATGACGTCGAAGCTTCCTGTCAGCAGATGGCTTTATCGATTCCCAGATTCGGACGGCGCAGTCGAACGTCGCCCGGAAGGAATGCTCAAAAAGTCGAGATTTATAACTACGTGCTCAACCATCAACCATCGTGATAACGTGGCGTGTGTAACAGTGGCGCTTTCAAATATCCCTAAAGAGAGAAATGGGGTGAAATGGGTAGGAAAGTGATTGCAAGGTTGAATAGAATATATTCGAAAAGTGGTTCTGGGGAGAGGGGACATACTTTTTCCAACCTTCCTTCAATTTTTTAAAGCTCCACGGGTTTCGCCTCCAAGCGATGCAGTGCAATTCAATGCAAACTTTCTCTTTTAAAAGCTGTTCAGCGTTTTTCTTTGCTTAGAAAACAACACAATTCGTGAATTTCAGACGCCACGGGAGGGGCAAACACCCAAAATGCCCCATCCCTTGCACCCGCCAGTGATAATAATTAATAAACGTCAACGTACCATAAATTATCATTTTATTACAAAGCACAATAAATTGCCAGAAACAATAGCAAACAGATGACGAACTCCAAAAGAAGCGAAAAATATTTCAAAGTAAATAGCTGTCAATAAGATCTGACTGTCAGCTGGGCAATCCAATATGACGAGGAATGTTTCTGTTTGCGAATGATTCATCTAATTAGCTCAAACAGCCACCGCGTCGTATTATATCACTGTTACACTCCCTAAGCGTCACTAATGGGCACAACATCTTATTGAGGCATCACAGATGCTAACGTACGCCAAATTACCACAAGTCTGCTACGCAGTGTCTACCTGGCACCTACCCAAACACCACCGGATAGACGTATCACTAGCTCACACACCTTCCCCGACTGACGCGGGGTCAACGCACGTGCAACGGCCCTCTACGCTGTGCGTGCACGTGCCTTTGTGCAAACAAATGACGTGCCCCCTCTCACTGGTTGGAAGTGGGCCACATAGCCCAAACAGATGGACAGAAAATAAAAGCCGAAACAGGTCAACAGTGCGTTTAACATAACTAGGAACGTGTTAGTTGATGTAGGAAGAGTCCAGGAAGCCAGTCCTTGTCGTGCGTTGCGCTCCTCATCCGTTACGCCTCCTACAGGACTGCTATTGACACTGCGCGGACGATACATCTTGCCTACACCAGCCTGGCTTCGGCCAGGGGCGGGGATACCGGTCACAAACAGCACGCCACGAGCCTATCGAGCGTCCGCGCCGAGCCTGTCATTACAGCGGCAGAACAACAGATGTGTGAGAGACAATTCATCTGTTTGAAAGTGTCAGGAAGCTGAAAGCTACTCCGCTATCAGACCCACGCAACCAGACCAAGAACCGCAGAGCGCTGAAGACGCGATCAATAAGCCGAGAAACGAAATGGAGCAGGAGTCGCCAGCGTACGCAATACAGCGCGAGGATATGAGAGAAGCTAGGCATGGCACGACCACATAGCTACCTCGAGCTGCCTACAGGGACACTCACTATCGCTGGGCCGGACCAGCGCGTCCATACGTCCTTCCGCCCTCGGCAGCCAGCGAAGGCGCTCACAAGCCTGACTTCGATCTTGACGTGCGTCTTCCCCGCGGCCCGCCAGCGTCGGCAGGGCACCAGCCGTCCTCACCGCTGCGGTTCCGTCTTCATGTCTCCTCCAGACTGGCGGAGCGCGACCTGAACTGACCTGATCTGCACAGGCCCCAGCCGCCACCAGCTGTTCGCGCGCCGAGTTGGGCATCAACAGAACACGCTCAACCAAGTATAGGCACTGACTAACACTGAGCTGGCCGGTCGGGCGGCAGCGGTGCCGCGCGGCGCCCTCCGCAGAGTCGTCGGCCGCCGCGGCGCCTACTGCAGCGAGCATTTCCCTGCGGACACGAGCGGGACGATCAGCAGCGGTCGGTCAGCGGTCGCGGTCAGGCCGCCGGCGCCGCCGTGGCCACATCTCAGCCGGTCAGCCCCCGGGAAATGTCCGGGCCTGATTTAGGGCAGCGCCGACAGTCGACACCCGCGCTACGCGAACCAGCTCTATCTGAGGCCCTCCCGACACCCCGGCAATTTAACGCCGCGAATGGCGGCCGCAAAGGCTAGGTGGCCTGGACGACCTTTATCTGGCCTCGGTAACCCAGGTTGACTGAACGGATAAAAATATACCTACCCCACATATATTTTCACCAGAAGTCCCCGAGACGTTATAGGAATAATATGCAATATGCATGCATGCACTTTCGGTTATCTCCAGAGTCCATTCACATAACCATCTGTTGTGTGTTGCATAAAAATGGCCCCACATTGCTCGTCAAGCCCGTGAAGACCAGCGTCCAATGGCCTGTTTAAATGGAAAGCAGGCAACGCCAAGGCTTGTATAATTTCAAGGGTTTTAGAGCGCAAACATTGTACCTATGTTATAAAAATATACCTTTTTTGAGATATTTAGAATCAGAAGATATATTTTTAGTTGTTTGATGTTTGACTGATGACAAAGGCTTAAGTTTTTCCTCTACATCAAAATCTGTTTTAGATATTCTTTGTGAAAATTTTCACGGCACTCTCAACTGATGCCAAGCACCGCTTTCAGTCATTGATGGTTCATGCCTATCCATGCATGACAATAATTACAAACGAATATGTCCCCAACTGACGGCATGTCGTGGTTTCATAGCAGCATGCACAATGCGTATAGCACGATAACATGCGGATAACGTTTATTACCTATAGGAGTTGCACAGCGTCCATCAACATTAGGTAGTTATCATATTCTCCGCATACATATCAGGCGCAGCGACAATATTTTTCTCTCTATACTTGCGCTTAGGCTACAATCAAAGGCGAGTAACCATCAATTCTCGAGCTGTTCGACGTTTTACATGTTACATAACACATCGGCAATTTGATTTCTCGTCAGCTTATCGTCGCATTCATAGGCCTTACTTCACTTTCACATAAAATGGCAACCTCTCCTTAACAAGCCAATGAAATTAATAAATGTTTCACCTCCCTCAGACGTTGAGTTTTCTCGAGCGTCCAAGTCGGACACAAAGTAGGAGCACTTAGCAGTGTTGAGCCGCATGCAGTAGACATTGCTATACATGTCACAGTGAAGGCGCGGTTCGTGCAGGTGACTACAGCACAAGGTTACAAGATGTTACAACGGTCTGGAAGCAAGAAGAACATAGCATACATCCATTGTTAGGCACGTTGGGGGTTGACAGGGCAAGAGAACGTTGAGATCAATTGAAATGGAACATTGAAAAGCTCAGCCTAAGACAGAGAGTTGGTGACGCCATGAAGGCAATGAAAAATAAGGTCCTTTCATTGATGGGATGAGGTAGCGTCACCCTTTATTTTAACACTCTATAGGATACTTCGCATACTGCATAGAGAAGTGTTGAGTTTCTAGCGTAGGCCTGGCTTACAGTAGGGAGTCAAATACGTACCGTGAATTGACCGCCATTTGTCTGAAACATAGACCGACCAGTCAGGAGCTACGGTGTGCTACCACGCAGCGTCAGGTCCGATCTGACCATTGGCCCGTGCAGCGAAACCGTCAGGCAAAATCAGATGATTACCATGCTAGTGTATGGCGCTTTGCGTACCACGTCATTCTCGAGGATGATTTCGTGCCATCGCCAGCATTATTTAAGTAAAAAACTTGCATCAGGCAACTAAAACTATCGCAATAATTGCTAAAAATATCTAAAATGACTAGGCGAGAAAACTCACGCGTGCAATTGTGCTAGGACTCCAATGTGATATAAACTAAGAAGCATAGCGCAAATTACGCTTTGGCTGATGTCCTTATTTCCCTCACCTTCAATTTGCTGTTTTATGTCTCCTACTTGATTTTCCAAAGTGTTTTTCAACTCTGAAATTAAGAACTTTCGTGTCAGTATCTTGAACCTCTGCTTAACCTTAACTTTATAGTCTATGTTTAGGTAAATGGAAGACGGTCGCATTTGGTGCCATCAAATCGTGCTGGCGATTACAGCTGCTGTTTTTATTCCTATTTTTCATTTTTATTAGTGTGCTTTTGTATGTGCCTATCTAGTTGAAAATGTGCATAGTTGCGTTTCATTTTGTTTCCACTTCACTCTTAGTCACTGAACAAGACGTTTTACTGTATGTTTCGGAATGATCGTGCCCAGTTCTACAGTGCATAAAACGGCGCGTTTTTCAGCGCTTTCCCTTCACCAGTACCAAATACCAGTATCAGACCATATCGATTGCCAACGATCTCACACCCTGAAAATCAAGAGTAAGAGATTCACACGTCACGACCTTCACCGGTCCACGGTCAGTATCAGACCGGGTCACACACTGGTAACTGTCCGGCATCACGTAACAGTCGTCTAACTCAGAGCGCGGCGACAATTCGCCCTCGGGCGGCAGCTGCTGCCTGCTACCCACCGAACATACGCTTCGGGCTGCCCGACCGCCGACTGGGCCCTGTGAACGAGCCGCCATCAGCCGAGGCTAAACGTCCATCAATCAGATGTCGATGGATTTTCAATATCCGCGATCGTTTCAAGGCCCGTCACGCATTTTAAGACCGCATTTTAATAATCTACTGAATTAGAAGACGATGAAAGTATGAAATTTTTCATTCTACCCTATGGAACAAGGAACAACATCTTTCATTAGTCTGAGACGATACTGTTGCTCAATTCGACGAAATGAAATGACAAATATTAGAAGATGTGAGTACAACGAAAAGGTTCAAGCAATTCTAGTCAGCGATAATAAGCCGGTGTCCCGGGGGCGATGCGCGAGTCTGCACCGGCGCCGGTGCCGCAGTGCGGTCCTGTGGTGCCGGGTAGGAGGACGGTCAGCAGCGATCGACCCCATGGCGTGCCCACAGCCCAGCCGACCCTATAGGCACGGGTCGCCGGGGTAGCCGGCGGAACTGCCACTCGAGTGACCGGCCGGCCGACCCGATGGCCCTTGAAGCGGGCCGTAACACCGCAGCCGGCAGAGGGGAGCAGGTCGAGCCATCGACCGCCGCTCGAGTGTCGGCCTCCAGCTCCGGCCAGAGGCGGCTCGAGCAGTCCGACGGCACCGAATTACGCACTTGGTCGGATTTCGAGAAATAGGTCCTCTGCAGCCGGACCCTGGAGGGCTATCGCTCCGCGTCAGTTTGGCGGCGTTTCTCGATTTACAGAGCCGGGATTCGGATATTTTATTCAAAGTCTCAATCAGCCGAGCATGCCTACGTCTTTTAATACTTGCATTAAGCGCTCCCAACTCTCGAGCGCCACTCTGGACACTTAATCCGCTGCCAAACTTTGCCTCCGTGGATGTAACTTAGCAAAAGCCAGTCCAGCTTGGAAATCGTAGATCAGACATGGCCAGATTCCAGTCCTCGACGATAGGACCCAGACTTTTTTAAATTGTTTGGCCTTGTTTGACTAGCTGATAAATTTGATAAATTTGACCAACTGAAAAATGTAATAAAAGCCTTTAACGCGGAAAGAAAGATAGAGAATATCGGTCAATAAAGTTTTTGGTTGAAGATCTTAGATCTTGGCTCCATGGCAATTTTGTGTTAAAGTTATCCATCGAACTTAGCGACACTACATGCTACCTTCTAATTATGCCCCAATTTAAACGTCATTTACGGACGGTGGCACCGACAAATCAAATAATTGAACAAAGAAGTATAGGCTAAATTTTGAATTATTGTTTTGAAGCGATCACATAAAGGACGAAGCAGCATATTTTGACAGTCGCAAATAGTTCATCACTGATGAGGACTCAAATTACCCATCTGTCGCTGTTAATCGGCCTCGATAAGACAACCACTGCCGAGTCCCGCCCGTTCCCCGCGGCGCCACTCACTGGTAAGCTCGTCCTGGTCAGCCATCTCGGCCTCCTTCTCCAGCTCCTCGGGCGTCTTCTTCTTCCGCATCAGCGGGTTGTCCGGCTCCATGTTCATCGGGTCCACCTCCTCCTTCTTCTTTATGTTGTACTGAAGTGAGGCGGCAATCACGGTAAGGCTGCTGAGATGGGACAGCAACACAAACACCGGGCGGCAACTGTTGGACCCTGACCTTTTCTATAGCATAAGAAGGGCATATGGGAAATCAGTCTGTCAGCGAGTCGCGAATTTCTAACGAGAAATCAGTTTTTCTCGGATGTCTGACAATCGTATTGCGTTTGATGCCAATTTGATTTACCAATATGCAATACCATTTGCCCCTGTTTCTTATACCAGTAACTCCGTCTTTTCACCTTATCTCTGATGCCCTGCCTCATGGTTTCCCGCTCCTCTTCCATTTTGCGGTGTTTGTCCTTCCTCCTCTCCTCTGCCTCTGCGATGGCCTCCTGTCTCTCTCGCTCTGCCTCCTCCTCCTTCTCCTTGTCTCCTTCGTCATCTCCGCCACCGCCGGGCAGCTGGCCTGGGGAGACAAACATTTCAGTGTTCACAGCTGGCCTGAGGAGACAAACATTGAACGAAGCTCACAGCTGGCCTGGGGAGACAAACATTGTGCAGTGCTCACAGCTGGCCTGGGGAGACAAGCATTTCAGTGCTCACAGATGGCCTGGGGAGACAAACATTTCAGTGCTCACAGCTGGCCTGGGGAGACTAATGTTGTACAGCGCTTACAGCTGGCCTGGGGCGACACCACAAAACTCACAGCTGGCCTAAGAATGCACTACCACAGAGCTCGCAGCTGGTCTGGGAAGATAACTACCACATGGGGTGACATCTGGTCCCGGGAGAGGCCGCCACAGAGCTCACAGCTGGGCTGGAGAGACACTACAGTGCTCCCAACTAGCCTGAAGGAGACAACCATCCCCGCTGGACTTGAGAGATAACGACAACAGTGCTCACATCTGGCTTATGGAGACAACACATCGGCGACATGGTCTAGCTATGGCGCTAATAATTTTTCATACCATTGCCAAACTTCGCATATTTGGTTGCGGCAAGACAAGTGGACCTTGCTGACACCAATTCATAGGCGGTGAACTAGCGCAGTTAACCAAAAAGCAGCTAAGAAGAAACTTAATTAATTAACTTTCCTCAACTTTAACCCTATTCCTGGCGGGGGGGGGGGGGGGCCTCAGGAGCCCCCCCTGAGGTTTTTTGGTTATTTCTCCCAAACGCGTTGAGCTAGGAAGCTCAAATTTTCTGACTTTTCCTAAAAGGCTTCTACGCAACATGTCTGAAAATTTTGAGTTGATCTGACCTCAGGTCAGGTCACCAGAGGCGGTTTGGTGACCCTACCTCAGAAAAGTTTGCAATCACGCCAGAGCTAGAGTTTTTGACCGATCAATTTCTTCTCTTCAGGGTTTAGTTAGGGTACCAGTATGTGCAATTTGTTTATCTCGGAATTTTGATATCGGTGACCTAAGGTCAGGTCAATTTCGCGACCTCCCCATTATAAGTCAATGGGGGAAAAATCAACTCCCTGTTTTTACCACTAAAACGGGTCGGAATGGCCCCATATACCATACATGACTTCATATACGATCAACCTTCACTACCTTGAGGTCTGTTTTGCTATTGGGCAGCTGTGAGGTCATGTGACGTCATCAAAGGTCACCAAAGGTTTTTGGCCAATAACTCCGTACAGGAACAAGATACAGACGCGTGGATGGTCTCATTGTGTTCAGCTCGTCAAGACGCATCGAATGATATACATGATGACCTCGAGGTCACGTGACCTGAGGTCAACCTTTGACCTTGACCTTTCGAGGTCAACATATATATCATTCGATGCGGATTGACGAGAGGATCATGATGATGCCCTTAGTTTGTTCCTATCTTGACTAATTCGAAAGTTATTCGAGAAAAACTCTCTCCATATCTAGCGCCGCCATTTTGACTTTTTCGACCCCTGTGACGTCATCTTTGACCTGACCTGAAAATGACCTTTGTAAAAATTGTAGATCTTGGCCGTGCGTATCCGATGCAGTTTACCGCTTGTCGCTATCTTGCTTAGTTCTCGAGATCTCAGGGGGGGGGGGCCGAATCGGCCCCCCCCGCCAGTTTCTTGTCCCGGCGGAGCCCGCCAGGAATAGGGTTAAGCTATGTAATTGTAAAACAAGTTATTCGTTAGTGAAATGTTTCATTTTCAACATTTAATACATTCCATTAGAAGGAAATGATGCTGGGTTCCAGCTTAGAAGTGTAGCCATGTAATGGCTACACTTCTCAGCTAGCTTGGCCTGTTCAAATCATATGCAGCTATCTTAACAACAGAACAAAGCAGGCAAAATCAAAACTCGCTTGTGGTTTCCATCACTGCTGATGGCTTGCAGGTGAGCGTAAGGCACTGTGAATAAAAGCCAATTTCCTGAAACACTTCCTGCATTTTCCTTTTCAAGATTGGTCGTTTTAACTGGTTTCCCCAAAGTGGCGTCACGTTACGTAACCGCTGTTATTCCCTGGTTATTCCCGGAGTTGGAGTGAGCTGATTCTTATTCCGGGCCGGCCGATGGCCTGTCTGTTAAAATGAGAAGAAAGCCCTGCGTTCGAGCGGCTGGCCAGTGTGCCTGTCATGGGTGGAAGTGGCCTGGCCCCTCAGATAGCGTAACGTTCTCGATAAGGCTCGAATTAAAATCGGAACTGGTAAATGATAGGCAAATTGGTATGCATTCGCGGTATTTAAAAGCTTAACCCTCGCCCGCACATGGGGGGGGGGTGGTTGCCACCCCCCCCCCCCAGGTAGTCTTTCTGCTCTGCACTCAACATTTTTAGAGCTAGAAGGCTGATTTGTATAGCTGCTCCTCTATCCTTTCTCGACGTCCACTGAAAATTTCAAGTTTCTGTGGTTTTTGGTTTCGGAGATATGGCCTTGTTTTTCAGGTCATGTGATGACCCAAATGGCCAATTCTCAACATCTTGCGTTGGCTATGGGCCTTGTGAGCTTTTGACACCTTGATTTCGGCCTTTTTTGTCAGTCTTACCTCCCACCTATCATGGAACATGTTGTTCGACGATGTACAGGTGTCAAGGTCAGGGTCAAGGTCAACCTAGCCTAGGTCATTTAAGATAATTGCGTTTTAGGCAAGCTGAATTTACTTTTTGTGAAGTTTTTTGACTGCATTTTTGGTAAAAGCTTCTCAGATCATGATTTCATGTAATATGGACACAAAAACAATCGGTGCACACATCAGTATACACACAGACACACACAGACATACAAACACGTATAATTGACCTTGACCTAACTTGACCTGAAATGACCTCAGCAGCAAAAATCTGGTCGGGTAGTGTGACAAAGAGGTTCTAGCTGGCTTTGCACCAGAAAACAGCATCGTCATCGGTAGGTACATGATAGGCAGCGCACTTAATATCCAACGGTGATCCAAAACAGCAACATTTTTTACTTTGACCTGACCTGGAAGGTCAATGACTGACCTGAGAAGGTAAAACTGGGTAGCATTGGATTTGTCTCTTCCCAAAGAATCTTTTTGGTCTTTACCGCTAAGCTCTATCTCCAACAGGAACGAAATGGCGCGGGGGGTGGCAACCCCCCCCCCCCCCATGTGCGTTCTAGGATGGGAAAATGGCATGTGCGGGCGAGGGTTAAACACACTCAGCTTCTACATACGTTCTCGTTATTTATTCGATATGCAATTGATTGTTTCTGAATGAACATGCAAAATGATTCATATGCGGTGCCTTTCGTCTCTCATCATTTTGCGATCTTCATTCAGAGCTCTCTTAAAACCCTCGCATGTGTTGGGGGGTCGGATGGACCCCCCCCCCCAATGGTTTTTCGCGAATAACTCACGCAAAAAGCGGCCGATCGCGACGAAACTTTCAGTACCCTCGAGTTGATCAATTTTACACCTACTGTGAAAATTTCATGACCCTGACCCGAGTGACCAAAGCCTGTGCCAAAGGCCAAGAAAAAGGTCACAGGCCAAAGCCTGTGACCTATTTCTCGAGGCCATGTTTGGGCGGAATCGCGATTCGGCGTATGTCGGCTCGCATTAGCCGCGCGTTTGCAAGCTTCTCGTGGTTTCAAACGTTCAAACATGAGATTTGATGTTGCTCCCATGCATTTGGGTGGATGTCAATGTCACCTGAAGGTCAGGTCAGGTCATTGACGCTTGGTGACCTCGGTTCACTTTTTCGAGCTGTACATGTTTCTAGGCTAGTTTTTTTTTAGCTGAATTCGAATTTAACAACCATTTGAACATTTACGAAGTAGTTTTGGTGCCTTCGTAACATGTTACGAAGCTGTCAGAGGCGGTTGACACGTACTACGAATACCCGTCACGACGCCTACTGGTTGACCTGACCTGAGCTGACCCGACCTGGTCTAAATGCTTAAAGACATCATCTGTGATTAAAACTAACACGATATTCGTGATCAGCACCCGAAAAGCCTGTTAGCAGCCACACTTTACGACTTTCTAACAGGTCCCAATTTTCCCGACTTTGGGTCATTGACCTGACCTGGAAGGTCAACCAATGACCTAGGACCTTGGGACCTTGTATGGACCTAGGACCTTAGGACCTTGTATCATGGGCTGCATTACGAAAGTCATATTATTGGGGGTGCGACTCTGGACCCCGCGACCCCACCAGTGGCGGAGCCTCTGACACTTTCATTGGTATAAGTAAGGTAATGAGGAATGTTAGCCTACATATACGCTTGCATTGCGGAAAAACGGAACGTGCAGCTGCGATCATGTTTTTTAAATGAAAATAACTGGCTCCGGTTGATAAAGCCACCACTAAATAAATCCAAAACACTTTGTCACCAAGGTGGATTTGTTAAACGGATTCCACTGTAATAAATGTTTGCTGTTAAGAAAAAAAAACGTAAATTTGCAATGCTTTTATTGCAATTGGCAATGGAAAAATATACGTATTCAATTTACATATGTATATAGTTTGCATTTCTCGCTTCATTTGCGTGTATCGTGAAACAACATAAACATTCATCAAAACCGTATGGCTCTCAGATACCTACCCACGAGTACCTATCATCAAAGTAACCAGCAAAAAGTTCTCCTGTGAAAACTTTTCCATGGAGATGACTTTACTTTGCCATACCGAGAACCGATTAATAACTCTTGTTATATACTGGTTTACCAGGTCAGTATGAGACAAATGCCGGAGACAGCTTACAATATTCGACTTCATTAATAAATAAATAGGGTAAGGGCGGGTAAGAGTACGCGGGCGATAAGAGTACGCATCAGCTGTTTCGGTTGCTTAGCAACGCGGGTTTGTCGAGTTCATGAAGTGACATGAAGCCGCCAGTGCGTGCTTGTCACCAACGGAATGTGGGCGTTGAGCGGCGACGCTGTTGAGTTTAAGGCGATGAATATTATTTTCGAGCGTTATGATATTATTATGGTATGGTACAATAATTTTGATACTTGGCAGTTGAGATAAGGTACATTTCCGTGATTGTTGTGGGAAACTTGTGAGGTTATCTGGGGAAATAATGTGCAGTGCAATATTCTATTTGCGAAGTTTTGCACAACGGTTCGGGGTTGTTTTGTGCGCGAATTGCATGTACGGTAAGAGGACGCACTGTTCAGGAGGGCAAGAGTACGCAGAATTATACATTAAATCGAATATACAGAAATATAAAATTATTAATCAATCGCTCAATGACGTTTGTTTTGTAGGTATATCATCAATGTAGCACTGTGATGCAGATGCGTACCCGAAATTCTTCTAAATACGAGTTATTCTCCCTTTTGATTGTGCATTTTTTTTTTTAGAAACACACGACATGATTATTTCCTGATTTATAGACTTGAAAGATTTATTTTATGTTCTTCTTTTTGGATATTAGAATTTAAATGCCTTCTGAGTTTGAACTGAAGTTAAGCATTTGGACAGTACAAGCTGCATGGGTGTGTGTTCATATGCTTGCGTACTCCACCCGCCTGGCGTGCGTACTCTTACACACCCCATATGGTAAGAGTACGCAACTGCAGCGGTTCAGAAAATGTCAGTTTTAGACCACTTCCATTTACGCTGAAGGATCGTTACCCCATGGGTTGATGGCTAATTCAATGAACTTTAATATTCCCTATTTGCGATTTCTTTCCTTCAAATATTAAACAAATGAGAGCAAGAAATCCACTAAGTGCGTACTCTTATACGACTTCACCCTACTAGTTTTTATCTCGCGAAAAAAAAGTGTGGCATCTTTTAATACCTGCATCGAAGCGTAATATACCCTTTCACACAATCGATAAAACCCAATAACCAATCAGAATTACGTTTAACTTCAACCCACACATTATGATGGAATAGGGTGTTCATCAAAATAAAAATCACCGTACATCAAGGAGCCCTAGATAAGGAACGGCTCTCGCACCCAATCTTCCGTGTGAGTAAGGACCCGATTTATCACTTGAGCCAGCAGCCGGCTGCCCAGCTGCTAGTCTAAGAGCGCAGATAACTGGTGCATTAATAATCCGGCCACATACCATATGCGTGGGGCGAGTCACGAGTAGACTTCCAAATACGTAGGTTTAAAGGCATAATTATTAGCCAAGACTTATCGATATACTTTTATTTACATGCAAATCGATGGGGTCTAGTGACGGCACACTGTGTACTCGTATTACGCACGCAAGTGCAGTATATATTTTTGAAGTATATTCATTTGTTCATCCTTCAAAGGTGAACCAACTTCTCACTTTACAAATCCAAAAGATCAACTAAAACTGGAATAATCATTTCGATATGCTATCTTCCTACTCAATATCACAAATATAAGCGTAACTTATTGAGCGGGTACCCTTTTTCCAATATTAATATTGACCTTCACATCGCTCAGCGTCGGTTTATCATGGCCTGCTCGAAGCATTACCAGTTGACATTACGCCATGACGTATATCATTCAGCTGGCTGCACGTCATTTTCCGCAGTCGGCCGCCGCCCGTTCCTTTCGGCTGTTCTATCCCGGGCCTTCCATCAGCCTCCGAATGTGTGGCGGCGCCTTCTCTTCCAATGGGAGGCCGGGCATCTGTCGTGCCGGCTGGCCTGCCGACGGCGGCGGTCGTCGTAGCCGACAGGCGGGCGCCACTCTAAATCAGCCCGCTGACGACAGCGTGTCGCCGCGCCCGCTCTGCTGACGCGGCGGAGACCGGTCCGGTCGCGGAGAAGACCAGATATTCGCGGGGCGATGCGTCACCGGATGGCCACTGGACACGGCGGGTCAGAATGTCCGCCGGCAGCGGGGACGCTAAAAGATGGGGTCGCGTGGGAGGGAGGACACAGAACGACGGAAGGAGAACTGAGTTGTCGGGGAGCTGATAGTTTTGGAATGTGTTGGAACAGTTTTGGAGCAGTTTTGGAACAGTGTTGAAATGTGATTAGAAAGGTGAATGAGTTGAGCGGAAAAGTAGGTCTCATGCAGCTTTTGCCAAATTGTCAGGGAACTCAGATTTGTTTTTCAATAGAAAAATCACCACTGAAGCGAATAGTGTTTTAATTATTGACAACAAACCTTCGGTTATTTCTTTCAACGGAGAGGACAGGTTGTAGGAAAACGTCATTGTTTCACGTTAAATGCAGCTTCGATGTTTGAAAGAGAAAGGCTAACTTTGCAAACGCATCAACGACTAAACATCTCCATAAACCTCTCCATGTCGATCGCAAAATATGCTTTCGTTCACCAAAGTAGATCAAACACGAACTGGAACAGACGTTGAAAATAAGATAGAGCGAAAATGATACGAAAGCGAAACAGCACAAACACAGGAGGCTGCAGTACAAGATGCTGACATCCGATTGGATGAGGAAGTGAACCGGAGAAGATTCGGGCACGTCTATCGCGTGGCCGAACCGGCCGGACGTCGGCTGGGAACCGCATCGATCATCGCCACCTGCTCTCGGACGCATTTTTTCCGGCACCAGTGGCTAACGACGGCTGCGGACACTCGGCACCGGTGGCTGCCGACGGCTGCGGACACTCGGCACCGGTGGCTAACGACGGCTGCGGACACTCGGCACCGGTGGCTAACGACGGCTGCGGACACTCGGCACCGGTGGCTAACGACGGCTGCGGACACTCGGCACCGGTGGCTAACGACGGCTGCGGACACTCGGCACCGGTGGCTACCGACTTCTGATGACAGCCGGCACCGGTGGCCACCGATGCCTGTCGAGAGACGCCTGCTGACCACCAACTGTGGCTCCTGGAGTCATGGGGCTCAACATCGCTCATCGTTGAAGATTCCGGTGACAGCCGACTGTTTCCGAGAGCTGGATTGGCAGCTGCTGACGGCAGCTGTCGGCCGCTGTCGGCAGCTGACCGTGATATCGATGGCGCCGCCGGTCGCCGAGGAAGGCCGGTCGCCGCTGGCCGCTGACGGCTGCTGATTGTTCTCTATTGGCTGCTGGATCTGGTGGCGCGCTGACGGGGGGCGTGATGACAGCAGCAGCTGCGAATACCGAGCGGCCGCGGCACGCACCCACGGCACGTCCATGGCCGATGCGGCCTGTCGGCATCAGGCCAGCCCCGGCAGGCGACGGGCCATCGATCACAGCGTCCTCCCGGTACCGACCGACCGGCCCGGGCAGGTCCGATCGGCGCTCCGTGTACCGACAACGTGTGCTGTGCATCTGGGAGGCAGTGCTGACAAGAGGATAGCAACTCATCACAGGAGCCGTGACCTAAAAGGACAAATACGTGGCTTATTGTCATACACCGTGCAGAAGTGAGTATAATTGACGATCTCCTGACCACATTGGTGCCCTCTGCATTCACTGATCATCTGCTGGCCTCGGTGGCCTCAGCTGACGATAATGAGCCGGTCATTCTGTATCAGATGCGCTGTCCCGTGACGGCTACGGGCTCATTAAGGGGACAGCTCATTAGTACTGGGACAGCTATTTGCCGGCTGGCCGGTTAGACAGGCCACTCATTAAGGTGGACTCAGGAGCATTGTCTCTGCACCGGTGTTATTCTTTGCAGGCTGGGCGAATTTCGTTTCTTTTCTGAGATGGCTTTTTGGTTGTTTGTTTCCCGGTGTGAAATGAGGCTCGAAGGCGTTGTCATTCCAGCAGCGTGCGCGGCGACTCTCCCTTATCTGGATTCAAAACGCTGCGCTTCGAAATGAAGAATGACGTGATTGATTTCATGTGTGTACTGAGTGGGATATAAAGCATCGCCACCGTTCGACATCTGTCGTTAACCCGGCCGGGCCCGGGGGGTAATTCCAACCACCGCAGCCCGGGGGGGGGCGTTTTTCGCCCCCCCCTGTCTAACTCCGTAAATAAGGGAGCTACGGAAACAAAAGCGATGCCAAACGAAAGGCCCTTACGAGACAATTCTAATGCACCTAAAATTTTTGACCTCAGGTCAATTTTCAAGGTCAGAGGTCAAGGTCAAAGGCCAAAACCGGCACATGTGTAGTGATCTCAAAGTAAGCCTTCTAGAGGACGGCAGGCTGCATCAAACCGGCAAAATTGGGTGTCAAACGAAAGAAAAGAATCTGAGGATTCTGAAAATGTGCTCTAAATCAAAGGTCAAGGTCAAGGTCACGCTCAAAATTGACCTCAAACTTGGCACTTTTTCGCACATCTTGCGTGCTAACTTCCAAGATGTTTTGAAATGTTTTGAGGCTTATAAGTTCCCTATTTGTGGTTCATCTTACGATACAAGGCTGCTCAAAGGTCAAGGTCACCGAAGAGTATCCCTGCTAGAGGCTATTTCACTGATTCAAGTTAGTAATAATAAATAAGACAATTTTGCCATCCGGAAGCTCTAAATGAAGGCTTAGAGGAAAATAGATGCCAGATTCGTGATCAGCGGGTACAAATCCATAATATACGACCTTTCATGTGTCAAGGTCAACCAGAGGTCATTCGAGGTCACATGAGGTCAACATGAAACTTGACCTTTTCCGAACAAAATATATATCATTCGACGCGGCTTGACAAGGCGAATGCGATGGTACCACTGCCGTAGCTCTAGGACCATTTTTGTCGAAGTTATTTGCGAAAAACTAAAACCTCATTTCGGGGTCGTTGACCTGACCTCTGACCTCAGGTCACCAAAACTATTTTTCTATTTTTCTCTAGGTCAAACGCTACACAGCCGTGCTCGTAATTTGTCTTTATCTCTAAAACTCTATTTTTAGCAGCTATTTGAAGTTTGCGTCTGTGACGCCGAAGTTTGCCGTGCAGGGGTATAGAAAAATGGGCCTTGTGACGTCATCAAGGGGGCTAGGTCCAAATTTTTTACTTCAGAAGATGTCAAATTGATGGGAGAAAAGGTACTGAAAGTTTCGCCTTCCTATCCCTAAGCGTTCGGGAGTTATCGCAAATATTCGCCAGGGGGGCGAAAAACGCCCCCCCCCCCGGGCCCGCGAGGGTTAAGACCCATCGCCATAATGCGTCGGAAAAACATCCTCAAAAAGTCAACCAGTATCGGCTTGCAAAGTCCCAAAAGCTCCCAAGGGGATATAATCAAGCATCAACACCGTTATTTTCGAATACCGGACTCTTAAACTTTTACCATCTTCGGCTTGCAACGTTTCTGTGTCATTGACCAATCTCCATACTTGGGCATCTTTGCACTATTTGTTTTGCCGTCATCAGCAAGTTTCAACGATGAAAAAATTCAGCGACCAAATAAAAACTTTGTCCCTACTTCCAACGTTCATTGCTGCTAGTGTCATGATCTTGTCTTGTGGTGCTACATTTACTATGCTAGATTTCTGCGCCTGCGATTTGCCGTGGAACCGCACGCACGTTTGGCCTATTTTCGCATTCCGTTCGGCTCCCGCGGCAAATTACCTTAATTACCAGCGAGAGAGTACGGTAACCTTATTGGTGTACGGCTGATCAATATAACTTGTGGCCAGCCGAAATCCTCCAGGGTCGACCGACGTGTCGCCTTGCTGCCACCGGCACTGTGGCGCCTTCTTCAGAGAGTGCTGGGACAGAAGCAGAAATCAGGGACGTTTATCTTTCGCCCTATTATCTTTTTCCTATCAGAGACGTCTATCATATCCCTTTCCGTTGGGAGAAGGGATAAGAATTAGTAACGGAACGTTTAACGGAAGGAACATTTGACATGGTCGGGAATCAGTGGAAACTCGGCCAAAATGTAGGTCAGGGAGGTGGATGAACATCGTAGATCGTTTCTTTACACACCAGCTTGTGCGATAATGAGGACGAAACATCGCACCTTCTATATCAATTCTTAAATCGCAGCACGTTATACCAAGTTGCTAACAGGAACACATACCTATATTAAGCCGCAGTGCATTTGCAAGCTGCATGCATATTCGTTTACGTATATTTGTTGGGGAGTTGACAAATCATGCATATGCATGCGGCAATATGTTTGTGCATGCATGAGGTGTGTACGCACTTGAAAGTATGGTTGCATAGGTACTTTAACGTCAAATCGGTTTAGGGCCAGCGTAGAGGCAAAGTTCAATTTGCCTTTTGGTTTTATAATCCGTGAAGTTGTTTCGAAATGGAACCAATGCAGGCATTTCTTATCATTTGTACGCACACGCACATTAATAACTTGTATGAACGTCTTTTTGTGATACCCGAAAGCGCTAAAAGTATAAAATAAAACCGCCCACTTAATTTCATATTACGATGTTGCTGCGCTTCAGGTATTAAGTGATATGAATATTGCATATTCCATGATCCATAAAGAAGACGCTCTCGAAAACACAGCCTCATGGCGGCGAGCTCCTTTGGCCAGTTAACTGAGGCTCAGCGGCTCTGGGACGGCTCCCGCAGCCATTATCTGGCGATATTGGACTGGCGGCGAAGGCGGTCGGCGGCGCGTCGCCGCACCGGGCGGCCGGGACGATTGTCTTTCGGCAGTGCCGCTGCGGCTGCGGCTCTCTGATGATCGATACGGCTCGGAGGAGTGACGCCCGTCAGGACCGCCGCCGTGCCCGAGAGGCCGCCAGCGCGCACAGCCCGCGGCCGAGCGGCGGAGCGGCCAGCGAAAACAGGCCGACATCATTATCGCAACAGTAGGCCAAACACGGCGCCGTCCGGCCTACAGATGTGCGGGATATTGCGGCCCGGCCAGAGACAATAGCAATAACAGACAGAGGTAGTTGGGAAAGCCGTGGGCACTGTTTGAACAAGCCGTTTGAGTAAACAAAATATGTGGGACACAATGTTCGTCAGAGAGAATGAAAATGTGCAGTTGTACTGCAAATACAGCGACAGTATTGAGCTGCCAGATTGCTCGACCCCCATCACATCCAGGACATCTTTTGGAAAAATATGTTTTGCTCTGTTTCGTTAAAAATATGCTTTTTAATGTTTTGCCACATGCATGTAGCTACCACGGTACATCACAGCTCGGTGATCGAAATACACGCAATGGGCATTCGTTCACTATTCCCCTGAGCTTCTGCCCCGAGCCGGACGTCTAGTTTCTGACCCGTGGTGGCTGATCCGGCCGTCCAATTCCCTGTCACTCATGCGTGTCCCTGTGGCCATCGACCGTAGGACATGACACGCGCCGGCGGCCGCCCTCTGACCCATCCGATTCCCTCACCCCTGACCTCATCAGCGGTGACCTGATCAGGACTGACACACAGCCACGAGCAGTGTTCCTGACTGTTAATCACCAATATGACAAAAATTGGACGTTATGTTCGTTACGTTATAAAGCACTGGTTGACCTTATCTTCTTAACACTCATCATCAAGCCCTGCACTGCTCCTATAAATTATTGTTAAAATATATGCACTCCAACACTGAGTAAGGCCAAAAGTTAGCTACGGTCCATAGTTAGGAGTACCAAGACCGCATGCTAAAATCGTAGGTAAACTTTGAATGTCACTAGTGAGAATTCTAGGAAATGTCGTATCGCAGAGGTCAGATGTTGGTGCGCCTTCGTTGGCATTCCAGCTATACAATCTGGTGACATGTTTCTTCCAGACAAAGTTGGTATAAGGTTATAAAATCACTAAGTGAAATGCTAATAATTTGGGAAATCATCAAAACTGAACATTCCAGGTATACCACACATATGTCGATAAAGCGAGGGTCGATAACTTATGTGGAACCATTATGCTTATTATTATTATGCATACCAAGTACTCACAAGTCTACAATAAGCAATCAAGCAAACAGCTTCATAAACTTCTAAAACTCGCTAAATTGCCTTTGCCCGGAATGCATTTGCGATTAAGAATTGCAGGCAGTCATTCCTGGGATATAAAAGCATGAGCGAAACGCCACTCGCCCTGAGCTTCCTGGAAGCTTCCCAAGTCACAAAAGTAACTTCAGTGCAGAGTCACAAGTCTTACTTCATCGATACAATAGTCCAAATGTCACTCGTCTTCACCGGGACGACAACAGAACTTTGTCGAAGACAGCTGAGCGCTCCCGGAGATCTGGCCGACACCGATCACATAATGACCACAATGACAATGGTTTTAGGTTTTGTACTTCGATGGGTTTGCAAAATCAAAGTAAACTGCCAAAGCCAACACCCGATAGTTTTAGCGCTGTCTTGTGACGGTTTTGAAATTATATCTACTCACTTGAATGTGTCCCGAAATACCTTTCCTGTTCTGTCCCGTTTATGCTTATGCTTACAAAAAAAGAAATAATGAATCCCAATATCTGAATCGTCTAGAGTAGGCACAACCCAGGGCACAACCGTCGCCGAGAGTTGCGCATGAGGATGGGGAACTCGTGACAAATGTGGCCATTCCTGAGAGGTGAAGTTCTCCATGTCTATTAGATTGGCGGCAATTCCCGCGTTCATTAGCCGCGGGCGGCCGGCCACTGACCGGGACGGCAATCAATTCTCGTTCGACACGCGGCCGATAGGGGTGGGCGGGCTGCCAGTCCAGCCCAGTCGCTGTCACGGTCAGAGGGCGTGGAAACAGCACCGCAGGGAGCAGACGAGGATATAACTCCGCGGGGAGGAGGGGATATCACTTCAGGGAGAAGACGAGGATACAACTCACGAGGATACAGCTCCACGGGGAGGAGGGGATATCACTTCAGGGAGAAGACGAGGATACAACTCACGAGGATACAGCTCCACGGGGAGGAGGGGATATAACTTCAGGGAGAAGACGAGGATACAACTCACGAGGACACAGCTCCACAGGGAGCGGACGAGGATATAACTCCGCGGGGAGGAGGGGATATCACTTCAGGGGGAAGACGAGGATACAACTCACGAGGACACAGCTCCACAGGGAGCGGACGAGGATATAACTCCGCGGGGAGGAGGGGGATATCACTTCAGGGGGAAGACGAGGATACAGCTCCAAAGGGAAGAAGGGGATACAGGTCCACAGAGAAGACAAGAGTACAGCTTCACGTGCAGCCCCACAGGGGAAGATTGAGGGATAGCTCCCTGGGGAAGACAAGGATACAACTCCACGGGAAGACAGGAATACGGCTTCACGGAGAGGACAGAGGAACAGCCCCACAGGGAATATGGAGGGACAGTCCCACAGGGAAGATAGAGGGACAACTCCATGGATAACACGGGGACACAGCTCGGCAGATAATATATATTGCTCCATTGATAAGACGGGGATACAGACTACAGCTTCACGGGGAAGACGGGATATAAGTTCGGGATAATAAAATAGAGAGGCAGCTCCGTGGATAAGACGGGGAGATGGCTGCGCAGGGAAGACGAGGATACAGCTCCACAGAGAAGATAGAGGGACGTCTCCATGGGGAAGAAGGAGATACAGCTCCACGGGAAAGACGGGGATACAGTTCCAAGGGGAAGATGGGGATACAACTCACGAGGATACAGCTCCACTGGGAAGACGGGGGTAGGGAAAGAAGGGGATTCAGCTCCAAGGGAAAATAGTATGCAGCTTCGCAGAGAAGACAGAAATACAGCACGACCACGGGACCTTGGAAGAGCCGGGTGGACTGACGGGAGACACACATCTATCTTTGACTGAGTGACTCCTCTTCAAGTAAAGACAGTTGGACCTGAGCAGGGGTGCTGCACTACGGTTGGCAATATTATGCCTCATATGTCTTTGGTTCTGCAGTGGGTCCCGCACGAACCGTCACTGACAGACCCCGCCTCTGACCTTCTGACGGTCCACGGAGTGACCCGTGTGACCTCTGCTTGGTCTGATAATCTACAGCAGCCCAGCAGGCAGTGACCGCAACAGCGGCGGGTCAGTAACCATTCACTACGTCTCCCGCCTCGTCTCGCCCGCGCCAGCGTTCGATACGGAGCGGCCCATTGCTGATTTACCGAGTTAAGGCCTCTCAATCCTGTTGCAGCGACGTAGCCTGGCCCGCGGAGTGACCGGAACTGGGCGGATCGGTCCGGATCAGACCGGCGCCAGCACGGCTAGTCGGAGGCATCGGGTGGGAAAGGCACGGCAAATGGCCACGGATAGACTGTCTTTCCTGTCGTAAATACCTAGCCAATGCGCTGAATTAACTAATAAGCCAACGAGCATTATTATACGGGTGAAAGTTGTCAAACATTGCTTAGCATTTTTGTTTGAAGTAGGCATATTGGGCTAATCCGTAATAAGTAAAATGTAAAAAGATAAAATGATTAATCGATAACATATAGTGCCTACGTATCTGTCATCGATGTCTTGGGCTTTGTGTATTCCATCATTGAATAGCTGGTTCCTGAAAATATAATTGTGATCGACCACATCGATTTCTTTTCCATTTTATCATATCTACCAAATGGCCCGATATGGATAGTTCGGTAGATGGTGCCGACACTAATCTAACTAAAATCTCTGATCGCAGACAACACAACTACATAGGTACAGAAAAAGCTAGCTTATCTTTGAACCTTTCACAACAGAAAATGCAAGTAACATTTGTGAATTTTCTTCAAACGTAAATGACATAGCTTTTACGACATCAAAAGCACCGAATTCAGCGAATTATCGAGTGCCACTAATGCGATGTCATCATAAATTTAAGTTCATAAGGTTCTTTCGTCCAGCTGCTCATTCCCACGAAAACAAGAACAACGCGCACTTTGTGCCACGTCAAATGGAAACTCAAATTAGACGCATTAAAGGATTTTGCAAATGACATTAATGCTTGCAAATCAATAGTAGGACACTATAAAATATCGCCAGTCCTGTTCACAAAAGCTTCAAAGCTTCAATGCACTTCTCGATACTTGCATAGAGCTTTATTGAACAATTCCGCCCCACTAAGCCGAAACATTACCTACATATTATAGCAGTAGAGGGATAACTAGCCAGAGGAAAGAGAAGCAGATCAGTTATTTTCATATTCAAAGGTGAAAAGAGAAAGGAGTGGTTTCACTTACTGGTGACGGCGCTCATTGGGTTGAACATTCCGAACATTGCTGGCGTTTTGTGGCCGACGGTCGGCTGCCGGTAGCTTCACAGGTTCGCAGGGCGACTCGAGACGGTGCTGCTGTTGAGGTGCTGGCGGCCAGCAAAGGGCGGCCAGAAAGAGCTGTCTGGACTGGAATCGGTCGCAGAGGAAGATAGGAAAATGAAGTGGAACGAGAGGGTGAGTGGGCAAGACGCAGAGATGTGGTTCAAGAGAAAGGAGAGATAGGAGGCCGAAATGTGTCACTGCATCCTTTCCTCAAACCTGAAAGCAGAGGAAATGGCATGCGAGTGCAACTAGCCAGCATCCAAAATACTCAACGATAAGCCAACGAAGAGACGTGGTGTTTGCCGTCAAAGAAATATTCGAGCAAGTTTTTAACACCTCTCAAGTTTCCATGCTTATCTAGGTTCTCCAGATGTGTACGGTAATTAGTTAATAGTTATACCTAGTAAAAATATCCTGGACACTCAGGAACGAGCAATAATAATTGCGACCAATCAATAGCTTCGGTAATGTTATGATGTTATAAGCAAGCGCATACCTAAGCAATAGCATGTAGTTTATTGTACTTGTCGAACATATTTCTTGAAGAAAAGCAAGCTCCACTGAGAATGCTCCCGTTACCATTTAACCCTATTCCTGGCGGGCTCCGCCGGGACAAGAAACTGGCGGGGGGGGGGGGCCGATTCGGCCCCCCCTGAGATCTCGAGAACGAAGCAAGATAGCGACAAGCGGTAAACGGTATCGGATACGCACGGCCAAGATCTACAATTTTTACAAAGGTCATTTTCAGGTCAGGTCAAAGATGACGTCACAGGGGTCGAAAAAGTCAAAATGGCGGCGCTAGATATGGAGAGAGTTTTTCTCGAATAACTTTCGAATTAGTCAAGATAGGAACAAACTAAGGGCATCATCGTGATCCTCTCGTCAATCCGCATCGAATGATATATATGTTGACCTCGAAAGGTCAAGGTCAAAGGTTGACCTCAGGTCACGTGACCTCGAGGTCATCATGTATATCATTCGATGCGTCTTGACGAGCTGAACACAATGAGACCATCCACGCGTCTGTATCTTGTTCCTGTACGGAGTTATTGGCCAAAAACCTTTGGTGACCTTTGATGACGTCACATGACCTCACAGCTGCCCAACAGCAAAACAGACCTCAAGGTAGTGAAGGTTGATCGTATATGAAGTCATGTATGGTATATGGGGCCATTCCGACCCGTTTTAGTGGTAAAAACAGGGAGTTGATTTTTCCCCCATTGACTTAAAATGAGGAGGTCGCGAAATTGACCTGACCTTAGGTCACCGATATCAAAATTCCGAGATATACAAATTGCACATACTGGTACCCTAACTAAACCCTGAAGAGAAGAAATTGATCGGTCAAAAACTCTAGCTCTGGCGTGATTGCAAACTTTTCTGAGGTAGGGTCACCAAACCGCCTCTGGTGACCTGACCTGAGGTCAGATCAACTCAAAATTTTCAGACATGTTGCGTAGAAGCCTTTTAGGAAAAGTCAGAAAATTTGAGCTTCCTAGCTCAACGCGTTTGGGAGAAATAGCCAAAAAACCTCAGGGGGGGGCTCCTGAGGCCCCCCCCCCCCGCCAGGAATAGGGTTAAGATCTAGTTTAACTTTTATTTAACTCACAATGGTCACGACAAGAGCGTAAATCGTAAATCACGCTCAGCCTGGCTTTGACCTATTACATTGGATGATACATTACCCTCCACTTGAAGTGTTTTATTATGACCGATGATCACATATATACAGATGGGATTGTGTGTTTCTACAGCACTCATGCGAGTAATAGCGACCACGAGTGTATCTATTGCACGATTTCACCGTCCATATATGATATCGACGGAGCAGATAAGCTTAGTTTGATTACAATTTTACCGACTATAAGCCTGCCAAGTTTTGATCCGACAACAGACACTTTTTATTAACGCTGTACATTGCCTTAATTAATTGCTTGGCACGTCACGAAAAGTTAAGAGGATCGAAAGAGGCGTTTTCATGCATGCCTAAAAGCGATTAGGAACTGAGGAAAATTCCTATTAGATATCTCTACTTGCCAGGCCTTGATCAAACTTTTTTCATCCCCTTCAAAGAAAATGTTGCTAAGTCATAGAATGATGGTGTTTGTACATACTTCGTCGTCCCTACCGGTTGTGACACTACATGGCATGTAATGTCACAACTGGTCTGTCACGGTCACGGTCAAAGTTGACATTGTCAACTTTACCTGTGTTCAAAAATGTAAGTCTCTGGACCTACTGTATAATGAGGCTGAGGAATAGTATTTCCTGATCAAGGCGATTAACAGATTTTCAATACGGAAACAGTTCTTACGCTCTTTAATGCTCCCTTTATAGTGTAAATGCCTTATGAAAGCATGCATGAGCGCCCTAGCCGCAATCACCTCGTTGGTCGTTCTTGGTCAATAAGCTATTCTGGCACCACTATTACCAAAGCCAATAGTCATTTACCACCACAACCACCACCACCACCACCAGCCCTAACGGCACCACAGCAACCACCAGCAGCAACCCCCACCTTCCCTCTGCCTCCGCCGCTGCACTGTGCCCTTGACAGCCAGACGCGCGCCCCCAGCTGCCCGCCGCGCCACAAGTGTGTCCCAGTCTGTGTCTGTCACGGTCGGACGCCCCGCGCCCGTCGCAAGGTCGGAATGATCAGACCTGAATGCGGCCCCCAGAGGGGAGGGGAGGGGAGCGCCAGGGAGCACCGAGTGGCACCATACATCAGAGCTGGTCCGCCACGGCCGGCGGTGGGGGACGGGGCCACAATCTAACCAGCAATCGACGCGACGGAAAGGGAGGTGGGAACTGAGCAACAAAAGACGGCGGCAGAGGCGGAATGGGGATGGTGGAGGAAGGTGACCCAAGAATGATCTAGAAGTGAAAAATAGGTGAGCCATTCTCCGAAGACGATCTAGTTAGATAATCAAGAGGAAATTCAGGTGACACATGTGTCATAAATGATCCAGGTTTGCAGTTACTCGAAGGTGACTCAAAGTTGATTGAAAGGTAACCCAAGTTGGTTACTCAGAGGTAACCCAGGACAGAGGTAGCCTATTGGTACGTGACCCAAGAGTGACCCGAGACGACCGACGGCGTAACCGTTCCGTCGTTACGGTTGGAACCGTAACCGTTCCGTCGTTACGGCTCGAAACAGCGCGGTTTACGGGATGAAGTCGCTAGCTGGTGAAGCGAGTAACGCGACTCGCGACGGAAATGGATAGGTTGCGACGATAACAATAGCGTCGAACGACGATGTGACAGTCAATGATCGACACCCGCAGAACAGGGAAGTCGGATGGTGAGTTGTTCCGACTGGAGGTCTTCATTTCCGCTCAGTTCTGGGAAGCGGGAGCATCGGGTGTTTTGTGGAACCATTTCAATTTTGTCGACAGAGCGCGTCACGCCGCCCAATTCTCGCTAAGATGTCGTCGCATGAGCTGCAGCATCAGCCGGCAGATAGGATTACTGTGCAGATGATGAGCTGAATATTAGAAACCCTTCTCTGAGCTCGCTTCGAAATAGTCAGATGTATGCATCGATTCATAATGAAATAAAATGCATGCCGATGAATTGGTTTTGACAGGGTAGGTACTGCAGCTGCATCTAACTTGAAAAAGTACCCAGCATAAGTATGCATGTAGCTGCTCTCGCCGCCACCGTTAAACGGCGGCCGATAAGACGGTCATTCAAAAAACAATGACTGGTCATGGAATAGCTGACACTGTTAGCTTATAGAAAATTTCATCTTGCCCCAGTGATTGAGATTGATGATAGGCTAAACATTTTTGCATTGAATTTTGAGTTCATTTGTAATAAATGTTTACACTTTATACATAGACAAAATAACATTGGCCGATTCAGAAATGTGGTTGAGTAGTTGCTGATTAGTTGATTAGATGGTTGCGGGAGGACGATGCAATTATGTATTCTTGAATTTCAGACTCTGCGGGCGGGAGAGGCATTTGGAACAAATGCCATTATCTCTGGACCCACCAGAGTACGGGAATTTTGCTCTAAATATTTAGGTTTTGCGCCGTTCCGTATGTGTGCGCCTTCAACATTCTGACGGCATTAGAGACCGACTTTGTTGTGATAACGGCCGGGATTACCCATTCGATCGCCCACAGAAGCCAATAAGGGATTGTTTTCGGGACAAATTAGGTCGTAAACTGGCCTACATACTCTATTCGGGACCGAAGTGAAGTTAACTCAGGTGCAATCTGACCTAGCCCTAATATCCGGATGCACGTTCTCGGCAGAGTTCAATCGAGGATCAACGAGCTAGCAATGAAAGACAGCGCTATCCAATATCCACGGCTGTGTATGGGTGTTTTCTTGCGTGCTTCCGCAGATGTAATGGCATGCTTCTTAGATATGCTGCTCAGACATATGCCAGACTTCACTAACCTTCATAGATTCGTCGGATGAAGCTGAACATCTATTCACTGTATAGCAATGCCGAGCAGTAGGACTTGCCTATTATACATTTTCCAGAAATCTGCTTGAAAGTACCGACTTTTTCCTTATAATGCGTCAAGTATCGACTATCGTATACACATTCCGTCATCAGCTGACTTATATGTCTAAAGCCCGTGGCGGTGAAGACCGTACTTCTAGATTGTTCTTGCAGTGTTTTACATAGTTTCAGGTATACATATACTGCGTCTGGCGCACTTCATTTTTCATTCATTTTTCCGGTGTGAAATAATCGCGAAATGTTCACCCCGGTGTTCACGGGGTGAGGCCCAAGGAGCTCAAACACTGGAAAACGAATCGAGTAACTGCAGGTTTGTGTGTGAGATCTCATTGAATTGGTTCAACGTGTAATTGTTGAACACGGCTATAGCCCGGTTCGACACAAGACTGTGGAAGAGAAAAAGTGCCTCGACAGGGAGCAATAAAGATCAAAATGCAAAACAAATTATGAAGTTTACACTTAAGCATTGCTGCATTTTTTAAGGCTTCCATGTAGCGATTGTAAGTGACTTAACCCTATTAGGGGTAGGGGGGGGTTGTTTTCATCCACCCCTCAGGTTTTTCGGGAATATCTCCGAAACCGGTGAAGCTACGATGCTGAAATTTTCTGACTTTTCCTAAAACTAAATTGGGCACATTCTTTGAAAATTTCAAGTTCATACCTTTACCAGGGGCGGCTCCAGAGCACTGGGAATTGGGGGGTCCTATTCGTGAAGCGAGTCATTTGGGCGAAGATCACGATAATGATGTATTATAACTGTATACACCAGTTTTACGAACAGTGAATGAAAGGTATCATGTGATAACATATACAAAGTTATTGTGCATCCTCTTTTGACACGTTTTTGCTATAATAGGCGGATCCAGGCGTCCAAAAAGGGGGGTTATATCATCTCCCAACATAGGTGCCCTGACACCACCTATGCATGACCAATACAATTGTAGTCGTTCTCTCATAAGAAAATTGTAACATAACCAGACCATTGCCACCCTTTTTAGAAACAGTACCAACAAAAACCTTATTTACTATACTTTTTGTGTACCCCCAATCTCAATGCTCTGTATCCGCCTATGATTTTTGAAAATGCATATTTTTAGGATCCATGTGAATTCCTGGTTCATTCTCTATCGATCGGCAAAAGTTGCGTTAAGATTGGTTCAGAAACCTGGCCGTGATAAACAGTCTGAAATGTATCTGCAATTTGCCCGTTTTTACCCCCCTCTACCCCCCTATTGACATTTTTTTTAATTTTTATTTTTTAGAAATGTAGATCACGTTGAGCGAAATCGAATGCCGTTTGAATTTTGAAAATCGGCCCGTTAGATCTCGAGATATCAAGCGGGGGTCGTAAACAGCCCCCCCCCCCCTGCCACTAATAGGGGTAGCCAGGAGCCTGCCACTAATAGGGTTAACATTTCGTTTCCATCAGATAAATGATCCACATATGCTGTGGATTTTGAAATGATCTCATTGATTTAGTCAAAAACGGTCAAATGTTTATCCCGGCAGGCGGTGGGCCTACCAGCCACCTTCCGCGCGGTGGGGGGGGGGGGCACTTTTTTGCCCCCCCCCCCCCGTATCTCCGAAACTACTGGACGGATCCGGAACATTCAAACGGTGTTCGATAGCCCTGTCAAATTTGTCGAGGGAAACCAAATTTCATTGACCTCAGGGTCACCGATGACGTCACAGGTCAGATCAAAGATAAAATGTTTCACCGTTTACGGGGCTTCTAGGGAAAGCGCTATAACACCGAGTAAAACGCATTTTGTCGAAAATCAGCGATAAGGCGTCAGTTGTCTAGTAGGGTAGCCTGGGGCAAGACGCCCCAGATAATTTATTTTTCTGCATAACTTCTGTCCCACATCACCTAGAAGGCCAAATTTGTGCTCAATGCGCTCTTTGGACATTTTACTTTAAATTCCACTCCTCAAATTCATTCACTTATGATCAGACTCCTAGCTAGAAAGTGATTTGTAAAGCAACTGCAAATGGGGCATTTTGCCCCAACCCCAGGGCAAAACGCCCCACGACCTGGGGCAAGAAGCCCCATACTCTAGATTAAAGATTACACATGCTAGTTGACTTAAATCTTATATGAGAGGTCTGTTAGACCTTGGGAAGCATGGCACTGAAGTTAGCTTCTTCTATCCTATCAGGTGTTCAGCTATGACACTATTGTACGAGCAGGTTTTTCACCTGCCTCATAAGGCCAAATAATAAATTATTGCAATGGAAATGTTAACAAAATACTTCCTTTGCCATCCAGTTGCTGAGAAAAGTACATATAAATGCATAGAAACTTACTGTTAGCCAGCTACCGAACATTAGCAAGTGGGTAGTCCGAACAACACATGAGGTAAAACGCCTCAGGGGGCGTTTTGCCCCGCGACCTACTGGGGCGTTTTACCCCATCACGTAGTTCGGTCAGAGAACAACGCCTTGCACTCCAGCAAGGCATAATTTAACGCGAACCAACCCGGCATTATAAGCGTTAGATGAAGTTGCTCAAAATACATAAAAGTCGTTAACCTGATGTGGACCATAAAAGAACGCCATGATGCAAAAGCTGACAACAAAACATAAAAATCACTACAAAAACACATTTTTGGCTATATCTCCCTAAAGAGTCATCACAATTTCTTTCCAGTCTGCTCATATAATGATCATATAGTGCACGTTTTATAGAAGAGATGATGCTTCTCCAGAACCTTGCCAGTTCCGAGAAACATCGGTGAGGCGTTTTACCTCGGCGGGGCGACTTGCCCCGGTCTACCCTACATATGTTGCTATTAGAGGTCACTGGTCATACCAGGTCAGGTCACAGGTCAGGTCACCAAAAGGTCACCAAGGGTCACCACATGAGCCCAACTTTACTAAGGTTATGCAATGCATGTTTTATGGCCAGTTTTTCATTTCCAACTCAATGGTGTTGGTTACAAGACCATCAGGTACGGTTTAGGTCACTTTCTGGTGGAGGTCAGGTCAAGGTCAGGTCAAAAAAGGTCAAATTTCAAAGTTGATATTTTTGCATAAAATGGGTATTGATTCGATGCAGCTCGTCATGGGGAGTCTAATGGTGGTCTTTGTTTTGCGCTACGAGGTCTAGAATCGCTAAAAATTGAGTTTGAAAATTTGACGTCATCAATTTTGAACAGTTTTTTCGCTATAACTTGGCCAAAAAAGAGGTATCGATCTCAAATTTGGTATGTAGATAGAAAGCGGTGGGGGCTATCACATATATTCCGGTTTTTCGAAATTCAAAAAACTTTTTGGATTTTTTGGCTATTATATTCAAAAAATCTATTTTTTGATTTTTGGGGGTCAAAATAAAAAAAAATCGAAAATCCGAAATAGCAGTTTTGTAGCCCTTTTAATTCCACACCTTTTATGTCTGAAACATTTTTCTATATCTCTAAAGCTGTAGGCCTGACAGCTCTTCCCGCGAAACCTTTTTTTGGGTCGAAAATGGCAAAAATGACGTCACTCTGACGTCATTAGCGGCCAACCTATCATAGCCTTTGGAAAAAATTTTGGTCACCATGTGCGCTAGCTGCTCCCGGGAGGGTACTGAAAGTTTGGTGGCGATCGGCGCAGCGGTTCTCGAGATATATCGAAAAAACTAAAGGGGGGGGGGGGCAAAAAAATGCCCCCCCCCCCCACCGCCTGGAAGGTTATGATCCCAGTGGATTATCCGATAAAATCGCGTACGAGCAAGTTGAAACTGATCAGTGAGCTCACTCAACGGGTCCCTAATCGAAATCGATTGCAAAGACTTCAAGCTTTATTTTCTTCACACACTTCGGTACCAAGTACAGAGCCTATGTTGCTGAGCGGGCCGTCACCTGCCTGATACATTGAAGCCCAGCGACTGCACTGTGCTGCGCTGTGTATGTAACACCTACCTGCTCTGTACTGTGCCTGTTAGCACCTACCTGCACTATGCCATAGCCTGTTAGCACCTACCTGCTCTATGCTGCACCGGGTAGCACCTACCTGCTCCATCGCTGTGCCGAGTAGTACTGGCGCTCCGTAGCCGCGCTGGGCCGCCGGCTGCGTGAGAATACGGCGCAGTATCGATTGGACCGGCGCGAGGGCCCACCCGGCCCGCCGGCCCGCCCGGCTGGCGGCGGCCCTCCCCCATCGCCGCCTCAGACCGTCCCCAGCTGACCCAGCAGTGACCTTCCAACTGACCTAGCTGTGACCTGTCGGCTGACCCAGCTGTGACCTTCCAACTGACCCAGCTGTGACCTGTCGGCTGAACCAGAGTGCCTCCCATTTGATCCAGCATGACCCCAAAAGTGACTCTCGACTGACCCAGCAGTAAACTTTGAAATGATCAAGCAGTGACATTCTTCCGCATCTAAAGTAGTGATAGAGATTTCGGGGAGTGGCGGCAGTAATTTTTTAACTCTTTCAAAATCGTTAGCATGTACGCTTTTCCCACCTGATTCAATCGACCACTCTAACAACTAACCTTATGGAATTCTCCACAGTTGACCCTATGGACTTTCAGTTGACATTCCAATATTGGTGTCGGTCAGTGAAATTAGTGAGTTCAGTCTGGGCCAGCCTCCCTGATAAATGAGGTCAGTGAAGTCAGTGAGGTCAGTG
The DNA here is from genome assembly GCF_019059575.1 of Amphibalanus amphitrite. Lineage (NCBI taxonomy): Eukaryota > Metazoa > Arthropoda > Thecostraca > Balanomorpha > Balanidae > Amphibalanus > Amphibalanus amphitrite. The sequence goes on from NW_024881844.1 coordinate 184,994, forward strand.
AGATCAGTCAGCCCATCTTCGCTAGCCGCCCTGATCAATGAGGTCAAAGAGGTCACTGAGGTCAGTGAGGTCAGTGAGATCAATGAGGTCAGTGAGGTCAGTGACGTCAGTGACGTCAATGAGATCAGTGACGTCAATGAGGTCAGTGAGGTCAGTGAGATCAGCGAGGCCGGTGAGGTCAGTAAGGTCGGTGAGGTCAGTCAGCCTGTCTCGGCGGCCAACTGTCCTGCTCGCTCAGTGAGATCAGTGAGGTCGGTGAGGTCAGTGAGAAAAGTGAGGTCGGTGAGCTCGTCCTGTTAGCTGTTCATTGTACGCGTGGGTGGTCTGTAGATAGGGGGTCGATTCTCGCGACACCCACAGTTCCATATGTCAATCAGGGTCCGGCATTCCAAGTTTGTCTTATGCCCGATATGGATTCAGTTCAGACCAATGTGTCTGATGATCCAGGGGAATGTCGTACGGCTGAATTCGTTATTCATCACCAGCTTTTAAAAAAAGTATCTAGCGTCTAGCGTCTAACGGTAGTTTTTATGCTTAGTATTTACGCCGTAATACTGTTTCCAGAGAACAGTCAGTGACGGTTAGTGACCTGAGAGGGGACGGGAACGGGTTCGGGAGGGGCTGGCAGAGCTGGGGATGACCGAGATAGCTGGAGAGAGCCGGAGAAACGGGCCGGGGTGTGTCCGGGGAGGGACCCGGGTAGGGAATAGGGTGGAGGAGGCCTGTGGCTGGGATGGGGTGTCCGCGGGGGACCGGGGTTTAGGGACCGGGAGACGGGCACACAGCGGAGGTCTATGAGTTGTGACTGGGATGAGGTGTGCCCGGGGACGGGACCGGTGGCCGGGAGCAGGCGGGGAGATCTGTCACTGGGAAGGGGTGTATCCGGGAAGGGACCGGGGGAAGGGGTGTATCCGGGGAGGGACCGGGGGAAGGGGTGTGTCAGGGGAGGGACCGGGGGACCGTGGTGTATCTGGGGAGGGACCTGGGGTCAGAGACAGGGCGGGGGAGATCTGTGACGGGCGGCAGCATCTGTGACGGGCATTGACGACGAGGCGCTGCAACGGCGCATCGTCGTCGTGTAGACGCCATCGGGTGCTGGCAGTTTCCAAGAACTTTACGCACGTGCTGGACGGAAAATGCGCGCCCAAGCGGAAATGAAACTGCATTAACCCGCGCACCGACGGGGGTCTGCGCCAACTTGAACTTAGTACCGACGGGGGGGGGGGGCGGATGACCGCCCCCCCCCTGAGATCTCGAGAACGAAGCAAGATAGCGACAAGCGGTAAACGGCATCGGATACGCACGGACAAGGTCTACAATTTTTACTAAGGTCATTTTCAGGTCAGGTCAAAGATGACGTCACAGGGGTCGAAAAAGTCAAAATGGCGGCGCTAGATATGGAGAGGATTTTTCTCGAATAACTTTCGAAGTAGTCAAGATAGGAACAAACTAAGGGCATCATCGTGATCCTCTCGTCAATCCGCATCGAATGATATATATGTTGACCTCGAAAGGTCAAGGTCAAAGGTTGACCTCAGGTCACGTGACCTCGAGGTCATCATGTATATCATTCGATGCGTCTTGACGAGCTGAACACAATGAGACCATCCGCGCGGCTGTATCTTGTTCCTGTAAGGAGTTATTGGCAAAAAACCTTTGGTGACCTTTGATGACGTCACATGACCTTACAGCTGCCCAACAGCAAAACAGAGCTCAAGGTAGTGAAGGTTGATCGTATGTGAAGTCATGTATGGTATATGGGGCCATTCCGACCCGTTTTAGTGGTAAAAACAGGGAGTTGATTTTTCCCCCATTGACTTATAATGGGGAGGTCGCGAAATTGACCTGACCTTAGGTCACCGACATCAAAATTCCGAGATATACAAATTGTAGCTACTAATGACCTAATAACATCCTGCGACTTTCAAAGGCCTCAGACATCTACTGTAGCTCTGGCACGGTGACAAAGTTGCAAAAAAGTGACTTGAGGTTGGGTCATTCAAAGTGACCTGGTGACCTGACCTTTAACCCGCGCACCGACGGGGGTCTGCGCCAACTTAGTACCGACGGGGGGGGCGGATGACCGCCCCCCCTGAGATCTCGAGAACGAAGCAAGATAGCGACAAGCGGTAAACGGCATCGGATACGCACGGTCAAGATCTACAATTTTTACTAAGGTCATTTTCAGGTCAGGTCAAAGATGACGTCACAGGGGTCGAAAAAGTCAAAATGGCGGCGCTAAATATGGAGAGAGTTTTTCTCGAATAACTTTCGAATTAGTCAAGATAGGAACAAACTAAGGGCATCATCGTGATCCTCTCGTCAATCCGCATCGAATGATATATATGTTGACCTCGAAAGGTCAAGGTCAAAGGTTGACCTCAGGTCACGTGACCTCGAGGTCATCATGTATATCATTCGATGCGTCTTGACGAGCTGAACACAATGAGACCATCCACGCGTCTGTATCTTGTTCCTGTACGGAGTTATTGGCAAAAAACCTTTGGTGACCTTTGATGACGTCACATGACCTCACAGCTGCCCAACAGCAAAAGAGACCTCAAGGTAGTGAAGGTTGATCGTATATGAAGTCATGTATGGTATATGGGGCCATTCCGACCCGTTTTAGTGGTAAAAACAGGGAGTTGATTTTTCCCCCATTGACTTATAATGGGGAGGTCGCGAAATTGACCTGACCTTAGGTCACCGATATCAAAATTCCGAGATATACAAATTGTAGCTACTAATGACCTAATAACATCCTGCGACTTTCAAAGGCCTCCGACATCTACTGTAGCTCTGGCACGGTGACAAAGTTGCAAAAAAGTGACTTGAGGTTGGGTCATTCAAAGTGACCTGGTGACCTGACCTTGAAAGGTAGGAGGTTCAAACTTGCACACCATGTGTAAAATTGATAAGGGAATAGTCATACCAAATTTCGCGGCGCTACGCGCCGCGGTTTTTCCGCTATTCGCGAAAAACCTCAGGGGGGGGGGCGGATATCCGCCCCCCCCGTCGGTGCGCGGGTTAAGGAACGGAGAAGCGGTTTGTTCAACTGGCTTGGTTCCAATCAAGATACATACGACCGTAGGCTCAAGGCTGGATGATTCAATTCGTTTACACAGCAATGCAGCTACTGCAATCAGGGGCGTGAGAACTACTTTCAGACTGGGGGATGGGGGGGGGGGGGCACACCATTATAGAGATCAACCTAGGGTACCCCCAAATCTAGTTTTCTCACCGGTGTTAGGCCACTTATTTTTCATCCCTTGGCTTTTTCAACAAAAAAGAAAAATGCAAAAATGCGCGATATTCCGTCATAAAGTTGTGGGAGCACTGTCCCCACGGCCCCAGAGTTGGGGGGGGGGGGGCAGGCTGCCCCCACTGCCCCCCGTTCCCGCGCCTATTGCAATACCAGATGGAAAATAGAAATACTGCACGGTGCTGGTCATTGTCATCAAAATAACCATCAGATATATGAGGCACAAAATGGAGTAGGAGCCAATGATTTACAACTCACCGTAGCCACTTTGATCTATGGGTGGAAAATTTAGTGGGGGATCAATGCGTCATGCGAGCGCCGGCCTTTGATCTGTAACGCTCCTGCAGTCTGGAGACCACCTGGAAAACATTGTGAAATGGCCGCAACAATGAATGAAAATAAAATACAGACCAGCGAAAGTGAAATCGATGGCACGTCCTCCGCTAGACCACCTCGATGGCTGTCTGCCAAGCGAACAAAATAAAACAGCTGTTATATAAGCCACAAAGGGACCGTCTCGAACAGATACCTGCAATATGGCCGGCCGCAATTAAGTCGCATCTGCTGTATCCTGGAGAGACAGGAAGAAGCGATCCTCGCAAAGGAGTCAACGCCCCTTTACTGCGCCACAGAATGCATGCCAAAATGACACAAACAGTGATGCATGGTTGTATTATAAAATTACGCCGATGAGGCCGGTACCTATTATACCGTCTAAGTCGACGGCCAGTCTGTTTATGGCCTCAAGTCTGCGCTGCCTCACGCGATCGAGAAATCATGAGTCGCTTTAATCGCTCAGCGCTCCCCGGAGAACGAGGCTACTAAACCGGCCGATCGGTGGCGTTGAGCTCAGCCACCACGCCGGCCGGCGGGGCCACCGCTGCCCCTGGCGTGTCTGTCCCGTATTACCCAGCGTGCCCCGGGGCAAATCGTTAGCGGACCCGCACGCGGCGCCCGAGATACGGCGTCAAAGCCTGACAGTGGCCGGCATCGTTACCCAAAGCCGTCGTCGAAAGCCGGATGTACAGCTATCTGATAGCAAGGCTTTGGCGTTGTTCGGCAAATGTAAGCCTCGGTGACAAATTGCCATGGCGATGTCTGGTGACACTGGACAGAGGACACCATTTAGGCTGGAGACTTCCAGTTTGCGGTTAACTCGCGTTTATTTTGGTGGCTAACTTCCTTACACGCGTGTAGCTGCCCACCAACTTTTACCCGGGGACTTCCATCCGCGGTTAACTGGTGGGTAGCTACACGCGTGTAAATATTTAAATGCCGACTTACACGCCAGTTTAAAGGGCTTCCCGATCAGCTGATCGGGATGCGGCGATCAGCTGGTCCAATGAACAAGTGCGTAATTCCGTTATTTATGGGACCGGTGGCCCCCAATCAGCGTTTTTACACATGCAATGAGTACAGCCGTAACAATGGGATGTGGTGATGCATTAACCTAACCAGAACAGCGTTTGAAGCCGTGCCAATCAGCATCAATAATGCTAATCGCCTTGTGTTATTTCACTCTGTATGGCCGACCGCCAGTCTGCTGCATGATCTTGCAACAGCCGTATCTCAGATTACTCGTCTGCCCTCGTCGGTTCGTCTCCGTCACCCCCCGTCCTCACCCCCGCCCCGTCACTTCACCGGTGAGGCGTCGTCGGTGTCCAAGTCAATGCCACACAAATGACGATTATCACCGAGTGATCAGTTTAATATGTGCGTGTCGCGGGGGTGGCTGACGTTCCAACGGCGCAGGATCCGGTCTACCACCAGTGCCCATTTGCTGCCGTTAAAACCGCTAATGGTTTTTTTTGGCCGTCCTTTTCATATCTCTCCAGAGCCGTGTCAGCTGTTTCTAGTCCCATTTTTCTTCTGACCTTGCATTACAGGCTGTAACAATGTTCTTCCAAGACCGTTTTCGTTCTTCATTACTCCTTCCATCGTGTCGCTTATTTTCGATGACTTTTACTTCAGTCTTCATGACATCGGCTAACAAATGCATGTCTCTACTACTGAAATTTCTGCTCCTCTTCTTCCTGTCCATGGTTGTTGACACCGGACACTCGTATTGCTTCCACTGAGCTGGTCCTCGCCCCAGTGACACGTAACGCGAAGTGCGACGACAGGGGCCCGACACTAGCCGGCTGGCTCGACGATCACATTATTTCGGATGCGATACGAATCCCATCTCACTATCCCGAAGATTACGAAATAGCAGCTGGTGGCAAGGAGATAGGTGCGATGCGATGGAAATAGACTAATACCTCCGTATTTGAATATTTGAGTCCTACATCCTCAATTCTGTCAACTCAAATATTGCTCTGATTACTCATGTATGACTTGTTGAAAACATCTGGATACTTGCAGTGATGAAATACGTAATTTGTAACCCCTCAACAAGCACAGAGGTCAGTTTAACCAACAGAAAAATAGCCGCCTGGCGGAATTTTTTACCTAAAGACCGTTTCACATACGGAGTGTAAACGCGATAAGCACGTAAGCGGATAGGGCTTTACCGCTCTCGATCCGTATGTGAATCGGCCTTTAGGCGAAAAATTCCGCCAGGCGGCTATTTTGCTGTTGGTAAAACTGGCCTCAGTACTATGTACGAGTATGAAAAGGTGACCTCAAATTCGTCTAATCTTAGCAGCCGAACGGCTAGGCCGAACTGGCTGAAAAAGCCAGAACTAGATGATTGCACTATTGTCTATCACTTGCACATAAAATTTGCACAGAAATAAACTTTAAAAACCCCCTAAGGACCCAAAAAAGCACCACCGAAAAGATACCCGCGAACTTAATACATGGGGTGGCTCGCGCGTAAGTTCGTTCGTTAACTTAGCGAACAAACTATTTACCCGCAGATGGAAGTCTCCGGGCAAAGTTACCCGCCGACTTAAACGCGAGATAAACGCCAACTTACCCGCAAACCACTTACACGCGACTTACCCGCGTGTGGAAGTCTCCAGCCTTAATGTGTTTAGAGCGTACACATCGTACACATATGTCCTTGACTGCTGTTTTATCGCATCGCAAACGATACGATAGCCTTTCTACGAGTTGTTAAGATTTACAATTAGTGAACAGAATGAGCTTCTAATTCTAAGCACTAAATAATGGACCTTGCGCTCATCGGGTCGGGTATCATATGCCAGATTTAAAATAAAGACGCAGCGATGCATCACCTTTTCTATTACTTAATCTTCTAGTTGGTTCATGCGACGAAGCAGGATAAAAAATTGATAGTGCTCGGAGGCATCTGTACCTATAGGCCTAGACCGAAGTGTGGGGTTTGGAGTACTTACCTAAACGGCTGCCATTTCATTTGTGCTAACAAGTAGCTACTACACACATTGCTTACACTATATTCCAGTCAATACAAAATATATGGAACCTTAAGTGCTCGCGCAAGTGCACTTTCACTTGTGCTAAGGCGGGACGACGCACGAAATGGGTGCCTTGCTCGGCAGCTCGCGTTACCACCGCTAGATGGCAGGGCTATCGTACGCCTGGAACGATGCTGCACCGCAAAGCATGGCCTCGCTAGCGCACGGCTCCGGAGTCCGGTGGCTTCAGCGTCAGACTCGGTGTTCCTGTGCCTTGACCTGTGTAGTGCAACCATTGCAGCGGTGCAGTGATAGTGTGACGCGTGGTGCTGTTGGGGGGAGCTGTCGTTGCGCGCCGTGCCAGCTGATGCGGCTGATGCAGCAACTGATGAGCCACTGGTGGCGCATCAGCGGAGTGGATGATGTCGGATGACTGTGAATGTGATAAGGTGATCTGAGTGTAATAAATGTATATTTAAAAAAAGACTCGGTGTTCCGTAGCCTACACCCTTCGCCGACCAGATGCTGCAGGAGTCGGCGAGGAGACCTGGGCTGGGTGGGAATGGCTTAAAAAAAAACTATTATATTATATAGGTTTTATTTTGCTATGCATAGGCAGCATGAATCTATTCTCATGGATTCATGTTATCTAATTATGTGTCAAATCATGTCTGAAAATCTGCAGGTGTATGGCGATCTAGTTTCGCTAAAAGCCCGGACTTAATTTCACTAGATGGATCAGGTGTTGCAATACCCGCTGAAAGGATTACAGTACACATGCAATAACTTCAGACTAGCACAACCCTTTGAATCTAAAACCACCACACGGGTCATTCAGCGAAATGGTCTAAACTAAGTACGTACTTAACAGCTTAGTCTTGATAGCAATGCATTACAATTCTCACGAATTAACATGACAAATTTACCACGACTGTGCAAGGCGAAAACAGCCCTTCCACAAGCCTCTTAAAAACTTTTCTACGGTGAACATAAATTACGTTGGCTATTGACTTTCTCCAATCGAAGGTACGGATATTCTAGCCCAATGCCCCAGTGACTTCCAGTTCTGCACGGTTATTGTGCCTTACATGGCCTTACATAAAACATTTTAAACATACCTATTGGTGGTGGTGCCACGCATGCCTAGCTTTGTCAGGATGCTGCTCCTAATGCATTGACATTATCGAGCATTACAACAAAAATAGGAGCACCGAACAGCTCTAGCGTAATTATGCCTCCTTAAAAACAGTTGCTTAAGTTCGAAACATATTTTCAAACTTTTCGCGCTCGTTCAGTTCACCCTATGAAATGATAATAATTCAATGTCGTGAGACACAAAGATGGCACTCTATTAAACGGGTTTGGTGGTGGGCAGCTGGGCCATACATCAAATGCCTTCATCTCCACACATTAATCACTCTGGCCTTTAATGAAAGAGGGGCTGCCCAAGACGTTGCGCGCCGGCGCCCGCTGGCGTGCCCCGCATCGTTAGTCGTTATTGGCTCGCGGTCGGGCCGGCGTTTCATCGAGTGCAGGTATTCGCAATTAGCGACGCTGGTATAACGAGCCCCGACAGCCGAGTTTTGTAAGCCAAGCGCGATGTCTAACATTAGCCTGACCTTGGGAGTTGCAAATGAAGTGTCTGGACGAGTTCCAGAAAAGTTTGCGACAGACATGGTGGTGTACCTAGTTGTAATCGTGATTCCAAATTAGAGCTGGTGTTATATTACATGCAGCGTCACGGGCTCGTTGATATGGTCAACCATCAACATGGATGCAACTTCACCTTATGTATAATCCATGTGAACTTCAATTTGGCGGGAATGTACCAATTAGCAACTTTATCACTAATGATAGTTATATGAGAGAGCGTTGAGCATGAATACGTCACTTATCACTGTACCTATCGGCCGTCATGGAGATTATTTAATGGAGAACCATTATCAGTCTGATGTTACTTAGCGTGTGTATGTTTAAGTATGTGCATGTTTGTATGCTAGGAGTTACCAACAATACAATCCAAGCACCCAACATATCAATGATATCTACCATCTTTAATAGTTTATAACAGCACTCGAATACAACCGAAAAGACTTTCAAATGTTGACAAGCCGTGAACCAAACTTTTGATCTTCGTCCGTTTTGATCTTTGATCCCAGCCGCTAAAGAAGGGGAAAGGCGGGGGTCCATTGGACCTCCAGCCGTTTGACCCCTGATCGAGCTAGGGTTTCACGAGACAACGAGTATGTTGCCCGTGACGAGAGAAAGCCGATGATAACCACAAAGCTGATGTTATTATAGGGCTTGTCGGGTCCTGATTTCAAATTTCATGTTAGTTTTGATCAAACATGATGTATTTATGCAGTTTGGATAGATCGGGTCAGGTCAGGTCAGATCAGATCAACCAGTAGACATCCCATCGGCTACCTTATGCGTTAACTACCCCTGTCAGCTTTGCAACATGCTGCAGAGGCGCCAAAACTATAAGTTCTCAAATCTTCAAATTAGGTGCTCATTTCGGAAATCAGCTCTAAAACTGGAAAATTGTGAACCGAGCCCAAACTAGAAGTTCTCAAATCTTCCAAGAGGTGCTTGATTCGAAATCAGCTCTAAAACTAAAAAAATATGAAACTCGAAAATTTCAACCGAGTTCATCTAAGGTCAATGACCTTGACCTGACCTTTACATGACTGTGACACCTACCACGCAACCGGTCACGCAACTGAAAACTCCCCCGCCTGTGCGACAGCGACTATTCAGTAATCAGAGATCACACACGAATAAGTCACTGCTCATCACCCATCGCCGCCTCTGCCTTTGCCGTCGGTGCCGCCCCTTTGGTTTTACCGTCTCGCCCCTTTGGCTTTGCCGTGCCGCCGCTTTGCCGTTGCAGGGCGCCTCCGCCGCCTCCTCCCGGTCTCCCTGGTGCCACTCTGACCACTGCGATCAATAGAATTTGGCGGCCCTCCAAGCGACCAGCGGCGGCCCCACTCTGTATGAGCTCCGAATCCGATCCAGCCATTAACGCCGGCCGGCTGTGTCCCCAATGGCGGGGCATCTGCGAACCCACCGGCCCCCGTCCCGGCACCCCAGGCGCCGACAGTGGCTCCTCCCTCCCCAATTCCGTCCCTTCATATCCCAAGGCTCACCCAATCCTGGCTTTCAGGGCCAGCTTAAATGCTGCCATTATTATGGGTCAGCTTTCCCGGTTATAGGGTTGGCCGGGCTATCTTTGCGCGATATGATGGCAGCTAGAAAACGCCCGGCATACGGAGTCTTCATATGGTGACGCAATGAACTCCTTACCCGGCCGATTTCATAAAAATATCAGACGGAGAGAGAAGCACGAGACGGTCGGCAGAGCGAAATATCTGGCGGAACGAGAGAGCAAAAGTACCATAGAGTTAAACGGCGCAAGATAACGAAATGAAAAATGAAGGAACGAAGAACGAATGTTAGACCATAAGCGAAGCGAGGCCGATATCGAAAATATGAAGAGAAAGAAAGGAAAATGAGAAAAGAAGAGAGAGGCAGAGAGCCAACGAAAGATAATAGATAAGAGAGAGAGAGAGAGAGAGAGAGAGAGAGAGAGAGAGAGAGAGAGAGAGATAGAGATAGAGATAGAGATAGAGAGAGAGAGAGAGAGAGAGAGAGAGAGAGAGAGAGAGAGAGAGAGAGAGAGAGAGAGAGAGAGAGAGAGAGAGAGAGAGAGAGAGAGAGAGAGAGAGAGAGAGAGAGAGAGAGAGAGAGAGAGAGAGAGAGAGAGAGAGAGAGAGAGAGAGAGAGAGAGAGAGAGAGAGAGAGAGAGAACGTGCGAAAGAGACTTATACTCCATGGTACTCCTTGCATTCTACACCATGCACATTGCATGCAACATGAAGATTACCTACAGTTGACGAACTGGATGGAACTAAATCATCAAGCGCCCGATCGCGCTATCTACAGCAGTGCGGGCCGAGGTCGCTGCGGATCGCTCTGACATGCACAGCCGGCCCACCACTACAGGGCCATTGATCAGGACCAGACAAAGGGCCGGCACCGGCACAACCATGATCGATGTGTGACGGGCGCCGCGAGCTGTGTGCCATGGAGTACCTATCGAGGGCGCAGACCGACAATGTCACTGACGGCAAGTGATTTTCACGGGAGCTTACCGGGACAATGCCGCCCAAAGTCAAAATTGGACCGTTGACCAGCCAACTATTCTGCTGAATGCTGTTCGATAGGTTAGACTCGAGACTAGTTGGGTTAGACTCGAGATGACCCTGAATCTGAAAAGCTTGCGCCGATGCATCGCTCGCCACTGCTATCGGTTTTCCGCGTGCCGAGACCGGTGGCGTAGGTGGTAAGACTCCTCCAAGACAAGACGGGCTGATAACGTGTTGGCCAATAGCCGACATTCAGCCGAATTCCTTCTTTCCTCACGAGTTCATTTTTATGCTCATATCACCGCCTCACAAACTCCTTTCGGCAATCAAATGCCCATCACCCTGGGAGCAATTCCCATGTATTTGATTTCCATCTACGTTCCAATGGTCGCGGGAACTCGGCCGGTTATTCCGAACATAGTCTGATCCAGCCATGCCACAAGATCGCTTTCATTTCCGTTACCACGAAATAAAGCCTGATAGACTGAGCGACTGAGCGTATCCGCGGCAATAAAGCCTGATTGTCCGGGCGACCCCCGCGGCCCGTCTACGATCGGTCGGCAGCTCGGCTGGTCTCAGCTGACTGTCCGCGCGCCGCGCAGCGGTCCACATCATTCCGCGCAGCGCAGTCCGCCCCGCAGTCCGCGCGGACCGGCGGCGGCCGCCCGTGCAGGGGCTTACCTGACTGGCCGGCCGCCGTCCCTGCAGCCGCCAAACCTCATCGTAACCAAATCCGAGATGAGCTTTCTGGAACCACGCACGCCAACCCACAATGTTGATGTTGCTATTGATTCAGGCAGCCGGAAAAACAAACGGTGCGGGGCTGCTATCTAGGCGCCACAACGCGAACTTCAGGTGCAGCCCTGCCCCAGGGTTGAGCTTAGCTTAGCATTTGAAGCGTTCGCCAAAATTTGCCAGAAATAGCTATCGATGCAATTGTCCTACAGTAATTTTAGAAAGGTTGTTCACGTTAATATGGGCTGGAACGTTGCGTTACAGAATAACTCAATTTTAAAGTCAACTATTTATACATTCATCAACAGGAGACGGTGCCACGAAAACTCTTACGCAACCCCAGGAACTAAAACGAATCGCAAATCTAAAACACTCACAAACATCTCCATGACTTCATTCCAGGACCTCAATTTCCTGCACCACGACCACATATCTTCCATCTATTTCCGCTTTCCCTTCTTCTTTTTGGCCATGGCCTCCTCGTCGTACTCCTCCCCGGTGTAGAGTTTGTAGAGCAGCGGTAGCGGCGCGGCCATCCTCAGAGGCAGGTAGCCCGGCGGACGCAGCTGCGTGGCCGCATCGTGCGTGCGCTCCTCCACCGGCGACGCGCTGCCCTTCTTACCCTTCTTCGGCTTCTTCTGCTTTGGCGATTTCTTCTTGGCGGCCTTGCGGTCGGGCGGCGGCTCGGGCGAGGGCAGCCGCAGCGTCAGCGGTCGGTTGATCTTCCACTCGAGCCGGTAGGGCGCCTCGATCCGGGGCCGCAGCAGCAGCTGCGACACGAACGAGTGGCTGAATCTGACGGGCGCAGAACAAAGCCGTTACTTGAAGCTATCTATAGACACATATTCATCACAAAGTCACAGTTTGAGCATGCAAAACATGAGCTACACGCGCTAGGATTTGTCCTTAAGATTGGCCTACAGTCTTCAAGCTTACAATCGTCACCATGTCAGGCGCGTTGCGTACATTTTAGTGAGGTACTCGCGCAGGTTGGAGAGCTGCTGGTGCGTGAGGAGCGGCTTGTTGGGGTTCGGCCACTCCTCCAGCTGCCTCATCAGGTAGCGGACGCCGCCCGTCTGACCGCCGAACTCGGCTTCGTACTCGCCTGGCGCACCGCACCGCCGACAGAGGTCAGTACCGAGTCAGGGCAGCGGAGAATTCAATAGAGTTGGGACCGATAATGGTCGCTGGTGAGTGGTGGGTTACAGCGGCAGAAGTCATCAAAGGAACGGGGCGACCAGAGGTAAACAGGACTGGCGAAGGTTGGATCTACCCTGCTGGCGGCAGGAAGGCAGAGTCAGGACTCAGGATGGCACGGCTCGCCGGCGGCTCCCGCTGTCCAATGGTTATGCCAGTAGATCCTCAAGATGTTTCGCAAAGCGATTTTATTTTTGTGTGTATGGACAATGACCGCGTCAGAGCGAGTAATCGGGAAGAAAGTCTACGCAGCGCGCACGTATGACGCGTGTCTGCACCGTTGTCAGAGCAACCAGTACCTCTGTGGCAGGCCAGGGCGAACTTCATTGCCGTAATGGACATGCCGAGCTGCCTGGCCGTGTACTTCACCGGCTCGCCGCCAGGCGGCAGCACGGGCGAGGTGCCCATCAGCTCCATGACGCCGTTGGTGAAGTAGTCGGCCTCCCACTGTTTGATCCAGTCGTGGCTGGGATGGGGCAGCTTCAGGTAGTTGGCCACGGTCCTGTGAGGCAGAATGCTTTGTTAGAAAAGTAATATAGCGACATTTAAACTTTTTTATCACGACATACCGTAACATCGATAATGCTCATAGAAGCTAACCGTGAAACAAGCCGACATCGTGCCTAACTTCAGCTCAATGTCTGCCACATAATCATCACGGCCGCCAGGTCGGAACCGACTTATTTTATCACGCAAGCCATCAAAATTGTAAGTGATTTTGAATCTTCGAAAAAGCAAACATGACCGAAGACCTGCATGACCCAAGTACTTCGTGACCGAGATACGGAACCTTTACGGAAACACGAAAGCTTCCATGACTTCCACTTACTGTGCTATGTCAGCGGGGGCCTCTTGCTGGAGGAGGATGGTGGCCTGCGCCTCGTCAACGATGCTGTTCTTGGAGAGGGTCGACCTGATGAACTCGTCGAGCCGGTTCTTGTCCGCCGTCGGAGACGAGCGGCGCTGAGGCATCCTGACTTTTCCGTCTCCGCTGTTGACGATACGGCATCCAGTGGTACTCCGGTAGATCCCTGGTCAGGGATAGTCACTTCCAAAACAAAATTATTACGGTTAACCAGCCAGTCTTTTACACCCTTTGCCTACCAGACTGGCAACAGCCCTGCAAGATGTCCAAAGGACTTGGCCGTCTGTCTTCCACACCACGTTCCACACCAATAATCACCCAAGGCCATATAAGTTTAATCACCGAAACACGTCACGCACGTCGCCACACATTCACATTCCTTGTGCCTCGCCGATTCCCACGACACCACACGACACCCCCGAAAAGTGAAGAAGCACGTGAATACTCCAGAGAGCCTCTTCTACCAGCTTCCAGGAATATGCATAGTTTGCACAGCAGACGTTTTATGCTCAAAGTTGAAGGTTCACGCAGACCCGAATATACTAGTATTTACCAAATATAAGTCACAATCATCTCAAATTTTATGAAGACGACTGCAAAGATGACATATGCGTTATAGTCTCCCGATGGATATTAGCATCGCATAAACCTGACTGTTAAGTATATTCATTAGCCGCGAACTTCCACTCCATCTGCCCTTCACAATATTATCAACGTGCCGGGTATAATATCAAACTAAGAATCCCCACCGCTCCATTTCCAAATCCGACTGTCCATTTCCAGCGACATCAGCAGTCACACAGCGCGTGTCTTTGAACACTTTTATTGGCAATTATTAACGTCTGTTGACGTTAACTGCGGACGGCCATCCGACATATACTCGGCTCAAAGGGGCTGCGACTCGGCCAGTCGAGGGAGACCCCCCCCCCCCTCACGACGGTCGCCGCGACACTCTGGTATGGTGATCACCCGGTCTGCCCGATACGATACCCATTCAGTCTCCTCATAGTCGCCTTCGACGACGCACGGTGCGCCAATGCTCGTCATAGAGCCAAGAGGACTCACTCGTCAGTCGGCGGATCAGAAAACCGCGCAGTGGCCAGCTGCCTGCCGGCCGGAGGCGGTTAACGATAAATACAAACACTGTCGGCCCCAGGCCCACCGCTGTCTTCGTCAGACCGACTCGGCCCAACACTGGCGGCAGGCGCGCACGGTTAAAGCATTGTCTCGACAACAGATTAAAGTAGTAAGGCCGGCCCGGCGGCGCCGGCACGTATCACACTCAATAGACACCGCTGCGTGGACCCAGTCATTCCCATATCACCCGGTAGGTAGTCGGCCGGCACTCCCTCGCCGCCGTCCGGCGCGGTGCGCTCAGATCTGTGTCCCTGACGGCGGCGGCGGCCGGCGGTGAGCGTGTCACGGGCCCGCGTCCCGCCGGCGGCCCGGCCGGGGTCACACCCGCTCCCGGTAGCTCTCCATCATCGAGTACCGCTGCAGGCCGAGCAGCTGCAACAGCGGCGGCGGAGCGGAGCCGTCAGCCGAGCGCAGAGCACTCAACGGCCTCATAGGCTCTCCAATTCCATACCATCCGCAGTAACAGGGGAGATTTTGTTTATCCCACAGTCTCGAGAGGAAAAAGGGAATTAGCCAATGACACCATGGCACTACAGACACACTATTTGTCAAAGACGTCCGACAAATGCAGATATACGTCAATTCAGTACAATTTTTCGTTCCATTCATGCTTCTTCACACCTAATATTCACTTACTAGTTAGAGTTGTCCATGACACCAAGATACCCCTCTCGCTCACCTGTAGTGCTGAGCTCTGGCTGTAGTAGACAATGGCTCCCACCAGGTTCACGGCCGCTGCTAACGCGAAAACGGGGAACCACCGGCCCTGGGAAGCCGTCACTAGGTCGGCCGTCACCGGGCCGCACAGAATGCCCGGGATCGTGGCCTGAGGGAGGTCACAGGTCATGGGTCATGGGCACGAGTTATGGATCATGAATTACAAGCCAGGGCTCCAGTTTATGGGTCAATTGCTCAGTGACAAGCATTGCGTAGTCCTGCTTGAAAGGTCATGAGGCAGAGACTATTACAGCGATAAGTGGTAGTTACTCTTGCAGTGCTGTGCAACTGTGCAAAATCAAAATCAGGATACAGGCACCCGCCCACCTTCCCCTGTATCCGTATTCCGTATCTCCTCCTCCGTATCCCTTGTCTCTGTCTACGTATCTCCGTCCTCACCAGGGTGTTTGAGATGGCGAACGTGACCCCGGCGTGGTTGGGCGCCACCTCGGCGTGGTTGCTCAGGTGGCCGGCCGAGTTGAACGCGCAGAAGCCCATCACTATCGACACCAGCCTGCCGGCAGACGGGTATCCCGTCAGAGGCGACGCATAAAACACGAGCGGTATCACAACGTTAGACACAACTCGGCACTTTTGTGAATACCGTCCAGCGAAAAGAGATGCCATCATTTATCACAATCCACATCAGGCCACCATTCGCTGTTGATTGCAATATCGACAAATAAAGCTTATCATCGCTCAGTGCAACCAACGAGACCGTCATCCCGGGGCAAAACTAACCCAATCACTGAAAACGTAAATACACTACCCTCTCCCACCCCGGAACTCGTCGTCCCCACTTTGCTCTGCCCCTCGCCCCCCGCTCCGACTCACAGCAGCGCCGCCGGCAGGTTTGTAACGGCACAGAAGAGCAGCAGGAACACGGCCGGCCCCACCAGGCCGACGGTGGTCATCAGACGGCGTACCGACAGCACCGTCCACTGCTTCTTGGTGATGAGACGGTCGGCCAGGTGACCGGCCGCTGGGGGAGGGGTATGGTGGGGTCAGACGGCCGGCCGGCGGGTCAGGAGCGGTGTGGAAAGTGGGTCGTTAAGGAGGGTATAGATAAGGCAGGGCAGGGTTCATGGCGATGATACGGCGATTTGTCACGAATGAACTATAGTCTGACAAACCTGAGAAAGAACACTTTTGATCACTTGAAATGTATGGCTCAGAGACATTTGTGTGAAAAGCTGTGAGAAAAAATAGGTCCTCACAGTGTAAATGCACATGCAGCAATGGCCGTTGCACTTTAAATCCGTTCTTTCTTCGGTTTGTCAAACTAAAGATGTCGTCACGAGGAATATGCTCGTAAAACGCGTTCCTTCGAGCAAATTCATGGCCTAAAAGGTGAAGTAAAAGGTAAAAGGTGTGAAGCAAAGGGTAATGGAGCTATAAATAAATGAAGCATTCTTTCACAAAATCAGTGGGCCTGCTACATTGCATCTTCAGTGGTTTTTAGTCTTTATCCATGTTTCCACCCTTCCCCGCACAAAAAGCGACCCTACGCCCGGCCGCCCGTACCGACTCCGATGACCGAGTTGACGATGTAGGGCACCGCCGTCAGGCTGATGGACTCCGTGTTGGCTCCCAGCGTGCGCGACAGGTAGGTGGGTAGCCAGTGCATGATGATGTAGTTGCTCCAGTTCATGGCGAAGTGGGCGATGTAGATGGCCCAGAGCGGCCAGTGACTGACAAACTCGGCCCATCGCACCTTGGCCGCTCCCGACTGTCAAAAGAGCGGGCAAGGATCAGGGCCGGCTGACACAGGAGTTCAATCAGTCAGACCAAATAGATGGCATGATACGCGTATTAACTGAACTTTGAGTGCATCGCTAAGTGGATATAAATGGTAAAATGGTAGTCAGTCGGCAACCTTGATGGAGAAAAAAACGACTGATTCATTGCTCCGACAATCGATATGGTGTCGATATGGTGTCGATTGCTCCACCGCAAAGAAAACGATACCTACACAGCATTATCTTATCTAGGAAACCGTCAATGCGTATCTGCAGTGCACAGCGCATTACACACAACGTACTTCACTCATTCAAAACGGACAGCACTTAGAGCAACTAATTCTAGGGTCCCAGCACTGATATTTTCTCGAGCACCGCTCTATCTGAAACATGACCCAGTACACGCGACGAGTGCGGACCTTTGCTGCCGATCACTCACCCTTGACATGAAGCCCTCGCTCTCGGCATCTCCCGTGTCGGGGTAGAGCAGACACCAGAGCGGCAGCCAGGCCAGGCCGAGCAGGCCCAGTAGGATAAACGACGTCCTCCAGGGCAGGTGGGGGCACAGCTGCCGGGGCGAGAGGCGTGATCAGCGGGGTCAACACAGGGGTTCGCTACCAGAGGATACCAAACGAGGGAAGACACAGTTGCTAGAGAGGTCCACACAAGGATACAATCATCAGGAAACACTGCATGGAAGAGCGAGGATCGGCTAGCGCACACCTGGCGTCGGCGAGGGATTGGGCGGTACCCAGTGATCAGTACTAACAGGTAGGCACATAGAAACGACAGAAAGAACCGATCTGTATGCACTGATAGAAGCATGTACCATTGTACCTACGCTACCAGTCATGACGGGCGAAATAGGCACAGGAAGCGGCTGCGTATGCGGCACACGAAGGATACACCGCCGCGGCGTACACAAAACGTGAGCGATTACACATTTAGCTGGAAAGTTTGTCTTATCATGGTGACCAGCAAATGCGCTCTACAAAATTATGTGCGTACGCCTGACTGGGTGATCGGAAGTGACGGGGAAAAACGCCACGAGGATGTCTAAAAAGAATTTCCTAAACGGCAGCTAATATCCTTCAATGACCACGTTCCATAACAGCATAGGTCATAATACACCAGTCAGATGTAAGCCACCAACAACACGAAAGAAGAAAATAAGCTTTTCCCGACCGACACACACCTATACCAATCACAATGGCCATCAAACCAACTCCACAGACAAAATCTCTCACTTTGAAATCGATCAGGCCAGCCGACAGTAGCAGTAGAAATCCCTCAAAACGCCGACAGCAGCGCGACTCACCACAGCAGCCACGGTTTGTCCGACCCCGCCGGCGGCGATCAGGTAGCCGAACGCCCGGGAGCGCTCCTCGACCGGCACGTAGTGGGCGTACACGTGGAATATCGTCGGCAGACCTGGGACATAGAGACACACAGGCACGGTGATCATGTGTATGTATAGTCGGGACATATACCTAAAGACAGTCAAGGCATATCTATGTCCAAAATTGTCGACTGTCGTTGGCTTGCATTCTAGCCAAGTTTTACCAGGGCCCTGTTTCACCGGTGATAGCAGCACGCTGCTATCACACGTGTCAAATTGGGTTTCCATGGAAACATCAACAAACCATGACGCCGTCAATCTGTGATGTTATCAAATATTGCTGCTAACATCTTCACGGCCGTGCGATCAAGCAAATGTTATCAAACGCATTCAACGAGACAGCAACTCTGTTCCAAACGCAGCTCACGGATTACACGAAACGTCATTAGTGTGACCTCATCACATTACGTCAGCTCGCGCAATTTGATAGTAGCGTGCTGCTATCACCGGTGAAACAGGGCCCTGAGTGCAAAGAAACTTTGGTGGATAATTTAATATGCTTAGTAATTATAATGTATGCCCCATTGCTTCAAAGAACCTGACATGATGGCATATTATAAAGTAGCATTCAAAGTTTCATGAGTTATTTTCTGAGGCCATGCTTGTGAGATCTGTTGAATCCAGCATTTACAGACCTATCACTTGTGCACTAAGTCCCCAAGTAGCTGAAAGTCACAACAGCTGATGCCAGTTCACCCAATCAGTGCAGTCAGCTCGCCTCGCTGCCACCGCCCGCGCAACTCACCCAGTCCCTCGCCGAGCCCGAGCAGTATCCGGCAGATGATGAGGCCAGATATAGAGTGTGCGATCAGCGGCGTGATGACCGTGCTCAGCGACCACAGCAGAACGGCAAACAGCAGAACAGAGCGGCCGCCCACGCGCGTCGCCAGGCTCCCACCGATGATCTGCCGCAGCACAGAGCAGGTCAGAATGGCACGCCTCTGACTGGAATGATTTGTCTATGAAGTCGTCACAGAGCATATGGATGTCAGAGCAGAAGCTGAAATGGCTGCTTCAATAGCACATTATGTGAATCAATTGTGGTATGTTATAGTTAAATTGCTTGGCCTCAAGTTGTGTGCACCAGGAAATTGTGGGCAATCAATGCATGAAGTGGTCAAATGGGCTGACAGCAAAACATATGGATTGAAATAGATTAGCTTCAGTATTTAACTATGACAGAAATTTACAAGAATGCAAAATAAATATCCTTATACTTTCACTTGATGGACCATGGAAGCTGATGAAATGAAGCACATACCTGACTAGTCAAATATCCCAGTGCAAAGGATGACAATATCCACCCCTGCCAGTGCAATGTCCAGCCAAATTCATCTGTCATAGGTATTATGGCTATGGGCATCAGCACCCTGTCAGCAGCATTGATGAAGTTTGCTGCAGAGCACAATGAAACAATGATCTTGATGTGTCGTGATGTCAAGCTTCTAGTCATTTTTAGTATCTATATACTTTGTGACTGCATTAAGTGTTTAAACTATCCATTCACAAACAGGATTGGCTACAGGTTGAGTTCCTCTTCTTGGAACACATTAATGTGTTCAGCTTCAGATTTCTTCTTTTGCAAGCTGAAAGAAAAAATAGGTTAGATTTTCTGAAATAATTCATTAAAGCATAAGAATCTTGATCGAAACATGAGTTATTAGATGTGCACTCATGCAAAATTTGCCCCGTTACCATGGCAACCTGAGTTTGGTTCGTCCCCGCCCAGAGTCGCGGTTACTTAATTTATTTTTGTCCCCAGTTTTTCGTCATGAGTGTTCTAACTGGTTTACATAGCCTTGCTAGGTACCGTAATTTAACCACAATTTTAACACTACGGGACTTCCTATTCGCATCACCCGTCTTCGGACTCTGACCATGTTTGATCTCAATCAGCAGTATCAGTATACAAAAATAAATCTAGAATGTTCCCTTTTATTTTGGGCAATTATTACCAGTTCAATGAGCCGTTACTGGAATCTCAACTCCCAACGATCTAAGATACCCATTTTTACTGTTACATTACCGCGCACTAGCAAAGTGACGTTTAACTCATGCTTACTGTTACTATCAGTGTCAAACGAGCATTCTGCAGAAGAAAAAAAACTTATTCCAAAGATGTTAAACTCTGCTATTCGTGGTACAGGGAAAATATTTCTAGTTGACCGATACAGCTCCTATTAAATACTAAATAAACAAATTCCCATCAAACAAACTACTCGCCTGCATAACGCTGAAACTTCTGAGACAGAAATGGCGTGACTGTTACGAAAACGCAGATATTTGCTTCCATATGATTCCATATAGGTAAATTTAGGTACCTATGATTTTTTTTCGGTTTTAAACATGGACGCGTGTATATCACACCACGGTGAGATTTACATAATGCATCGCACTGTAGTGTAAACCTCACCCGGGTGTGATTTACACAATACACTACTCCTGTGTATATCACACCACGCGGAGTGTGATTTACACAGTGGGCCGGCAATGCGTAAATCACACCGGGGTGTGATATACACAATGTGCTCCTAGTGTGTAAATCACACCCGGGTGTCAGACCACGCAGCACCTGGGTGTGATTTACACAGTAGGCCCGGCAAATGCGTAAATCACACCGTGGTGTGATATACACAATGTGCTCCTAGTGTGTAAATCACACCTGGGTGTCAAACCACGCAGCACCTGGGTGTGATTTACACAGTAGGCCTAGCCAATGTGTAAATCTCACCAGGGTGTGATATACACTGTGTGCTCGGTAGTGGGTAAATCACACCTGGGTGTCAAACCACGCAGCACCTGGGTGAGATTTACACAGTAGGCACGGTAACAAGACACTTAACCAAACCTTAGACCTGACCTGACCTAACCTAACCTAACCTAACCTAACCTAACCTAACCTAACCTAACCTAACCTAACCTAACCTAACCTAACCTAACCTGACCTACTGATTTTTGCCTACCCGTGGATGAGGAAGAAGGTACTCGCATGAAGAGATTGCAAGCAATGGTAAGTCAAATATTTTTAGGTTAAGTGGTTGTGCATCAGGCTTCAGGCCTTCGGCCTGAAGCCAGATACACAACCACTTAACCTAAAAATATTTGACTTACCATTGCCTGTAATCTCTCCTAAGGCATTGCCTTCGGCACTGCACCGCTTCGCCACGAGCATTCAGACGTCGCTTTCCATATTGTATTGGTGCTTTTAAACTTGTCGGTCGGCAGCGAACCCACCGCTACCAAGGAAAAGCGAAAATGCGGGAAAAAGCGCCCGCACCGACGGGACTCGAACCCGCAACAATCGTATCATCGTGCAAGCACCTTCACCACTAGGCCAGGCGATCTGCTGATTCCGTGAGAGAGGACGCCCGGAATCCCGCCGGAATATTCGTAGTGCTTAGTCTGATCTGACCAATGGGCGAGCAGAGTCACTGCTCTGACCAATGGACGTTCAGCGTTGCTATGACGTCACATCGCGGTGAGATATACACACAGCTGCCCTCTCTGTGTATTCCTCACCCGGGTGTGATTTACACTACGTAGTAGATTTTGTGTATATCACACCGGGGTGGGTGTGATTTACACAAATGGCCGGTATTGTGTAAATCTCACCGTGGTGTGATATACACGGTCCCTTTAAACATACGTTTACGGCGTTTACGTAAACCAAATGTGAAATCAAATGTAAAGGGTAAAACCACGGAATATATAGTCTACGACATGGAATGGACAAAACGAACTTTTCCTGTAACTGCTGAGTTTTTGGCTATCTGGCAATTTTAGGTGTGCTGCTGTGGTTTTGGCACTTCCGTGCTGAAGGACGCGATGAGTTTTATCTCATTCATAACAATATATTCTGGATTAACATTTTTAATTTCGATATTAAAGGGACCCTCCCACCTTAACATTAGATTTGAGTTGAGATAGCCAAAATGGGGTCCCTGGCTCACAATTGCCGGTTTCGGCACTCACAACATCGAGAAATGCCTCAAATCGGAAATATTTAATTTCAAAATTGCAGCATTTTGATTCAGAGGGGCTAATGCTTAGGAATACCCCTCTGAATGTGTGACGTCAGCGCAGATATCTAACGCTTTTTAAATGTTTGACTAAAACGTTTTGTAGCACGCGGTGGTATATGCTATTTGCGCGCAACATCTGCCGCAAACGCCGCACTTCTAAAATAAAGTCGCTAGAAACAGCGGAGATCCCAAAAAAGTAAACAAAAGTAAAAGTCTAATATCTTGAAAACCGGTGAATATTTTTCGGTGAAATTTGGTAGATATTCGTTTTCGCTCTTTCTGAACCGAGCGACATCATTTTCATGCCAATTTATAAACTTTTTTGAAGGTGGGAGGGTCCCTTTAATGAGCATGAAGTTATTTCTTTTCACTCTTATAACTTAACCCTCGCATGTGTGCGGCGTTTGCCAGCTTCTAATGTGTAGGGGGGGGGGGTCGGTTGGACCCCCCCCTTGCCGTTTGGCCCCTGATCGAGCTAGAGCTTCGCGGAAAAAACGAGCGTGTTGCCCGTGACGAGAGGAAGCCGATGATACCCAATTTTAAGGTCTTAGGTCATTGGGTGACCTTCCAGGTCAGGTCAATGACCCAAAGTCGGGAAAATCGGGACCTGTTAGAAAGTCGTAAAGTGTGGCTGCTAAGGGGGTTTTCGGGGTGCTGATCACGAATATCGTGTTAGTTTTGATCACAGATGATGTCTTCAAGCATTTAGACCAGGTCGGGTCAGGTCAGGTCAGGTCAACCAGTAGGCATCGTGACGGGTATTCGTAGTACGTGTCAACCGCCTCTGACAGCTTCGTAACATGTTACGAAGTCACCAAAACTACTTGGTAAATGTTCAAATGGTTGCTAAATTCGAATTCAGCTCCAAAAACTAGCTTAGAGACATGTACAGCTCGAACAAGTGAACCGAGGTCACCCGAGGTCACCAAAGGTCAATGACCTGACCTGACCTTCAGGTGACCTTGACACCCACCCTAATGCATGGAAGCAACATCAAATCACATGTTTGAACGTTTGAAACCACTAAAAGCTTGCAAACGCGCGGCTAATGCGAGCCGACCATAGGTGGGCATCGTTCCCCAAAATTGTAACTTCGTTACTCGTTCCTCCGTTCCTTCAAAACGTGACTTCCGTTACTCGTTCCTCCGTTCCTCTGCATATATTGTAACGGAAGGTCTTTAGTCCGTTACTCCGTTACAGCAAAATAAAAAAAAACGTTAAAATGTTGTGTATTTCACACATTTTAGAGACTATTCTGATACAAACCAAATCTACCGAGAAAGGGGAATGCCCACCAAATCTACCAAGACAGCGGGCACTGGTTGGACACTAAACCTTGGAACGTCTGGTGGTAGGTACTGGTGCGCATCACTTGTCCCCGACCAGATGCCGGTTGCCCTTCACGAACACTAGACGTTCCAGGTTTGGCATCTGAGAGCATAGGCGGCGGAACGGGGGAGGGGCACCGGCGCACCGTGCCCCCCTTTGATTTTGACATTTTAACATAAGCCCTATGTGCGTTGCATAGAAAGAATGGGACCAAAAGTCGGCAGTGCCTCCCCCCTTAATTGAATATGTTCTGCTGCCACTTTTTGAGAGGGTAGCCCTTTTTGCAAGTAGCGCACATCTTTTCCCATTGAGAACACGCGCTCTACTGAGGCGCTTGAAGGGACGCCCGTGTTGAACTGTACGAACACATACTGCAACGCCGGCTCATTTCGGAAGGCCAGTATACTAAGGGCATCTTCCTTCTTCAAGTCAGGGCTGCTCAATAATCCACTATTCCGCTGCTGCATTAATGTCTGACGTCTGTGGGTTAGCTGAAAGATCAACCCGCTCGGACAACGAAAAGTAACGGAGGAACGAAGGAACGGACCAAACTGTTAAGTATAACGGAGGAACGAACAACCAATGTAACGGAAGTTACTTGGTCCGTTACCCTTTTTAAAATGTAACGAGTCCGTTCCTCCGTTCCTAAAAATTGTAACGGCGTTCCGGAACGGAGGAACGGAGGAACGGATCGTGCCCACCTATGGAGCCGACATACGCAGAATCGCGATTCCGGCCAAACATGGTCTCGGAAAAGAGGTCACAGGTCAAAGGTCATTTGGGTCAGGGTCATGAAATTTTCAGGGTAGGTGTAAAATTGATCAATGTGAGGGTACTGAAAGTTTCGTCGCGATCGGCCGCTTTTTACGCGAGTTATTCGCGAAAAACCATGGGGGGGGGGTCCATCCGACCCCCCCCCTACACATGCGAGGGTTAAATTACTATTATAAAACTGTAAAACTATGTATGGATGTATTTGAGTCTGTCCCTGTTGGCGGGTTATTGCTTCGAAACTGTGCGAACTGCGCCGGTGAAATTTTCAAAGTCAAAGGCCTGCAAAGATTGGTTGTATTAACCCTCGCCGGACCTATTGGTTTTCTACATACGCGCCGGCCGAGGGGGGGGCGGGTACGACCCCCCCCTCGCCGTTTCGCCCCTGGTGGAGCTAGCGCGTCGCGGAAAAAACGAGCGTGTGCGCCGTTACGAGACGCAGAGATTGGTACCCGATTTTAAGGTCCTAGGTCAACCGGTGACCTCTGAGGTCAGGTCAAGTGCCCCAGGGTACGGTTCAGTTTTTGGTGAATAACTTCGCAAAAAACGGCCGCAGAGCGCCGATTTTGGCAGCATCGTGTTCCCCTCGCTCAGGCGCGTCGAATGATATACTTTTTGTCCGGGTCAGGTCAACTTGGGGTGTTGACCTCAGGTCAAGGTCAGGTCAGCACCCCCAGGTTACAAAGCTGGTCGAAAGAGGTCATGTCGCATATCATTCGATTCGGCAGGCCTTCCTGAGCCCATTGGTGCCTTTCCCGACTCGCTAGCTCAATTTGATCAAGAGTTATTGACGAAAAACTAATTTGACCTTGATGACGTCATAAATGACGTCACGCAAGGTCAACATTGCAAAAGTGACGCATCTAACCTTGCAAGGAGTGCATCAAATCACGATTCTGTGTGCTTGAGATAGTTGGAGATCGTTCCCGGCGCCAGAATAGCAGTTTGAATTTTTCCCCATTGACTTATAATGGTGAGGTCACGAAAATGACCTGACCTCATATGACCTTTAGGAAAAATCCGAGATATACAAGTTGTGGGACTCATAATGGATACTAGATCCTGCAAGTTTCATTTCCCTGTGACATCTCCTCTGGCAGTGAGGGCGTTGCGAAGTTGCGACATCTGAAGACCGTGCAGAGGTTCACTTATGACGTCATAGGTCAGTGACCTGACCTGACCCAAAAATGCGGTTGGTGTCAAAAGATGCGGCTTGGATCAAAGGTCAGGTATGCCAAGTTTCAGCTCTCTATCGCCAGCGTGTTCGGAGCTATCGCGAAAAAACCCTATGGGGGGGGGCGGCACCCGCCCCCCCCCCCTCGGCCGGCGAGGGTTAAAATTTGGAGCGCGCACGACGCTCGGTTTCCACACTGGGGGAGCATCTTTTGCTGCACTCGGCTTGCATTCGGGTAGGTGCTTTTATCGCCAGTGCTTTCATCGCCAGGCTACCAGACGCCGTTAGCAGCACAATTCGGGCCGACACGCGCGCAGAAGGCCTGCAGATCTGGCCAGCATCCTGGCGCGGTCAGTGCTGAGTGACGAATGTGTTCTCGGCAGCAGCGGGTGTGAGACGCCAAGACACCGGCCGGTCGGTCAGACCAGCGGGTCGCCACGGTCCACGGCGGTCCGGGCACGGCGTTATTAGACCTGCAGCAAGACCGGTCACCTCGCCAGGAGCTGCATAAACGTCGAGGAAACAGCGTCAGCGCGAGCGCCGTCTCCCAGTCAGTAGCTCGCGCACTTCCGGTCGTGATATTTGCACGGAGAGCACTGTTCTTGTGGTGTGGTCAGCCTATCACTTATCTCCCCCGTGGCCGGATGACTGCGGCCGGCGGCGGCATGGCTGAAGCAACGAGTGAATGATCTGACGAAAGGCTGGGATGACACCACAGATGATGTCGAGCTGCGTGCGCAGGCCAGCTACTTCACAGAGCGTGTGACCCGCGCCGGCCCAGCGCGCGGGCCGTGAAGAAAGGCTGGGATGACACCACAGATGATGTCGAGCTGCGTGCGCAGGCCAGCTACTTTACCGAGCGTGTGACCCGTGCCGGTCCAGCGCACGGGCCGCAAAGACTGACGGGCCGTCCTCTGGCGTCCTCCGTACATGGTGGCGACACTGCGATGCAGTACCTGGAGGGAGAGCCGAAACACCAATCAGTCCTCCGGAGTGTGCCTTCGTTTACTGTTCAGAATAAGCGGTTGAAAAAAAACACCGACGAATGTGCTGACATGATAGTCCACAGAGAGGAACGGAATGGCGATTCTACTGCCGCGACATTTTCTACCGCTAGATGGCAGGAAGAGCGAGCGCCTGAAGTTATGCTGTACCGCAAAGCTTTAGAGATCGAGAATCGCCGCCAGCAGTGAGGAAAATGGCTCCAGATATAGAGCTGTTGAAAGAGCTGCCATTCGTGGTTCCGAATCTAACGGCTTTCAAACTGCAGGGCATGCTTCGGCCCTATCCTTTACCTACCAGTGAAATGCGCGCGATCTTGCTCGACAGCGTCAGCTGGTACCGCGGTCGCCGCATCGACGGGTCTGGCTGGCCCCTCAGGGGCGACGGGAAAATCGCCGTCACTCGTCGGTGTCGGGGCAGGCTGGTGTGCCTAGACCGAACCTGACAAAGGCAAAGCGCGTGTCTGCATGAGGGGTAACGAGCAGCGAGTGTCATGTACCAATTTCCACCTGAGCCGAGCTCCACTATTCAACCCTCTGTTAAGTTCAGAAACAATAAATAGCACTTTGACAACGCTGTCCGTTTTTCTTCACCTCGTCTAACAAAATCGATTCCAGCTAAAATAAAAAAACGCTTCCTGAATTCATTCAATTCAGGAATTTGTTTTCAATTCGAATTCAAATTTGATTCAAATTTATTCAATTCAATTGGAATTTGATTCAAATTCATTCAATTCATTCAATTCGAACTTTTTTTAAAAAAAAATCGTGGAACAGAGAGATCAGAAGCATGTTTCTGTCCGTGTGACTGGACGGGCGGTCGGCGGTCACAATAGCGCAAAGGGTAGAATAATTGTATTAATAGCTAACTAATACATAAACAAATAACTTATTGCTATAAACAACTTTTTTTAAATAATAAGGCGATACAAACTTACCCGGCAATGGCCAATGTGCCTGCAGCCAGAAGCAGCAGCTCCACTGGCGAAGGATACCATCAGCCGGTTGCGCTTCGCTTTTGCGGGGCCGGCCGGGCCGGGTCGGGTCGTAGGCAGCCACGGATGCAGCCTTCTCGGTAAAGTAATCTTGGCCTTCTCCGGTGTCTAGACAGTTGCGATTTTGATATCGCCTTTTGGCAGTAGCCGCAGTGAACCGCGCTGGGCCACATCACTTTTTAAGCTCACAAATTCGCGATAAAAAACGCCAATCCGCAAACTCATTCATACTCCTATCACAATAAAAAAGTACAAAAAAAAAAATCAAATGAATGAGAAGATTAACGGTAAATCGCCGTTACCAGTACTAAATAAGCCGTCGACTCTATCCTTGAATCACTGCTGCACAAGAATGTCGAATTTTGTTTAGGTTGTCGAGTTTTGTTCGTGGTTTTGCGAAAAATATTTGATTTTCTAGCGCGAGAGCACTGTGTGCGTTTATAATACGGGCGCCTCCTTGGTTACTTTCGAGTTACACGTTTAACGTGGTTAAATCGCGATCTGTCCATTCCATGTCGTAGACTATATATTCCGTGGTAAAACTTTGTGCCAACGCCAAGCAAGAGGTGCCGATAAGCAAGATAAGAGGTGCCCAGCTGGGGAGTGGGGTGTCCGGGCGCAACAATGAACAAATATGCCCCCGCCCAAGCGGTGACATTGACCTCCGCCGTCTGTTGCGGCTTCGAAGCCACAAGCCAGCGTGGAATTGGGAGGGCTCAGCCTCAGGCAGGCACTCCCCCGCTCCCCCCCCCCCCAGCCCGGCACAAATTTCCACCTATGTAAAACACGTTCAGACGCCGTGATTTCCAGAGCACCGCTGTGAAACATCTAGTAATTTATTGCCTATTGCCTAAACATCTGGTGATCTATTGCCTAAATACCTACCTATTGCCCGATGGCGATGCCCTTGCCCCCCAAACAAGCGAAGTTCCCATCCGAGCTCGATGGCATCGCCTCAGAAGTTAGAGCAGGACCAAACCATCAGTTTCTTACACCATCCTCTCACGGCTGAGCTGGCGTTCAACCCACCAGACAGCCGGTGGCGAGGTCCAGGCCCAGATCTCGAGGATCCAACTGAGGATCTCAACGAGACGCTCCCATCCCATTGAGACGGTCTCCTTTGCTTATCGCCGCGCTGCCGGGGCACCGTCGTTGGTCCGCACGGTCAAGGTCCCCAACCTATCCTATCATCCCATAGCCATGGAATGACTGTTCAGTCCGAAAGGGCTTGCTCCTGCAGCAAAACAAACAAACAGCGCCCACCCCTCGAACTCGAGTGAGCCACGCAGCCAGGCAAGAGCCGCCGCCCGTCAATAACTTTTTGCGGAATGGAATTTTATGCAATACCTACCTAGCTTTTAAAGGGACCCTCCCACCTTCAAAAAAGTTTATGAATTGGCATGAAAGTGATGTCGCTCGGTTCAGAAAGAGCGAAAACGAATATCTACCAAATTTCACCGAAAAATATTCACCGGTTTTCAAGACATTAGACTTTTACTTTTGTTTACTTTTTGGGATCTCCGCTGCTGTTCCTAGCGACTTTATTTGGAAGCAATAGTTTGGCAGCTCAAAGTGCGGCACTTGTTGCGCGCAAAGCAGCATATACCACCGCGTGCTACAAAACGTTTTAGTCAAACATTTAAAAATCGTTAGATATCTGCGCTGACGTCACACATTCAGAGGGGTATTCCTATGCATTAGCCCCTCTGAATCAAAATGCTGCAATTTTGAAATTCAATATTTCCGATTTAAGGCATTTCTCAGTTCTCTATATACCGTGCATTTCTCGATGTTGTGAGTGCCGAAACCGGTAATTGCGAGCCAGGGACCCCATTTTGGCTATCTCAACTCAAATCTAATGTTAAGGTGGGAGGGTCCCTTTAACACAAAATCTTTACGAAATTTATTCGACCCATCACCCAACTGGTCAAAAGTCATGACCAGGAAAAGGTCATGGCTCATGTTACTCGAGCTGCACTGTTGAGGTAAGCACATCAGATAGGCCTATAATATATTTTCCTATTTCATCGCTCTAGCGGGTCTGTAAGAAAGTCGGCAATAAAGAATGGGAAAAGACGTTACCGGCTTGACAAGCAAGAACAGACTTGTTTATAAAAAACGAGGCCTCTATGTTTGACTTGCGCATTTTTAGCTCCAGGCCGCCACGCGGGTCTGTTTACTATGTGGGAGACCTGGTTGGACACAGCCGAGTTCTCGCGTGGGGACGCGCCGTTTTCCACGGTCGTCGATACGGTCCGTGCATATTTGATGGGGCCCGCTGGATGCCGGCTCTGCGAGCGCCTAGCACGGGATCACACTGATCAACATAGCTGGCCAACTCGGCAGCGCTAAAATACAGCCGGCGGGCACGGCAGGCGCGGAGGCAGCACGCAGTAGTGTGTGGCTCGGTCGCCGAGGGGTCCCCACATTTCAGCCACGCTGGTTCATGCGGTCCTCACTTTTCAGCTCAGCCGGTTCTCCCGGTCCTCACATTTCAGTCCCGTCTGAAATGTGCTCCCAGCTACGTCTTGCCTGGACGCTACTCATAATCCACATGGTACAAACACTGGAGCTGCTGACGGCTATAACAGGAAGGAACCTTCTTATGTTCAATCATTGGTGCAGGAAAAAAATCATTTACAACGCAATGTCCTACTCCTGACCGTCTATTATTTGATAAGCAGGCTCAGAGACGATTCTCCTCAAATAACGAAATATATTTTGCCAACGCTCTCACAAAAGCAGTAGGTATAGGTACACTTCCAGTAAACTTTGAGGTCGAAATAAGGAAAATATAAATTATCGTCTCCTGGCACCGGTCATCGAAATAGATAAATATAATGACACCCAACAACGCAACGCGCTGTAAGCTCCCATGGTTTCCAAGCTTTATCACAAGACACATAACATGATCGAGCTGCTTCGACATCCCATGCTCCACAATTTTGCACATGCGCTTCGTGGCAGCATCGCCCCCAATCTAGCCCTGTGGCATATCACAAAGGTCGCCACGCACTGATCTCGTATGCAAGCACGGCGCAGTAATGCTCAATTCCGCCGTCCCCTATAGACACATGTGATATGTTGGATCTCAGACACTCTAGCGTTCATAAATTGACACAGAAGGATATCGCGGGAACAACAGGACACGAGGGGCACGGGAGTCACCAAATCACATGTCCGCCGCATGACAGGACGACAGGCGAGCGCGTCTTGACACCAGGGCGACAGGGTGCCTCGCACCGGCGGCACCAAACAATGAATGATGGATCTCGCGTGACGCCCGACGCGGTGGCGGAGGACACGCGCGCCTCACTGCTCGTAAGACAGACACGGACTGCCACAGCGCCTGTCCCGACCGCGTCAGCCCGCATCCCGCCGTCACGACCCGCGGCCGGCCCCGCTGCTCCGCCCGCCGCCGGCCCACGCCCAGACCGGCCCACCGGCCACCTGTCTGACAGTCCGAACAGCGGGTCGGCGCGAGACCAGTCCGCTCATCGGCCGGCTCGCCCACCGGCTCCCATTAGACGGGTCAGAGCCGGCCCGGCCCCGCCCGGCGGGCGGGCTGGAAACTGGTCCAGCTGGCGAGCCGAACGGGTCACGGTGAGCGCGACAGGCCAGGGTCGAGGTCGGGGACCGGTCGGTCAGACTGCTATCACCAGACTGTGTGCAGATAACACTCCTCTCAATGGACCACAGATAACGAGCACCTCTAGAGTACAGACGCCTAGCACAACAAACACACATGTCTCACGCTACATACGCACAGTGCACATCCATATCGAGCATCATCATTTCCTTCGCTTCAAACGCACACAAATGTTGCCACTGCGAACGGAACGTCAGGTGTTTCGGACGCCGAAAAGCGTGACTAAGCCGCGTGCGGTTCAGACTTCAGATATACATATTCAATACAAACGA
Source organism: Amphibalanus amphitrite (assembly GCF_019059575.1). Taxonomy (NCBI): domain Eukaryota; kingdom Metazoa; phylum Arthropoda; class Thecostraca; order Balanomorpha; family Balanidae; genus Amphibalanus; species Amphibalanus amphitrite. The sequence continues at coordinate 216,729 of NW_024881844.1, forward strand.
GTAAACATCGCACAAAAATGACGCGGACAAAACGGGCGACAACAGCACTCGGATTAGATCACTGTCTGATCGAAGCCAGCCAGGACCCTCGGGACAGAAGAACCCAAACAATGTGTAACAATGTCAACAGCCTCCAGAGAAAGCAAACACTCCTATAATAACTAAAGCAATGCGAAGTTCACAAAGCACTAGAAATCGCGGCGAAACATAAACAGCACCCCTTCTGACATTCGAAAGAGAAGCCACGATCAACCAACATAATCACAATCAAATACTGAGCAACGTCCAAGGTTCCCGCTCCGCTCAGCCGCGATATTGTGACCACCCGGTCACGCGAAGCACGTTCACTGCAGGAACGTTCCCTGCCACTTGATGGCGACCTCAGTCCGGGTTCCACGGCTACATCACAGCTGGTTTAGAACACAACGCTAGGCTACCCTGTAGGCGGGTCGTCCCAGCGCACTACCGAACGTCTGACTCGCTCTGGGCCTCGGTGGCCGCGTCGGGTGCCGACTGGGCCGACAGCGACTCGGCGCGGCCCGCGTGCGCCGAGCGGGCCGACTCATACAGCTCGGCCAGCCGGCCTCCCTCCGGCGGCAGGAAGCCGAGCGTCACCAGCGTGCGCGTGGAGCGCGTGATCAGCTCCTCCTTGAAGCGCCAGATGGACGTGTCCACCACGGCGTTCTTCTTGTACTCGAGCTCGCACGTCTTCCTGAGCGGGCCCACGCAGTCGGCGCGGTAGTGCTGCAGCTGCGCGTCGCTGGTGTTGATGCTGTAGGACAGACAGCCGCCGAGACACGCCAGCGGGAAATGGTTGTGCAGCGCGATCACCCGGTCTGTACGGTGGAAGCACTTGATGTAGTGGCCCGGCTTGGTGTAGTTGAGGCTGCGCTTCACGTGCTGCAGCATGTGCATGTAGTGCGGGATGTCCGGCTGCCAGGTGTGCTCGTGGTCCTGCACGTCGAAGAAGTAGACATTGCGCGCGTTGTACGAGGCAACCACTTTGTTCTTCTTCTTAGCTTCAGTGTCGGCGCGCGGCGCGATGGAGGCCATGAGCTCAGCCCAGTCGCGATGCCCAGTCGGCATGATTACCTCATCCGTGTCCAGCAGCGCCACGTACTTGTAGCGGTACAGGTTGCGGTAGAAGCAGTCATTGTACGGTACCAGCTCGCTTTGACGCTTGTTGGTGACCTTCTTACGCAGGTAGAGTCGCTGCAACACGGACAGGTTGGGCTGCTCGCCGGCCAGAGTCAGTGGCGTCACCTCTACCAGGCCCTGGCGCTCGTAGTAGCGGAGCACCTTGGAGATGTTCGGGTGCACCTCCAGATCGTACAGGAACACCTTCTTGGCGCCGAGCACGCGCAGCGTCTCCAGCCACTCCACCAGCCGGACGGAGAGGTCGTTGTCGGGGAACGACAGGCCCTTGACGCAGACGGCGAAGTCCTGCGGCGGCTGCCCCTCCGGCGGCCGGTTGTTGATGACCCGCAGCGCCACGGTGGACGTGTTGCACGGACTCTCGACCACCGTGACCGCCTGCGGCACCAGCTTGCGGTGACTCGCCGGCACCTGGCACGCCATCAGGTATGGCTGGATGATGCCCTGTTTGAAGTTGCCCCACTTTTCGTTCCACACGTACTTATATTCCATGACTGGCATGATGACCGGCGCCGTCTGGCCACTAAACCACATCTGGCAGTAGGTCTTCAGTGTTGGCTTGATGCGGTCGATCATCACCATGATTCGCACCAGCGGCCCGATCGACAGCGTCGGCCGGTTGTCGTAGTAGGCCGCGTAGAAGTTGTACGTTCCGTTGCTGGTCTCCAGCACCTGCCAGTAGATGTTGTTGAACTTGAGGTCGTACACCGCCGGCAGCTTGGCGCACGTCTTGTTCTTTTGGGTCGCCTTACCCTTCATTGCCAGCCAGTAGTCGACAGGCAGGTTGGGCACGTCCCTGCGCATGCTGTTGAGCACCTCCTTCTCGGAGAGGGCCGGCGACGTGTCGATCAGCGGCCGCAGTTCCAGCAGCTTCTGCAGCGGCACGGGCACCGTCGTCGTCTCCAGCATGTTCTGCAGGATCTGGCGCGTGTTCACGTTCGACGCCAGGTACCGCCTGTGACTCTCGATGCCGGTGAACCTGCGAGGAAAAGAGACAATTGGTGAGCATAAATATGCTAGTAGTAGTCACTGTTGGCTACTATAATTACTGAATAGTTACTGGAAAACATACGACTGTAATATCGCTATACTATCGCTAGGAGGCATACTATCGAGAGCGATTGCCATTTGCGACGCCGTTGTACTGAAAAAGTCGTTCTTTCCTTCCTACCGCACCGTTCACTCTAACTGTCATCTTAATAAACAAGCCTCTGTATCTATAACTGGCCTGCGTCACGCAAATCGTTGATAGTCAACGTATATGAAGGTAGGTACTTTTCCGTGTGCCAGCACGTGAGGGCTGTTACACTGACACATGTATGCTTATTTCGTGCAATATAATTTCTCATAAATTATAGTGGCTCGTCTATGCAGCTTGCACATGCCGAAATGAATAGCGCATGTTAACCCTCGCCCGTAAACGGCGATCTGCCACCTTCGCCCATGCAGGGGGGCGTTGGTGCGACCCCCCCTTGGCGTTTGAAAACGGAGCGTCGTAGAGCTTAGCGGAAAAGACCATCGGATTGCTCTCGCCGAGATCTCGCGATTGGTGGTATATTTTTTGGTCCTAGGTCAACATTTGACCTACTTTTGACCGGTCAAAGGTCAAATTTTCGGAAAAATAGATTTTTTTTAACTTTTCGCGGCGATTGCGGCAAAACGGTGGGAGATATCGACTTGAAACCTTCACTATCGTGTTCCTTGATCAATTCTCTATCGTTTGGTATGTATTTCGTTTCCCTAGCTCTAAAAATGGCGCGTTGGGAGCGCCGGAAGTCGGCAAGGTCACAGTCGGCGGCAGAAATTCGAAAAATCAAAATTTAAATTTTTGAAATCTGATTGTATTTTTGGATTTGGGAGGTCCATTTGCTCCCTATAGAAGCTAATATTGCTGCATATTCCCATTGAGCTGACAAGAATTAGCAAAATAGTGGTTCGGGCGCTTTTCAAAAATAGTACCGGACGCTGTTCCTCTTGTGACGTCATAGCTCCGTGACCTGACCTGACCCGGTCAAGTTTCTTATACCATATGATAGCCAATACTTGCCCCAACATGCATGGGAAGTTTCATCACGATCCATCAACCGATGTCCGTACCACCGGCAGGAAACCTCGGGCGTTGGCACTCAGTTTGTGAAAATCCGGCCGGAGGCTGTTCCCTTTGTGACGTCATAACTCCGTGACCTGACATGACCCGGTCAAATTTTTTTTTATCAAAAGATGCGCAAGGCTTGCCCCATAAGGTACCCAAAATTTGGCGGCGCTGCGCGCCGCCGTTTTTACACTACTTCCGAAAAACCTCAGAGGGGGGGTTGCACCAACCCCCCCCCCCTACATGGGCGAGGGTTAAAGCGCAGGACCAATACCAAAGAAAGCAATAAAACAAAGATGTCATTATGTTCGCATTGATAGACGGCAGATATAATAAATGTTTTATGGGCGATTGATTGTGTCGAGCCCAACCCGGTCATATGATAGGGTTAGGTACCTACAATACTTATTTCACTCACGGGCCACGGGAAAGACACTGAGAAAATATGGTGGTGCGTGCCGTGTGGAGTATATCATCCGTTCGGGATTATCCTCACGCTTGGCCGCGCATAATAAACCGAGGCACAACTCATTGTCCGTCTGACGACGGCAAAATTGTCGTGCTTTCACTCATTTCATGCAGTCAACGTTAACTTTTTGATCATTAATTAAGACATCGTGTAGTGTCAATTAACTATTTAGTGCTGTGCTTAAGCGAGAATTAACGACTAATATGCCGAGCAAAAATTAAGGAGCAAAAGTAGCTGAGCATTTGCAAAATACATTGCGTGACTGCAGAGCTGCCCTAATTTGTGCACTGTCCGAGTGTCCAACTGGGCGACGAAGACGTTACCTAATTCATTATTGCATTTATACTCTATGTGCTTAGTAGCAGGTTATATGACACCTTTCCAACGCCAGAATCGTGTGAAACGGACACGGTAATGTGCCTAGATATACCTAGCCCGCAGGGTTGTGAGCAGAGATTTTAAAAAAGCGGTAATGTTTGGATCTGGATTATCACTCGGCCTGGACTACCTTAAATGATGTCTGGTACCTTTCGATAACTTGTTGAAATAATCAGTTTATATCTGCTGCTACCTCTGGCCTCTGCACTCTGCACTCGTTTAGTAGGTACTGATACGTCTTCAGATACATGTTTGGTTCTCATATGGTCCACTTTCGGTCATAAAAGTTCCGTGAGGCAGCATCAATCACCGAGACCGTCATATCTGTAGCTATATCATATCAGTATCGCTGTAGATTAGGTTCCGAATTTATAAGCATTTGCCGCACTGCACAGTGCACCTGATCAAGGGCAGAAACATGCATATAAAATAATATACCTAAAGCACTGGAGGATGAATAAAGGTGAACTTGTGCACATCTGAATTCACTGACTTCCCTCCCATTGCGACATAATAGCCAGAGTCCAACACCATTAAACCACAATCGTGTTTTATTTTTGTGCTGCATGAGTAAAACCAATATGAGTGAAAAATGAACATGGATTATTCCATGCTAACGATGTTTTTGCAGCCACGGATTTGGCCGGTCTTAAGCCACACTGCACACAGATCAATTGCATTATTATGATGTTTCATGATGTTTGCCCATTATGCAGCGTGGAAGATTCGTATTGGTGTCGGTAACTGATCGGTGGAAATAGGTATATATTAATAACGTTATCCATACAATGCCCTTTCTAGCATTGTAACCGACAACCAATTAATAATAATTGCCCATGACTGATAACTGGCCGATCATAAATTGTCTGAGGCGGCTGCGTGCGAACGTTCATCACATGTGTAGTGTTAATTGCCGTACGCGACAGGCGAACACATGTGAATGGCGGTCGTCCATCCGTTGTACGTCCCCAGCCGGGCACCGTCCAGCCGCTGCACGTCCCCAGCCAGTCGCGGTCCATCCCTGCCGCAAGTCACCACACCACATGGCCACATTGTCGTTCCGGATGGCGCCCATCCGGCGCGCGCTGCCAGTCCCGCGCCAGGTGGGCGTCTCAGCCGCGCCACGTGTGAACTTCCCTCGACTGGTGACCACTCGCAAACACAGCTGCAGCGTTATCCCACATCGGAAGAAAGCCGGTCGAGTGGCAAACGACCGACACGTCGGCCGTCTGTGCATCTCCGCGGAGGTGCATTCTCGAAAGTCGAAGGTGTCACCGACGGCCTCGGGCCCTCGATGATGGATGGTCGAGTCACGAGACAAACTTCGGACGCGTCCGTTGATACCGCCTACCGTGACGGCGCTGTCGTGACGGGGCAGTGGGACGCGGCTGTCACGCGGTGTTAATCGTGACAGAGTCCGAACTGTCGCCACTGGCTCGACTGTTACAGCTGTCATTCTTTGAGCACTCGTGACCCGAAACACATCGATTCAGGTTATAACTAAGAAAACACTGATTTTGCCGTTTTCATTCGTGCCGGCACAACCTTTGTCAGAGTCCTATATATACCTATTACATAACGGCGAGGGTGGGTCTGCCATGATTGATCCGATGCAGGTACTGGCTACATCAATCAACATAATAGCAACCGTGCCCAGCAAAAGCCACTGCCCGAACGGTGCATGCAAAGGCGCTCATTTACAGAGACAATATTTTGTCCGTCACGCTGGTCTGCGTATGTATAGGAAGTGGTACTGTGCACTGTGTAGTCAATAAAGTCATGTTACCGAGTGTTCGCTGCAGTTGTTGCGAATCATAATGGGCCCGGAGCTGCAAATATGCAGATCGGTATCCGCAGATAGGTAGTTATGAGTCGATTATTATAGAACGTTGATATAAATCTTCGCCAAGTTAAAATTCGAATTCAATTGCATCAATGCGTCTGATAACATAACGTTATGTTACAAATACTTACAACACAACTTTTCGGTTACGGTCTAAAAACGATGATACGTGCAACATTTAGCAGAGTCGAGGTAATGCAGCCGAGCGGTATTGGTATCGGTACGAAACTATCACTAATTCCACCTAAAACACAAGTGTTCATGTTGGATCTTCTATCACAACTCACAAACGTGAGTCAAGTTTATCCACCACGCGAGGAGCGTAGAAACTCCCCAGGAGAGTAACGGTCACTATAGTGACAGTCACTGACCACCCACACAGCCCCAACACGGGCCTCCACTAATTGCTGTCGCCAGTTCACTTTTTAACATGGGTTTTGAACTGGAATAGCAGTTCCGTAGCTTGGGCTGAGACGAGCATAAATCAGGAGCTTTTACAGCCTAACGATCACCCTAGGCAAAGATATTCTATTTCTCGTCCCGAAAAAGGTGTCTTGCGTTGAGGATGTGTGCCTTGCATATATTTCCATCCAGTATGAAAAGAGCATGGGTCCCGAAAATTCTTCAGAAACTAGATAAATTATCTACGAGAACTCTAGAGAAATTCTCGTACTGATCAATTAGGACATTCGGGGGAACATTATCAGATCGAGCAGATCGCCCAAATGCCGGTGGCTGCGATAATTTCTCTGTTTCTGAAGAATTTTCGGGACCCATGCTCTTTTCATACTGGATCGCGTGTGCCTTACAGAAACTGAAAAGTTCTTCCTATATCAAAATATAGAAAACAATCTTTTGTTATAAAAAGGTTTTATTTTCTTTGCTGATTATTTTGAACATAAAAAATCATAAATCCGTTGCAAAAAAATAATTTCGTGAAAGTGAACTATTTCCTTTAATGGAGCAGTATTGACAGAGCCCCTCTCTGTTCCCGTAGACTATACCCATTGACGTTCGAACAACAGGCCACCGCTCTTATACCAACCAACGATTGGCCTTCCGTCGACGTGGGCACTTGAGGAAAGCTGTTCTCGACGTCACAAAACAAGCGACATCGGCCCTTGTTGACAGGAACAGCTCACTTTGTGGCCTCTGTGAGTTTTACCAGCACAGGTCGAGGATCCTCAACCTCAACTGCGGTTCGCGCGGCCAGCCTGCAGAGCCTCCCACTGGGCTCGCTTCGTCACTTCTCTGACCTTCCAAGGAGCCTGTGCTTGTTTGTTTGCCATTGCCGGGTGCCTGGTGGCAGTGACGGCAGCAGAAACATCCCATCGCGCCGCTGAGCGCTGGCTGCACCATGGGCGGTGTGCACCCTCTCCGGCGGCCCCTGAGCCGGTGCCGCTGCACCCAACACAGATCCAGCCGGAACCGCTGCAACCAACACAGATCCAGCCGGAACAGCTGCAACCAACACAGATCCAGCCGGAACCGCTGCAACCAACACAGATCGAGCCGGAACCGCTGCACTGCACCCAACACAGATCGAGCCGGAACCGCTGCACCCAACACAGATCGAGCCGGTGCCGCTGCATCCAACACAGATCCAGCCGGTGCCGCTGCACCCAACACAGATCCAGCCGGAACCGCTGCAACCAACACAGATCGAGCCGGAGCCGCTGCACCCAACACAGATCGAGCCGGAGCCGCTGCACCCAACACAGATCCAGCCGGAGCCGCTGCACCCAACACAGATCCAGCCGGAACCGCTGCAGCTGACCTGCGCCAGGGTGAACACTGACCTGATCAGTCATTCATCACCGGCTGCACATCTACACCAGAGAACGACGAAATAGATGCATGCTTATTGTAAGGATAGGGATATGCATGCATAATGCATTCAGGAAAATAGGAAGGAGTCACAGGAGAGAAAGAGAGAAAGAGCGAGAGAGAGAGAGAGAGAGAGAGAGGGGGGGGGGGAGGGACTGCAAAGGTATTGTAATTGTAAATAATTGTGTAATTAATAATATTGTGTAATTGTATTTGTATGTATTGTAATGCAAACTAGACCTATATTGCAGTTCTTATTTGAAAAGGTAGCATGAAGTAGTTGTTGCAGCTTGCGTTACCTCTCACCCGTTCGTTTGCCCGCTGAGTTCATGCAAAACACTACCATCTGTTAGCTGGAAGCGATCTGGCCTTGGCGTCAATCTGTGCGGACATGTTTGTAGTCCTGATCGAGCAGTGAGAGCTCGGTGCGCTCGTCCGGTCGGCGGAGGCGCGCGCCCCGGGCGACAGTGGGCTGGCACAGCTGCCGACCGGCGACCCATGGATGAGCACAGTCGGGCCCCATTTCCAGAGCGCGATGGGTCCTTTAGAAACTCGTCCACCTATACATGGTTCACATGAATTACAAATGGTCGCACCCGAGCAGCATGCAGGGTATGTACAAAGTCGTCAGTGGTGACTGCACAGTGGGCGTTTCAGGGGTTCTAGCCTCTCACAGCCTTTCAACCCTTATAGCCTTGGATCTAGGAGACCTACGCCTACGAATTACACACCAAACTGTAGCAAATTCATTTATGAACGTGAATGCATGACGTTTCCCATGTTATAAGCTTTCGCAATATGCAGGAACATGCATGAAATGTTGCATAAACGTGGCAAAACGGAGCACATCCATTCCCCCTTGCCGTTTGGCCCCTGATTGAGCTAGAGCTTCGCGGAAAAACCGAGCGTGCTGCCCGTGATGAGAGGAAGCCGATGATACCAAATTTTAAGGTCCTAGGTCATTAGTTGACCTTCCAGGTCAGGTCAATTACCCAAAAGTCGTGAAAATGGGAACCTGTTAAAACATCGTAAAGTGAGGTTGCTTTGGGGCTTTTCGGGGTGCTGATCACGAATTTCATGCTAGTTTTGATCACAGATGATTTCTTCATGCATTTATGCCAGGTCGGGTCAGGTCAGGTCAGGTCAACCAGTATGCGTCCTGCCGGGTATTCATAGTAGGTGTCAACCGCTACTGACAGCCTCGTAACATGATACGAAGGCACCAAATCTACTTCGTAAATGCTCAAATGGTTGCTAAATTCGAAATCAGCTCAAAAAACTGGCCTAGAAACATGTAAAAGTCGAAAAAGTGAACTAAGGTCACCAAAGGTCAATGACCTGACCTGACCTTCAGGTGACCTTGACACCCAGCATAATGCATGGGACCAACATCATTTCACGTGGTTGAGCGTTTGCACTTTGCAACCACAAAAAGACTGCAAACGCGCGGATAATGTGAGCCGACATATACACCGAATCGCGATTCCGGCCAAGCATGGTCTCGAGAAATAGGTCACAGGTCAAAGGTCATTTGGATCAGGGTCATGAAATTTTTAGAGTAGATGTAAAATTGAATAAATCGAGGGTACTGCAAGTTTCGTCTTGATCGGCCATTTTTTACGCGAGTTATTCGCGAAAAACCGAGGGTGGTCCGTTCGACCCCCTACAAATGCGAGGGTTAAGGTTTTGAGTCGTTGACCTCGAGTCAAAGTTTGGTCAGAGTCCGTCATGTCACGAACTTGGAGGTCGGACTGTCTACTGTCGGACTGTCTCAAAGGAGGTCGACTGTCTAATTCACCTTGTTCCGGAGTTATTGACGGAAAACTAATATGGCCCTAATGACATCATAAATGACGTCATGCAAGGTCAGCAATGCAAAGGTGTAGCACTGTACCTTGCAGGGAGCGCATGAAACCATGATTCCATGTGCCTGAGATAGTTTTAGATCATTCCTGGCGCTAAAATAACAGTTTCGATATATCTCATTGACGTATAACGGTGAGATCACATGACCGACCTGACGGCACATGAACTTAAGCAAAAAATCTGAGATATACAAGTTGTGAGACCTCTGGACGATGCTACGTTGTGTAAGCTTCATCTCCCTGTGAACGTCCCTCTGGCACTGAGGGCGTTGCGACGTTGCAACATCTGAGAACCGTGCAGAGGTTCACTTATGACGTCATAGGTCAGTGACCTGACCTGACCTGAAAATGCGGTTGATTTAACAAGATTTGGCTTGAATCAAAGGTCAAGTATGCCAAGTTTCAGCTCTTTATCTCCGGCGTGTTGTGAGCTATCGCGATAAAACCGATAAGAGGGCGGCATCCCCCCTCGGCCTCGGGGGGGGGGGGGGCGACTTCTGCAGAATTTCCCATTTACTCATGTGCAATATTTCTCATTTTTTTAGGAAACAAAATGTGTTTGAGGTTTCGCGAGACCAGACCGGCCGGATCGCCCACTGTGCATCGCCTGAGGCCTTTCCGGTCACGTGACAGCTCATCCTCCGGTCAATTAGAATGCTTCTGACCCACGAGATAGCATTGGCTGGTGTTAATGTCATCTATTTGAAATAATATAAGCTAAAATGCAGGCTGATTTGTTCCCTCCCGTCACCATGGAGCTAATAAAGGCTAGACAGCGTATTGCAAAATGTTGCATAGCAGCAAATGGCGCAAGTTTGCGCACTTTTTTATTGCTTGGCCGGTTCAATAACATCACAATGCACATTGTGACACACGATTTAGAGCGGGACCTGGGGGAACTCAAAAGATCGGCTTTAACATAGTGAGTGATATTAATTTTAAGCATACCAAATAACTCGATGATATGTTTATCTCTCATGTTGCTAAATGATTTTCGCAACCTCATTTTTCGTTGCGCGGAATTGATCGTAACATGTCACAGAACAACTCATAAAAACATTGGCGTGTAAAACTCACGTACATAGGATCCCCATGGCATCTACTTTGACTTTTCAAACACCCGAAAACTATGACCTGTCTACGGCCTAAGAAATCTTTGTGTTTGAAGCCCCTTTCACCCTATACCAAGTTGTTGCATGACCAGATAACGGTCATTTATATAATGTATGGACATTTTGTAGTCGATTGGTATGCTTTTTATTTTCATAAAAGCAAAATAATTTTTTTGCTCCGTAAGAGGCTAGACCGGCCCGAACGCCTACAGTGGACTGGTGAGTTATCAGAGAGAACTGTTGAAAGCAATGAAAAGAAAGCAAGGATGCTGAGCTTGAAGAACATGTAGACTGTAGTGCATGTCCCAGGCCAGGCTCAGTTTGTCGCCCCAGGTCCCATATATGGTTGCATGCCTTAGTGGACAAATGCCGAATGATAGGCTATATAAAATGATGCATAAAGTTCGACACAAACAAATATTTTACTTCAAAATCTATTCTTCGGTTCAAACCATGGCGTGGCCAATCTGATATGCATATCAGTCAAGACATAGAAACGCTAAAAACGTCAATTCGTGCCCAATGCAAGTAAATACAGCATAAATAAATCCGGTAGGGTTCCGCAGTGGCAGATCAGCTTCAGTCAGTCGACACACTAAGGAAAAGCTGCTGATCGTGGCGTGACTTGTCATCTGTCGTTAGCCCCGTTTGTCACTGCCGTATTGGCCGATACGGTCATCATTCGCATCCATCCGCCGTGACGTCAAAACCTGTGGCAGTTTAACTGCCCCAGTGCACCTCAATGTCACTGCAATGCGAAGTCATCCAATTTTCAGGTCACACTCAATCAATGCAATCGTGGTCAACATCAAAGTGTGTTATGCAGTCGCTTGGAGCAATCGATTGCAGTCACAAGAGTCCATACGGACCAACTCCCCGGCGCGTAACACCAACAAAGGGTCTCAGTCCCTGATCGACTGCCTGGGCTCCTGTGTTGGTTAATAAGCGCTAGTCGCCGGCACCAGGCGCGACCAACACGGTGCCCGGACGGCCTGGGACAACCGCTGCACAATGCAGCCAATGCAGCCGCGACCAGCCGGGCCAGCTCGGCCGGGGCGTCACAATCAATAGCGCGCGCGGATTTGGCCACCCCGGCGTGACGCAAACGCGGCGCACTCCACTGTCACGATGGTGACGCCGCGGGCCGCGCCGGTAATGCCGCAGGAGCCTCTGTCATCGATCAAACGGTGCGCCGCAAAGGCCGCGGTGCGTCGCGAGTGTGTCCATTTCCGCCGACACGGCGGTTCTACCAAAACACGGATTGGCCCCCCGATACATGCATAATACGCTCAAAGATGAATAGGGATGATCAGTGATCCATTCAAAGGGCAGCTATGCTGTGTAGTTTTGCCATAAATAATGCCCCCATTTGCGGTTTGGTCGATATCACATGGGTCGTAATCAACAGAGGACAAACAATATCGGACAGTACAGTGAAATTATCTAGGCATGTGGTGCTGCTGTCTATAAGGTATATAAATGTCAAGCTTTGTCTGCCGGCTCCTGACTTAGGAGTGTGTTCCGAATTCCATTTACCTCGTGATTTTTGTAGACGTTATGAGTAAAGAGCACGTTATTTTTCATGCACTTCTCGTCCTCATGTAAATAACTTCTGGGCTCACCATGCCTACCGATACCTAAAGTGCACAAGCGCATGTTTTCAAGCTGAGAGGGTATTTTCCAGACATGGTTTGAACACATACATAGTGAACAGGAGCTATTTGAGTGTTCACATTTCTCCGCGCACGAATGTTATCCTGCAGAGTTCAGCGTTGCCTGTTATTTGCCGGAACATTTCGGTAATTTCCCCGTCTCACAACTGAAGAGGCGCATTGCCGTGCGGTCCAACACCAATTATATGTTTTGAGTTGAGAGCTCAGTTGGCGAACTGACGCCGGATCTGGTGATTGTTTCTTGGCTCGATTGCTCTAAGCTCGTTTCAATTGTAACTCGAATAGCTGTGTATTCGTCTTGCGTCGATGTGTAACGTCAACGTGTATCAAATTTGCTACTCATGTGTTGACAAAAGCATACATAAATGAGTATGAGTTCAAGGAAGCTGCGATGAGCCACCGGTGTCGCAGGCCACGACCAAGCTGTAACATACCCATTGACGCATAGACGCCTCAATCAGGCTATGCACCATCCCAGAGAGGCCCGTGTGTCACAGAGGCGCTATTTTATGCATCCGACACCCGTTTTCGCAAGAGCTCGACGCTGCACCGGCAGTATGAATTACGAAACCGTCACATCATCCGTCTAGCATTCAGCCTAGACGGCAGGCCAGCCGGCATAGCGACGGATGAATTACAGAGACAGTGTATAGCCGTGACCTTCACAAACAGGTCACAGGTCAGACCGTAAAGCATTATGAAACGGTAAAAAAGACGGCCAGATCCGGCACCGCTGTTGTGGCGCGCAACGCATGTTTTGCCATTCAGCGAAACAACTGCGAATCGCCTGGTAGGGGAAATGTACCCAGCTGGCCAGCATTTACGTTCGTTAGGCTCAGCAGCAACTCTCAATCATGGTTGGCATTGTATTGTCGATTATGTAAAGCGGAACAGCGAGGCCCTCCTGCTGTCACATACTTTGATGTGCTGCAGAGCTAACGCTCCATCAGTACAGCTCCATAACCGTACTGACTAAACTAACACGTAACATCGCGCTGAATTCGGACCGCTGCGATCCGGTCATGCAGCTAAGAGGGAGGGGCCGCGGACGACTCAAAAGGGGTGAGGTATTCTGACTGTGTGCTACCGGCCCCTAACCGACGGCTGTTGCGATCAAAGCCACCGGTCGGCTCCCTTGTTACGAGTCAGGCTAGTCGACACGGCAGTTCTATCGACAGTGCAGAGGCTGAACCCGACCCTGGGTCACCGCGGCGCGGCCAGCTGAGCTGCCGAGTCGGCACGCCGTCCCCTTTATTTAGACTCCCGTTCGGCCTTGGTCAGCAGAGGGCACCGGGCCACGTCGCGGCACCCAGATATGGCCCCGACACCCTCTCAGTCGCGGCCCACGCCCCACGCCCTTAGTCGGCCATGTTGGTTCGAAGGATTGCGTCTATCGGCCCATGAAGGACCATGCACCTATCGATGATGATCTAAGCCACTGTAAATAAATCGGACTATCGATGTGAAGCGATACAATCATATTCAGTTCAGCACGGGCTAACAGACGTAAAAACATGACATTGGGCATTAGGACGATCCGAACCGTTTTCACATATACCTAACGATAACTATGTATTCATTATTCATATTTTATTTGTGAAAAAGTAACAGTGCATTGTGCAAGCATGTGACCCAATATTCCAAAGAATTTTGGTCCGTGAATGGAACGCTATTATGCAGATTGGCTAATAAACAAAGTGCAGCGCATGGGATCCCAGCTATGTAACCGCCACATTTGTTCGTTGCCAGCTCCAGGTCATCAACACGTCCATTGCACTGCCAGACTGGACAATAGAACTTAAGCGTATAACGTCAGTAGAACTCGTTCACATTCCATTCTGACGACCACGGCCATAGCCCGGCACCTACATACAGCACTACAACATGCACCCTCGGCCGAGTTCAGGCGCGTTCAATGCACAATGACGGCCACTGCAGGCAGCATTCTCGAGTGGCCATGGTCATTGGTCACCCACTTCCCCCACGGACGCGGCGGGGGGGGGGGGGGGGGGGTAATGCCCCCACTGCACTGTCCATCGCGTCGCCCCTCGCTCCGTTGCCCCTCGCTCCGTCGGTCGATGGTAAATCACACACAAGAGACCACGGCGCCCGTGGGCTCCACTTTTACTGACTACCCGGGGATTGCGGAGCGTGTTTTAAAGTTTATGTTGATATATACTACAAAGCACTCGCCTGCCAGGTGCCCGGTGATGACTAGCCGGAGGTATATAATTACAGAAACCTCCACAGCAATCAGGTACAATGCCCAGATAGTTCCCGGCAGTTGCGGCAGCCAGGCACACACTAAAACACAACATTCCTTGCAGCACGACAATTTTTGATCGAAACCTCAATAATTCTCTGAGAACGCTTCTGAGAGTTCTACGATTAAAAAATGTAAGCAACCCATGGGTTATGTTACATTACCCATGGGCAATGAGATGTCTTCATTTTCTGTTCTCTTTTGCGAGTTTGTCGCGAAATGGCCATTATCAAGCATTGCTTGTTATGTCGTGCAGTCTATTTTATTTTCAGAAACATTGTTCAAGTGGAAAAAAAATTAAGCTACATAAGTCACGTAAATTTTGTCCAAATAATAGCCATAGTAACAAATGACAAAAATATTCATGATAGCAAAAAAGATTGAACAGATGAAGTTGTATCTAAGCAACAACAGCAACAACAGCGTTGAGTCAGACAAGACTCAAGCGGGAATGATCCCATAAATCCCGTCTGTTTGCACATTTCTATTTTCTGCACGATGGCGTGTCCGCGGACCGGAAGGTGCGCTGCGGCTTACATTGTGTACAAAACCCTTTGCTAAGCGGACGCCACCATCAGGCAATCAGGGAAGACTGATGGTGCCAAGCCCTGGCCTTGTATTGACCGGGATGCAAAGCGTTACTGAAAAGTCGCATGTTGCCGCTGGCGACAGTGGCAACTTGTTCAGCGAGCGGCGCTGCAGGTGTAGCACGCAATGAGACCTTCGACACGAAACAGCGTTCCAGCATTTACGGTACAGCGCAGAGCGCAAAAACCAAACAGCAATGAAGAATGAGTGAATGGCGATACTGCATTGTTTTGCGTGGTGTTGCCCATTGGAATTCGGCATTGCAGCGACTCTTTATGCCTGAGGCAATCAAAACAAAAACCAGCATACCTACCGTACCTAGCGGTTGCTGAAGGCCAAAACAAAGCACCGAAACGTCCATCAACATCCGAGGAGAGCTCAGTGTACGTCGATAGCACTTGCTTACGGGTGGTAACTATGAACACATGCAGTGTTGTCCTCATCCATCATGCGAAACTTACATGAAATGCAGACGAATTGCCAAATCTGTCTAACTGTAAAACACACGCCAAACTGCCATGAAGAAGTAGGCGATTCATTTTACATAATTCTGCCACCAACAACGTGTATCTTGCTCCATTTCTAGCTTAAAGCACAGCAGCACCTGCACCGCGTGCTGTCCACAAAGGTCATCTCATGACCGCGAGCGCCGCTCCCTCACGAAAGGTGGAGCAAAGCCTCGCGTCGTAAAATCGCCCGCTGGTCGGCTGGCCGAGACTGCCGGTCAAGTTCGCCGGCCTGGCACTCCGGTTCGCTGGCCCGTATATGTATGACTGGGCCTGCACCAGCAGTTTCTCACCACCCGTGCGCTCGGTCACGATCGGAGCCGGGCGGAACGGAACGTGGGATGTACCCGCTGCGCTACTGGAAACCGGCAGCGGCTGGCTGAGCAGATGCACCGCGGTGTGTGCCCATGCAGGCAGGGTGAGTGACGCAAACCTAGCTAGTGACGTCCGCGCAGCGACGAGCAAAAAGCGGTCTGTACGAGCAAAGCACAGCTCGATACATTCAATGCATATAAAAGGAGAAACCATTACGAAGTCAGCTTCCCACTGTTTTTGGTCGTTCTTCACTGGCCGATACCAAGTGTGTGGCCATAGTGTCCTTCACTCGGAAGTAGTTACACACGGCCATTTCCACTTCTCCAAGGTCGTCCGAGGACGTCTGCCTCCTCCGGCCTGGAGCGAGGCAGTCGATAATGGTGGGACGGCGGCCTCCCCACAGCAGGCCGGCACGCGGCGATGGGCGCATTGGAACGGCCGGCAGCGTGGGACAGCGCCTCCGGCGGCTCCTTCGAGCATGACCGAACAAATCCCGCCAAACTACACAACTCCCACGGCGTGATGAGCAGTCACGACACAGCGACCAACCGACCACCGACGCGCCACCGAGGCGTCCATCTTCGGGCCCACAAATCACGCAATCGCCAAATTTACCAACTTCGTTTATTCCAACACGGCGCGAAGGCCTTCCAATGAGGGGCGCCCACTCGGCCAAGGGCGTCTCTGTCGAAACCTGGCTGCGGCGGCGGAACGTCCGTCGTCCATCCTTCTCCGTGCCCCTGGCTGCCGCCGGCGGCCCCAGGCGACTGCAGCGCCCGGGGCGGCGAGTGTGCGTCTAGCACCACTGGCGACAAAAGGCGGTACTCCGCCGCCGGCCGGGGGGAAGGGGGGGGAAGGGGGACATGGGAGCCTTGCCGACGGCGTAAGGACCGGGAGAATCCGCCGTCGTCCCCGGCCGCCGGGAAGGCCGCCAAGTGTCCTATGTGCTTTTCAACATTTTGCTTTTTCGATATTTTGCAATTTCATTATTATGCGATTCGGTATTTTGCGGTTTCGATATTTTGCGACCTACATATTTTTCTTTCAACAATTTGCGTTCGATATTTTGCATTTCGATATTTTGTCATGGAATCGTCCTATATGCATATGTGCACTGCGCGGGAACCGATCACATGCCAAACTGAGCCAGCCCTCAATGTCCTTGACGGATGCTGCATACAGCACAGCGCTGTTATAGGTACCTAATAGTTATATAATACCACTAATTTGCAGCTATCGAATCTCCTTTGATAGGAAGCAGCTGCACACATAAATGAAACGATCTTTACCACTAATGCGTATTCCTGTATCAGGAACTGCGTACGCAGTACCTGATACGCATTAGTATCAGTACCTGATACTAATGCGTATCAGGTACTGCGTATTGCCTTCCTTTCATTAGTTCAGAGCTAAAACAATCCATCGATATGAACCTAGGAAAGCACTTGCATTACGTCTCTATCCCCCTTTACTGCTCAGCTGGCGATGCTATTCCTACCTGCACAATGCCATAACTCCCCATGAACAATAGGCATTCCTAACGGAGAATCTTGCACCGATGCCTTTGCCCTTTCACCACACTCTAAGACCCGACTAATCCTGAAGCGGTACTGGAAAAACGCTCCCAATGCCCCGGTGTCTGACCACATCAGTTGTTAAAGAGGTGCTGAGCGGCCTTGAAAGGCTCTGATATCTCCAACCAGGCCACCAAGACGGCCCACCGCCCGGCTGACCCGAACGAAGACCAGAAACTTGCACTTGTAAGATCTTCAGGAGGGTGGATGACAAATGGCGCCGGGTTTATTCGAAGGTAACCACCGGGCGGATTATTAAGTGAAAGTCTAGCGGAATCAGACAAATTGAACATTGTCAATGTGGATCTATAGGGATACCTATTAAGGTAAGCTTCCATGATAGTGACATGGAAAGCCTTGTTCAGTTACTAGTATTCATTACTTGAACTTAACATAATCTTAAATATAACCGCTTATATAATCTAACAATATCATCATCATCATCAATTATCAGTATCACCTAATCCTATGGACTGAAGCGATTTAAGCACAAGGTCCCTCCGCTTGTCGTTATGACGCGCTTATAACATTACGAATTAATCCCGGTATGGCTCAGGCTGCATTACATTAAATCCGAATCCAAATACCCTCTTATACCTTTGGATCCTATAGTATTTGCATTGTAGATTCACTTGCACTAAGGCAACAATGCAGTGCTCGTCATTTATAACCCGCAAACAATGTCGACCAAGTGGGCCGTTCAGGCTGATCCCCTCCCACGCTGACGCGACCGTGGCCGATATGTAGGACTGTCGTCTGGTCTGGCACCGTGGGACAGCCAATTCGGTCTGCACGATTACCGGCAACGACGGGAGCATCAGCTAGCCACAGTGTGACCCCCCCCCCCCCCAACTACCCCCTCCCAGGTACCGCCCCGATAGCTCGCCGGCCGGTTCAGTGATGTGTGCTCCACGCACACCTGGCTTTGCACGGCCAAGCCTGACGAGCTGCCTGTGTCTGCCTGAGTCACTGACACATACAGAAGCTCGGCACGCGGGCGTAGCTAAATATGGAGACGCGCTGCAGATCGTTTACTCCTTGGTGTCTGTCGAGGCAGCCTCGCCCATATCCCTTCAAACGTCCCACCGAGCCACACTAGCTGGCATATCGGGCCGATATCCTCATATCGCTGCTTCTACCGGCCGCCATTGCCGCCCGGGTAGCTCACTTCTTCCGCGTGTCGGCCGCGGCGGTACAAAGTGCGACACCTCGAGACAGGCGCAGCGCCCACATTTGCACGGCCTCCGCGGCGGATTCCTCGGCGGAATCCGCGGCGGACTCCACGGCGAACTCCGCAGCGGACTGCTGGGCGGACTCAGCGGCTGGCCATGTGACCGGCCGGGCGCGCTGACCGGCACGGCATGACGAGCAGAAGCCGAGCGGCTCCGGCAGCACCGTTCACCGCCGCGGCACGGAGCGCCGGGCGGGTCGGGCCGCAGCTGGAGCACCGCGCGGCGGCCCCAAACGCCCAGAGTGCAGTCTGGGCAGGAGATTAGAGTCGGACACGGCCCACACGGGACTGAGGCATTCGTAACCTTTCTGCTTCGAATAAAAGCAGCGCGGCACTCACTCAACTGTCTACAAAAAGTTTCTTTAAGTGTCCAGCATTGCACTGGAGAGTGTTTCCTATTGCAGAACATTGAGGCATTCTAAGCAGAACGAAGCTGCAGAGTCGGTCCCGAACGAACAATCAACTTAGCTCAGCCTGCACACTGCGTGGTAGGTATTCTTTTTTCGACAAAGCCGATAATAACTCAGACTATGTTATCAGTCGGTCGGAACTCATTGCAAATAGATGCGCCATGCTCCACTCCTTCGATTGGGTCTATCACTGACAAAGTATACGCCTAGTGTGGCAACAAAAAGCAAAAGTTTGTTTTAGGGCAAATATTAGACTTTTTGTGTTTTGTTGGCAAACTCGATGGGAAATGAATACGACGATAAGCCCAATCTAAGGTGCGGAGTCTCGCGCGTTTTGCTGTCAAGTCTTCCGAGTGACCAATAGCATAGTATTCGCGTTTTTCTCGGATTTGTCGAAAAAAATACCACGCATTTTGCTGAGGATTATACGTGCGTTGGTAAGCTTAATAAGCTTAGTGCGCAATGCTGCACTTGAAGTTAAGATAGTTATTGCTCTTGCTGACGCTACCGATTGCCAGCTTTACCATGAGCCCATTGACGATTATGTTTGGGTGTAATGTCACAATCATGCGCCTCGGATCCGCACGTGGTTCAGAATGCTACCGCGACAAATGACCCTAGTCTCGTCCTGCCCTTGATTTATTTCTGTCAACAGCCATGCACACAGTAGCACAGACTTCTCAGAAACCATTAAGTTATGAAACCATTCCAACTTCCAAGTCAATAAGTTCAAGTGCATTCTAAACACATGAATGGTTGCACAATAAATGCACTGTGAAGTTTGGC
Organism: Amphibalanus amphitrite; assembly: GCF_019059575.1. Lineage (NCBI taxonomy): Eukaryota > Metazoa > Arthropoda > Thecostraca > Balanomorpha > Balanidae > Amphibalanus > Amphibalanus amphitrite. Next base: position 236,816 of record NW_024881844.1, read on the forward strand.
ACCGATGGTAAACAAAAGCTCGAGTTGGACATGTATCAAAGACACATTGTCCCAGCAGCCTGGACAAGAAATGAACGGATGACTACTGTGGGTACCAATGGAAACCAATGGATGCTCAGAGAGTAAATACCGTAAAGGGGCACCACAATACCTGAGACATCAACGAACGACACGATAACAGGCGTTATGGTCGGTTTTGTCATGATCAAATAATTAAATATGTATGTAGATGAAATTGACCAATAACATGGCAGTGAGGTGTATCTTTATATAACAAAATAAGGCCGAATATAAAGAACGAGCTTTCGTCTTATGACATCATCAGGTTCTGGCCCGATGATGTAAGACAAAAGCTCGTTCTGTCGGCCTTATTACGAGCGAGCGAGCGCAGCGAGCGAAGTGAGTCTTTTCAATATAACGGAAAAATCTCAGTATGAGCGGCCCGGCCCGGCCCGGCCTGTAACGCTTTTGAGAGGCTTATATCTCAGCAACCGCTGGACCGATTGGCCTGCGGTCTTTTTTGTTGGGTAGCCCCATCCCTTCTACCCCGTAATTGACTACTTTTGATACATCTCAGTGACCGTCCTGGCACGTGCCACGTGAAAAGTCAAGGGTGTTCAAGCTGTTTTGCAAAAGTAGTGATTTTGAGAGGCTCATATCTCAGCAGCCGCTTGGGCGATTGACTTGCGGTAATTTTTGTAGGGCAGCAGCATCCCTTCTACCCAAAATAGGATACTCTCAATGCATGTGGGTCACCCCCAGTGCACGTGCAAAATACAACAATAAGAGGTGCCAAATTTGTTCCCATTTCAGTAACTCGGTAATTACTGGGGCGATTTCGCTGAAAGTTGGCATACAGGTAGGCACCCACCAGGCAATGCATTCCCATGTGTTACGGTTAGGGTGCTACTGCACGTGCGCACGTGCAGGGGGCGTTTCCAGATCTCGAGAACGGCTGGGCCGATTGCGCTCAAATTTGGTACATGGTTGGGGACCAGTTAGTAGGGTGCCGTGCAAAAGTCACTTTGGACCCCGTTTGCACGTGCGCACGTGCAGAATGCCGCTTCCAGATCTCAGGAACGGCTGGGCCGATTGCGTTCAAATTTGGCACACCGCTAGCGACCAGTTAGAAGGGTGCTTTGCGCAAGCCCGTTGGAAGCACCCTCTCGCCCTTCCGCACGTGCAGGGCTCACTATCTCGCTCGCTCGTTCTTCGCCCAAAAGGCGTTTTACTGGTTTTATTATACAAAAATACACCTCACTGTCATGTTATTGGTTAATTCCATCTACATATTTAACGGACGTTATACCACATGGGCTCATGGCTCTCATTGTCCAATATCCAACGTAAGTATACGTGTGGATGCGTAATTGTGCAATGTGTGCGCATAGCACAAAGCCTTCTAGGTACTGTATATTGATCTTGTTTGCAATGACGTTATGGTGTGTGGTGTACAATAGAACCAGGCATTGTCTGAGACCTCTGAAGATACAAGGTAAGTAAGTGTATGGCTGTTCAGCGGATGGAGGACCATCGCGCCACACCTACACACATAGTGATCGGCGCCGGGCCGGGTCGTGCCCTGACCTCAGCAGCTGCGTGACCGATGGGGCCGGGAAAGGGGTCACGGCCCGCTGGCAGACACGGCAGCCGACGGAACGCTCCCGACCACGGCTAACGAGGCGCCTTAGCGGCAGATAATGAGCAGCACCGCCAACATAGTGCCCCACGCGATGGACCGGCCGTATGCAATTTGTCTGCGGTAGAGGCCAGCTGCCGTTCACGCTCGACGCTGCAGGAAGAACAGTTGTGGAGCTCAACAAGCTCTATAGGATACCGGTCTCGGTCGGCGATGGCGGCCAACTGAATTGACCCGATCAGGGCCGTCAGAACCTACGCCGGTAGATGTTACCATGTGACTGCAGTATGTGTAACAATTGCCACGATATCAGTCACCAGCCATTGTCCCCAATCCCTGAGTCAACTGGTCGATCCAGAGCTGTTCCAACAGCGCCGCACTGTTGCAGCAATGTCGTGCTGCCTCGCTCAAGGTTGTGCAGGATGTAATCGCTCTGGTAATGCTCTCTTGTCAGTTGTCGCGTCGTTTAACATCAAGCGATGTAATTTTGACAACACGCTTCGGTTGGTTCAGATCGCTATTGCTCATGACTTTTTCCATTTCCAGGTGATATACGATCCAAGGAATGAATAGTGATACAGTTAAGAAGCTCGGCCGACAGCAGATCGTTAGCGCGTTGGACAAAAGGGGTATCTCAAAAGGGTTATGAGATGTCGACTCGTTTTAAATTGATAAAATTCGAATATTTTTTTAAGGAAAAAAGATTTTATTAGCCTCGTATCACAATTATTTTGTTGATGACAAGCCCTACGAAATTCTACTTAACTTACAATCAGGACCAAGTTGGGAGGTGCTTATACAGTTAAGAAGCTCGGCCGACAGCAGATCGTTAGCGCGTTGGACAAAAGGGGTATCTCAAAAGGGTTATGAGATGTCGACTCGTTTTAAATTGATAAAATTCGAATATTTTTTTAAGGAAAAAAGATTTTATTAGCCTCGTATCACAATTATTTTGTTGATGACAAGCCCTACGAAATTCTACTTAACTTACAATCAGGACCAAGTTGGGAGGTGCGGGAAATGTATTTGTCCTAAAGAGTACCCACCTACCTATCAGAGGGAGTCGTCCAATATATGCATGGACCAATACCACTTTAGGTACCTATGTATGCTCACTACATGTATAAACACTAAAACACGTTGAACCGTATCATCGTGCAGGTTCCATAGGGTTGATTTGCATTATAAATTAATAGCCGTCCGTAACAATTATCAGACAAACATGCATTCGCCATTCGTGCTAAATGAGTAGGCAGTTCCATTCGACAAACAGCACTCGGATATATCGGCCACATCGACGCTATACAATGGAGTTCACTCCCGGTAATAAGTCCAGCCTCAACAAAGCGTTTCAGCCTAATCTGTCCGATGGCGATCATACTTGGTTCGCTGGTGGCTGCATTTTAGTCGGGGATCGTTAATGCCAGACAAGCTCGGCCATTGGACGGGGCAATCAGGTTTATGAGCGCCCGGAGGTCGGGAACTGGGCACCTTCACGCCACCGGCGTCCGCCAGGGTTTGTGACGGCGTCCGTCCGGGTTTGGGTACGGCGACCGGCGGGGTTTGTGATGGCGACTATCTGGGTTTGTGACGGCGACCGGCGGGGTTTGTGACGGCGTCTGTCAGGGTTTGTGACGGCGTCCGTCGGGGTTTGTGACGGCGTCCGTCGGGGTCGGCTGCGACGGCCGGGGTGGGCCGCGTCGACGCCCGTCGATGTCACCACGCCCTCCGGCTCCGCGTGACGCTACGTGACGGGGTGTCACATGACGCGGTGACGGAGACGCCGATGCCGCCTGCGTGAACTGACGGCAGCTTCGACTCCTTCCGCTGTATTGTATTGTGTTGTGTTGTACATTCAAGAGCGATCCGAATCCAAAAATTGCGTGTTGATTATATAGATGTGCACTGAGCAGTCAACGTCGGCCATGGCCAGGACATGACAGCGACGGAAACCGATAATAAGGACAGTGTGGGGCGACCGGTGCATGAGTACAGTGTGAACGTGCCTAGTGGGTTATAAGCAGCTTCCTCTGTTGTCATTTGGTCAGCAGGCGTCCAACTGCACCGTTGGGAAACGCTGGCCTTAAAACCCAATCAGAGTAAGTGTACATGTCACTTTATCAGCTGTAGCGCAAGCAAAGCATGTTGCCAATAGCGCACACGGTTATCCGGGTTACCATTGTAGGCGCATACATAATGTGGCATTCTATAAAAAAAAAAATGGAGTGAAAGGGATATATGCTGAAAATTTATCGAAAATATGCTAGCAATATGTTGAAAATATTTTGTGTCATTCAACGGAAAAAAATACACTGATATGTATTGATCACCGATCGACGGCATAGAATAACGAAAGCGCAAAACACATCGGTGTAAGTATGTATGTACATACGGTGTCTATACATTACCAACACATTCCAATGAGTTTGTTGTGTAAAGAGAGTAGATGAGTAGTCGGATAACTTGGCCAGCACCTCGTCACCGTTGCCATGTGACCTTTTGTGTCCGCTTACCCAGTTGCAGCGTTGGTATGTCCATTGCTCTGCGACTGCAAGCCAACACACACCTGCAGTGCAGCTCAGCTGGGAGCACTGCCACGGGAAGGGTGCAATGTGATAGACATATCCACAACCGGGAATGTACAGCAGCCGGCGGTTCAAAGCCATGTGGTCTCGCCAGCCCCAGTTAATTGGAGCAGCCGGCGGCCGAGAGTCATGTGGTGCAGGCCAGCGCGAGTTTCTCCTGCTCTTCGGACCCGGCCTGTGGACAGATGCGCGAGCGGCGGATGGGCGGGACGCCTTCATGGCGCAGTCTGTCGCCGAGACTGGTCACGCGTCAGCGAGCAGAGGCGAGCTGGCCGGCCACCGACCTGGGCCTCGTTTCATAAAACTCTGCCGTAACTTACACCTTTCCGTAATTCACACCCTTTCAAACTACGGAGCGCAAATAAATCCGTTTCACAAAGCCACAACTGGAATTGTTTACACCTCCGTAACAAAGCACATTTGCGTAGTTACCGTAATTTATCAAGCGTCCTACAAATTACAATTTCATGTCAACACTTATTTTTTTACGAGAATTTATAAAACAATTATGTTGAATTTAAATCTTAAAAATTATGTATGAAAAAACAAAATTGATATTGATGACCATCCTTTATTAAAACAATACATTAAAAACAGCAGAAAGCCAGCTAAGCAGAAGTGCCTAACTACGAAAGTGGCGCGGCGCGGCGAATAAACAAAATTCCGATAGTGGCCACAAAAAGCGACTGGTACAGAAGATCTGCAGTTTCTTTTTCTCATTTTGGCTGTTCTTTATTCCTCACCGGGCTCAGCATTATACAATATATTAAAAATTAGCTTCGAATCTTCACATTAATTCAAAATCACGCAACATTTTTGTGCGTAGTTTACACCACTGATATCAAGAGCTTGATAAAATATTTGGCGTTAATTACGTCGTTTTATGAAACCCAAATGGCATCCATTGGTCCGGAATCGAGCATTTGCCGTAAATGAAGCTCCGTACTTTCGATGGCGTGAATTACTCCGGTCTCCGGCTTTATGAAACCGAATTGGCATCAAATACGCCAAATCTGGCATAATTGACGGAACGCCGTAAGTAATTCCTTTTATGAAACGAGGCCCAGTGGCGGCACCTGGTCTCTCGTACATACATACACCGCACTGGGAGGAGACGCGACAGGTGCCACACTTAAAGACACTCACAAGAACCCAAAGGATCAGGTTTATCAAAGACGGTAGCGGAGTGGTTTGTTGTGCTGCTTCATACAAATCGAATGTCATGCAAACGTTGTAAGTAAAGGGAAATGGATGAATGAGTAAGCGGTTGAACGAGCTCAAGACACTTATGTTTCAGAGCTGCTCAATGTGGAAGAAAGAAGGTCATGAGATGGAAATCAACTGAACGAACATGTGTTTTACACCGACTTTCGCTTCGAAGTTCAAAATACTTCATGGATATATGAAGGTCCATCAGTCAGCCAAAACCATTATTATTGACTGAGGTTCACTACGAAATATGATCATCGGATATGGCCCACTCTACTTCCCGGCATCTGGCACGGGCGGAAGGAAAACGGGCTCTCAGCTGGCCCAGCGCGGCGCTGATAGTCGCCAAAGCACGGCTCCGGGGCATTTCCGGCTCTTGGCCTCCGTCTCAGCCAGCTTATCCCTCTCCGGGGCAGCCAGAGCCGCTCAGCCGCCCTGCCGGACCGTGCACGCACGCAGCCGATGATGATGAAAGTGAGTGCGACAGCGTGGCGCGAGCGGCCGGTCCAGTACCTACAGTGCCGCCGCTGGGACGCGCCTCGGTGCCCCGGCGCCGCGTGAGGTCATGACCCATGACGCCGCCACGGCTACCGTTCGGGCCGGGTGGCTGTGATGTCAGAATGACAGACTCGGAGGGGGTCCGGCAGTCAGAGTGATCTCTTGGCCCGGCCGGTCGCAGAGTCGGGGAGACGGAGGGCCGCGGCTGACCAGAACCGGCCGCCTGCCACTGCCCTTGTCTGCAGCGGCGGCGTCTGGCAGTGCAGGACCATTGCAGAGCTATGAGTGCTCGGGGGAGGGCAGACGTAACGCCGGAGAAGGGAAGCTCCCCTGCAGGCGGCTTGCATAGATGGCGTAAATCCGACGGGAGAAAGTGGAAATAAAAATGATGCTGGGACACAAGCAGAAACTTCAACCAACTCAGATCCGCTGCAGCAGACGGCAGTATGCATAGAATAAAACTGACAGCCATCCAGCCATCCGTATAGTCGACCATTATAGTCAACCATCCAGAATGAGCTCCTATGTGATTGTATGTTTCCACACAGATGCATGTCGCGACGAGCGGACTTTAGCTGGGCTCTGATTAACACGAACCGTGTGAATCATGGAAAGAGGTATATTATCTCGCCTCCGGCTTCGTCATGATCCTTGATAATGTGCATATGACACTGCTCTACACAAACAGCATGGTCCGAAAACAACTTTACTGGGGATAAGGCCACTAAATACAAATCCCCGGCAACAAATTACCCTAATCAGCCACTCCTAACAACCTCTGCCTAGAGATCTGCACGAATTATGTTCTCACGAGGACGCAGATTAACACTCCCCAATCTCCTGGAACGTCCAGTCGCCGGGCCGCCGCGCCGCACGTCGCCTGCCGGGTACAAGGCCGTAATGCTCGGAGGCGCACCGTTTCAGACGCGCGGCGTCTGGGGCGCTCGGCCCGGTAGCGTATTCGCCAATTGTATTACACGAATCGGCCCATCAACTAGCGACATCTCTAGTGCGACGTCATAGCCATCCGCCGCGACAATGCATGCATTGAGGCTAGATTTGAGTTGAGACTTTTTTTGCAATTGTATATGGCTGTGAGGAGTGTTTGTGTCGTCGTAGCCGAGTGGTTAGAGTCTCGGTGTGGTGGACGAAAGGTCGGTGGATCGATTCTTGCTTTAGCGGTTCTTTTCTCTGAAAAAGAAGTCGGTCGTAGACGCGCATTTTTAGCCCCTACGTTCGCACGCCAATATCGTACGCCCAATAAATCTCTGACAAGTATTCATCTGATTAAGGAATAAGTTGCAAAAGAACTGCAGTTGCAGTCTATACCTGAACTACCAATTTTGTTACGGCACTGTCGATATTCGTCAAAGTCGGAAGAGCTATTATGAAACACACTCGAATGACAACGGATTCCTGTATTATTTCATCGATCAGATAAGACATGTATAGAGATAAATTGATGACAGCCCGCCGTGAGCATGCAACTTAACAACCAGTCCCAAGTTATCTTCATAAACGTCTAATATAAATCTTTTTGACTTTAAAGATTCCAAGTAAGGGGACTTAGGTATCCCCCTGGCGGCTGAAATGTAAAAGTTATAGTTAGGGCATAGCTCCTATAGATGACGCTCTGACCAGGGTATATAGAACAACGCTCTGACGGCTGGAAACTGATAATCTATTCTCGTCCCGTGATTACGCTAACAGCTATGCCGAACTTTTTTGTGCATGGTGATTCTTACACGAAAAGCTATCTAATAGCCTGCTTACCAGCGTGCGATTTTTACTTTTCATCTTAGTTTTCGCTACTTTTAGGTAGGTACTTTACCTTGCCAAGTGCCCACCTACTTTCAAAACGTCAGCGCCGCCCCTGTCAATGCTGCGTGCTATCACCCATTGGCAGCGAGAAATATTGATCAATGAATGGCCAATGCCATCGCCCAGCACCATTTGTCTTTCCATTGGCTACGTTCGCATAGTATGCACTATGCATTAGTGATGTCAATCACAGAAAATCAGAACACCGCTACCAAACCAAATACAAACAAAGACCATTGGAAAATACCGAAACCGAACCAATCGGTTGGACTGCAAATATCTATCTTATGCAACATATTCATTAGAAGAATGCCTACGTCTGATTTCTTAGGTGCACACCGTTGCAAATGCATAAAAAACGCACAATGACAGATGACAGATGACAGATGACACGAAAATCGAAGTCGCCGAGTGGATTGGAACCACCTACCTCTGAGTCACCAGCCCGATACTCTAACCACTTCGCCACGGCGACAACATATTCCTGCCAGCTTAAATGTCATTAAGATAAAACCTAGCTTCAATAGACGCCACCAAGGGCGAGGACCGAAAGTATGACGCCGCGCTGACGTCACTCAGGAGGCACGCTATTGGTCGGCCGATCCGTGTAATACAATTGGCGAATACGCGGCCCGGTAACCGGTTGTCAGGCGCGCCGCCCGATTGGAGCGGTGATACCCGGTCGGCAAGGACCACTGGCGGCGGATATGTGGTGCTGACGAGGGCGGGATATCCACCGGCGTCCCTCCCAGTCACTGATACGGTGAACAACGGCGCCGGCTTAGCTGACCAACCGTTGCATAGCCGTTGAACACGGCTAAGCTCGACTTTCAGTCATGTGAGGTGAGAACCGTGCAAACAGAGTGCAACAATTCGGCGCCGGATGCCGGCCGTGTTGTGGACGCTGACAGGGTAGGGCGGCCATCAGGACGGCCTTCATCGGCCCTCCTTTCGCCGCGCGCCAGGGTCGTCGGAGGAGCGCCCGCCGTGGCCGCACTGCCCGACAGGGCCGCGCGGCAGCCGTCGCCGGCTCTGACCGCGGACTGCCGGCGCCCCCAGAGGTGGACGCCCTCCAAATCACTCAGTCCAACCCAGACAAAGCGCCGAGTGGTCCGTGGCCAGTGCGTGACCACGTCCATCACGCTGATAAAGGACCGCCCTCCGGCGACTATTTCGGCGAAGTGGCCCGGTTGAATTCAACAATCGCCACTTCCAGGTCAGCTGATGTTAATGAGAGCACCTCAGTGGTTATAATAAGCTCCAGACTTCAAGGGCAGTGGCCTAGTCATTTGTCCTGGCGATTTGTCCGTTAAATTCAGCGCATAACTTTGTCATAAAACAAATTCCATCACGATTCCAATCTACCAAATACGCTCCTATCACGATGAGCGGACGACACAGCCAATTTCCAAACCAATAAAACAGCCGTCAATGCAACGCACCACAACACCGAACCAAACAGCGGCCGAAGACACCATCTTAGCGTGTCCCGATCAGACGTCTCGACATTATGAGTCGGTGGTCAATCACATAGCTGGTGGTAATTAACCGAGTGAGGGACAGTTTCATTAGTGGGAACGCAGAGCCGGATCGACCGTCGGCAGGCGGGGGCGACACGAGCCGACGGCCCGCGGGGAACCGGCCACGAACCCACCGCCCCCGGCACCGCCCGAGGAGGGAAACAAAAGAAAGTGTCCGCCGGACCGGTGAGGCGCCATTCCGTGGGACCGATGAGCCACACGGACCCAATCACTTTACGACTGGGACCGGCACGCGGCCATTATTGTAAAGGACAATGGGAAGAGTCAGTCAAAGGCGAGTGCGTATAGAGAAACCTGGCACCTTACTGTTGTTTGGAGGGTAACCAAAGCAGCATAATTACGTAGAGGCAAAAGCAGGGAGGGATAGAGTGAGGAGAGTGAGAACATCGAATTCCAATGGTCAATGTGTCCCGTGTGTCTAACGGCTTCGTCGCCTTTCTCTGAAATGTCTATCTATCCTTTTTAGCATGTAATAAAAGTTATATAATAAAAAAATGCAATGACCTGCACTTGCTGTTGCGTACATTACAAGTTAGTGCATGAATCGGCTTCCACATGCAAGAGTGACAGTGAGAGCGCAGGCACACGGCATGGAGGGCCAAGATGCACAGCTTTCCAATATTCATTGTCCAACCGACGACAACAAACCGCTTTCCCATTCGCCGTCAATTTGGTGCACCTGGTCACCACCGAGCCGTGCCAGCGCAATCCGCATCGCTCCAGAACGGCACTGCGGCGCCGGTCGCCGAGTCACGGTGACTCAGGGACCCCTCTGCTGTCACCCGGGGTCCACCCGGCGACTCGTGAGCAGCTCGGGGGAACGCCAGCGCAGCGCCAGCAGGCCGGACTGGACATTCCGAGTCTGTCCGACGCGGCCCCGTCAGTAGCGAGCGTTCCCGCTCCCCCTGCTCGGAGACACCCCTCATTGAGCTGCAGCGCCGACCGACGCCGACCGCGCGGCCGCCCCGCGTCGTCCGCCGCCCGCGGCCCTTCACCGGCCGGCGCGGCGGAGCGGCCAGCGGGGCTCTTCGGGCGGTGAGAGGGCGGCTGTCGCGAGCCGCGTCCTCGCCCGGCGGCCAGTACCGGCCGGTTCGAACCGGCGGCAGCCGGGTCCAACCTGCTGTCGACGTCGCCGCGCTCCATGTTTTCCGCTTGGAGTCCACACGTGGTGTCGTCATCGCGATCACGCGGCCCATTGGCTGTGCGCGACCGGACGCCAGACAGGGCTCAGGTCCAGATGTGCCCTGGATGTTATTCCTTGGAAACAAAATCATTCACCAGCCCGCGGACTCTGTCGCCAGGCTTCCAGGGCGAGCGTCCCTCCCCTCCTCGGCGAGCGCGGACTCCGGCCAGCGAATCGCTTTCTATTTCGTCTTGTCGCGGCGCAATTGCCGCCGAGGCTCGAGGACATCGCCGTCGAAATCGCCGGCCGCTGTGCGCGAAAACTGCGGCTTATGAAGGCAACGGTGCAGCGGCGGTAGATCGTGGAATCGTCGCCCTTGCACATGTGCTAAGAAATCATAGCTGTTGACGTACTGGGCAAGTACCACCAGTTGAAAGCTAAAAACTAACTTAACAAATTAAAAAAGAAAAGGGCAAGCATCACTAACGGTTACTTCACACTAAAACTCAAAAATCAGTGTATTTTTTGCATTACATTTCCACACTTAAAACAATGTGTCAAGCTGCATGCAATCAAGAAGTTGTTTAACCCGCGCCCCGTAGGGCTACCGGCGGACCCTACCACCCGTAGGGGGGGGGGGGCCGTTTCGGCCCCCCCTAAGATCTCGGAAAGTTACCGACCGATTTTCAAAATTCAAACGGCGTTTGATAGCCCTACCCGGGAACTACCTTGTGACCAAATTTCATTGACCTAGGTCAAACCGATGACGTCACAGGTCAGGTCAAAGGTCAGATTTTCACCGTTCACAGGCAATTCAAGAAATGTGCTGTGAAATCGAGTAAATTGGTAATTTATTGAAAACCATCGATGGTATATTGTTCGTCAAACACATACTTTGCTATCTGAGGTCACTGATACCAGGTCAGGTCACAGCGAGGTCAGGTCACCGGGGGTCACAATATGAATGTGTCGTGTGATACATGTTTTATGGTCCATTTTACATGACAAATGCGATTATGTGGGTTAGGCAGCCTTTGGGGCCAGCCTAGGTCACGTTTTGGTGAAGGTCAGGTCAAGGTCAGGTCAAATTAGGTCAAATTTCAAAGTTGATATTTTTGCATAAAATGGGTAGGGGAGAGTGGTGCAGGAGGCCCCCCCTTAAGCTCAGTTACTATTTTTAGACAACTGATAATATTTAAGCGCTAACGTGTGCATGCGCTGTGAGCATGCATCATTTTCCCATACATATTTGCATTCAAAATGAATCTAGGGGGTACACAAACCGTAAACTTTAACATTTTGGAAAAAGTTGCAAAAGGGCCTCTTACACTATGGGTATGGTAAGACGCCCCCCCCCCCTCGGGCGTTTTAAAAGTCAAGTCGACTTGTAAAAGACGCTTTGCGAACACAGCTGCAAGGCCTTTTATTTCGAAAAGCTAAGCAAATACGGTGTTATCGAAACCAATAACACTTCCAAAGCGCTCGAACAATGCGAAAACTAGCACAACCAAACGCTGATGACCAACGAAAATTGTACCTATAAACTCTAAGAAAAGAAACAGAAAAAAGAAACAAAAACAAACTTCTTGAAAAAAGAATGCCACGCCTGCCGCAGGTGCAGGCGTTTTAGCATCGGGGGCGTTTTTTTTATCGGGGGGCGTTTTATCATCCTCGAAGGGAGGGCCTCTTAAAAAAATACAGTGTTTTAACGTCCACAATATTTATGGTTTATGAGACATTTGCAGCGCACCAGAACATGGTCTATTCTGAAGCTAACATGTGACAATTTCGATGAGAAAAGATTGCATTTGATAGCTATTGTTTTTTCAGATATATAAGGGTGATAAAGATGCATATATCTAGCAAGTAAAGGGGCAAAAACAGAAACAGGCTTACCAAAAGTCGCTGCGACGCACCTGATACCTCAGGTTTCGTGAGTTGTTGTTTCAAGAGGGCTTCTGCTTTACAAGAACATTAAAAAATAAATAACATTATTGGTTTGGTAAAAAAAACGATGGGGCCTCTTACCGACCCTGGGCGTCTTACACGGATCTCCCCTATCCATTCGATGCAGCTCGTCACGGGGAGTCTAATGGTGGTCTTTGTTTTGCTCTACGAGTTCTAGAATTGCCAAAAATTGAGTTTGAAAATTTGACGTCATCATTTTTGAACAGTTTTTTCACTATAACTTGGCCAAAAAACGAGGTATCGATCTGAAATTTGGTATGTAGATAGAAGACGGTAGGTACTATCACATATATTCCGGTTTTTTCGAAACTCAAAAAACTTTTTGGATTTTTTGGCTAATATATCCAAAAAATGCTTTTTTGATTTTTGGGGATCAAAACTCAAAAATTTCAAAAATCCAAGATAGCAGTTTTGTAGCCCTGTCAATTCTACACCTTTTATGTTTTTATCATTTTTCTGTATCTTCAAAGCTGTAGGCCTGACAGGTCTTCTCGCGAAGGTCTTTTTTCGGTCGAAAATGACAGAACATGACGTCACTCTGACGTCATTTGTGGCCAACCTATCACAGCCTCTGGAAAAATTTTTGGTCACAATGTGTAAAATTGATGCCCGGAGGGGTCCTGAAAGTTTCGTGGCGATATCTCCAGCCGTTTAGGAGATATCGACCGAAAAGGACAGGGGGGGGCCGTTTCGGCCCCCCCCCCCCTACGGGGCGCGGGTTAATGATTAACCAAATCAGGGCGCCCCTGCCGTGAAATCATTTGGCTAATTAGTGGATTTTATCATGTGTTTAATCTACAGACGGGGTAGCGGGACATCGATGGCACGCGGCAGTCGTGGGGTACGGTCGGGATATACGGCTCTCGCCCCTCCCCTATCTATCCCCATTCCAAAACCCACGGTCATGAATACTGCCGGCGCGGGCGACAGCTCCGAGCCCCGCGACACGGCGCCACCGGCCGGGTGGACGGGTGGCTATCGGTGTGGGTTGGGGATGGAGGAGGTGGGGTCAGATAAACCCACTGCACGGCTCGGCGGCGGGTATCACAAGATCGATCGCTCGTGAAACGGTGATCCTGGCGCACTATACAAACATAGCGGCCACGTGGGTATGATATGCGCACTCCTGTGATAGTCAAAGGGCTAAGGGCTCCCTCCACCCGCTTTTCGCTGAACGCTACCAGTGCGCCGTCCTGCTCGCCAGTCTGTGTAGCAAATACGATTAGCTATACTTGTGCCTTAAGAACACACAGACGTTGTTAACTTACGCTTGATTATTATGTTCGAGCTATTAATCATTGAGTATGTTTGCAATTGTTGGTACAAAGATCAGTCATGATATTTATTCATTGTTGCACTGCAGAGTGCATGTCCAGTAAATACGGGTCATGTTTGGTGAAATAAGAACAAAATAGGTATTACATTCTGATCCTGCACTCTCCAAGCTGAAGCGTCCCCAGACTACTCGTATCTTTTTACGGTACTTCGCTGTGTTACATCGTCAGAAATGTTCGGTCTCGCCTCGCTCGCGGTTTGCTGCAGAGACGAGAGATGTGGTCAGGCTGGGAACAAAGCCACAACTACGAGTTGATGGGCCGCTCGTTTCAGGGACGTCCAGGAGCGAACTGCGGCGCCGAACATTCGTGCTTATTAGTTGTTGGCATTGGTGTAGTAAAGCCTGTTGGCTGTTGTTTAGTGTCTAGCACAGTTTCACAAACAAGCGTTCCACTAACTATATCAAGGATCGAATGTCGTTTTGTTTTGTCGTCATTTTGTCTTGGTTTGCATGTAATGCATCGATTTGCATAAGAAATATCATAATGTGACACGATGTCTGAAACAATCGGTACAAGTGTCTCTGGTGTCGAAGTGTTACTTACTTCAATTACTTAGCTCTGTTTTTGATGGCCGCACATAAATTGAAGACCTATATTATTCCTAGTTCCTACAGGACGATTAACAATACACATGGGATGCTCTCCACATTTATTGCCCAGGTTCAGAGAACAGTGAACACCTAACCAAGAGAAGACGAGGAGGAAGATAGTCGGTCCTGCACGAAATTGGAACGTCCAGAGGACACCAATGCGCGAGGTGACAAGGACAGGGAGATGGTCGATTCTACGACGCTGGCCTCACCTGTAGACGGCGTAGCAGCAGAGCGTCCAGACGACCACCACCAGCAGGTAGCGGCGCATCACCTTGTGCGGCAGCAGCTTCACGTACTGCATGGTGCCGCCTTCCGCGTGCGGTCGGCGGCAACCCTGCGGGCACGGACGGTCGGTCACAACACGGGACGGAGTCGGGCTCAGCACTCAGTGAGAGGTGGGGAAACTGAAGGGCACCGTCAGCCCTCACAGAAACTAATAAACAGGGTGGAAGATATCAGATTTTAACAACCCAGTGTAAATGGCGTCTGGCGAAGATAGAACAGAACCTAGCTTCAAGTTCCCGAACAAGTCCCCAGTCCGGGTCTCATCATCACAAAGCAGCGCTCATTTCAAATTCCTTCCTTTGAGGTGATTAACCCTCGCCCGCACATGGGGGGGGGGGTGGTTGCCACCCCCCCCCCAGGCAGTCTTTCTGCTCTGCACTCAACATTTTTAGAGCTAGAAGGCTGATTTTTCGTATAGCTGCTCCTCTATCCTTTCTTGATGTCCACTGAAAATTTCAAGTTTCTGTGATTTTTGGTTTCGGAGATATGACCTTGTTTTCAGGTCATGTCATGACCCAAATGGCCAATTCTCAACATCTTACGTTTGCCATGGGCCTTGTGAGCTTTTGACACCCTGATTTCGGCCTTTTTTGCCAGTCTTACCTCCCACCTATCATGGAACATGTTGTTCGACGATGTACAGGGGTCAAGGTCAGGGTCAAGGTCAACCTAGGTCATCTAAGATAATTGCGTTTTAGGCAAGCTGAATTTACTTTTTGTGAAGTTTTTTGACTGCATTTTTGGTAAAAGCTTCTCAGATCATGATTTCATGTCATATGGACCCAAAAACAATCGGTGCACACATCAGTATACACACAGACACACACAGACATACAAACACATATAATTGACCTTGACCTAACTTGACCTGAAATGACCTCAGCAGCAAAATTCTGGTCGGATAGTGTGACAAAGAGGTTCTAGCTGGCTTGGCACCAGAAAACAGCATCGTCATCGGTATTTGATAAGCAGCGCACTTGATATCCAACGGTGACCCAAAACAGCAACATTTTTTAGTTTGACCTGACCTGGAAGGTCAATGACTGACCTAAGAAGGTAAAACTGGGTATCATTGGATTCGTCTCTTCCCAAAGAATCTTTTTGGTCTTTACTGCTAAGCTCTATCTCCAACAGGAACGAAATGGCGCGGGGGGGGGGTGGCAACCACCCCCCCCCCATGTGCGTTCTAGGATGGGAAAATGGCATGTGCGGGCGAGGGTTAATCGAAGAGTTATGAGTTACGACCCACGCCGCAAGGTTCGGTAAACTGCTACGGTTTCTTCTAATTTATTTGTGAACATGAACAAAAGCGGTGAAAGTGCACGAGAACGCAGCACGCTGGAGATCAGCTATCGATCCAGATGGTGTCGTCTGTGAGAAATGACCGGCCCTGTGCCGGACGGAGCCGGCCCGCGGCATTCAGCCCGCTCTGCCGCCCGTGAAAGGCGGCGGAGGTGCGACACCCATCTCCCCACCTTCCGTCCGTGAACGGCGGCGTAAATCCACAGCGTCAGTTAACGGAGGCGACGCGTCCCCCGCGCCCACAGCGGGACTCCGGGGCACCAGCCAGAGTGTTGCTCCGGAAGGCAGCTCGGCACTGCAGGAGGTCGGCGCTGGTATTGAATAGCCTCACAGCGGCTCCAACGGGCTTCAGAAATCAGAAAAATGAGCAAAACTCAAAACCATGATGGGACTACGACGAAATTCTTTCTAACCCTTGTTGTTCTTGTCAAAAATAGAAAATGGAACATGTCTTTTGTCTATTTACCTATTGGTGAAAAATCCCCGTGCCACTCTTTCGGTCAAGGTGCAAAAACATCTACAGGGCCCACTGCACACTGTGCACCACAGTGCATCCCGCAGTTCCGCTCGACCTCCGTACATGTTACGAGTGCATCCCGTGGCGGCCGACCGTGGCGACCGACCTTTAATGAGGCGCATTCTAGGCTCACCCATCACCCAGAGTTAGCCAGACCCAAACGGTGCCCGTTCAATACAAATGGTAGGTGTTGGAAACTTTCTGAGTGACTGTCATTCTGCACGAGTGGTGGGGGCCATGCATGCAAAACGGAGCGGCGGAACGGAGCGGGCGTGCTAGCTGACACTGGCAATTCGAGCCAGCAGAAAGGACAGCGGCATCTGCAGCTTATACTCCTGCACTAGTGCACATGAATGTTATTCATGTGTGATTTGGTGAGTGGAGGGTGTTCTATCTAGAGCAGTCTTCGCCAATACCTATACGTCAAGAATCCAGTACCTACTCAAGAAAACGGTATACCAAGCCGATACAACACAATCTAAACCAATGCACAACTGGACAATAAACAATGCAAATACCAATAACTTTTCACAATTACAAAGTGCGAATGAATATCACGGGGGAATGTGTGAGTTATATACCTATATGTGAACTACTGTTCATGAACTGCACGTGACCTCGGCAACCCCAAGCAACCTCGGGTAATGAGCAATATCGCTTAGTCCATTCTACACTGGAGCCATATTCAGAGCAATGAAGCTGACATTAACCAGCCAATATGCGGGGTAATGCTTGCTCAGCGTAACTCAATTTAGAAAATATTTTTGTTGAGTGTTATTTGCGAGACAAAACTAACTATTTTAGACACAAGATTGAAAACGGTCGTCAGGGGAGCCTTCATCCAATTTATGGTTGAAAAGTCCCACTTTCACAATACATTCAAGGTTGTACAGAAATGGTAACATAAAAGTGGATGGAACAATAGGCTTCGAGGCCAATAAGGGACCCAGGAGTTCCATCTACATCCTTAACCGCTTTTTTTGCGGATAATGTCCACCACCGCACCGGCCCGGGTGGCCCATCCATGGGCACACAGTCAGCACGCGAGTTGTCGGACGGGGTGAGGGGCGGAGGGCGGTGGGCAGGCCGACGGGACTGGCGTGCTGGGTCGCTGATGAGGCCCCGCGGGCTGCGGGCCGCGTGCCCCTGGGCGGATCAGGGCGCGGCCGCTGAATCAATGGACGCGGCAGCATGTGACGGTAACGCCCGATGGGTGCGTGTCATCCGGCGGCGGCGGTCGCCGGTCGCCGACCGACGCGGCCCGTGAGCGGCAAAAAGCCGTGCGCGCCCGTCCGGCCGGGCGGCCCGGGGTCCCACAGAGCTGGCTGTGGTCGGTCGGAGAGCGCCCGCCACGGGCCGGCCGGTCCAACAGAGCCCCCGACTAGCTGCGGTCGGTCGGAGAGCGCCCACCACGGGCCGGCCGGTCCAAATATTTGTCTTGGAGAGTCGATCGTCCGAGCCTGGTGCAGCCAGATGTCTGAATTCCGGTGATAGCTAATGAGCGAGTTTCTGCGCGTTGCAAAACGTCAGCCATGTAAATGTATGTATATAGGTGTAAAGGCGAAATATGTATCGGTTTTCCTCTGACGTTCATTAGACGGACCGACGCCTAATTGGTCCTAGTATGTGGCTAATGATTATGGAGTAGTTACGGCTGATTTTTCGCACATCACTGCCTGTTAGTTATCAAGCGAGCTCAGATCATTACATATACTCTGCGTCCGGACTGCAATGTCACCAGGCTAGTGCGACATTTCAATGAACCAACCAAACTGTGATGTGCACGCATTGACTTCCGCAGGTTACACGGTGAACATCGGTGCTCTAAGTGTGGGGAACTCGAGCAGAGTTTGCAATTTTAGTTAAACGGTACTCGATCTCGAACGGTAAAGTTGACATGGTATAATCAAGTATACTTGGCCGTGTATTTCACAATCACGTACGATCTTGATGTATGCAAATCCCGTGTGACACGGCTGTTTTTACTGGCTAAAATTTTGCATGTCGAGGAGGCGGTGTTTTATGAATGAATGTCCGAGGCGGTTGCTGTCCGACGAGCCAAAGCAGCATGATGTCGACAAAGCGAGTTGCAATGGCTCTCCTATGCAGATCTGGGTTTTCGGCCAGCAATTGCAGCTTGAATGCATCATTGTGCATTTCATGCTGGTCGATTAAACTCGTGACACATGCGGTAACTCGGGGAGTTTCCAGTTGCAAAGCTCGATGCAGTGAAAATAAGTCAACCATTGCTGAGGTAAACCCGTAACCATGATAGAAACAACCCATTGGTAGCTAAAGAAAAAGTAGCGCATTATCACTGAAAAAAGTTTTTACCATCAATTTACTAAGTTACTAGCTTTGGTAAATTTTACCATCAGCCTACCATCATATTACTACCAGCCTACTATGGTGCTGAATACTATCCTGCCTTGACATGTTGATATTACCATGGTTACGTTTATCAGGGGTGGTTTTGTACCCCAGTTTACAAGGTGGTAACCACCTGAGGCTAGTAGATACCCTCGTAAGCTAATATTCCCTACCATAGTAAAATCAACCTTTCCACGGGCGGATCCAGCAGGTGAATTCGGCGATCAAGTCTCCTCCTTTCCATAGAGGTGTTTGCCAATTTTTGATATGTTGGAAGGAGCGTCATCCAAGGACTAGCTGAGACCCTGAGCAATTAATAGTTTTATGGACGAAAGGCCAGAAATTTCTTGCAACAGTTCCCTGGGTGTGCTTCTGCTGCTATGGTAAGGTATACCATGGCAACACCATGACAACACTACACCCTTACTAACAATCCACGTGCGTCTGACTCTGCTGCAGCGGCGCCGCCATGTCAGTTCCGGCCGCGCGCCGGCGTTGTGAAGGTGCTCCGTGGTTTTAAATATTTGAACGGTGATTGTGTGGGTGGTTAGCGTAGCTGACGGTGGAGGATACTCGGAAATAACAAGTAAGTCGTTGTATCTTCAGCATAATAATACTTATCTCACGAGTGCCATTTCCAGCAAAGATCGCAGCCTTTGTTTCGGTTCATGTTGTTGAATTTCCTTGAGACCCTGTTGGACCGGGTAGGGGGAGGGTGGTGGGGTGGGTATCATTGCGGGCATTTCCCAGCGTCGGAAATCAACGTGTTTTTTTATTTGTTAACCCACGCCTCACTGGGGTATGTGCTCTAACGCGCCCCACAGCACGTTACAGCACGTTACAGTGGGGGGGGGGGGGGGGCTCCTAACTCCGAAACTACTGGGCCGATTGTCAAAATTCAAACGGCCCCTGGTAGCCCTGGAAATATTGTTGAGCGAAGCCTAATGTCATTGACCTCGAGGTCATCGATGACGTCACAGATCAGGTCAAAGTAAAAATATCAGCGTCTTGGCACTCTGGGCGCCGGCCAACAAATCAGATCAGGCTCATTTTTTGTTTGCACACTCGTGAATATATGCGTAACATAACCTGAGGGTACCGAACTTGTACTTCGAATTTTTCAGGTCAAGGCCATCTCATCCCAGGTCACGAAAGCTTTATATCGTGCATCGGTGACGTGAGACATGTTTTATGGTTCATGTAGGCCATATATATCGAAATCAGTGTTGTATGTGTCAGTTTAGGCCATTTTAGCTGAATATAGCTGAGGTCAGGTCAGGTCACTTTAGGTCAAAAATGGTCAAATTTTGAAGTTGACATTTTTCAACAAAAAAGGTGTTTGTCAGATGAAGTTCACATATATTCAACGCATATGTGTTCAAACACATATAGACCCCGTTTCCATGGGCATCACTGATCCGGATCAGCAAACTTAAATCGTATTATATTTCTCGAACTCTTCGTTACATGATATAATTCCAAGTGGATTAGGCTTATATAATCAGTTAATCCCTTATTTTCATTTTCATATATTGTCTAACTATACTGGATTAGCTAATCCATTTTTACTGATCCGGATCAGTGATGCCCATGGAAACGTGGTCATATTCTGCTTTTTTTCATTCAGAAACGTATATGTAAAAAAATAAAAAATACAATTTCTGAGTTTTTATATTTATAATTTTCAAAATATTCAACATTTCGAAAGTCCGAAATCAGTTTGGTAGCCCTGTAGAGTCCACCCATGCAAAAAAAAGGATCTAGCTTAACCCTCAAGGCGGTGGGGGGGGGGGGGGGGCATTTTTTGCATCCATCTTTAGGTTTTTTTTTCGATATATCTCCAGAACCGCTGCGCCGATCTTCACCAAACTTTCAGTACCCTTTTGCACATTGTGACCAAATTTTTTTTTTCCAAAGGCTATGATAAGTTGGCCGCTACGTCGGAGTGACGTCATTTCTGCCATTGTCGACCAAAAAAAAAGCTTCGCGGGAAGAGCTGTCAGGTCTATAAATTTGATTATGCATAAAAATGTTCAAGACATGAAATGTGTAGAATTACCAGGGCTACTATACTGTTCTCTCGATTTTGTTTTTGAAGTTGACCCCAAAAATAAAAAGAAATAGATATAATAGCCAAAAAATCCCAAAAGTTTTTCGATTTTCGAAACAAACGGAATATATGTAATAGCCACTATGGACTTCTATTCACATTCCAAGTATTAGATCGATAACTCCTTTTTGCCAAGTTATAACAAAAAAAAAACTGTTCAAAATTAATGACGTCAAATTTTCAAACTCGATTTTGGCAATTCTAGACCACAAAGCGCAAAACAAAGACCACCATTAGACTCGCCGTGACGAGTGGCATCGAATCAATACCAATTTTATGCGAAACTATCAACTTTGACCTGAAATTTGACCTTTTTGACCTGACATTGACCTGACCTCCACCAGAAAGTGACCAAAAAACCGTCCCTGATGGTCTTATAACCAACACCATTGAGGCGAATATGAAAAATTGGCCATAAAACATGCATCGCACAACCCTACTTAGTAAAGATAGGTTCATGTGCTGACCCTTGGTGATCGGACCTGGTATTATCAGTGACCTCCAATAGCAACATATGCTCGTATAATAGGCAACTCACGCCCTATCGCTGATTTTTGACAAAATGCCCTTTACTCGATGTTGCAGCGCATTCCTTAAAAGACCCGTGAACGGTGAAACATTTTATCTTTGACTTGGCCTGTGATGTCATCGGTGACCCCGAGGTCAATGAAATTGAAGTTCCCTCGACAAATTTAACAAGGCTATCGAACGCCATTTAAATTTTACCGATCCGTCATAGTAGCTTCGGAGATTCGGGGGGGGGGGGTCAAAAATCCCCCCCCCTCCCACCGCGCGGAAGGTAGCCGGGAGGCCCACCGCTTGCCGGGTTAAAACTCAGATCTTGAGAGCGATTACCGTTGTTCAATGCTTTGCATCAAAATCGGCCGAACATGATGTCACTCTGGCGTCATTTCCGGCCGATCTATAGTAGCTACGAAAATTTTATTAGTGCACAAGGTGTCAAATAAATTGATGCAGCCGAAGGTCCTAAAAGCTTTGTTTTGATACGTCCAGCGGTTTTAAAGATATTGCGTAAACACGAGAGGGGCTATGAATAGCCCTCCCCACAGTAGGGTGGGGGTTAACCCTCGCCCGTATTGGTGTTTTTCAGCCACGAACGTTTAAGGGGGGGGTCCGTTGAACCCCCTCCTTGCCGTTTCGCCCCTGATTGAGCTAGAGCTTCGCGGAAAAAACGAGCGTGCTGCCCGTGACGAGAGAAAGCCGATGGTACCCAATTTTATCCTAGGTCGTCGGTCCTAGGTCATCGGTTGACCTTCCAGGTCAGGTCAATGACCCAAAAGTGGGGAAAACTGGGACCTGTTAGAACGTCGTAAAACGTGGCTGCTATTGGGTTTTTTAGGGAACTGATCACGAATATCATGTTAGCTATGATCATAGATGATGTCTTCATGCATTTAGGCCAGGTCGGGTCAGGTCAGGTCAGGTCAACCAGTAAGGGTTTTGCCGGGTATTCGTAGTAGGTGCACTAGGTGGCAACCGCCTCTGACAGCTTCGTAACATGTTACGAAGGCACCAAAACTACTTCGTAAATGTTCATATATGGTTGTTAAATTCGAAATCAGCTAAAAAAAAACTAGCCTAGAAAGATGCTGATAAAACTCGAAAAAGTAAACCGAGGTCATCAAAGGTCAATGAACTGACCTGACCTTCTGGTGACCTTGACATCCACCCTAATGCATGGGAGCAGCATCATATCCCATGTTTGAACGCTTGAAACCACGAAAGGACTGCAAACGCGCGGCAAATGCGAGCCGACATACGCCGAATCGCGATTCCGGCCAAACATGGTCTCGAAAAGTAGGTCACAGGTCAAAGGTCATTAGTCAGGGCCATTACATTTTTTAGGGTAGGTGTAAAATTGATTATAACTCGAGGGTACTGAAAGCTTCGTTGCGGTCGGCCGCTTTTTACGCGAGGTATTCGCGAAAAACCGAGGGGGAGTCCGTTCGACCCCCCCCCCCCTATACGGGGGAGGGTTAACAAGCCAAAACGTTGCTAATTTTTATTTTGATCTGACCTGTGACGTCAACGGTGATCTCGAGGTCAATAAAATTAGGTTTTGCTCGACAGTTTTTCCAGGGCTATCAGACGCCGTTTCAGTTTTGACAATCGGCCCAGTAGTTTCGGAGTTGGAGCGGGGGGGGGGGGGGTTCTATAAATAGCCCCCGCCTCCCCCAGTGGAGTGCGTTACAGAACATACCCCAGTGGGGCGCTGGTTAAGAGTAGAATTTTTGAATTATTGCCAACACTCAACACTGCACCTCATGGCAATTAATTCATTATAGGGCATTTTACCTGAACCAGCCTCTGGCCTAATGTCCCAAATTTGCTAAATTCCTCACCCTACAAATCCCCTGTTCTATTAGATGCTGCCATTTTTTTAAAACAACTTATCTTAAATCCTTGTTTCATCAAACTGGGAGCTAGGTCACGGGACACTGCGAGTCAAGGTGGGAGGGGTAGGAGATAGAGTGTCACTGCAGCACACACAATCAATCTTTCCATTGGTTTATCTTATATCAATGCCTGCTCTTTTCCAGAGCTGGCTTTCGAAGTTCGAACCTTCGGTATATGGCTACCAATGCCCTTGGAGAAGGTGTTGCGTGATAAATCGCTGGAAGGGCGACATTCAACGATTGTGTGAAAAGAGACCGATTGCATTGTGATGATAAAGTGAACTGTAATAATTGTTGTTCATGCGCGTTGTTTGGTTATGTGCAGACGTAACTTTGTTTGTGGCCAAATGCTTTTTATGTGTGAAATATTTCATGTAGGTTACTAGGTAGATGCTTTGGAAAAGTGAAGAGCTGCTTTGTCGACTGCTAGGTAGATACTGTCATGCATGCTGTTGTGCATCAGTAAGTGGCTGTCGTAATGATAAACAAATTTGGCATGGATAGGCTAAAGCACAGCATATGAAGCATGCTGGTTGATGACTAGTAAGATCCTGTTAACCGACTGGTAATATCACAATAAATGTCACATAGTAAACTATTGTTTTACGATGGTTGGCCAGCAAAGCAAAGCTGGTATCCAGATGACAAAAGGATGGTTTTACCATGATAAGTCATTAGTAAGCATTACCAGGGAGTAGCTAACGATAGTAAAGTCCTAGTTTCGTGCTAGTATCACGTGGGTTTTTGGGCATGGTATGACGACATATAGTTACCGTGTTAATACCATGGTAATTTTTACTGGCATTGGTATTCACATGGTTTTACATTCATATTAGGCCTAGTATTTGGGTCGTAAGTTAGTTTACCATAGGTAAGAGGCTGTTCAAAATATGACCACCACTCGAAAACTAACTAGGGTGGTATTTTTCTTAGTAGGCGGTACCAGGATAATACTAGCGTTAGTAGAGCTTTGGTTTCTTATTAGTTATGCTTTAGTTTCAAGGTAGTATGATGAAAAAATATTACCGTACTAAGACCATGGTATTTTGATGAGCATTGGTAGTTGCATAGTATTCCTTTGATATTGGGCCTAGTATTTGGATCGTAAACTGGTTTACCATAAGTAAAAGGCTGTTCAAAATATGACCACCACCCAAAAACTAACTAGGGTGGTATTTTTTTCTTTCAGTGATGATTTTTTTTAATACAACTTAGATCGTGCCCGAGCGACCCGCACTGCAGAGCGAGCCCCGAACTGTGCAGTGTGTCGGATATCAATCAAAACTAACGAATGTGCTATGGTCCCTTCTCAGGCCAGTATCATCCACTGCCAAATTAAGTCTCAACGCTAATGTCGGGGGTACAGACTAGTTTTGCATCCTACTTTTGACACACGCTGCGAGCCCCTGGCTTGTTTTGTGTTCGTCAGATGACAGTTACCAGGTGTCGGTTAGTTTTTACCACGTCCCAAAAATAGCTGGAGCGTTTCTGCCTTGTTTTGGAAGCAGGTCCTCGTTAATGCTGTGTGTGATAACAAAGTACCTAGTAACAATAATAACGAAAAACAATGTCAAAACGAGGGCGGCTTGTTTAGTGACGATGTTCAAAAGAAGCATCGTCTTGTTCCTACTTAACGAATGAAGCTCAAACTAGGTCAAAACTAACGTATTGCTATACATTTGAACCCCACGACGAACCCCCCAACTAGGCCCTAATCAACCCATAGTCAGATGACCAGCAGATCCTACGCCGCCCAATCCAGTCATCGAATTTGCCAGCGAATTCGTTTGAAGACCATCATATTCTTAAATATCGGTGGTCTTCAAACGAAATCCTTTACCTGTTTGATGACGAATTCATCCGGCCCATTCCAAAAACGCTCAAGATAAAATGAAAGTGTATTTCTGAGATAATGTGATTTCTTGCAATGCACCTTTCGTATATCAAGCGAACCTTTCACTTCCAGCCCCCGTTTACAGTTATCAATCGAATCAGAAGCATGCACATATCGATAGATCTGAACCTAAGAACACAGAAGACATTTTGTAGAGTACCTGTCTGAGCCTATGCGGTGGAGCCCGTGAGCCGCCCAACCGCAGCTGCCTCATGAACTTGATGATAGGTATGAACCTCAGATTGGCCAGAGCTTGGCCGTCAATAACCAGCTTATTTATATCCACAGTTGTAGTGACTTAGGGTTTGGAATTTGCCAAACCTAAGTTTTGATTACCAAGAAAAGTTTTGTACTTCTTGCACTTGCCTTTTCTTCATAACTTTGGCGGAAATCGTCGTAGTGAAACTTCAGTGTTCCGTTAGCTGTCGGTTCTTGAGAGAGTTGGCCAGGCCGGACACCGGGGGCGGCTCCACAACTTTTGAAAAATTAAACCTAAGTCCTATTGCACTGCATGGAGAGCAATTCATTTAAAATTGCTCTTGTTCCCCCCCCCCCCCCCGACAACTTTGCAAACGTCTCTGCGCGATTTAGTTGAGAATAATGGCTTATGGCAAGTTATTGAATCAGAACGTCGATCACTGCAGGTCATATATCGGCAAGCAATTCTTCATAACTAGACACTGCACAAATGGAAACGATACAGGTTTGCCCAGTGATAAACACTCGCACTTCACAGACGCACGCACCCCCGACCGAACGCGGCACGGCACACGGCGCAACCGGCGCCGGGTAAGCCGGGAACGCATTAAGTGAAGGATTCACAGGTGCGCCACTTTATTGCGAACAATAAAAACCTACCGCAAACGATTAAAAAAAAGTTTTAGGGCAATCGGAAATACAAATGTATTGACTTATAGAAATAAAATTGTTATTCACCTTCCAAATAACCCAACAATTTATTTGCCGTAAAAAGTGTCTGGAAATGGAAAGTTGCAAACATGATTCAGCAAGTAGGGAAACGCAGCAGCTACCTGGCGAATAATCTCAGGCTGGTTTAGTGACGAGTGCATTGCTACGGCTTGTTCCGCACCCTTCACAGATTACTATGACAAAACTACCCCTAGTATTTTGATCATCCTGAGGCTGGCTTTCACCTAATAATTTGATGAGGGTCTTCCTCGTTTCGGATTGAGGCGAAAACAAACGTCAAACAACCTTGATAGTTAATTCAGCACTTCAAAACAAAGGTACACCTAGGGTATCATTACAATACCGGATCATAACGATCTGGATAGTTCTCAGCCTGTAAGCTAACTAAGCGGTTACTCGTCAAGTGGTAGGTACCGGAAGCATTGACAACCTGGTGACTGTTTCGAGACCCTTGTTTTGACACATAGCTCGTCAATATTTTTTACAGTGTAACACAGGCTTTTCAATGCACACTCATATTTATTCTGGTCCGGCGGCAAGAGGCCGGCTGAATCTTTGGGAAGGAGAAATGTCTTAGCTTTGAGTTTCGAGTTTTCAGGCTTGCATTGGCATAGCCCCGAGGAGTTCCAACCGAAAGATGCGTACATGAACTGTTGAATGTGCTATGCAAACATCTAACCTCGTCGTGCAAAATGATACTCGTTTACCAGCCAATATGCCCGTATGATGAGTCGACTTCCTGCCCTCACAAAATGCTGTCTCACCCTCCCCCTGGCTGACAGCGCGCCGCGCGCCCTTGAGCGTCGCTCGGGCCGAGAGCATTGCCAGGCAAGGCAGTGGCAGTTTTAATCAACCATTCCTTTGCGGATAGAAAACGTGGATATCTCGTACTAGTCGCACTTACCTCTGAGTCTGATAGATAAAATGCTAATTCGTTGTCAATTAATGACAAAATTTGCATTACATAATTGGTAAAGAACGATGCGGTGCCAAATTTACTTCACCGATAAATTTTGTTCTGAGTTTATCGTGAAGTGAAAAGGAGTAGAATATCACCTTCACACATGACAGCTGTTAATAAAGCGCCTGTTCAACAAAAATTCACGCACAGACACCACATGTGACCTCTCGGGCAGGGCCCGCGGGAGGAAACTAACCTTGATGCTCCGCGTGTGCTCGTCCGTGCGTCACTGCAGATCGACAGGTGTGCAACTGTAACCGACTCCCGCTGACCTAGGCGGAACGCCGCCCTCCCTTGAGACACCCCTCCACAGCGACCGAGGCCTGGCGGCCCGCACCAGCCACCTGCGCGCACCACTCCGCACCACTCCGCACCACGGCGGCACCGCGCACCGTCTCACTGCGCCCGGCCGCGCCGTCACGGCCTGCCCGCCGGGCGGACCATGTGTGACGTCACCGGTCCAGCGTGACGTCATCCTCGGGCCTGGAACGGCTGGCGAGGTTCAAGGGCGCGCCGGTAGACGAGAGCAGACGAGAGGGAGGGAGAGGACCGCTCTTTGTGACCGAGGAAACGGCACGGATTTTTTTTTTAGGGGGGGGGGGGTTGGGCCCTTACGATCCAATGAAACCATTTCAGAGCCGGGAGGATGATAGGTATAGGATATAGGGGAAGACATTGGTCTGGGCAGGCACCCTAGTGAGTCGCCGGGGCTGAGCCTGTCCAGTGGACAGGCCACCCAGCCCCAAGGTACCGGCTACGGGGTGCGCTCCCTCGGGAGCAGCGGTGCCGCTCCAAGGGAGCAGCCCGCATGAGATAAAGTTGCCTTTCCAGTCCGGAGGGGGGGGGGGGGTTGCGGCGTGGAGGAGAAGGATTTCGGTATCCTGAGGATAGAAGCACGGAACGGTGAAAAAGAACGGCACGGAGCTAATAAATGAGCGTCATGGGTCGGAGGTGCGACAGGCACACCCGATACCCGCTGGGACAGACGCTTGGGACGCTTGGGACGTTTAGGACGTTTGGGAATGACTTGCTCCTGAGCTAAGGAAACTAACTGAATTAATTTTGCAATGTTGTGCTTTGCAGATACTGCGCTCTTGTGCCAAAATTTAAACCGCTTACAGATATGATTCGAATCGATTATATTATAAGCGAATTTAAACATGGCCATCTTGGCTTTGCTTTTACCTAGGCCATCGTTTTTCTTCAAAATACCTGCCATCACAACTAGACCTATTTTCTAATGATTTATCATTCGACATGCCTTTAAGAGCCAAAAGCGAATGTCGTCGACAAACATACGAAATTTGCAACACTTTTCTATTTACGGGAATTTTCTATTCACGTTCCGTATGCAAGAATTCACTAAAACAGTATCTTCAGTACGCATCGAATATGACACATTATTTCAGTGCATTTCGAAACTCAAACTGACCCGAACTTGCACACAACAATACCACTCGCAACTCAGATCTGTCGTTCCAAGCTGGCTGTTGTTGGCCTCAGCACCCAAATCGTATTATCGGTCAGATCGATAACAAGACGCAAAACAACACCAAATCCGAATTTGCAAACACGGCCTATGATGAAATGATAACATTTTCAAACAAATTTAGTCCGAACATGTTTGAATGGAATGATTCACAAGGACAGAGCCCCCGCTAAGCAGAGCTAAGTAACTGTGTCCCTTTACTACTCGCTGTGTGGACCCTCCTCTACCCTCCGATCGCGCAATTCCTATATGGCAGAATTAACCCTCGCCCGCACATGGGTGGGGGGGTTGCCATCCCCCCCCCCAGGTAGTCTTTCTGCTCTGCACTCAACATTTTTTAAGCTAGAAAGCTGATTTTTCGTATGCTCGTCTATCCTTTTTTGATGTTCGCTGAAACTTTCAGGTTTCTGTGATTTTTGGTTTCGGAGATATGACCTTGTTTTTCAGGTCATGTCATGACCCAAATGGCCAATTCTCAACATCTTGCGTTTGCCATGGGCCTTGTGAGCTTTTGACACCCTGATTTCGGCCTTTTTTGCCAGTCTTACCTCCCACCTATCATGGAACATGTTGTTCGACGATGTACAGGGGTCAAGGTCAACCTAGGTCATCTAAGATAATTGCGTTTTAGGCAAGCTGAATTTACTTTTTGTGAAGTTTTTTTATTGCATTTTTGGTAAAAGCTTCTCAGATCATGATTTCATGTAATATGGACCCAAAAACAATCGGTGCACACATCAGTATACACACAGACACACACAGACATACAAACACATATAATTGACCTTGACCTAACTTGACCTGAAATGACCTCAGCAGCAAAATTCTGGTCGGGTAGTGTGACAAATAGGTTCTAGCTGGCTTGGCACCAGAAAACAGCATCGTCATCGGTATTTGATAAGCAGCGCACTTGATATCCAGCGGTGACCCAAAACAGCAACATTTTTTAGTTTGACCTGACCTGGAAGGTCAATGACTGACCTGAGAAGGTAAAACTGGGTATCATTGGATTCGTCTCTTCCCAAAGAATCTTTTTGGTCTTTACCGCTAAGCTCTATCTCCAACAGGAACGAAATTGCGCGGGGGGGTGGCAACCACCCCCCCCCCCCCCCCATGTGCGTTCTAGGATGGGAAAATGGCATGTGCGGGCGAGGGTTAAGAATCCGAAGTTTGACGTGCGATGGCCGGGCGAACAGCCGGTCCCACCGGTGCAAATGTGCCCGGCCCCACATCCCCATGGGTGTGCACTGTGCAGATTTAGCTTATTCTCAGTTAGCAGCATTCGGTCATGACAAACCACAAAAATGCGACGGACACAAAACAGCATTGACGACAACGTTGACGTCTGCAAACCAGATTTTTACCTTTTTACCTACTGCTTATAACAATGAATAAGTGTGCTCACAAAATACATAGAAGCAAATAAGCCGTGGGTCAGCCGTGAGGCTGAAACATTAAGTGGGCGTGACCTTGGTCAAGGCAATCTCATAAAATTGAGTTTTCCTTGAATAAGCTGCGATCAATCAGCTAATAAGTAATAATGCATCTCTGGAGATCGAAAATGCATCATCGTCCGCAAAAGTTGTTCTCTTATTTCTTGTTACTTTTTCATTTTCACAAGCTTGGTAGGTATTTATCACCGTGTCTTCGCCTGGACACCAACACACACCAGCACTGCAGTGAGCACTGATGCCCGCTAGCCCGCTATGAACTCATCCTCTGCTACCACCGAGGAGTGGGCAGGTGGAACACTGACCTACATGTCTAAGTTGTGGGCGCGTCCATCGCGACTGGAACTCGTGAGCCAGGGTGGCCGCGAAGGCTACCGCCCGGCCTTGGGTTGGGTCGGGTGGGCTACTCAAACGGTGAGCTGTTGCCAACTGACAAGTGCAGTGCAGTGTGCCTTTCAAAGTCAGTTAGAAGCAGCTGGAGGAGAAAGGGTGACGTATTCGTTCCAACCCTCGAACCGCTTCAACGGAAGAGCTCTTGACTCGATAGGCACAATTGGAAAACCAGCGGGCAAACGCTGCTCTGACTGAATCAGAATCTCTCCAACCGTTTCGAGCACAATCGAATGAATGACCTATTTCAGAGTACAAAACACCGCTCTCTGCAATTGTGCAGATGCGATCTGCGGTGCATTCCACCAAGCGGCAATGGGGGCAACTACATAGGACAATGATTGTCGACATGCACGTACTAAACAGCGCACTATCGCCACGCCCATCGGGTGGGCGGTGATCGCGCCGCAAAAAAATTATTCTTGCTGGCAGTCTGTCATAGCTGACTCTCGACAGCACCTACAGCTGTGAACCATTCAACCTGTACGGCTGTGTATTTTAGCCTGTACATTGAAAGAGCATCGTCTTAAATAAACAATGGACGCTTGTTTATTCGAGGCGGCGTCTCTCGCTCTGCCCGTGCTAACCTTTTGGGGTATACGATCGGCAATCTGGTCGATTAGATTTAGGTTCCAGGAGGATAATCATTAGCTATGGGTGACTTGAGGTAGGGCGTAACCAGTTTACCGCTTAAAAAACAAATAGCTCAGTGCAGAGAGATTAGGTAAAACGAGAGACAGTTCGCTTGATAGGTTGTCTTTATTGGCCATATGGCTGGACTCACAGTCAGAAAAGTTTACTTTCACACAGTTAACACCTCCAACAACGACAAAATTGTTCAAGGTCAAAGCTCGGAGCACGCGAGACAGTTGCGGCTCCCGTTACCATGTCATCTGCACAAGAGATCTACAGATTTGCCAGCCGGAGCCCAGCTATACCGTTAGATTTCACGTGAGTCATGGGAAACACTTGGAAGCTGGCAGATCCTAAAAAAACTTAAGTGCCGTTGTTCTCACTAGTTATCAATCTACGGCATTGATCAAACTGACGAAAATATAAACACTATAAAATGTGCAACTAAAAACGTCATTTAAATGTTTCTTTTTCATTCTGTTAAATTGGATACGTCGAATGACTTTCATATGGATGTCCCTTGCGGCACATCTCTTTGATCGTTTCAGGAGACATAATTAGGTATACGACGTCTTTAACCCCAACTTGACCGGCGTCCCGCTGGGGCTCCTGGATTTCCTTCTCCTACTGGGTGTTGTTTGAACACCTACCTCAGATTATCCGTGTTGAGACGGAGGAAACAAGGATTAGTTATACTGAGAAGAAAGTCGCACCGCTTGTTTCTACCGGCACAGGCTGACCATGGTCGGGGTAGGGGAAAGCTTGATCAGCTATGAGGGATTGGGTTACACCAAGGGGATATTTCGCCACTGGGCGGCACGGATGACACCCGAGCGGGGCTGTATCAGATTGGCTGCGGTGGCCGGTGGGAGGCGAGGATGTCGCTGGGGGTGCACGGTGTCGTCAGCGCTGACAAACAGAGCCGCCGCGCTGAGCCGTAAGCGCCTCAGTCGCGGGACGCACGGTGACCCAATCAGTAGGTACCTCCTCAGTCCTCCTGCTCCTATGATGCTTAGGCTATTTACTGAGGTCTGCGGCCGGCCTTTCTGCAGTGTGCAATCCGGAATTAGTGTGGCAGGGATCTAACCGAGCTACGAAGTACATATAACTTATGCATGCGCTGGTGTGTGAAAACTGTACCTAATGCTAAAAAGATTGTGCCTGAATTTACATGAAATGGCGCTAACAGCTCACTATAATGCACATAGGCTCAATCAAGAAAATTTAAGCACGATCCATCTAGTTTGAGCGAATTTGAGCGAATGGTCTCAAATGTTTGCATCGTTCTGCGTGCGTGACGTAAATGAATGAGCTTGTTAATGCCATGCTATGGTAAATTATGCACCTACATAGAATGTACATTGCACCTACATAGAATGTACATCTACATAGAATGTAGCTTGACCGGCAGAACAACAATTGGAAGCGCGGCGTATGGCAGACACCTTTTCACGCGGTGTCCTGTGGGTCGCCGCGACATGCATTAGCCGATGAGACTGTGGCGTGACGCCACTTTACCGCCTGATGCTCTCGGACATGTCACGTGAAACGTTACGGTCGTCACGCACCATTGGTGACGTCACGCGATTTCTGTCCGACAGCTGCCTCTGTGGAAAAGATGACGCATAACAGCGATACTTTTCTTATATATTAAAGGCTAATGCTTTCGGATAAAACAACTCTTAGTTATAGCCAACATACGCGGCCGAGACCTTTTCAACTTTATTGGCTAGGCTTTAATGGTTACTTTTGAAGACTCCAAAGCCATTTTTATTATGAAAGTGAAACGCGATGAAGTTGGATAGCGTAAAAAATAACGGTATGCCTCACTTCTTGGGAAAAAAATCGTAATTTACTTAGCCCTAGCTTATTTCAGTGCTCACTTTAAAGATTTATGTAAACAACTAAAGAAATTAAATTGAGTCATTGCGAATGAATGAATCAGCCGCCGCTCCGCGGCTGGGACGTTCCGTATGTAGGTATACCGCTCTGGATATTATCCGGTCCCCTCCCTCTCGGCTTTCCACCACCTGTCGTAGCTCTCTGGCGTCCGACAAGTGCAGATGCGCAGCGGCGAACAACGGTCAACGTGACGTTTTTCGTCGTGGTGATGACGAGGATGCAGTTACTGCGGCGAAAGTGACGCAGCTGGTTCCTACCAGATACAAATGGACGACCGGTGGCATCGAGTGGGCTGCCCCGGTTTTGGTAGGGGTGGATGGCGGAGTGGGCGGTCCTTATGGCCCATTTTACACGTAGATTTCGTAAATGATGTCTGTGTCATTTGAGGTAATTTTCAGCTGAATTTACTGGAGGTCAGGTCAATTTAAGGTCAGAAAGGGTTGGACTGGACTGTAATCGCCACGCCCCGTGTGGATTGTCCATGATTGTAATACATACATACATACATACATACATACATACATACATACATACAAATCTTGAAAATGAAATTTTTCAACAAACAATGTGCCTATCAAATGCAGTTTGAGCTCAGGAACACGATGGTGTCATTTATATTGCTGTACAATGTCAAGAACGTACTGAAAAATAAATAGTTTTAAAAATATATAATTGTAAAATTTTGACAATACCGCAAATAACTTGGCTATTTTTGAAGATATTGCGCTAAAGGCCGCCCCACACTGAACCTCGCATGCGGGTTGCGAGTTTTTGGGTTTTCGGGTATTTCTTCAAAATAAAATAATACAATCTAAGCTGAGTGACCCACACTACCATCTAACAAGCGCATCTGCATGTTTTTAGCTTGCAAGCGACCTTCCATCGCATTCCAAAAGTGGATTTTGAGTCAACTTTCGATTTCCCTCGCTGCGAGGACCGAGGTCTGCGAGTTCTGCGGGGTTTGCGGGTTTTTCGTTGGAGTCAAATTTTGGTTCGTTGCGCTGGTATTGCGACTATATGTTATTTTCTGAAGGTGTACCGGCTTCACTGCATTCATGAAGTTACCATAAAGGAACGGTCTAATCACTCTATGAATTAGTATTATGCCCGCAAACTCAAAACCCGCAAACTCGCAACCCGCATGCGAGGTCCAGTGTGGGGCGGCCTTAAGACAGGGCTAGAGTACTTTATCGGTGTCTGTTCTATCACATATTTTCCAGTTTTTGCGAAAAATGTAAAACTTTTTGAAGAAATAAAAAAGTATATTTTTTGTAATTGTAAAAACATATTTTTTAAGATTTTCAAAATTACGAAAATTCGAGACAACAGTTTGATAGCTAAGTGTATTTGTAATCCACTGATGCAAAGAAATTGGATCTAGCCTTAAAACTAAGCTCTTGAGAGCGTTTGCCGTATTTCAATAATTGGCATCAAAATCGACCGACATGACGTCACTCTGACGTCATTATCGGCCAAACTATGGTAGCTAGAAAATTGAGATTTTAACATAAGGTGTCAAATTGATGCCGCTGAGGGTATTGCAAGTTTCGTGTTGATCCGTGAAACGGTTTAAAAGATATTGTCGAAAAACGGGAGGGGGGCTCTGTAGAGCCCCCCTCCCCAGCCATGCGCGGTTTAATGGACTCGTAAAGACCTGCCGAATCGAATGATATGCAAAATGGCCTTCAACCAGCTTCTCGTGACCTGGGTGACTCAGACCTGACCTTGACCCGAGGTCAATACCTCAGGTTGACCTCACCCGAACAAAAAGTATGCCATTCGACGAGCCTGAGCAAGAAAACACGATGGTGCCAAGGTCGCGGCTCTGTGACCATTTTGGCGACTATATTGACCAAAAACCGAGCCCGTGACCTAGGACACTTGATCTGACCGGCTTGATCTGACCCTAGAGGTCACCGATTGATCTGAGACATTAACATCGAATACCAATCGCTACGTCTCGTAACGGCGCACACGCTCGTTTTTCCGCGATGTTTATTAGGGGCGAAACGGTGAGGGGGGTCTTACCAGCCCCCCTTCGGCAGGGGCGTATGTGGAAAACCCGTAGGTCCGGCGAGGGCTCGTTAATACAAGTAGTTTTAGGGCCTTGAATACTTAAATAGGTACCTTACCATAAAATGAAAGCATAAGATAAAAGTGACACCTTATATCGACGCCCTTTCTCGTTCTCCCGTGAATTTCCGAAAAGTTGGATAGAGACTTTTGAAAAAGGTACAGTCACTCGATTTTCTCAAGTTCGTCGGTCTTGGTAGATCAAGCAATACCAGAACAAGCTTACGAACACGCATATTTGATCAGGATCGGATGATTGATACTATTTAAAATGGATCGTTCGTGCTTCCTGGATACCTATTCACGGGAGAACGGATTGGGATTAAAAAAAAAATGCTTCGATAGGCATGTTACTCTTTGGTCAGTGGTCACTAACGTAACTAGGGAATACCTGTGCTCCCCCTATTAGTAAAGTAATCTTGCTCCCCCCCCCCCATGTCGATATATCACAGGAATCTCCTAGCCTTCCCATTGAATAGGAATTACCAAGGGACGAGGTGTACTTACTACTGACCTACCTACCGTCTACCTACTGCCTATATGCAGCCCATTATCACTTTTTGGCGTGAAACAAGAGTGAAACGAGCGTGCTGCGCGTGACGAGAGGAAGACGACGATACACAATTTTAAGGTCCTAGATTATTAGCTGACCTTCCAGGTCAGGTCAATGGCCCATAAGTCGGGAAACCAAAATCGACCGTAACAACATGTAAAGCTCGAAAAAGCGAAAGAAGGTCATCAAAAGTCAATGACCTGACCTTCACATGACCTTGACACCCGTTATGATGCGTAGGATCAACATCATTTCACATGTTTGAACGTTTAAAACCACAAAAAGACGGGCAATGCCCACATGCTATGAGCTGACATGCCGAATCGTGATTCCGGCCAAACATGGTCTCGAGGAACAGGTCACAGGTCAAAAGTCATTGCGGTCGGGCTCATAAAATTTTGAGGGTTGGTGTAAAATTAATTGACACGAGGGTAACTACTGAAAGTGTTGTCGCGATCGGCCGCTTTTTGCGCGAGTTATTCGCGAAAAACCAAGGAGGAGTGCGTTCGATCCCCTTTACCTATAAGTGCGAGGGTTAATTCAACTTATTTTTATCAACCTCAACTTTTAGTTGAAACTGGATTTGTACACTTTTAAGGAAGGCTCGACCGAATTCGTAATTAGGTCCTACTACCTATATGTAGGGAAAGTGGGGTAAGACGGTCAGGGTAGGTAAGATGGGCACCCCTTCTGCAGTCTGCAGACCAAACCAATAGCGCTTAACGATCGCGAGAAAAATTAGGACCAGAATTGCCTTTCCCACTACACACCACCATTGAAGTCTGGTGAATTTGTGTTCAGTCAATAATCTTTTATTTTGATTTCTTTAAAAACATCCATTTCATTGAAAACATCCATAATGTATTGTGCAAGCTTTTGTATGCAGCACTATAGAGTTAAAAACTCGCAATCACTTGTGGTACACTCAATGCCACCAGTGTTCATTTACCGCGGATTTGCTTTGTCTGCATCAAGTTGTCCACAGAGAAAAATCGTGCTGAACTTCTGACATTGAGTTTCGGGTAAGACGGGCAACTGTGGATCCAATGGGTCTGTAATGGTGAAAATATTTTTGTTGCTGTAGGAAAAAAAGAAAGGTCAAAATTTGCGAATTGTCATTATATTTTTCAGAAAACATGCCATTATCTCAGGAACTATGATAGCTAGAAAAACGCTTGGAATAGCAATCGATAGCTTTTGAACTTTTCTTTTGACAAGGTCATTATCAAAAATGCCCTCAGGTCAACGGTTTAGCCTCTAGGTAGAGGGCAAAAACTCCAAAAATAGTTGTCGTTACGAAAAGTGTTTTTCGACAATAACTTTTGACTAAAAAAAGCCACGACATTTCTATTGCCAGAATCGTGTTCCTCTTGCCAAGACGCGTCGAATGAACTATAATTTGACCTTGAAGGGTCAACTTTAAAATTTGACCTCAGGTCAAGGTCATGACCTGACCGAAAACGGTCATGTTGCATATCAGTCGATGCGCCTCGGCATGACAAACTCAACGAGACCATCTCCAGCGTTCTATCTCTTTCCAATCGAGAGTGATTTGCAATAATCTGTTTGTAGCCTAAATGACCTCGGATGACCTTTCTACAGGCTATCAGCAAAAAAGGCACCCTGGTCGTCACGGGATGGTTCAAATCATTGTGATTCTGAAATATTTGGACTGTTCCTATGCGTACACACGGCTCTAGAGGGATTTTCGTTTTTCTCCATTGACTTATAACGGAAAGGTCACGCCACTGACCTGACCTTAGGTCACGGATATAAAAAATCCGAGATATACAAATTGTAGGCGCCCATGACATCATGCAATCCACTAAGTTTAAAACCTCTCTGACAAACACTGCAGGCTGGACATTATTGCAAACTTTTTTAGGCTTGGTCAGTTAACTTGACCTGGTGACCTGACCTGACATGACCTGGGATCAAAAATTTCACACATTGTCCAAAATTGATGTACAAAAAAGCAACTCCAAACGGCGCGGCGCGGTTTTTTATTCACACGCGTGACGCGAAAAACGCGACAGGGTGGTAACATATGCCCCTCCCCCCCCACTGGGGCGAAGGTTAAGAATATGTTCGATTTCGATACTCACAGACATGTTAGCAATATTCCTGCGGCGCAGTTTATTCTCGAATAATCAATGTGAAAAACGGCTCTACAAAGCTTTTGAACTAGGACCTATATACGAGCATAGGCCTTCTGCACGAATCTCGTACCTATACCTACTGCCTTTCCGAAGCACTTGAGACCAACGAGCGACTGTATGAATGCGGCTAATCTCGGGCATTTGTTGCGAGCTGCGCTGATCGGTGAAAGAAGCTGGCCGTCTTTGCCCTACCCATGTGACCGTCTTAGGTACCCCATGGGGTGGGGTAAGACGGGTTTTTGCAAGGTTTTGCAAAAATAGCTGCAGTTTATTTGTTGAATCAGCTCTAAGTCTCATCTTCTGGCAAATGGAAGTAAAATGTCTAAAAAAGGTTTTTACTCAGTTTCCCGTTTCTATGACGTTTCTTACCGGCCGAAAAATGGCTCCAAAGTTAAGGTGCCCGTCTTACCCCACTTTCCCCTATGTACACGTGGAAACGTTAAACGTTTTAATAAACGGCTAATGAGTTCGGCGTTCGCCACTTGTTCACTGTCCGGCGCGGCGGCCAGTAGCGGCGGAACACCTTCGATAAGGGGGGCACTGCCAACTTTTGGTCCCATTCTTTCCATGCAACGCCCATAAGGCTAATGTTAAAACGCTAAAATCAAACGGGGGCACGGTGCCCCGGTGCCCTCCCCGTTCCGCCGCCTATGGCGGCGGCGAGTCTATTGCACTGGCCAGATTGTCGTCCTGCACAGACCTGCACTGTTATTTTAGTTGTTACCGTTAACCGTTCGTCCTGATGACCTGTTACTTGACCCGACCGACGCGTTAGCCTGGTCGACGGGTAATCGCGGCCTCTACTAGTTTGTTTGTTTTGTTGGGTTAGGCCCTTTCGGTCCAATGAGACAATTTCAGAGCCGGGAGGATGATAGGATATAGGGGGAGACATTGGTCTGGGCAGGCACCCTAGTGAGTCGCCGGGGCTGAGCCCGTCCAGAGGACAGGCCACCCAGCCCCAAGGCACTCACTGCACCCGGCTACGGGGTGCGCTCCCTCGGGAGCAGCGGTGCCGCTCCAAGGGAGCAGCCCGCATGAGATAAAGTTGCCTGTCCAGTCCGGAGGGGGGTTGCGGCGTGGAGGAGAAGGATTTCAGTATACTGAGGATAGAAACACGGAACGGTGGCCTCTACTAGTTACTACTCGGAGCCGAGTCGACTGTCGAGACCTGGTCGAGAGTCGAGACGCCCGTCAGTTTTGTCTTGGAGGTTGCATTGCAATGCATGCACTGTACCGGATCGGCGGTCCGAATTTGCGAGATCCAGTGTACTTTGGTCACCTGTAACGCAGTTCAAATGTGAAACATGAAAATCCGTTGTCATCATATCGGAGAGATGTCGGAGGCCGGAGGGCTGCACCGGGCTTCACGACCTGGCTACCACCCTGCCAGGGGGGTACGCTCCGGCTGTTTAGCATTACGAAAAGTGGTGACAGACGTTTGTGGAGGATTGTCGACGAACTCTTGTTCCGCGAGCAGCACTCACGCGCTAGCGGAAAATCCACCAATCAGCGCTCGGCAGTGCTCGACGCTGATTGGCCCGACGCTCGTGACGAAATTGCGGGGGACCGCAGTTATTCTCTATGTACCCGAATAGGCTTTTGGATTTCAGAGGGGTTTCTTTAAGATTATATGCTGTTTCGAGCTGTTTTCGAGTTGAAATATATTTCTTATGACTGTTAGCTATATAATGGCACCATAAAATCATGATTTTAATTAATATTACCGATGTAATATCGGCCGAAAAGACATGCTGTCTTGGCACGGACTGCCCTGCGGCTGATGTGGGGCCTTTAGTGCCAGCGTATGGTAATAATGGGCTGAAGAAGGGTTATTGGAGACTCTTAGAGCCCCACCAGGATTCAGTATAGGGTCATCAGAGGCCGGGAACGTCCATCAGGGGTCTGAGTAGGCCTGCCATAGGGGCATACATGACACATCATGGAACATGGGTCAATCTAGATCCATTAGGGGCCGTTGAAGGGCCATCATTGTTCAGTGTGGGCCCGCAATTACCTCTAATGGGCATGCCGTGCCCCGATGGACTAACGCTGGCCTCCGATAAACCATCACCAGCCCCTGATAGGTCTACAAAGCCCCCTGCTGGGTCTAAATTGGTCACTGATATGCCCAAATGGGTCACTGAGAAACCCGTACAACATCCCCTGACTGCACCTGATGGACCAATGCCGTCCCCTCATGGGCCCACCACGGCTCTTGAATGGCCTCTTCAAGTCCCTGAAGCGCCTTTATTGGCCTAAATGGACCCCTGATTGGCTTATGTTGTCCCTAATGGTCCTATATGGCCCCCATGAGCCCTCAATTCGTCCCGAGACAGCCTTACATTATATGCCACCGGCCCCTGGTAGGCCTGCACTGGACCCACTGGGCCTATACCGACCCATAAAGGGCCCATGTCGAGCCCTCATGGGCCTCCGATGACCACACGCCGACATGTGTGGCCCCATCAGCAGTGGTCCGTCTATCCCATGTACTTACGGTCTTTTTGGCCGATGTGACACCGGTAGTATATAGAAATGTCATAATTAAATGTCGTTATTATATAGTCAAAGGTCACGGAAAGAATATCCAAGCTCAAAAATGGCCTCAAACCCAACAAAAACTGATACAAATCCCCTTCAAAAGTCATAAGTCAATGAAACGCCATAGGGGAGTAGCTGCAGTCCCCCGCAATTTCGTCACGAGCATCGGGCCAATCAGCGTTGAGTATTGCCGAACGCCGATTGGTCGATTTCCGCTAGCTTGTAAATGCTGCTTGCGGATATAGTCTTGAACAAGTGAGGGTCGCGGCAACTAAATATTGCTTGTCACCACTTTTTCTTCGGGAGCGTTCTACCTGGTTTATATAGCCTTGCACCCTGCCATCTAGGAAGAATTATTGAATCTGTAGTGTAGGAATACGACACTAGAATGTAACCTGCTTTGGATTCGCCAACATAAAGCCCGTGCAACTCCTAATGACCAACCACGTTCGGGGTAACAGCCTAATGTTTTGAATCGTGTGATTTGATTGGTCTTTCTTTTATGTGGTTCAGCTGCGTCTATTTTGTCTGAGTTTGTGGGAATTTGGAGGTGGGTCGGACGTCGTTGATGTTTGTGCTGTGGAGACTGATATACCGTTATATTCTGGTGATTGGAATTCTTATCGTTGAAGTGTCTTAACGGTCCTGGTAAGTACCCGATTATTTCATTTTCATGGCATCACAGTCACTAGCGCCACAGGCCCGACCGGCCTCAGCGCTTCGCTTTGTTGCCGTTCCAGTTCCCTTCCTATGTCATGTTCAAGCTTAAACGTTGCGAAATCTCTTTCATGATTTACTTTTAATTCAACTAATCATCACCTTCGCAGCTTCAGTCAAATTGACTCATGCATTGCTGTTCGGATGGTCATCATGCAAAGTGCTGGCTTGTGGCTTGTGCTGTCTGCAATGCTTGCGTTTCCTTTCGGCTTTATCATTCTTATTCCGCGCGGCAAATGCAATAGTTCTGTGCATTTTCTTACGATTTGTCTGGTACTGTTTCAAGATAGTAATTGTGGTTTATATGATTCTGTATTTGCAGACTACGAGTTTCTCATTTCGTCATTTCGGACGAGTCCATTATCCGGAGGGGATTTCTGGGGCGGGGGAGGTCAGGGACAACGATTTCGTGCGCCGCATTTGCCTTTGAGCGGGAGTTCCTGCGGATTGGGATACACGAACTGGGAGTCCGTTGTAAGTGGTTAAAATTATTAAAGAAATACATGTAATTGGAGGTCCAGACCTCGATTTTCAATTACTTGTTTCATTAAATACATGGTGGGATTGGATGTCAGGGATGATATTACCAGATGTTTCTTCAGTGGATTCTATTCTAATTTCATTGTTCTGTTTTAAATCAAAATGAGTTTCTGGGAAGATAAGCATGCTTTTCAATTTTTGCACAGATAAAATAGGTTTTTGTAGTTATTATTTCTCCATAAGTTTTTTGTCACTTTGTCTTTTAATTTCTCCATAACATTTTTTTTGTCACTTTGTCTTTACAAAGCTGCCAAGGCCACAAATAATGGCAATGGCACCCAAAATGATGTATAAATTTGTGAACAAAGCAGCAGGGGGACATTTCATGAGTAGATGAAATATCAAAATTGAATATAGCTGAGGGGTGTTCACGGGCACCGCACACTGCTGCGTGCGGTGTGTGCGGTGCGTCCAGCAGGCGTGGGGGTAGGGGATGGGTAGGCGGCTCTGACGTCACGGCTGCGTGCGGTGGACGGTCCGCTGTGGCCAGTCCCGACCGGCCACAGCGGTCGCTGTGTGCGGTGACGGAAGGCTGACGTAGGGACGCAGTGGGCGGAGCTTGGAGGCTGTGTGCGGTCCGACCGCACACAGGGCCCGTGAACAGCCCTCTGGACAGCTTTATAAAATAGACAGAGTCTTTCCATATTGATGAGAATTCCAGGACCGATTTTTGCATGCCAATTTTTCGTCACGGAATACCTTTTCTCCATTTCTTGGCTCTCGAAACTTATGCTGGCTTTTCTTTGTGCCCACTTCTTTGTCTCGCAACAATGAATCCACTTTTTGGCAGCGCATCTCTTTATTTCACATGTTTTTCACTTACACATTTCTTCTCAATCTCAGTAAATCCTTGTTTATGCAAAATGAAATCTTGACCTTACCTAACCAGCATTAATCCCAAGCTACACTTTGTGTGATCCTCCAGGAAATTAGACGCATGACCTGCTATTTTCAGATTTTATGAGAAATAGGTATGCAGATCAAGTTCAGCGAATAGGAGATAGACTGGGCTTGACTGCGGGTCATGCACGTGCAGTCAAGGAAATGCGCAGTCAGTCTGTCGATGCTCAGTCCAGGAAATGCTCAATCAGTTGATGCTCAGTCCAGGAAATGTCAGGTAGATTGTAGATTGTCACCATACCGATACTGAGTTCAGAGCTCTGAGCTTTTTTGCAGAGTTGGCGTGCTAATGAGAGATGTGACAGTTGTGCGAGGCACACCACAACAGGTAGTTACAGCTGCCTGTAGCAATTTTGAGTGTCCCTAAACAAAAGCCGAAGGTGCTCTACCCAGGAAAACTCCCCAGAAGGGAAACCTCACTTCTGGGGAGACTGAATGGTCACTTTGCAGCTTACATTCGTTGATAAGAATTGTAGCACCTATGAGTTACAATCTATGAATAAGA
This sequence comes from Amphibalanus amphitrite, assembly GCF_019059575.1. Taxonomy (NCBI): domain Eukaryota; kingdom Metazoa; phylum Arthropoda; class Thecostraca; order Balanomorpha; family Balanidae; genus Amphibalanus; species Amphibalanus amphitrite. Next base: position 279,769 of record NW_024881844.1, read on the forward strand.
ATGCTTGTAGCATATCAACAAGTTATTGTGTCATCAGATTCACCTACCCCATCATCTTGTTATTGTGATATCATCCAGGGCGCTCTCCTCTGCCATGTATGGCCTTTGGCTGGCTGAGTACCTGTGTCTTGGGTCGGTAGAGCGGCGGCGCCGGACGGCTGACGCGTGGTCGGTACATGTCCGTGTGCCCACAGCGCCCCGCGCCATCTCGGGAATGTGATGAAGCGCCAGGAGCCGCCGGTGAGTAGTGACGGCTCGCCAGCCGTGGTCTGCGTGGTGCCGCCGGCGCGCCGCTCGCCCGCCGAGCCGCCCGTCTTCTCGTCGCCCAGTCTGGCCGCCCAGCCGAGCCCGGCGCGGCTGACGGCGCAGACGGCGGCGCCATCCGCCGCGCCGCTGCCCCACCTGGCGTCTGCCGGCGGCGGTGGCGGCGGCCAGGGCCAGCAGCCGTCGGCGCTGCCGCCGGCGCCCGCCTCGCACGTGGTGCACAGCATCATGTCGTACCAGCAGGCGCCGCTGGCGGCCGGCCACGGCGCCCACCCGGCGCACGCCGCCTACGGCGAGAACCTCTCAGTGAAGAGTGACGGCGGCGGCGGCGGCGGCGCGTCGCAGTACTCTGCCGGCGCCGGCGGAGGGCCGGCCTCGGCCGCCGCCGGGCCGGTGCCGCACTCCTCCGCGCCGCAGGTCAGTGCCGGCGGCCGACTCGGCTATCCCACGGTGTACGGGACCGCCCCAGAGACCCAGACTGACGTTCAGACGTGGTCAGTCACGTTGCTTCAGGGCAGTGGGACTTAGCTGGGTGTTCAAAGCCTCTTGAACCACTACCCCAGACAGTTAATCTGAGGCCGTGCTCTCAGCTCTAGCTGTGGGCGCCACGTACCCGTGCTGTTACGGCACCTGTTCAATCAGCTCAAACAGATGTTGTGCACGTATGTATCCGCGCTCCTACTCGCCCAGCTGACACTTCGCCACACGTTTGGTTCCAGATCTCCCACGTGGGTACCAGTGTGACGGTGTCGGTGTCCAGCTCCCTGCATACACTGTCGAACGCGAGCGGCGCCAGCGTGCATCTGCCACAGGCGCATCCTATGCCAGTCAGAAGGGTGAGTCACTGCACTTCCCGGGATGCGTTCAGGTCTGCCTAGCAACAGGAAGGCTCAGTCCGGTTTAGCTGTGAACTAAACATGCGATTGCTTATGTTTTCTGAACTCGTGCTTGTTCCGTAATGCTTTTGGGTCTGCGGCTTTACTTGAGCGTGCAGTTAGACTTAAAGATAAGGGGTTGATCCGGCGAATATGGGGATATCTATGCATTCTTTCTGCAGGATACGTTGCTATTTTGACCAAGTTGCGGAACAAAATATGGCTCAGTTGGATAAGACTGACGTGTGAACCGTACACCTTTCGAGCGACCCACGTGACTCTATCCAACCGCCCCATCTGACGTCGTGTGCTCGTCTGACTGCTGCCGACCCGTGTCTTACCGCGGCCGACCGGTGTCTCCTGCCCGGCAGACCACCGCGCCGATCGCCCAGCAGCCGAGTATGGCCGCAGCCGCCATGGTGATGGGCGCCGCCAGCGCCGGGAAGCCGCCGCAGCCGGGTGGCCCGCTGTCGGCGGCGCCGCCGGCGGGCACCGCTCAGCCGGCGCCGACCGCCGCCGACGCCGGCGCCGGCCAGCCCAGCTACCACCGACTCAAGGTGGAGGACGCCCTCTCCTACCTGGACCAGGTCAAGTCCAAGTTTCAGAACAATCCGGAGGTCTACAACGACTTCCTTGATATCATGAAGGAATTTAAGGCACAAAAGTAAGTAATTGGGGGCTGTCTTGTGTCAATGACGTTCAAGAATTTCTTGTTCTTAACATTCTCAATTACATATTTGCTTGTTGTCTCGTCGTCAAAAGAGAACGTCACTTTACACAGTATGTTCAGTTTGTCCGAGCGCAGCCGTTCCCCGTCCTGCAGCCGCCGCTGTCAGCTGTCGAGTGTTTGACTTCTGTTTCTGTCTGTATCCGTCTCTGTCAGTATCGACACACCGGGCGTCATCACGCGAGTGTCCAGCCTATTCAGAGGACATCCGGCTCTCATCGTCGGCTTCAACACATTCCTGCCGCCCGGATACAAGATCGAGGTTCAGTCCAGCAATAATGTAAGTATCGTTAGAGAGCTGTGCTTCATGACAGTGGCTTAGCATACCTACCTAAGTTTAAATTCAACGTAACTGATTTATAGAAATGTTCGATTGAATTAGTTTGTGCATTAGTGGTAATTATGGTTCATTGCCATATCTGCGGCATTCGTCGTATGGTTGATTGCCATATATTCGTACAAACACCTGTCTACTGGACCTTTATAACGCCTTTATGTGCTCTCGTCGGCAGTACCTGCACGTCTCGATGACGGCGCCGGGTCAGGTGACCACGGTGGTGCACACGCCCACTGGCGGCTTCCAGACGTACTCGGACACGGTGGCACCGCCGCCGCCGCCGCAGCCCCAGCAGCAGCAGCCGCCGCCGCAGGCGCTGCCGACGGCGCCCGGCGCGCCGCCCAAGCCGAGTCACCAGCCGCCCACCCAGCCGCCGCGGTGAGCAGGGGCCCAGACCGTTCGGCTGGGGTGTAGCTAAATAGTGGTGCGTGAGTGCCAGGCGGGACAGGATTTCCATGATCGGTACTCGTTGGTTTGCATATTTTGGAGTGACCCCCGTGCGTTTTTCCGTTGAAATCATGTCCGAGAATTCAGCTTTGTTGATCACTCGCGCCTCTGCTGACGCTTTGATTCTGTTCCCGGCCTCAGGAGCAGTTACGGCACAAACAACATCCTTTCGCACGCCGGCGCGGCGGCGGCCGGCGCCGGGGGCCACCACGTCACCTCGCACCACTCCTACAACCAGCCGCCGCCGTCTGCAGCGCCCACAGCCGCCGCGCCGGCCGCACCCGTCGGCGGCGTCGGCTCCAACCTGCCCAACCAGGGCGTGGGCGGCACACAGCAGAGCCAGCCGGTGGAGTTCAACCACGCCATCAACTACGTCAACAAAATAAAGGTGAGACGACGTGCGAACGCTGTACTAGAAGAAAAATGCACTGGAAATTTATTTAACTCTCGTGATTGTTTCCGCGGTTATGGTTGCGCGTTGTTTACAGTCTGCTCGCAGCGTGCCCTCGAGACCGACGACTGGGATCTCAGATTCTGACCCGGCTGTCTCGCCGTCGCCAGAACCGCTTCCAAGGCCAGCCGGACGTCTACAAGCAGTTTCTGGAGATCCTGCACACGTACCAGAAGGACCAGCGTAGCCTGAAGGATGGTCTCCCCCCTAGCGGACCCTCGTTGACCGAGACGGAGGTGTACGCCAAGGTGGCGACCCTGTTCCAGAGCCACGAGGACCTTATGGACGAGTTCGGACAGTTCCTTCCAGACGCCACCAACGGAAACGCCATCAACGCCGTCAACGTGAGTCGATAGCGCGCTTATCAGCCGGGAATGATATCGCTGTAGTGGCTGTAGGGCTAGCACCGATAACCGCGAGCGTCTCATTGACAGTTGACTGCTGGGCGGTGAGGCGGTATGTTCTCCTCCTGATGCTCTGCTGTTGTGTCATAGTGTGACTCCTGCTTCTCCAGCCCCAGGTCCTACGTCTCTCTAACTCCAAATCCTCCGCCTTTCTGACCAACAGAACTCTCGCTCGATCAACCAGGAGCACGCGGCCGCCCTCAAGAAGCCGATGAAGCCCAGCTTCCAGCCGACTGCCAAGCAGCTGAAGCGGCCGATGCCGACCGCGCCGCCGGCGCCGATACCGACCAAGAAGCCGCGCGTCGGCATGCTGAAGGATGTCACACTGGCCGAGGCCGGCAAGGTGGCCACCCTGAACGAGTACGCCTTCTTCGATCAGGTGAGTGTTGTGGAGGAAAGGGGTTGGGGTCAACTGCTGCGAGGAGGTAGGTGGGTTAGTTTCCTGAAGTGGAAGTGGTTGCTGAAGGTTATAGTGGTGCTTACTTGGTTACATCGTGATATTGAGGCGGTCGCCGCTCGACGTAGGAATGTAATGCTTAGCGTCTGTTTGCATGCGTGCTTATCGCTGCTTTGGTTGCTGCTCTGTGATTTTTGTGATTGTCTTTTAAGCACCCGCTACAAGTTGACGGCAGGTTATTTTGCCACAAGCCATGACTCTTAAGGCGGCCGCACTTAGGTTTTATTCGGTCACGGACTCTTGTATTTGAAACAAGACGGCACAATATTCGTGATAGATCCGCGAGTTTCCACACGGCCAGCCCCAACACTACGATGTGGAATGTCAGCCATATAATTTATGCTTACAATATCCTGTGGATATGTAAAGCGAATAGTATATAAAAGTTGTAAAAAAAAAACTGATCAACACAAAAAAAACGGATCAAATGATCAGCCTTTATGTACTTGAATGCTGCGCGCCTGAAGAAGCACCGTTTCGGTCTTATCGCACCCCACGTCTGGAATTCGTAATTTGTTTTATGCGACCGTCGTACGTTTCGAAATTAGCAGCTATTTCGCGACTATTTCGTGTCCGAACAAACTAAACACCGTGCGGCCGCCTTCAGACTCGCACTGATTGTGAAACGTAACGCTTAGCCTGGGGTTACACGCTAAGAAGACCTTACGGATGCTTTTCTTGCCTATGCCTTTTTGTCCATGTATAATTCATTTGTTTCATAGCACTTTGTCTCATTTTCAGAGGATGATTTCGGCAATGAGCAACGATTGCACATCCGTAAAATAATTCATGTCTACTTAGTTTTTGCTTGATGCTAGGTCGTTACCTTCATCTATGAATGCCCGTGCCGCTTTGCTAGCTCGTTTGCACAGGCGTGTTTGACATCCAACTAACATCTTGCTTAGATGATGTTGTCGACTTAGATTTATTTTCGGCCATCTATATAAGAACGAACGCCGGACTCTTTTACATGTATTATTGACATTTTTCCCACGATAGACTTAGCTAGTGGATGGACTAGCTTTTACGTCTAGTCTTCCCCGATTGTGATGCTTATTCGTGTTGCCCCGTATTTTGAAAAGCGTTTGGCTGGCGCAGCGGCCGATGTCCTGTCGCCGGCTGCTGTGCGGCGGCGGTGCTCTCGGCGGACGGTGGCCCGCGCTGTGTCTCGCTCGTCCATCCGCCCTCACTGGGTGGAAGGAGTGCCGCGCCGCTGGGCGCTCCCCGGTGCTGGCGACCTGAGCTGACGCGCCGGCCGCCCCCGTCCGACGATCGCTCCACGCGGTAGGCCCCGCCGTCGCGTCGGTACCACGGTCCCCATAGGGCCATTGGTTGGGCCACTTTGAGTCGTGTCGGCTACGTATGGTGACGCGGAGAGCCTAGGGTACCAGCAGCGACGTGTCAACACTAAATGGACGGTGTTTTCGAAGTTATAGTGGCTGAAATCCAAACTCAAAGTTCCAAATTTGTTGTCGCCTCTCGCGAGGCTGGATGGTGCCAAATGCTTTGGTTCGTGGGGCTAGCGTTAGTGGCGGTGGCACAGCCAGCCGGTGGATATAAATGTCTGGCTAGGACAGCGCTCGTGCCGTTTCATCGAAAATTTCATATTTAAATTCCTCGGAAGCATTCAGCTGTCAACACAGACGATCATATGATCGAAATGTGAATGATCTATACATCGGCGACAAATAGGAACTTAGAAAGCGTAATGCTGATTGCTGGGTCTTGAGACATAGCATCAAGATTCATGGTATAAAATTTCGTACAAGAAGTCATCTTCGTGCATCTTATTTCGAGTTTCTTTGATAATTTTTAGTTTGTCAAATCAAATATAAAAAACAGTTTTATGGTTTTCCTCATGCGCGGGAAGTTATTGTACTTGGGTCAACGCTTGGGTCAACGTTAGAGTTGCAATGTTTCCCCCAAAGGCTGCTACCGGCACCGCCCCGCCTCACAAAAATTTTCTGGGATACCGGCATGCTACCACGCCCCAAGCAAAAACACCACCAAATTACCGGCATACTAAAAAACCTGCATTGTTGATTCTAGCTTACCCCTATAAGAGATGCCACATTTTGGCAATTTCAGTAGGTACCCATCCCACCCAGCAGTCATTCTATCACAAAATGTATTTTGCATTGGCTAAGATTGTTGTTCTTACAATTTGATAACCTCTTAGTGTCCAAAGTTTGAATCATATGCTAATAACTTTTTTGTGCAAAACCAAAAATACCGGCATGCTACCGGCAAGACATGCCAGATACCACGAAAAAAAACCTTCGGTAGTGAAAAATTACCGGCATGCCGGTAGTGCGGTAGGGAAACATTGCAACTCTAGTCAACGTGTCTCTCGACTTGGGTCATCGTTTTTTTTTTTCATTAGTTGACACCGTTTTTCGTAGCCCCCAGCTCTTGTTTCGCGTATGTTGAAGTTGACATATCCTCTGACTTCTTCAAATTGGTAGGAATGAGGATCTCTACATATCGTATTCTCATCGACGTATGTTTGCTATTTATGCCATCAACGTCTTGTTCTGCTTATGTGCGGCATTCGTGGCCTTCCGCTGACTGTGGCGTTGATGTTGTCAGGTGAGGAAGACGCTGAAGAACCAGGACTCTTACAACAACTTCCTGCGGGTGTTGTCCCTCTACAACAGCGAGATCATCTCTCGACTTGATGTCATTCAGCTGCTGTCGCCCTTCCTCGGCAAAGTAAGTTTCCTGTTCTACGCATTCACGTCGTCTGTTATTAACACCATCTTATCTTTTACGTTTCGTCACTCTTGTTTGTGTTTTTGGGTTCACTGGTATTGCACTGCGTGTCCGAGTGACTGGAGTCGTCTGACGCTGCCCCTCTCGCGGCGTCCCGCAGCAGCCGGGAATGCTGAAGTGGCTGAAGGACTTCATGGGCGTGAAGGAGGGCCGCGAGACGGTGGAGCCCATCCCTCCGGGCATGGCCAAACAGGAGCGCGTCTCCGGAGACCAGGCCATCGAGATCGGTACGTGTCATGGGCGACAGTGGCGCCTGCTCATCACTTTTAATTTGTATTTATACATGTTCTTAATAATGCCTTTTCACATAAATTACTTGTTGATCAGGCAAATGGCCGTGGAATGCGAGTTATTTCAATTCATCGCAGCTGTTGCACAGGCGTTATCAACATTGTTTTTCACATTATGCTCTTTGGTCTTGCTCGTCCAAGGTTGCTAACATCCTGTTTCTGGTCCCTCCCCGGCAGACTACTCCACCTGTAAGCGTCTGGGCGCGTCCTACTGCGCGCTGCCCAAGTCGTACCCGCAGCCGCGCTGCTCGGGACGCACGCAGCTGTGCCGAGAGGTGCTCAACGACACCTGGGTGTCGTTCCCCTCCTACTCGGAAGATTCGACGTTCGTCACCTCGCGCAAAACACAGTACGAGGAGTACATCTACCGCTGCGAGGACGAGCGCTTCGAGGTGAGATTATGCTGAGTTTTTGTTTATGGATGTACTGATTATTAATAGTTAGAGGTATTAAACGATTGTTTAGTGTGCGTTGTTCGGGGACTTTTAACTTGAAGTCAAGGTCCCGTAAGTCTGATGACTCAAGGCCTTCAACATTTATCAGCTCTCCCAGCCTGAATGGCTTATAATAGTCCACTGTGACCGGTGCTGACGTACTCTTACAACCTGTGCCGCAGCTGGACATGGTGCTGGAGACGAACCTCTCCACCATCCGTATTCTGGAGGGCGTCCAGAAGAAGCTGTCCCGGATGGCGCCCGAGGACGCGGCTCGCTACCGACTGGACGACTGCCTGGGCGGCACGTCGCCCACCATCCACCAGCGTGCCGTGCGCCGCATCTACGGCGACAAGGCGGCCGACATCATGGACGGACTCAAACGGAACCCGATCGTGGCCGTGCCCGTGGTGCTGCGCCGGCTCAAAGCCAAGCAGGACGAGTGGCGCGAGGCGCAGAAGGTGAGGAGAAAAGGGGCGAAGGCGGATGGAGAGAGGAAATGAGGACGTGGAGATGTGTTGTGATGTTTACGTGAAGTGATGCCGCGTAGGATGCTTGTTAAGTGCGCAGTATGGAGTGGCTTTTATTGAGCGTGGTGTTGTTTGTAGTATTGAGTAACATTGAGTGGTTCTTCAGTAGTTTCTTAACCGGTCTTATAACGTTTCTCGCTCCTTCCGCAGGGCTTTAACAAGATCTGGCGGGAGCAGAACGAGAAGTACTACCTAAAATCACTAGACCCGCAGGGCGTCAACTTCAAGCAGAACGACGTGAAGATGCTGCGCTCGAAGGCGCTGCTGAACGAGCTGTACACTCTGTACGACGAGCGCCACGAGCAGCTGGAGGAGTCGGGCGGCGACCCGGCGGCCAGCGGCGGACCCCACACCGAGTTCGTCTACTCCAACAAACACCTGCTCAATGACGCCGCCAACCTCATCATCCACCACGTGAAGCGCCAGACGGGTATCCAGAAGGAGGACAAGGCCAAGATCAAGCTGCTGCTGCGCCAGACGCTGCCCGGCATGTTCTATCACCCGAAGCAGGAGCTCAGTGATGATGAGCGCGACGACGATGACGAGGGTGAGTTCCCGGTTCTGGTGGCGGCAACGCTCATGGTGAAAGCTATCGTTAGGAGGAAAAATCTAGAGGTCGGATGTGGGTGGCCTTGTGGTTACCTTATGTGTAACGTTTACTCTCTCTTTCCATTCGAGCTTCGAGTATCCTTATATTTTTGGTTGCTATGCAGCTGAATCACTGGGGTGCAGTTATTTTCCAAGCTGAATATTTTCTTCATGAAGCCTCAAAGAATTGTAAGTTCGCCCATGACGTAGTCAAATGCGTGACTGTAATGCGGTTTTCTCGTTCGAATCATGCCACAGTTACTGTTTAGTTACGCGCCTGATGTTCCCCGTCCCCCGTCTCCACAGACGCCGATGACGAGTCGGACGAGGACGAGGCGCGGCCGGCCGAGCGGCGCACGCGCAGTCAGAAGGTGCGCCGCCCTGAGGTCCGGCGCAGCGGCACCGAGCGCAAGCTGAACGGCGCGCCGACCAGCAGCGACGCCGCCTCCAGCTCTGACGACGACCAGACGGGCGAGTGCTACACGCTCTTCATGGCCAGCAGCAACTGGTACCTGTTCCTGCGGCTGCACCACATCCTCTGCGAGCGGCTCAACAAAATCTACGAGCGCGCCGTCATCATGGCCGCCGAGGAGGAGCAGCACAAGAAGCTGCGCACGGAGTCCACCGCCATCGCGCTCCGGCTCAAACCAAAGAGTGAGTGTGTCGAGAAGTGCGGACACTGTTCGAGTAAAGGGAGGATAGTTTGGACGTTCGCTTGTACCTGGTGTCGTTTTTGTTGATCAACAGTGCATAAAATGCATAACTAACGTCGCTTCCTGGCTTTTCATACGTTGCCGAACTTTCATTTTTTTCCAAACTCAAGCTGTGATGCAGGTTCGTTGTCTGATGATTGTCGACTATCTGTCTTTTGCCACTAGTTATTTGTCTGACGTATGCGCCCCCGTTTACAGACGAGATTGACGTCGAAGACTACTACCCCGCCTTCCTGGACATGGTGAAAAACGTGCTGGACAACAACATGGACTCGTCTCAGTTCGAGGACACGCTGCGCGAGATGTTCGGCATCCACGCCTACAACGCCTTCACCACCGACAAGATCGTCTCGGGCGCCGTCCGGCAGCTGCAGCACATCGTCACCGAAAATGTAAGCTATTCACTTCAGCTAATTTAGCTTGGATTATTGGCCGCTGACTAGCTATTAATGGCAAGTGAATGATAGCTAATCGAATCGACAGAATCATTTCTTGTCTGCTCTAAGATTATCCATTGGAATTAATCGTCATTGTTGTCACTTCTTGGTATCATATGTTCGTTGCGTGAAGAGATATCGGCCTACAATGCTACTATATTGTATAGCCGAATCTCCATAACATATGATATCTGCCGGGCCTGTTTTGACGACTGTCGTCTCTTGTGTCGCCAGGTGGCCCAGCTGACGCTGAAGGAGTACCTGCTGGAGTCAGGCAGCGGTGGCGCCGGCGGACCCTGCGCCAGCGCCGACCAGCGAGAGCTCCGCGAGACCGCCTACTGCAAACGCGTCGAGCAGATGCTCACAGAAGAGAACGAGCACTGCATGAAGATCTACCTGTTCAAGAACGCGGCGCGCATGACGGTGGAGCTGCTGGACACCACCGACTCGGAGGACTCCGAGGACGGGTTCGCGGAGGAGAAGCGCCGCTCCACCTACCAGGAGAAGTACGCCTCGCCCAGCCACCACACTGACGACGAGATGAAGACGCCCAGCATCAACAACCTGCCGCTGTTCCTGCCGCGCATCGTGCGCCGAATGCGCCGGCTCGTGTTCCCGGCCGGTGTGGGCGGCGTGAAACGCGAGCGGGACGCCACCACACCCACCTCGTCCGGCGATAGGTGAGAGCAGGGGCGGAGGCTGGAGACGGCTGGGATGACGAGGGGTCGAAGGGGAGAAAGGGAGCCGTGTGATTAGTGAAAGTGCTGAGGCTCAGATGGTGAATAGGTATGAAGAAAAACAATAAACAACAGGAAACTAGCAAGGGGAATAAGAATAGGAATAAATTTGACGGCTTCAGGTACCGTAACGGTGACAAATGACGAATCTGTTTGATCACGGTCACTGCTCATTCTGCCGGTATTCCCGACTATCCGGGCGCTCTGACAGCCGCCGGCTCCGTTTCCCGGTAACCTGTCAGGGGGAGGGGTCGGCTGCGGGGACGAGAAGGGAGGGAGGGGGGGGGGGGCGCAGCCGGTCCGTGTCACCGGCGAGTCGATAGCGGCTCGATGGCGTGCTGGTGTCGGGCCAGTAGCTGCCCATACTGCGGCGGCCGGCGGCGGTCACAGTCATCGATCTGCTGACGGGCCGCTGTCTGTCTGCTGTAGCACGCTCCGTTCTGTTCGTTAACTGTGTCACGATACTGTGATTGTGACTGACTGGTGTTCCGACGTCCTCCAGGGATGTCGAGGATGAGTCCAGCATGGACGTGGACGCCTCACCCGAGACGGACCGCAAGCTGAAGGTGAAGCCGGAGCCGCTGGAGATGGACGGCGACGAACACTTCAAGCTGGCCTGCAACTACCGCATGATGCGTGTGGCCAACGACGAGACCTACCTGCACAAACGCGGCGCCATGACAAAAGCCAGACAGGTTAGCGAACGAGGGTTGAAACGAGGGGGCTTACCGGGCTTGTCAATCTTGATTTCCTTTCGAGGGGCGTGCGTTGGCAGTCATAAAGGTATTGCTAACGGACGAGATATAAATGTGGATCATGTCGCCTGCTTGTTTTTGGTAATACTTCTGGGTACAGCTGATGCCAGGATGACAGCGTTTCCCGGCCGGTTTGACCCGGGGAGTAGCGGACGTAGTCACCCAGTGGTCTGTATGTTATGTGATTGGCCGACTGAATATCTGACCTGTCCGGCTTGCCGTGTTTCAGACGCACTGTGCCGTGTCGCGCCACCTGAGCGCCCGGTTCCGCGCCTGGCACAGCCGGTGGCAGGAGGGCCACGTGTCGCAGCGCCAGGAGCAGCTCTCCGAGGACTGGTTCCTGGGCCGGGTGGACGGCCTGAAGCCGAGCCGCACCTCCGTGCAGCGTAACACCGACACGGCGCGGCCGCCCTACGTGCTTTACAGCCGGTACCGAGTCGAGTGGTTGGATCCGGCGCCGCCGCCGCCCGCAGCCGCAGCCGCGGCCGCCCCGACCGGCGGGGACAAGTGATGCCGGTCCGGCCGGCGCAGACAGATCATGTGACCGTGGTGTTCACCTCCCGGTGATGTCGAGGGCGGCGCCGAGAATGGAGCGACTCGATGTCGGTGTGGAGCCGTCCGGCGACTGGCGGCGCTCGACGGGAGGGCTGGGGTGGAACAGATACACAGAGACAATACTATAGCAGCGGCGGAGGCGAGACGGCCAGCCGCCGGCGCGCGTGACATACTGATGTGTTGTTTGTTTGATGAATACTTGAACCGGGACGAGGGCACGGGACCGGTCGGCAGGCCGGGCCGGCTGTGATTGGTGCCTGACGGTTGTGACGTCACCGACGCGCGTCCAATCACGCGCCGGCCGACTCGTACAAAGGCGCCCAGTTGCGCCGGGCCTCGCCGCCCACGGTTATTTATAGCAAGAGTCAAATGTTTGTACTGTATTTGGTCATCGACGACCGGCCGCCACCCCCGACGATTCAAGTATTCTGTCTTATTGTACTTCTTTAAATGTAAGTGCTCACATGCGTCGAATTAGATATAGAAATACATCGCTCGCAGTCAGCCGGTCTTTACACTACTGCCTTTCATGAAAGTTTATAACCGATGACTTGGGTGTAAAAGGTCTGGCGCTCACACACATTTTTATTACTACAAACCGCTTATTTTTCGCTGCCATTGTGGCTTTCGGCTGACGGGGGATAGATGGAAGCAAATCCAGAATTAAAGAAAACCGACCGAACTAGAGACTGGAAAATGGAATACGTAGCTGCGAACTGTGCTTTGCCCCGATTCAACTGCGTTAAATTTCAGCTCTAGACGCTCTGTCCGTTGAGCAATGTCATATATTGTCATGTCACAATATCGAGAAAACGCATGTACCAGTCCTTATCGCCGGCTGTTGATGAGCACCCTATCCAGCGAATACACCCTTTGTGCCTCAAAAAACACTTCAAAAATGCGCCACACGTAGGACACTCCTCAGCTCCACGCAGGATTGGCACAGATCGGGTGAGCGAGAGGGATGATATCATGGGGTAATACAATCTCGATATGGTATACCGTCTTCAGCTCGTGGCGTCATGCAAATTCTATCTTGGCATTGACTGAGTGGAGGCCACATAGATGATGTACCCCGATCCCAGTGAGATGTGCTCGTTTCAATTTCAACTTTTAACCTATCGACAATCTGACTAGCCCCTTGATCTGTCGCTAACAAAATACCAGCCTCTCTTTCTGCTAGAGCCTCAGGGGACACCAAGGCATCCTCCGGCCCCGCGGCGGATCTAAACGTCCCTCAGACCCACAGTGAGGATACTGGCGTCCTCAGCTGCCTTCCACAGCCAGCTCGTCCTCGGGCCAGTGCTCGGTGAGGATTTCCACGCCGTCCTCCGTGATGAGGACGGTGTGCTCAAACTGCGCTGACCGGCTCCCGTCGCCTGAGATGGCCGTCCAGCCGTCCTCCAGTAGTACAATCTCCCGCGAGCCCTGCGATGCGACAAAGAAACAGCATGTCCACAGTGCCACGCAGTGCTGTCCGTCGCAACATGGTGCGGTGAAAGGTTTTGTAGCATACTTTGCGACCGTAATGATACGACGTGAGATAACTACATACATGCCACCGCTGAGACATAATATTTATATGTTACTTCCTCCTTGTCATCTAAAAGAGAGACGCGTCTGCTCACAACTCGGGCTGGACCTGGACTGGACGCAGGGCCGGGCCGCTCGGCGGACTGACCTGACTGATGACCGGCTCTATGGTGAAGGTCATGCCCGGCCGCATGGTGCCCGGGTACGAGTTCCAGCAGTGGTAGATCTCGGGCGGGCCGTGGAAGTAGCGGCCGATGCCGTGGCCTATGAACGCCGGCACCACGGCGTGGTCTAAGTGTCCAGCTGAGAGCTCCACCCGGCTGCCTGTGGAGACCGGAGAGGCCAGTTACGCGGACAGTACCGGCGTGACAGGCCGTCGCAATGGTGATATGAGATGCAGTAAGGTCGCCCTGGGTCAGTGTAGCCAATGAAGACATTGTGATGCGTGGGAGAAAAGAACCATTGCACCCCATTGAACCTACACTTATAAGCGCCCGAACAAGTCTCACCGATCTCTGAGAACGGCACTCCGGGCCGGCAGATGGCGATGGCGTCGTCCCGACAGCGCCGCGCCGCGTCGATCAGTCGCAGGCCCTGCTGGTCCACCTGCCCCACCGGGTACGTCTCCGAACAGTCGCCGTTGTGACCGTCCAGAAACACCTGCGCGGGAAAACGTCGCCATCGGTTCGCAGCAGGCAGCATGTGTTTGGAAAGGTTAAGTGAGAAATAGAACACAGCCACATCTTTGCATGCGCGACTGGGCACTGATGCGATGGAATAAAAACAGAATAAACAGGATAATAATTAGACGAGACACAACCTTCATGAGAATTGTAATTCATTCGATAACAGATCCTAAAGCGTAAAAACACATGAAAATGATATCGGTGTTCAAAGTGCAGCGAGGAAAATCGGCCGACGTCCGCCTCGAATGCCGACTACGGCCTCGTGAGTCGCTGTGCTCCGCCAGGCGGGGAAGCACACTCGGCTCGGCTCGGCGGCGGCGGGACCCACCGGGGACTCACGGTGACGTCGATGTTGATGATGTCGCCGTCCTCGAGCGGCCGATCGTCGGGGATGCCGTGGCAGGCCACGTTGTTGACTGACGTGCAGACCGACTTTGGGAAGCCACGGTAGTTGAGTGGTGACGGGTAGGCGCCGTGCTGCACGGTCAGCCGGTGCACCAGCCGATCAATCTCCTCAGTGGTCACACCCGGCTGCAAACGGGCAGATCCAATCAACAGAGAGCACCAGAAGTGACTGAACAGAAATAGAAATACATCAGACCGAGTGCAGCAATGTAAAAATTATCCAATATCAATGCATTCTGGAAAATAACATTTCTATATCTCAAATAATCAAAAGCTCCAGGCCATTTGCATGTTGATATACTTTTTATGCATCAAATACACTGATGATCATGTGATTCATTGGAAAATTAATAGTTCCATGGTGCGCATGTAATAGGTAGGTACTGGCCTTTGCCAGCTGTTTGGCAGCATGTAAAATCTTGCTGGCCAGTCTGCATGCCCTCCTCATCTTCCCTAGATCATCCTTTGACTTGCAGTCAGCCTCAGCTGGAGGATCACTGGGCACACCAGACTCTGCCCATGGTGGCCTCTGAATGCTGTCAGGGACTGGCTGCGCAGGCAACACTGTCCCTGGCTCGACCAGAGAGAAATTACCAAATGCTGAGCTGAAACACCAAACAAGCATCTTATTAGGTTTTATGCACTTTGCTGAGACTTGAGACTACTAGTTGTTCTTCAAGATGAAAGCAACATTTTAGAGGTGAGAATAGAAGTTTCCATCACCAGATTTAAAATAACCATCAAACAACATGGAGATGCACTGATTCCTCTCATTTCAGACAGCCAAGGTTTTGTATTCTGTATTTTCATTGGCTAGCTACAGGCCTCACAGCCCATTTACAGTGGCAGTGATAGATTAAACTAGAAGGCCCAGCATATGATGAAGATGGCACATCACGTGTGTGCCCTGAGAACAAGCAAACTCACTGATGTTGGATACTACAGAACATGATGATGCCAGCATGTCAGCAATGGGTGTATGCTGATTGCTAGAAGAAGTGGTTAGGTACAAAGCAGAAAGCACAGGGATATGAACAGTGAACCCTGACTTCCCAGTATTCACACCACTTTGACTTAACAAAACATGCAACAGCCATGTCTGTCAACAGCATCTGCTGTACATTTAGCTATTGTTATGGACCATTTCAGATTTCAGTCTGCTTTCAAAAAGCAACATAGGTAATTCTAAAGAATACTGCTTCCACAGTCACAGATGCGGGCATCTTCTCTTCAAGGTGGCCGGTGGTGGTTCGGGGGAGGTGCCCTGGCTCCTCAGGTGCTCGCAACAGTAGGTACGTAAATAACGAAAAATCAAATTGATTAATTATAGCCTAGTCTTATAACTTACAGCCTACGAGGATTTGAAAATATAAATAAAAAGTGCCACAATTTGTGTTGTGATCTCTGAATACATGCCCTCAGGCCACCAGCCCCGAACATTCACCCCAAGGGGTTCTCTTACCTGGTTCTCTTACCTGGTTGGGTTCCCATTTGTGTCGGAAAGAAAAGGCAAGGTGGAAGGACCGAAAGGAATTGGAAGGAACCCTGAATGCCAGACGCGCCAGCCCAGTTGTGATATTCTTGACCATTAGTCCTGGGAGTTTTGACTGGTATTGTGCGTCTTCCACAAGCTCGTCAGATGAACACAGTCACATTTCTACACGCTTAGCTACGAGGAAGTAACCTACATACCTATAACTACTTACAAAATCAGCACTGCTCATCCTCAATCATATCTGAACAGGCTATTACGTGCATGTACCTCAATCATTTTCTTAAAGCTAGCTATGTTAGGTGCACGGACAGCATCCTCAGGCAGTGAGTTCCAAACAGCAATGCATCTGACAGAGAAAAAGCGCTTTCTAGTGTCTGTGTGGGTGAGAGTGGGGAAAATCCTAAAGCAGTGGCCCCTAGTCCGCTCCTGTGGAGGGCGGTCGAACAGGTCATCTGGACTCAGGCACGATCTACCGTTAAACAGCTTCCAACATTGTATCAAGTCCGCACGAATGAGCCTCCCTTGGACAGAATACAGGTTCAAGGACTGTAGGCGATCTGCATAGCTTAATCCATTCATTCCATCCACTCGCTTTGTCCACTTCCTCTGAACATTTTCTAAGACCCGCAAGTCTTTCAGATAACCTGTATGCCACAAGCATGAACAGTATTCTATAACAGGTCGGATATGAGTAGTGAGCAAGAACAACATAAATGCGCGAGACCTGCAAACGGTAGACTTAAGAAAACTATGGGCCAGACCGCTAGCCTTGTGTGCAACAGTCCTAATGTGCTCGTGAAATTTAAGCTGCGAGTCGACAGTAACACCAAGATCAGAGTGAGAATCTACATGTGGGATTTGCTGTCCATCAAGGAAGTACACCGGTGAAGGCAAGTTAGCGCGGGGCCTCGCAAAGCGGAGAACTGCACATTTCTTTGGGTTCATTTTCAGACACCACGATGCTGCTGTGGTTTGTAGTGTATCAATGTCTTTTTGTACTTGGGCAGAGGATAACACTGGTGAGGTTCCTGGGGCATGTTTCACACAGGCATAAAGTTTCAGGTCATCTGCAAAAATTTTATATTCACTTCTCAGCTGTGATGCTACGCCGTCAATATAAACCAGGAACAACAGGGGCCCAAGGACAGAGCCCTGCGGTACACCACTGCTGACAACCCTAGGTTGGCTTATCATGTCCTTCACACACACCTGCATCTGTCTGCCCTGGAGAAATGAACGTATCCAGTCAATGAGAGCACCTGTCAAACCAATCGATCTCAGTTTGGTTATCATGAGATCGTGGCAGACGACATCGAACGCCTTACTGAAATCGAAGAGAATGACGTCAGTCACGCCACCAAGGTCCATGTTTTTAGACACTGTGTTATAAGCTAGGAGTAGCTGGTCCATTGTACTTCTGCCAGCCCTGAAACCGAATTGGTTTGAGGTCAGCAGTGAGTTCGTTTCCAGGTAATTACGTATCTGCGTGCAAATCAGGCGTTCCATCGTTTTGCACACAACAGACGTCAGACTGATAGGTCTATAGTTTAGTGGATCAAACCGGGAGCCCTTCTTGAAAATAGGTATAACTAGGGATTTTTTCCAGCAAGAGGGTAGTCGTCCCTCTCTCTGTGATCTCGTGTATATAATCTGTAGAGGGTAGGCGAGGTCATCAGCACATTCCTTCAATACCTGTGGATGTATTCCATCGGGGCCCATGGCAGAGTTAGGGTCGAGATCTTTGAGAGCATGGCGAACATTCTCTGTACATACTTCTACATGGCTGAGAGTCCCGTCGAAGGCCTGGTGGGGCGAGGGGTTAGTGGGGGTGACAGTGGTGAATACAGAGGCAAAAGATGTTGCAAGTAGCTCAGCCATAGCTGTGGGATCATCAGTATGGTGACCAGATTGCAAAAGCAAGGGACCAACCGCTGGTCTGCCAGTCTTCTTGTTTCTTATATAAGAATGGAGCAGTTTGGGGTTGTCCTTTGACCTGTCAATAAGACTAGATTCGTAATCACACTGCGATCTGGCGGCAAAATTTCGCAACTCGCGGTTTACAGATGAGAAAAGCTTATATGCGGCCAGTGTACCAGTAGAGCTTCTGCCAGATTGCTGCCTCACCCTCTTGTACGTCTGCCAAGCTGCCTGGCGCCTGTGAATTAAGGAAATCGGGGGTCTTGTTTTCCAGGGTGGTTTAGGGGGATTAGCTTGCTGTGTTGGCACATGTAGGTCTACCATCTCTGAAATGATGGCTGTGAAACGGTTAAACGAGTCCTCCACATTCAGGTAGGCCAGCTCGAAGTCCCAGTCCAAGAGCTGTAGTGATCTACGCATTGAAGCATATCGAGCTTTGTGCCAGTTTCTCCTGTGGGACATTGTCCTCCCATGAGGGTCAGCAGCAACATTTTCAAAGACATAGTCACATATCGTCGGACAGTGGTCACAACCTGGGAGAGGGGCTTGTACCATAAGTTGACCAATACGGTCTGGCTCAGATGTGAAGACCAGGTCCAGTGTATTGCCTGACCTCGGGTAGGTTGGCTGTGTAACCCACTGCGTAAGTCCAAGAGAGTTAAATATGTCAACAAACATTTGGATTGTCCTCGATCCTCCTGAACTATTAAGTGGATTTCCATGGCACCAGTCAAGTCCAGGGAGATTGAAATCTCCCAACAATATCACTTCCTTATCACTGCAGAAGTTACTTAGAAAGGAGCAAACAAGTTCGTTCTCAGTGTCAGAATAAGAGGGAGGTCGGTAGACTACAGCAACAAAAACATTATAAGACACAAGACAGAAGGTGAGAACATTGGGAATTGGAGCTTGAACATTACCAACAGTGATGTTGTTATGCACATAGGCACATACACCATGTTTGTACACTGTACCATTAGTATCATTTCTAATGAGATTATAGTTAGGAATGTTTACAAATGAGTCTGGAATGTGCTGGAGGAGATGAGATTCAGTAACACAAACAATGTCAAGTTTTGACGAATCTGCAAAATCAAAAAGCATGTTCACCTTGGAGCTTAAGCCATTGAGATTGACCTGTGAAAGACGAATCAGGGTAGATTTAGGCAGATCATTCAGTTTCCCGCGACAGAGGTGGAAGGGGCATCACGAGCAGCAGCAGCAGCCTGAGCCTGGGGAGGGTGATCAGCATTGTCAGCTCTAGCAGCCGAGGAACCCCCTGCTGTCACTGAAGAGGCTTGGCGAGATTGCACAGCTCCATCTCCATCTCCAGTTTGGGGCTCCTGGGCCTGCCGCGCCTGCCTGCGTCTCAAGTACTGCTCAGTTCTCTGGGCATAAGTCAGGTCCCTAGATATGAAGATGCCTCTATAGTCATCAGAATCCTTTAGCTGTTTGGCTTTATCCAGCAAGAGCTTTCTACTTTCATCATCAGGGATTTTGACTCTGAAGAAGTTACTTTGGCCAGGGATAGCCAGTACCTCAGAAGCTTCTACTCTAGTCCCTGTGTGATTCCTGGCAAACTCAGTGAACTTGGCCTTGAACTCAGTGGTAGATGAGGCAGGCAAACCCTTGACTACGACAAAGGCACGGCGTTTGTCCCGTTCCTTCTGCTCCTTCATCTCCTCCCTAATGAGGGTACGGTAGTCCTGAGAGGGGTTAGTGGCAGTGATAGGCTGGTGTGGTAGGGGATGAGGAGCAGCGGTTTGTCCCTGCACATTCACCAAAGCAGCATCGTGGTTGGGGAGTTGGGGAGTTCTGGAAGAAAGCTCCTTGACTTGAGAGGTGAGTTCCTTGATCACAGCACACATTCCCTTCACCTGGACATGCAGCTGTTTGACAGTCTCCGCGAGGTGGGGGTCTGTGTGGCCACTTGGGGAATTGCCCCGAGCAGTCACCTGTTCGACCCTGCATTTCATGCATATAAATTGAATCCCTGCCCCATCATACTTTAATATAGCATTAATGAGCTCCAGCGGCAGTCCCGAACACATCTGTGATCCATGCACCCACTGCTCACACTTGTCACATCCCACAGGGTCAGGGCCAACATCATCGCCACAAGTACCGCAGAGGCACTCCTCACCCCTTTGGGTTGGAGGGTTAGACACACTTGCACTCCTGTCTCTCTTCGCTCCCCTAGTTCCCTTATTCCTTTGGTTACCCCGACGCATAGTTCAACAATCTTCATGCAAACAGGGTGCAAGGACAGGTGTGGCAGGTTGCGGTCTGAGACTGGGCGTCACAAGGGTGCTGCAGCAAGCGTGCAAAGGAAATAGCAACCAGGCTGACACTTAGTGGTACTGACAACGAGGCAAGGCGTGCAGGCGTGCAGACGTGCAGAGCAGGGGTGGCAGTGCAGCAGTCCAGCTTGCAGTTGCAGCATGCAGTTGAAGGCGTGCAGTTGGAGGCAGCGACAGGCCACGTCTTTTCAGCACTTCCAGGCTCTTTTACCAAGCGCCACAGTCCAAAGCCGTGGACGTATTTGAATAATCGCCTTATGTGTGTCAATGTGTTTCCCTCCCTAGACCAGAATCACCCTCTTCAAGCATGGCTAACTACTAAACTCACCCGAATCCATTGGTTTTCATTCCCTTTCTCCAGAACAGCAATCGTCGTTGTTGGCCATGCGGCCTAACTGTCAGTAATTCACAGTGTGTCAGCCTCCACAAAGTTCTGGCGATCATCTTTAAAATTTTAACAACAAGAAAATGTCACAAATGACAAAACAAAATAAAAAGATCTTGGACAATGCCAAGATTCTTACAGATAACAGATAGAGACAAAACCGTCGATAAAAATGAAATTCGTCGAATTGTGTTCAATAGCGTTGTGAGCGAGTTATAAGCCGTACGCTGAGCCATTGAGCGCTGGCAATTGTCAGAGTGGCCTGGCAACGCGAAATCAGAATGCATAAGCTAGCTGCTGACGTCCATTTTAGAACACTATGTAGTGCACATAATTGAGCGTGCTGCGCCAGTCAAAAATCAATTCATTGCTCTAGAAACCGCGATGTTTTTCATTCCTCTTTTCATTTGAACAAAAAGCTTATGTCAAAGTTTTGATGTTAATTTACCTTAATTAAAAATAAAGAATGATATTGCAAATACGAAACTTTTTTGTGAAGCAAGCATCAGAGTCGTCTATTGTTTACTTTTGATAGGACGACAAATGTCACGCAGTAGTTACAAAAGCAGCTCATGACATTTCCTATAGCGTTATGCCACGTATTTATTTTGTTTTTGTCAATGATTGGTCAATAAAACCGTTTAGAATTTTGCGTTGGGTGGCATTCGGTCCTCGCTTTTCGTTGACAAATGTCTCAGGCCTAGGGCTTCAGGCCTAGGATCAAGCTTGGATCAAGCTCTTTTCAAAAGGCCCTCATTTGAAACCAGTCTCAGCCCGGAAAGGTTCTGTTGTGGGGTTGAGCATACCATAGATTCAAGACAAGTCAAGTCCCAGTCTTCTATTTCCAATTTACAGTGAAGGAACCACGTTGTCGCATCGCCTCTACTCTTCAGAATTTATATTAGGATGCTGGCTATTTCATTACTTCCTGTTCTTTTGATGGTTTTGAGCATACAAAAAGGTTATGCTGCTTTTGATGATGACCTCAACTGTATGGGTAAGTTGCTCTGAGAGAATGAAAATCAAAGTTATTAAATTAAAGTATGTTCCATATCATCTATCAAGCTTGTGGTCAAAGCTGTTTCGGCATTTATCTTCGTTCAATAATTTGAGACAAGCGTATAAGTCACACACTGCAGTGCTTTCAGCTGGACAGTTGGACTGCAAGCTTGGATCCTATGGAACAGACTAAAGCATGCATCTCAGCTAAGAATAAGATCTGTAAGAATGGTTTTCACTCAAATGCAAATGGCTGAATTAAGAGAGACAGGCTTCTACTGCCTTGTGAGTTTTGATATCATTGATGTCTATTTTTGTGATGTTTTTTTTTAAACTAGGAATTCCACACTGTTGTGGCTGGTTGACCAGGACTTTGCATGATACCTGCTGTCTTAAAAATATTTTTATTTTTCACTTTTGTGCTTGAGGTCAGAGTCAGAGTCAGTCAGAGGCGCAAGGCATTGGTGAGCAACTGGATACCTACTCTGGCCTTTGATGAGCATTTCAATTTAGATGGTGGGACTGTCAGTTAATGTTGATTTTTACTAGAAACTCAAGTTATTTCAATGATGATAGTAATCATGATAATTGATTTCTTCAGTCATTTGAGTGATTTAATGTTAAATCTGATATGAACCTCATTTCCAGTTTGTGAAGTGATAGTAAATGAACTGGAGAAAGGTATAGCTGCAGTGGATCCGAAGAAAGTAATTGATCTTGGTGGAAGACTGGAAGCAGATGGCTCTAGAAAAATCATCAAGGTGGGTCACTGTGACAACTCAAATATTAAAGGGTCAAAATAATTTCTGGTGAAATTATGTGGGAAAACTATCAGTGGTGGTAAGTCACTGGCATGTAGGACAGCTAGGAAATATTGAAGTTTATCTGGCATAGCAGGGAGTAATTTGAACATTTAAATTAATATAACCCTCGCCCGTATTGTTTTTTTTCCAGCCGCGAACGTAATGGGCGTTGGAACCCCCCTCCCTCGCTGTTTGGCCCCTGCTATAGAGCTTCGAGCTATAGAGCTTCGCGGAAAAAACGAGCGTGCTGCCCGTGACGAGAGGAAGCCGATGATACCCAATTTTAACACGCGCAGTGGAATGAGGGGGCGGGGGTGGATTTCGCCCATCCCTCCAGTTTTTCGACAATAACTCGCGCCGAAAACATAATATCAATTTGAAATTTTGGCTACTTGTCCACAATTGAATTGCGGATCTTCTCGTGCAAGAAATAAGAAAATCGGTTCACAACTTTTCCAGTAATAGCGGTGTAAAGTCAAACATCCTGCCGCCGCGGCGGCGCGACTGCCGGCGCGGCCGTTACGCGCCGCCTGAATTGTAGACTGTGCCGGGGCAGGGGCCGGGTTCCGTTTTTGCATCGCGCCGGCGCTCCTCAGTAGCGGCGGAACACCTTCAATTAAAGGGGGGCACTGCCGACTTTTGGTCCCATTCTTTCCATGCAACGCCCATAGGGCTAATGTTAAAATGCCAAAATCAAAGGGGGCACGGTGCCCCGGTGCCATCCCCGTTCCGCCGCCCATGGCGCTCCTTACCGCTGATTACATTTGATTCGCGTCAAATTTTGTGAGAAGACTAAGAAATGTACAGGCAATCTTATGGTCAAAAAAGTTTGAAACTCGGCTTGTGAAAACTTGAGTTATGAGCGTGTAAACACAAAATTTTGTGTCAAGTGAAATCACAATTATTGTGATTGCCGCGTTTCCCGCGTCGGCCGATCCCGCTTCAGCCGGCGACATCTTACTCTTAGCAGGCTTCTAACTGCCATATTTATTGTTAGATTTAACTAGAAATTCATCATACGTACTCACAAATGTATGTTCTTTCGTATAGTGAAAGAAAAAAGAAAATCGGCCGGTAACTTTTTGAGTTATCGGCGTGTAAACGCAAAAAAGTCGCTCATACGGCAGATTTGACCAAATTTGACCTCATTTGACCTTGAAGATATGACCTAGGGTCATGAAATTCACACACAACAGAGTTCCTCAGGGCCCCCACCTACCCACAAAATTTCGTCTTTCTAGCTCCAGTGGAAGCCGAGATATTAGGGGGGGGGCGACAAGTTGTGGCCCCCCTAATATCTCGGCTTCGACAACTTCGACAACTTCGACCCTTCCTCTGGGTGTAGTACTCGCAACCCTTCCACTGCGCGTGTTAAGGTCTTAGGTCATTGGTTGACCTTCCAGGTCAGGTCAATGATCCAAAAATCGGTAAAATCGGGACCTGTTAGAACGTCGTAAAGTGTGGCTGCTATGTTTTTGTTTTGTTTTTATGCTTATCACGAATACCATGTCAGTTTTGATCACAGATGATGTCTTCATGCATTTAGGCCAAGTCGGGTCAGGTCAGGTCAACCAGTAGGGGTCCTGCCGGGTATTCGTAGTACGTGACAACTGACAACCGCCTCTGACAGCTTCGTAGCATCTTACGAAGGCACCAAAACTACTTTAAAAGTGTTCAAATGGCTGTTAAATTCGAATTTAGCTAAAAAAAAAACTAGCCTAGAAACATAAAATTCGAAAAAGTGAACCAAGGTCATTAGAGGTCAGTGACCTGACCTGAACTTCACGTGACCTTGACATCCACCTTAATGCATGGGAGGGACCAACATCATATCACATGTTTGGGCGCTTGAAACCACGAAGACTACAAACGCGCGGCTAATGCGAGCCGACATACACCGAATCGCGATTCCGGCCAAACATGGTCTCGAGAAATAGGTCATAGGCCAAAGATAAGATCATCTGGGTCAGGGACCAGGGTCATGAAATTTTCAGGGTAGGTGTGAAATTGATTACCGCGACTCGCGAGGGTACTGAAAGATTCGTCACGATCGGCCGCTTTTTACGCGAGTTATTCGCGAAAAAAAATCGAGAGGGTCCGTTCGACCCCCCCCCCCCCCCCCACATACGGGCCTGGGTTAACATACATGACCTCGCGGCTCACCTGACCTCATCAAACAGTCCACAAGTGGTTACAATGTCACACAACATAGGATAAATTTGAAGTACACTACGGAGTGCAGAAGTTACCAACTGTACCTATTTTTGTTTGTTCCTTGTTGCTGTGCCTTCGAAGGATGCAAAAGTGGACTAAACCGGTGAGGGTTAAGTGTGAAGGGTGGTGGTCCGATCGTGACTCGAGGCGGGGAAGGGGTGTGCTTCCCCTCGTACCTGATAAAGGCTATTTTGTAACATTTTTTATGTTTATACTTACTGCAATGCTCATTGCTCACTATGTAGGGGTTTTACGCATCGGAACCTGCAACCTTTTATTGGTTCCCCCCATGTACAGACATTACGTTAATCAAAGTTACTCTACAATGCCCGCCTGCCACCCGGGTGTATTAAACTAAGCGGCCCGTATGATTGTTCGTTCACGTTCACCGTGTATCAGCCCGGCATCTGCCTTTACCCCATTGAAAGATTTGGCTCACATTCCCATTACATTGTATTTTGGTCTCGCGGGACGAAGTGTCATTCTCTCGGATCATTTTCCTCACGCACACTATACACATCACAATTACAATCGCTCACTCATATACGCCACGCGCCGCGCCGATTAATTATAATTTAGATGGGACGGCCCTGGATATAAACGGGAGTGCCCACCGCTATTTGCGGCGGGTCGGAAAGCCAAATAAAATCCAGGACATATGTCGGGGACTTCCGCAGCGCCTGGGCGCTGCGGCGTTAATTTAGGGGGGGATGGAAAAGATCGCTTACCGAAAGATGTTGCCCCGACGACACCGCACTGGCAAATGCCATGAGAGGCGGGTCCGCGAGTCCCAGGTGCCGGCCAGCCGCTGCCTTTCACCCGGCGGGCACGCCTTTCCCGCCGGAGGCTATCATACGGCGGACTGGCCTCACACGCACTCTGGTACTCCGGCCCGCCGCTCCTCACCGACGTACGCGTCGCGCTAAATTTTGCCCTTACATAATAATACCCCCTCCCACGGACGGTGAAAAAGGGTCCCCTTACTCCCCCGGGTGAGAACCTTTCCACTATCTCATTCGCGCTTGACAATCATTATACCTACACAACACATGCGACATACATTCTACAGACATCTTACATACATTCTACAATCTACAGACATCCTACATACATTCTACAGACACCCGCCCCACGCCTTACATGCACGGTCGCCCTGCCCACGCTCCCGCTCATCGCCCCATTGTTTATTCCGCCTGCCACCCTCCTGCCAAGCCCTTCTCCTGCTGCTCGTATTTTTCGCAGCGCCGATCCTGTGCCAGCTCTTCCTTCCCACGCTCGCTCGTATCGCATCGCTCTTCTGGCCCTCGACCTCCCGCCATGAACTGGTCCTTGGTTGGAGGTCGCCTGGACTGGTAGCACACGCGCGCGATGCTCAGCCGGTAGCGCACGCTACCGCCCATAGCCGGTGTTCGCGGACGGTGGACACCTTGGTGGGCGGCCGCCTCCCTGGGCGACCGCACTCTATCTCAGCGCCACCGCCGCAGTCCGGGGCTTCTTGGGCGGCAGTCGGTACCCCCTACTGGTGGTATGGAGCGTGTTCGCATGCTGCCAGGTGTTAGTTGATCGTTTCCAGCTTCATGGCCAGCTGTCGAGGGTGTCTCCTCCGGCTCGACCCGCCTCAGAGTTCGGCGGCTTCCGCTAGGCGTCCCGGGGTCGCGCCACCAGGTGGCGGCGGGCGGCGGCGGCGGCGGCTTACGGACGCAGGTGGCGCGTCGTGCCCGCCGCCGTTCACTCTGCCGCCAGCTGGTTAGCTGCTGGTAGATGGCGCTGACCACCGGGAGCTGCCCTGTAGCGTCTTTGCAGAGCGGGCCGCAGAATCAGCGGCCCAGCCAATGCAGAGCTAGCGGGCGCCGTCAGGTCAGCTAGCCCCGTTCACCGCCGCGCACCGTACCGCCGCGGCCAAATGGCGCCGCGGCTACCAGTGCATTGGGCGGCGGGAGGCTGCTAGCTGGCGCATCAAGAGGGACGGACCGAGCACCACCGTCACGCACTGCGCGGGCTGGATGGACTGCTAGCAGATGGCGCGGCGGGGCGGCGACCGAGCGCAGCCGCCCGTACTGCCGCAGCTCTTGAACGCCGCGGGGTCCGGGCAGCTGGGCAGACGGCTGGAATGGCGGGGCGGCGACCGAGCGCAGCCGCCCGTACTGCCGCAGCTCTTGAACGCCGCGGGGTCCGGGCAGCTGGGCAGACGGCTGGAATGGCGGGGCGGCGACCGAGCGCAGCCGCCCGTACTGCCGCGGCTCTGGAACGCCGCGGGGTCCGGGCAGCTGGGCAGACGGCTGGAACGGCGGGGCGGCGACCGAGCGCAGCCGCCCGTACTGCCGCGGCTCTTGAACGCCGCGGGGTCCGGGCAGCTGGGCAGACGGCTGGAAGGGCGGGGCGGCGACCGAGCGCAGCCGCCCGTACTGCCGCGGCTCTTGAACGCCGCGGGGTCCGGGCAGCTGGGCAGTCGGGTGGAATGGCGAGACGGCGACCGAGCACCGCCGCCCCCGACTTGTCACGGCACTTGCCGTCGCGGGGAGCGGCGGAGTGGCTGATGGCCCGCGCGGCGAGCTGGACAGCGGAGCACCACCGCCCGGTCGTACCGCCGAGGTCAGCTGTTCGCCGGTGGCTCCAGGCTGGCGGCTGGGCGCTGGCGAATTGGGCGACGTGGCTGTGGGCGGGCACTGGGCAGGGTCCTCCCCTCCCCTCATCATTCCGCCCTTACGATACACATACATACACAATACACATACATCGCGGCATACACACACATACATCGCGGCACTCAGCAGCACACATGGTTACGATAATCGACAAATTTAACTCCCAGGTGCTCATGAAACATGATTATTTAACCTTTTTATACTCGTAACATCACGATACTGTGGGAAACTTTCATAACTTAATCACCGTCCGATAAATTTTGAATGGAATGTGGGTTTTTTATTAGTGATAGCGAAACCTCGAACCAGTCCGCCACCTTGTAGGAACTGATCTACCCATAGTCGAAAGAACAGGCATAACCCAAATCGGGCCCAATGCCCGACTATCCACCACTTAGGTATGTTAATTGGTGGTCTCTCTCTCTCTCTCTCTCTCTCTCTCTCTCTCTCTCTCTCTCTCTCTCTCTCTCTCTCTCTCCCTCTCTCTCTCTCTCTCCATCTCACTCATTCACTCATTCTGCTCCTCCATTTCCCGGCTCCTCCACCTTGCCTCTCCACTCTCATGCATATGTCCGTCCATGCGTCAAAGACATTGACCGAGAATACCTGAGGGTACGGGGCAAATGCGTTGAATGCCTAGGTTGGGCGGTTGGAAAGTCCGCTCCTGACACGCCCTTGCTAGCTCAGGAATTCGAGGCCAATGTCTCCTTGTCCCTTCCCTTTTGTTGCATTTGTTTTCCCAACACATCTCTCTATTCTATTCCACTCAGGCAATCCGCTTCTATCGTTCCCTCGGCCATGTCCCCCCATTCATTCACTCACTCACAATCCATTGCTCCTTCACCTCAATCATGTCTCCTCATCCCCATATGCTCATTCACCCCAGTCATGGTCTCGTCAGTCCATTCGCTCCCCTCACGTCCTCCTTCCCACGCGTCCGCCGCTCGTCGGTTCTCCCTAGTCATTTAAGTGTCCTCCCCCAGTCATTACCCGGCCCCATGCCCGCACAAACACATTCCCTCCCCAGCCCGAGACCCATCCCTCCCCAGTGCCCGGACAAACACAATCAAACCCCTGCCTTGTCCTCCCCAGCCCCGTCCCTCCCCACGACCCACGGCGCGGCGGCCGCCCGCTCCTCGCGTGCCGACCGGCGCTCTCGGGCGCTTCATCGCACGACTCTCCCTCTCTCTCTTCCTCGCGCGACTCTGTCTCGCGCGACTCTCTGTCTCGCACGACTCTCTCGTGCGACTCTCTCTCTCGCTCTTTCTCGCGCGACTCTCTCGCACGACTCTCTCGTGCGACTCTCTCTCTCTCTCTTTCTCGCGCGACTCTGTCTCGCGCGACTCTCTGTCTCGCACGACTCTCTCGTGCGACTCTCTCTCTCTCTCTCTCTCTCTCTTTCTCGCGCGACTCTCTCGCACGACTCTCTCGTGCGACTCTCTCTCTCTCTTTCTCGCGCGACTCGGTCTCGCGCGACTCTCTGTCTCGCGCGACTCTCTCGCACGACTCTCTCGTGCAACTCTCTCTCTCTCTCGCGCGCGCGCGCGCGACTCTCTGTCTCGCGCGACTCTCTCGCACGACTCTCTCGTGCGACCCTCTCTTTCTCTTTCTCTTTCGCGGCGCGCGGCGCATACTAATAACTACATGTGCATATGAAGTTTGAACACATAACAAAAACACTACTTCAACACTCATTCATCCACACTCGGCTGATCAATCCAACATTCATTTCTCGGTGGTCAGGTACCATTGCGCCATCCTCCCCTCGGGGGAGGATAACCAAAGGCAGCACTCCCACGCTGCCTCAACGATCAGGGGCGAGGTGCCTCTCTCGCTCCCAGCACCTTAGAGGCCACCCCTCCGGCGGGTGATCAGCCGGACGGCGGAGGGGAGGGCTGTTTGCCACTGGGTTGAGTCAGGGACCCGCCCGGATCCCAGGCGGCCAGCGCTGAGCATTCATTCAATCCCGTGTCGGTGCGCGAAAAGATCGGAGTAATTTAAATTATCGGTGCCGAAGCTTCAAGGGGCGTCACCTGCCTTTGACAAGATGAATAACTTGAAGAAGCTTTCGATCGATTTGATTGATTGATTTGATTGATTTGACTGATTTGATTTGATCGCCGGAAGCTTTATCTCGCGGTTTAATTACTCATGTCATCTACTCCATGCGCTTATATGATATATATGCTCGTGTGGCAGAGCGCCCCTAAATAAACGTTCCTCGCAATCAGGGTCGAGCCGGCTGTTGCCCCGTCCAGTCTTCAAATCTCCCCTCTACCGACCGGCGCGGCCGGCCAAACGGCGGAGGGTCGACTTGTTTTGATGGTGGTGGGCCAGGAGGGTCAGTAACCCGGCCGAACTCCCACCCTGCCGGTGATGGCACCCTGCGCCCCTTGCTCAGCGGCTCAGGTACGCGGTCCAGTCGGCCCATTTGACGGTCCGACCGACCCAGGTATCCGGTCCAATCGGCCCAGGGGCCAGTCCAGTCGGATCAGGTACCGGTGGCGGTGGGGAGGGTCCGGCCGTGATTACGCACAGTGCGGCGCCGCGCGGCACGCACTTCACACGGCTAGTCACCGAGTGATGGGGAACGGCGCAGCGACGCCGCCCGAGGCGCGGCACGCCGGCCCATCCTGCCTACCGACTGAGGATGGCGGCACCTGTGGTGCGGGTGCGGGGGCTGTTGAGCCTTTCCATGACGGAAACACCACACCGAGGTGACTGCGCTCGGGCCTGGAGTCATTCCGAAGGAATTCATGCTGGGTAAATGAGAACACTAATGACCGTTCTCCTGAAACATCACCAGAACTGCTGATGCTAAATTTTGATTGGCAGACGATACGCTAATTGTACCGCACTGAGATCTTTTGCCTCAGCTCTGATGCTACCGTTAAAACAAAGTCCACTGATACAACCCGTTAAAACTATACATTACGACGTCCGAAACTTACAAAGATGGCATGCGCAGTACTGTTAAAGATATGCGAATCATTCTCGTATGGATGGATTTGTCTCGAAGTGAAACAGATAAATAAATAAACATATATACGGGACACGAATTTCCCAAAACTGCATGCCTATTTGGCGTGCCGCTCATTCTGCCTACCAATATGGTCGGGATATTGATTGAAAACCTAGAAGCGAACAATTTTGGATAATCAAGGTCCCTCTCTAATACGTTGATTTGTGCTGTATGAGGCGCTTTTTATCGCAATAATCTTTCCAGAAGGAATGATGGCGGCCATTGCGCCGTATATCGATTGATCAGAAGGTTTCGGTGCCGTACTGAGTGATTATGGGGTTAATTGTCTCGTTGGTCCGTTTCGGAACGATAACTTTATCTTCCAAAATTATAGATGTTGTGGAGTAAAGACGCAAGATGATGCACTAGTCAAAATCAAAGAGCGTTCAACTTCAGACATCAAAATGAACGCGTTGGTTTTGAATCACATCGGCAACACAAAGCCACCGTCGTCTGGGGTGTGCTCGGCAGCAGGCGGCCAGCGACGGGCGAGTCCAATGACTCCGGTGTTGTTATTGCGGATCGGCCCGGTTCGCCGCTGCTCCTTGGCGGCCCTCCGCTCTGCGGGGCGCGGGTCGTCCCGCCCCGAGGCGTTTAGGATCGGCCGTGTGAATGCGGCTCTCGCCTTCGGTCGGGTGGGTGGCCTACCCGTGGCGACCGGCTCGATCCCATGGCCGGCGGCGCGATCCTATCACGATGGGAATGCGTCCCTTCTCTGGGACGGTCGGGGAGGGCCCTGCCGCGGACCGCCACCCCCTTGCGCGGGCGGCGCGGTGACCGAACCATAATTGCTCGGGTCGGCGGCGCTGGCCCGGCGCTGACAGGTGCGCGTGGTGTGGGAGCACAGGGGTCGGATCCAACCCGTCTGCTTGAGCAGGTGGATATCGGCAATCTGGCGGATCCGATTTGCCCTCGGTCCAATGATGGTGAAGCCTAAGCCGGGCACCCACACACCGCTCAGGAATATGATATGATATGAAATACAACACGTGCTTCACAGTAAATTAACCCGTACTGCACAACAACATGCATTGTACAACACGCGAGAACTGACAATGTGGCACATGCTATATTATACATCATATGAAATCACCCGTTACTGGTGTGGCAGCGCACGGCAGCGCCAAGACCATAACCGTCCAGGAAAGTCACTGGATGGGCCCGTGCTGCTGAATTTGCTGGAGCGCAGTCCCGAACGGAGTCGGCTCAACAACTAGGGCTTTGCGTCACCTCGCGCCGCGTCAGCTTCGGTTGGAGGCTCGAATATGACGTGTGCGGTCGCGACGGATAGAATCCGCGCCACGTGGATTCAATTGTATTTGCCTCGAGTGTGCATTTTAAAGTACTCTTTCCAATATCCTCGTTAAAATCCAACTATTTACATAGAGGCCCTCTCTCGAGAAGCGCAAATGCCAATAAACACATGTTTTGCTCGTCTATACAGAACAAATTAAATTAATTCAACGAGATGATTTAGGTTCCATTTGGCGGCAAAGTGATGATTAGTGCCTGGCAACACTTAACAGAGGATTGAAAACCCTACAATATTAATTCCCTTGGATTATTTGTCAATTCAAAGCCGAAAATGGTCCAAGAGACACCGTCCTACTGGGTTGCTTTGAAATGGTTCAGAGGCACTGGGTTCTTCCGTTATTACTAAATGAATTTAATCATAAACTGTAATTTTAATAATGAAAATACCAACTTATGCATCGGAATTCAAATGCGGGCACATTAAAATGAGCACTCAGCGCTCCATTCAAGAATTTCTGCTTAATAAGTGTTGCCATTAAACCTGGAATCAAAGCTGTTTAGAACTTGTTTCTGGCCCGTGACTGAATTTATTTGAGTTATCGCTACTACGTTTTAAGCAAGGAAATGACAACGCGAAAATGCATGGGTTAAACGAGGGAATTATCTACTTTGAACATAATATTGAAGATTTGACGAGACATTTAACGTTTTGCATCAGAAGAAACTGCATTGAACCGTAAGATCTGTTCACTACCCTGAATATAAGACAGAAACATTGACGAAGCTCGACGGATTTTTCGTTTAAATGCGACTCATTCCGTAACGTACACCACTCGGCCCACTAACCTCCTGAAAAGGGGAATTTTGGGATGAGCCGTGCTCTTGGACCTGCAGACGTCTTGATTTTATAATTCATTGTTGCACTGCCTTTGCGTACCATATAAAGTTAGCTGATGAATGGGGATCACACGAATCCATTGAAACGGTTCCAGGGTCATCCGCTATGAGCAAAACCTTCGGACCACACTTATGACAGTTTCCCGGCAATTTGCAAGAGACAACTTGCATAGGAGATCTAAAGGGTTGCTGCCTGAATGCAAGGCACATTTCGGCGCGAGGTGGAGATAGTAATTGATTGGGCTTTGCTGCCGAGCTAAGCTTGCCCGCGTTAAGCTACGTACAGCCTCGGTACCGCCTTAATGACAGCTCGTCAGCGCCACAAGGTGCACTGAGTGCACGGCTTTATGGGAGGGATCGTCATCCCCGCTTAAAACTCTGCCTGAAAATACCCAATCGTAACGTCCCCGATCCATTGCACCGATTTTGCCTATAAAATCTGTAAAGCCATGGACATTCCAGTTAATATCTTAAGAGCAATTAATATGCACAGCAAAGATGCACTGCCCTTAAGACTATAGATATAATGCACTATGGTCTAAACGATTGTTCAAGCAATCGCAGGGAATGTCTAAAGCCTCTATGGTCTCATTATGAGGCGTGAATGGCACACGACACAAGCAATTTGCTACATATTTAAATCAGGTGTATGAATGAAAGCAAATTGATTGACAAATGATGAAAAAGCAAATTGATGACAAATGATATAAATAAAATTCAATTTTCCGCATCTTTTCGTGACCATACATGCCCTTGTTCGCACTAACTCGATCACACCAACCGTAACATACCTGTACATACACCAAACTATCCAATCACACGCCCACACATGTAACACTGAAATACCGGGGTATTTCGCGGCCCTCGGTACTCACCGGTGACGACCTCCTCGTTGCCATCACTACCAGCGGTGACGGCTCGTCACCGGACTCTATGATTCCGCCGAATGGGCGAACCTGCACGCTCGCGTGCGACCGACGGCGACGCGAGCACTCTTCTCGCGTACATGCGGACTCCATTCCGCCCGAGCGAACTCTTCCGCACCGCCGAACTCCGTCGATCTCATCCCCGATCTCCGACGGTCTCGCGTGAACCGACTGCCCTCATCTCTCATCTCTCATTATTGCGGTGGCAAATTGTCCCCCCAAGCCCCCCTTAATTGGACTGATTCACGCGTGTGAACGTGACGAAAAGTATGGAAACAAAGATTTACACAAGATATTAAGGCCAAAAGTAAGAACAGCACGACCGGTAACCACCTCCAAGGGAGCGGAAATAGCCGCCCACCTCGTTGCCCTTTGACCCCGCGCCTCTGCAATACCGGGTATTGTCCAGACCTCCCATCGACCTACACTACGACAAAGGAGGAGGGATGCGGCGGGTTCCCCCGGGGAGCCAGGCCCTCCGTTGTGCTGAACACCGGCAACGAAGGCCCGGAGGCGGCAATTACCACCCGGGCGCCGATGTACACCAATGTCGGGAGCGGAATTATTACCATCGAGTATCACAGATTGCGGCGGGAGGTGCACTTCGGGCGTCCGGACCTCCGATGGGAAAGATTTCCCGGCCGATGCACCATTTTTATGTAGGGGTTTTACGCATCGGAACCTGCAACCTTTTATTGGTTCCCCCCATGTACAGACATTACGTTAATCAAAGTTACTCTACAATGCCCGCCTGCCACCCGGGTGTATTAAACTAAGCGGCCCGTATGATTGTTCGTTCACGTTCACCGTGTATCAGCCCGGCATCTGCCTTTACCCCATTGAAAGATTTGGCTCACATTCCCATTACATTGTATTTTGGTCTCGCGGGACGAAGTGTCATTCTCTCGGATCATTTTCCTCACGCACACTATACACATCACAATTACAATCGCTCACTCATATACGCCACGCGCCGCGCCGATTAATTATAATTTAGATGGGACGGCCCTGGATATAAACGGGAGTGCCCACCGCTATTTGCGGCGGGTCGGAAAGCCAAATAAAATCCAGGACATATGTCGGGGACTTCCGCAGCGCCTGGGCGCTGCGGCGTTAATTTAGGGGGGGATGGAAAAGATCGCTTACCGAAAGATGTTGCCCCGACGACACCGCACTGGCAAATGCCATGAGAGGCGGGTCCGCGAGTCCCAGGTGCCGGCCAGCCGCTGCCTTTCACCCGGCGGGCACGCCTTTCCCGCCGGAGGCTATCATACGGCGGACTGGCCTCACACGCACTCTGGTACTCCGGCCCGCCGCTCCTCACCGACGTACGCGTCGCGCTAAATTTTGCCCTTACAACTAGGTACATAATTTTATCAGATATGGTTTGTGATCTCAGATCTCAGGTAAACTTAGCAGTTTTAGCAAGTTGCCTTATGGTATAAATAACGAGATGTGCGTGCTAATGCCATGGCCATTTCGCTGCTGTCAACAGAAGCAGTACCGGAGATCAGAGGTTCACCTCGGTGAGCTCCTGGAGGGCGTGTGTGAGAAGATGGACGACTATGCCCAGGGCCACTGGAAGGACACCGGCGCCAAGGACCTGCTGCCCATCATCGTCGACGGAGCAATGAACCCGAGGATGTCAGAGTTCGAACTGCTCCAGGACTCCAACCTCAACAGGGGAATCAAGGACTATGTGCGTTATTATGCTGTTTTCTTGCCCTCCCTATTTACATCACTTGTTTGACTTTGTTAATCCATTTTGTTGCTTGCTTTTTGTATTCTTAGTCACCTTTTCATAATTTATTCGTAATAGAGCTCCTAATCTTATCTCATCGAAGAACTCTTAATAGAGTTCTTCGTTCGCCACCCCTTCTTCATCCCATCATCGTGCGAAGACACGGCGAGCCACATTGCCCCCTTTGACCTAGCCGTCCACGACTCTGTGCTGGTGCCTCACGAGCCGTCCCTCCCCGTGCCGCAGTGTCAGACGATCGTGGAGGAGCAGGAGGACGAGCTCATGGCCTTCCTGGCCAAGGAGCACGAAAACGCCAGCCACCAATTCTGCTTCCACGAAACCAGCATCTGCTCCCATCACAGTCACAAGGAAGAGCTGTGATGAGGGCTGAAACTCGACCTCTGCGGTTTTGTAGTTGGGCTGCGGGGCTACAGGCTGTCGGCACTCCCGGTGTCTTTTGGCATGTACCGGGTTTGTGCTATTGGGGACTCATTGCCGTCCAGTTCTTTGGGTATTATGGTGTTGGGATGGGTGGCTGGGGTGCCCGGGAGGTCACGAATGTTCAGTGTGCTACGTCTTCCACATCGAATTGTTTTGTTATAATTTTACCGTACGGAATATTATTCAACGTGCAGGCGTGTCTTCGGATGTGACATATATCTTATGATATTTGGGGTGTCGGGACTTGCGCTGACGTTTTCTGAAACCTTTTGATGAACGATGCACATTGCACAGTGCACATGATCTCTTTTTGAAACTTGTTTTGTTTTAGGTAGTTTTTGTTTGATTTGCACTGTTTGGATTGGACCACTTTTTTATTTTATAAACTTGCTTCTGAGTCACTACGTTCTATGAAAATGCGTAACATGAATAAGAGGTAGGGGCATAGTCGGAAATTTGCCTCTTTTATGACTCATGCGTGATGTGTATTTTATTTGATTATTTGAATGTTGTTCTTGCTGCAATTTGGATCATTTGTGCATATTTTTATGCGTGATTTGTCTTCCACCATCCCCATGATTCTTCGACAATGGCAGAGTGCACTGCCTACCGTCTTCCACAGCTTATTCTATCGATAGAACCAGTGGTGGTACTGTCTCGCTGCTATTGATTTATGTATCTACACAAGTGTTCCACTGCTCCAAATACGTCCCACGTGACAAAGTTTCAGCGCTGTCGGGAAACATCTGTGCTCGAGACCCCCACGCTAGGGACCACAGTGACATGCACTTCATGTAAGGGGCTGTGGTGACGCACGTGCCTTTGTCGTTGATCGCTTGATGTCGGAACGTTTGTTGTGTTGGGGAGAGGTACCTATAACATGGCTCGCACAATACAGAGCGGCGAGTGCCGTCACATTGAGAGCACCACTTGGTTTGGAAATGCCCTGATCTGTGGAAATTCTTCCCAAGGACCAGGGCTGCGGAGTCGATGGATTTTCGGCGACTCCGACTCCGACTCCGACTCCGGTTTCCAAAAACCAGCTCCGACTCTGACTCCGACTCCGGGCAGAATAGTCGACTCCGACCGACTCCAACTCCCGACTCCGACTCCGCAGACCTAGCAGGCATAGGTGTAGCAACGTATCTCTTTGGTGAAGGATACCTTTCACCAAAGTTTTAGATTGGTGAAGGATCCTTCACCAATCTTGAGCAATGCAGGTGAGGGTCTTCACCAATGCTAGAACGACTGGGTTCGACGGTCGATCTAATGTTAAAAAAGAAAAGCAATGCCGAATGCCGAACAAAAAGGCTAAAACGGCAACAGGTACCCAATTACTCCATCCTTTCAGTTATGAAGTGTTATGCCCACCTTCACAATTCACACCATTTAACCCGCGACCGCCTGGGGGGGGGGGGTCGGATCCGACCCCCCCCCCCCCCTCCGTTTTTCTTGAATAACTCATGAACCACTTTCGCTATCTACTTGAAACTTGGCATACCTTCTCCCCCATCAATTTGACGTCTTCTGTGCATTTTCAAGAAAAAAAAAATCAAATTTTTTTGAAATATATCGATTTTAGTGATGTAACTACATGGTATTTTTAGTCAAAAAGTGGTAAATGTTTAAAAAATCGCTAAAAATCAGGGTTTGAAGCAAATTGCAAATTACGGACATGAAAAGACGCAGCTCAACGAGTTCTTTAAAATGGCTATCTCGGATTTTCCATAACATGCGTTTTTTACCCCTAAAAATTCAAAAAACTATATTTTTTGGAAAACAGCTAATAAAATCCAAAATTTTGGGAATTTCCAAAAAACGGAATATATGTTGTAGAGCTCTATTAGAACATTAGATGCCCCAAATTTCAACTTTCTATCTTGATTTTTGACCCCCAAATTGTAAAAAATAGCTCCAACATGCATAGGGCATGGTGACGTCATAAGAATTTTCGTGAATTAGAGGCACTTCTGAACATCGCATGTGAAAACAAATGGCATCACTAGATTCCTGGGACAAAGCTCGTCTAGAAAAGTGCATTTTTATGTCAAAAATAAACAGTTGAAAAATTGACTTTTTTCTTAGCCCTGGTTTAGTTATGTATGGTATAAACGAATTTTATGCTTTCAATGCACACTTATCACCAGCACAGTGACTTGGGGTCACATATAACCATTACCATCGGATTCGGCGTGAAAAATAAGCCATAAAACATGTGTCGCACGCCCATGTAGCAGAAATTGAAAACCGTGACCTTTCGTGACCTGACCTGACCTTGACCCGTACTTAGTATGACCCCTATACGCACATGGTACCTTCACTAGGCCTTTGAGGTCATTTTTTGGTGAGTTTCGAGCAGCAGCTATCGATTCCGCTGTCCGTAAGCCTAATCATGCAAAACCCCTGAATTTGACCTTTGACCTAACCTTGACCCGAAAGTTGACCTCAATCTTAAAATCTTAAGAGTGCTTTGGGAAGGTCTCGTAGAGACCTTTCGAACGCCGCCTCGCGGGGCTCGATACGACCATTGGTTCTCGAGATAACAGGGGGGTCGGATCCGACCCCCCCCCCCCCCCCAGGCTGTCGTGGGTACGGAAATAGCTCAGGCGGTGCCGGGCGTTTTCCACAGCCTGCCGCTTCGTTTCCACCCTTCCGCACTGTCCGCCGCCTCTGAGCGCGCGCCTTGGACTGCCCGACCTGTTTTGCGGCCTGTGTAGTGTGTACTGTGCGTGTCTTATCTCGCCTCGGCCGAAGCCCGGTCCCCTCCCCCTGGACCCGGGTCGTCAACCGCGCCACGACTCGGGTCTCCTCCCACCCCTCTGCCCCTCCCTCCCTCCTCGTGCTGGCCATCCTCCGCTCCCTCTATTCGAGCCCCAAATCAAGCTAATAGGTGGGCCCTATTACTGATTAGGGTGTCCCATACCGTACGCTCCCCAGATCTGTTGTCCAGTATTGGCTGTTAATGGCCGTCTGCACCCAAATCGCGTTATCGTTCATATCATGATCGATAACAAGACGCCAAACTCGCCAACCAGTATAACGCCTTTTGGGGCGACTAACGGAGCGAGCGAGAGGGTGAGCTTTGCACGTGCGAAATTTCGACGGGGTACCTCCAGCTGACTTGTGCACGGCACCCTACTAACCGGTCTCTAGCGATGTGCCAAATTTGAGCACAATCGGCCCAGTCGTTCTCGAGATCTGGAAGCGGCACCCTGCACGTGCGCACGTGCAAAATGGGTCCCGACTGACTTTTGCACGGCACCCTACTAACCGGTCCCTAACTGTGTACCAAATTTGAGCGCCATCGGTCCAGCCATTCTCGAGATCTGGAATCGACCCCTGCACGTGCGCACGTGCAGCAGCACCCCAACTCTGGCACATGGATATGCATTTCCTAGTGGGTGCCTACTCCTAGCTACATGCCAACTTTCAGCGCAATCGGCCAAGTAGTTACCGAGATATTGCAACAATTACAAAAGTGACACCTCTTCGTTTTGCACGTGGCACGTGCATAAGCATGGTGTGTCGTTTCGGGAACTAGCGACCCGCGGCCGGGCGCCGCGGAGACGTGCCCGCCATAGGGTTTTGGGGCTATTTTTTCACGTTTCGGTCTGAATTGTGAAAAGTACTGGTCGTAGCAAATATGTTCCCTGGTTTCTGAATTTTCAGCCCACGTGGAATGCGATAGGACAAAAGTCATTTTCGTACAGACAAAACTGTGCCCGCGTTTTTTGGTCAAAGTAAAAATGTTCAGCAGCTTTTAACACGTGGGCCGCCGCAAAACAGGGTACACCGGAGGACTTACGATTCAATATCTCCTAAGCCATCAGAGATAGCAAATATGTTCCCTGGATCTATGTAGATAATACTTTAGGGAACACTTCAGGCCAAAAATTGTTTCTCGACAACTTACACCCAGTCCGCGTTTTTGGCTTAAATGCAATGCAACACGGCAGCCGACCTTGAGGGCTCAGTTAGCGAGTTCATTTTTTAGCGAGCACTTCGAGCATTTCAGCGTTCGATGAAATGACATATTTTTTCAACGCAGTCGTTTCTTCATCTGCATCTAAACGCGACCTATATGATAATGTGACTGTATCGTCACACTAGAAGGTGTAATTCATGGTAATTTATAGGGCTAATTCTCGGCGCACAGCAGCAGACGGACACCGACTGACCCACCATCTAAAGGCAGTTTGGCGAAGCAGTATCGCGAATCACAGCCGCGAGATGTCCCTAGCGTAGAACACCGTCTGTTTGCCCAGTTTAAATACGTGATGTTTGCCCTCTGTCAACCCCTCAGTCATGGGGCTGGGGTCGCGGATGAATGGGCGACCGCCCGCCGCGCGGGGAGGGGGTTGCTCCCCTGACCCGGACCGCCACGGCATGGGGACGGTCCCGCACTTGCGTGCCTCACGCAGGGGCGGATCCAGAAAATCTCCAAGGGAGGGGCCATTAGAAACCAGGAGGCCCCCCCCCCCCATAATCCCACCTGTTGGAGGCCCCATCTTCCCACTTGTTGGCCCCCCCCAAAAAAACTGCGTCTATTGAGCTTATCTAGCTGTTCAGGCAACATCTCAACATCTGTGCAGGCTTGGAGGCCCTCTGTGCAGGTTAGGAGGCCCTGTAAAAGTGGTCATCTCTGTGAGTATAAGAGACCTCCAAGTTATGAAAAGCCTTACCAATCTTCTAACAAAGAAGTCTTCTCAGCTAGTCTTCTAAGAAATAACTAAGTGGGTAGGTTAAAAAAAACTCATCGGATTTCGGCCACTTTATTTTCAGGAGGCCCCCTTTTCAGCTTTTTAACTTTTTAACTTTTTATTTTATTTTTGAAAAAAATCGGCCAAGGGGGGGGGGGCCATGGCCCCCATGGCCCCCCCCCCTTGTATCCGCGCCTGGCCTCACGTCGCCGCCTCACACCGGTCTGAATTACGCTGGTTTTGAGGAACCGCCCATTGTGGTGGTGGGTGATCCAACGCAGACCATGCCAGAACCCCACTGAGGGGGTGTCACCCGTGTCAGCTGGCTCAGACCCACGATATCCCCATACCGAAAGCGACGTTCCAAAGAGCAATATGTCTTTAGTGGGTATTATTGATGTTTAATTCGAGAATGTATGCATGCATGTAAGCACATACCTACATGATGTGTTAAAGTACCTACTCCAACTGTACAACTTTGGCCTCTCAGCTCGAGGAATAAACTTTTTTACTTTAAAGACAGATTTTTAGTGACTTAACACTCGCACTTACATAGGTAGGTATAGCGGGGTCGAACGGACCCCCTCCCGGTTTTACGCGAATAATTCGCGCAAAAAGCGGCCAACCGCGACGAAACTTTCAGTAACCTCGATTTAATCAATTTTACACATGCTCTTAAAATTTAATGACCCTGACCCCAATGACCTTTGACCTGTGGTCTGATTCTCGAGACCATGTTCGACCGGAATTGCGAATTGGCGTATGTCGGCTGAGGCTCACTTTATCCGCGCAATTTCCAATCTTTTTTTTGGTGTGGGTTTCAAGGTCCCGTGAAGGTCAGGTCAAAGTCTTTGACCTTTGATGACCTTGCTTCATTATTTCGAGTTTTACATGTTTCTAGGGTAGTTTCTGGGGCTGATTTCGAATTCCCATTTGGAGATTTATGAAATAGTTTTGGTGCCCTCGTATGCTACGAAGCTGTCAATAGTGGTCAACACCTGCTATGGATGGCCGGCAGGTCACCTAATGGTTGACCTGACCTGACCTGACCCGACCTGGCCTAAATACATTAACCCGGCAGTTGCTGGGGTATTTCGCCACCCACCGTTTGCTGGGGGGGGGGGGGCGTTAAACGCCCACAGCCGATAACTCGAGAACCAATAGGCGCAGCGAAACGCACGAGGCGGCAAACGAAAGAACGCGACAAGACGCTTCAGATGAGTACTTTAAAGTTGAATTTTGAGGTCACAGGTCGGGTCAAGGTCAGGTCAAACACCTAAAATCGGGCTTTCAGTAGCATGGACTTCAGTACTTCGCATTGCAATGGGCGCCTCTCGTCAGTAACTCTGTCAAAACGGTGCACAATCCATCATATAAGGCCTACAAGAGTGTCGGCTTCATGTAGGGGTCAGTCAAGCATAGGTCAGGGTCAAGGTCAGGTCAACCGGGTAGGCACATACCTATCCCCGAAAATCAAAACTGATATTCGCAGCCCGTGACACATGTTTTATGGGTAATTTTGGGCGTAGAACACGAATGTGACATTCATTTTATCATATCTGTACGTGTTTGGCTCAAAAAGCTCAATTTAGGAAATGAATGTATCATGGTCTTGAAGTAGTCACGAGAAATTGCCAAGATTTAGTTCAAGATTTTGGAAAATGCGGAACGATAATCACTAATCGAAGATAGCCATTTGATTCTTCATGGTGTTGGCAGTCTAATGGCGTTCATGGCATGTCTGTATGTCTATTTTGTGATTTTATATGATTTTTTGAACATATGCCTTTTTCGGTCGAAAACTCAGTAATCATGACGTCACTAAAACCTCGATATCTCAAAAATTTTCCGACCGATTTTTTTTTAACTTTGTCACAATAAACTTCAATCAATTCCCTACAGGTACCCAAAATTTGGCGCGCCTGCGGCGCCTCGTTTTATGCTATAGCCCCGCGAAAAAAGTGGGGGCGTTAACGCCCCCCCCCCCCCCCCAGCAACTCGCGGGTTAAACCTCGCCAGGCGAGGGCCTTTTCCATAACACAGACGCCGAGGGGGGTTGGTACGACCCCCCTCTCGCGATTGGCTCCTATAGCACTTAGAAACGCCAAATTTACAGGGTAGGTGGGTCCATAGAAGATCTCGCCCCTGTGAAAGTTTGGTGACTCTAAGTCAATATTTAGGGGGTTTTTGGGGGTATGAGTGCAAAAATTTTGCTAAAACATGTTAAAAGTTTTTCGCTTATAACTTTTTACCTAGAAAATATAGAGCAAAAATAAAAGCACCAGTAAACTCAGGACGTCCGTGCGCATCAAATGATATACTTCGTTACCAATTTCAGTGAACTCTGGAGTTCAGTTGCCGCTAAGCTAGTCCAATTTCCCCTGACCTTGTACCGGTTTTTGTGACCTGGTGACCTGACCTGAAAAGACTGGGACTTCAAATTTTCAGGAAAGGTGCGAAAATGTTGCCCCAGAGGGTATGTCAAATTTGGCGGCGCTACGCGCCGCTGTTTTTACGTTATTTGCAAAAAACCTTAGGGGGGTTGCATCAACACCCCGCCTCGTCGGGCGAGGGTTAACCCGCGCCCTGGTGGGGTCTGTTTATAACGCGACCTGGTAGGGGGGGCTATTTTTTGCCCCCCTCGTATCTCCGAAACTACTGAACGGATCCGCAAAATTCAAACGGCGTTCGAAAGGCCTGTCAAATTTGTCAAGGGAAACCAAATTTCATTGACCTCGGGGTCACCGATGACGTCACAGGTCAGGTCAAAGATGAAATGTTTCACCGTTCACGGGTCTTCTAGGGAATGCGCTATAACACCGAGGAAAACGCATTTTGTCGAGAATCAGCGGTAGGGCGTCAGTTGCCTAGTAGATATGTTGCTTTTAGAGGTCACTGGCAATACCAGGTCAGGTCACAGGTCAGGTCACCAAGGGTCACAGGTCAGGTCACATGAGCCCAACTTTACTAAGGTTGTGTGATACATGTTTTATGGCCAATTTTTCATTTCCAACTCAATGGTGTTGGTTATAAGACTATCAGGTACGGCTTAGGTCACTTTCTGGTGAAGTTCAAGTCAAGGTCAGGTCAAGGTCAGGCCAAAAAAGGTCAAATTTTAAAGTTGATAGTTTTGCATAAAATGGGTATTGATTCGATGCAGCTCGTCACGGGGAATCACGAAGTCACGAAAATCGGGAAAATCGGGACCTGTTAGAAAGTCGTAATGTGTGGCTGCTGTGGGGTTTTCCGGGGTGCTGATCACGAATATCGTGTTAGTTTTGATCCGAGATGATGTTTCTAAGTATTTAAACCACGGGGACGGGTAGGGGAAGCCGGGGGAAGCCCGGGCGCGGGGGAAGCCCGGCCACCCCGTTTCCGGCTAAATTATTCACAATAAAATGCTCAACTGTTTGTCCTTTCAGCGTGGCAGCTAAGGTAACGACAGCAAAAAAGTTAAGGCTGACAAAAATTGCATATTGTTTAAGTTATAGCGCAAAAATGATATTTTAATCGTTTTTAGCTAAAAAGTGAGATATCTTGCACTGTTAATGTTATACCATACAGTACTAATATTTATACGAATGTTATGTAAGGACAGTTTAAGTGTTTGTAGTGAGGGGTGACGAGGCAGGCTGGCTTAAGTATGACATTTTTTCGAATATCGCTGTTCTAAAATAAAAATTAGCACATTGGGGTAACCCCGGGCGAGTGGCCAAGCTTACCCCCAACCGAGAGCAATGCCACTAAACCACTGTTTTCCATGAGATAATAGGTACTGAGCAGGTTTGGTTTACACCTAGATCAAAGATAAATTTCGAAAATAAACATGTTATCATAGACAAAGCCAGTCATGTCACTTAAGGTCAACTAGGGTCAAACTACGTTTTTGCAGATAACGCGACAGACAATGAAGCTAGAGCTTCGAAAATGGAGTCGTTGTGTTCTTCTTCATCAGCCGAGTCGAATGACATGCAATATGATGCATTAAGGTAAAAAGAAAAATAAATTTTAAGGAATTTTAAAATACACATTTTTTGTCAATT
The DNA here is from genome assembly GCF_019059575.1 of Amphibalanus amphitrite. Classification (NCBI taxonomy): domain Eukaryota; kingdom Metazoa; phylum Arthropoda; class Thecostraca; order Balanomorpha; family Balanidae; genus Amphibalanus; species Amphibalanus amphitrite. The sequence goes on from NW_024881844.1 coordinate 323,948, forward strand.
TCGCATCACGATTTTCATCGACCTGTATTGTATATGTAGTAGGGTGAATAGGTCAAAAACGCCCCCCTTAAGCGCGAAACCTTCTGACACTCAACCCAACACAGATTACTTAAACCTTTGGGCACCATCATGTAGCTCATTCTTTTTACTACGTTTTGAGACCAAGAAAAGACACCTGCGTGTGGTATTTAACCCCCCAAAAAGGTTTTCGCATACCCTTGCAAAAGGGCGTTTTGCCCCATACCCTGGGTAATACGCCCACACCCATGTGCAAAGCGCCCCCACCCCATCTATCAACAGAAAATGATGAACATGGCAGAACTTGACGTCATTCTGACGTCATTTGTGGTCAACCTATCATAGCCTTTGGAATAAAATTTTGTTGCAATGTGTAAAATGGATGCCCGGAGGAGTCCTGAAAGTTTGGTGACGATATCTGCAGTCGTTTAGGATATATCAGCAAAAAAGGACAGGGAGAGGCCTTTTCGGCCCCGACCTACAGGGCGCTACCCTGCACTCTCACCACCGTGCAAAACGCCCCCCTTTCAGAAAACTGGGGGCGTCTTGCCCCATGCATCGAGTAGGCGTCTTGCCCCATCCACTCCATTTCCGGTCAACAAAATATTGACAAAAAACGCGCCACTAACGCTGCAGCATAATATATTCAACAGAATGACAATAAAACGCAGTTTTGAGTGATGTGCACAATTAGCAAGTTTTGTGATATAAAGAGGGCATCAAAATCTTAGGAATCTTCTGTAAAAACAACAAAAACAACACCCAAAACCAACATCAGCACCTACCCACGCTGCTCCTCAAGACTCAGAACCGGAAATAGAGACCTACGTAAACAAGCAGCTGACTGTTCTGAAAGACAGGATAAAACACCTATCCGTCGATAAGAAATGCGATTTTTTTTAGGGGAGGCGTTTTACCCAGGGGTGCGTTTTCCCCACAGTTACCCTAGACGCTAGCTAAAATACCAGTAGTGACATAAACTCTAAGATGTCCAGAGCTAATCAGTACCTTAATATTTCACTTTCCGTTTATATTTGGAAAACACATAATGGTTTCATCAACTTGTTGTAAAGCGCTGGGGAGGTGGCCGGCGTTACCCCTATGCCGGGCTTACCCCAGAAAAATCAACACTTTTTTAAAACTCGATTTTCTCAACCTTATACTTATTCCACAAAACCGAATTTTTGGGAAAACACGGCCAATGAACTTAGGTAGCTAGCAGGATATCAACATTTTATACAGCATGTATGGTATGTAATAAAAATGAAAAAGAGCTTACTATGCCGGGCTTCCCCCGGCTTCCCCTATTCGTAATGCGTGTCAACCGCCTCTGACAGCTTTGTACTCGTAACATGTCCAACACTACTTCGTAAATGTTCAAATGGTTGCTAAATTCGAATTCAGCTCCAAAAACTAGCCTAGAAACATGTAAAACTCGAAAAAGTGGACCGAGGTCACCAAAGGTCAATGGCCTGACCTGACCTTCAGGTGACCTTGACATCCATCCAAATGCATGGGAGCAACATCAAATCACATGTTTGAACGTTCGGAACCACAAAAGCTTGCAAACGCGCGGCTAATGCGAGCCGGCATACGCCGAATCGCGATTCCGTCCAAACATGGTCTCGGAAAGTAGGTCACAGGTCAAATGTCATTTGGGTCAAGGTCATGAAATTTTCAGGGTAGGTGTAAAATTGATCAATGCGAGGGACTGAAAGTTTCGTCGCGATCGACCGCTTTTTACGCGAGTTATTCGCGAAAAACCTTAGTGGATAGTTGCATACCCCCCCCCCCCCTGTGCCGGCGTCCGGCGAGGGTTAACCCTCGCCCCGTTGGGGGGGGGGCCATTTTGGCCCCCTGTGGTTTTGCCTGAATAGGAAGAAAACGGCGGCGCGCAGCGCCGCCAAATTTTCAGCACCTTCCCGGGCATCAATTTGACACCTTCACACCAAATTTCAAGTCTTAGGTTACCTTAGGTCAGGAGTTATTGAGGTCAAACTGAGGTCATGTTCGAGCAAAAATGAGCAAAAAACATGCAATCTTGAAACGCTCACCAAATCTACAGTTATCAAGCAATTTTAAAGTTCTTTATATGGTCTAGTAGACAAAAAAGCGGCGCTACAAAACTGCTATCTCGGATTTTCAAAAGTTTTGGTTTTTGACCAAAAAATATTCAAAAAATTGATTTTTTTAGAAAAACTAGGATAAAATCCAAAAAATTTCCGAATTTCGAAAAAAAAACCGGAATATATGTGATAGTCCCAGCGCTCTTCTATATACATACCAAATTTAAGATCGATATCTCGTTTTTTGGCCAAGTTATAGCGAAAAAAACTGTTCAAAAATGATGGCATCAAATTTTTGAACTCAATTTTTTTGCGATTCTAGATCACGTACGGCAAAACAAAGACCACCATTGAACTCCCCGTGACGAGCTGCATCGATTCAATACCCATTTTATGCAAAAATATTAACTTTGAAATTTGACCTAATTTTACCTGACCTTGACCTGACCTTGACCTGACCTTGACCTGACCTTGGCCAAAACGTGACCTAAGCTGGCCCCAAAGGCTGCCTGACCCACATAATCGCATTTGTGATGTAAAATGGACCATAAAACATGTATCACACGACACTTTCATATTGTGACCCCCCCGTGACCTGACCTCTGTGACCTGACCTGGTATCAGTGACCTCAAATAGCAAAATATGTGTTTGAAGAACATTTCCCCATCGATGATTTTCAATGAAACGCATTTTACTCGATTTTACAACGCATTTCTTGAAATGCCTGTAAATGGTGAAAATTGGACATTTGACCTGACCTGTGACGTCATCGGTTTGACCTAGGTCAATAAAATTGGGTCACAAGGTAGTTCCCCGTTGGGGCTATCCAACGCCGTTTACCGCTTGTCGCTATGTTGCGTGGTTCTCGAGATCTTAGAGGGGGCCAAAATGGCCCCCCCCCCCAACCGGGCGCGTTGCTCGGCAGAGCCCAACGGGGCGCGGGTTAACCCTCGCCGGACGACGGGGGAGTGCCGCCCCCCATAGGGTTTTTTTCACGATAGCTCCAAACACGCTGGCGATAGATAGCTGAAACATGGCATACCTGACCTTTGATTCCAGCCGGACCTTTAGACACCAACCGCATTTTTGGGTCAGGTCAGGTCACTGACCTATGACGTCATAAGTGAACCTCTGCACGGTCTTCAGATGTCGCAACTTCGCAACGCCCTCGCTGCCAGAGGAGATGTCACAGGGAAATGAAACTTGCAGGCTAGTATCCATTATCCATTATCCATTATCCATTATGTGTCTCACAACTTGTATATCTCGGATTTTTCCTAAAGGTCATATGAGGTCAGGTCATTCTCGTGACCTCACCATTATAAGTCAATGGGGGAAAATGAAAACTGCTATTCTGGCGCCGGGAGCGATCTCCAAGTATCTCAAGCACACAGAATCGTGATTTGATGCACTCCTTGCAAGGTTATATGCGTCCCTTTTGCCATGTTGACCTTGTCATACGTCATTTATGACGTCATCAAGGTCAGATTAGTTTTCGTCAATAACTCTTGATCAAATTGAGCTAGCGAGTCGGGAAGGCCACCAAGGGACTCAGGAAGACCTGCCGAATCGAATGATATGGGACATGACCTCTTTCGACCAACTTCGTGACCTGGGGGTGCTGACCTGACCTTGACCTGAGGTCAACACCCCAAGTTGACCTTACCCGGACAAAAAGTATGTCATTCGACGCGCCTGAGCGAAACGAACACGATTCTGCCAAAATCGCGGCTCTGCGGCCGTTTTTTGCGAAGTTATTCACCAAAAACTGAACCGTAACTTGGGGCACTTGACCTGACCTCAGAGGTCACCGGTTGACCTAGGACCTTAAAATCGGGTACCAATCTCTGCGTCTTGTAACGGCGCACACGCTCGTTTTTTCCGCGACACGCTGGCTCCACCAGGGGCGAAACGGCGAGGGGGTCGTACCCCCCCCCCCCCCCCCCCCCCCTCGGCCGGCGCGTATGTAGAAAGCCAATAGGTCCGGCGAGGGTGAAGCAGTCGAAACAAGCACTTTTGGACAACTGACATGTGAATGAGACGTGGAAAGGCAGTAAAAACAGCTGCAATGCGTTCAGTTTTACAATAGGCAATCGATTGGGATGCCACATGAGTTTTACCGGTCAGGTCATGAGCTCGACCTTAAAAAATGTTTATCTTTGGATGATGTCGAGGTCAAATTACACACCATTCTACACCATTGGACGAGAGAGACATGATGCTAGCCGAGCTGATTGTTTTTAATGCCTATGTACCCACAACAATGACAACAATGCACCGCTTGGCTACGCTTGGCTTGCGTTCCAGGACCGTAGTGACGTCACAGGAAGGGACGCGGGCGGACCGCTGATGACCCGCCCGCTGTCAAAGGGCGGGCTGGGTTTGACGGGCGCATAATAGCGGCCGCGCGCGTGTTCCTGAAAGCGATAGCGAAGGCACGGGCGCCGGAAGGGTTGGACGCTTTGACCCTCTCCCAGACCTCCCGCTGTTACTGCCAAGGTTACTGCTACTGAGAAGGAAAATAAGTGACGGTGGTGTTCACACAGGCTTTTCACTAAAGCCCATTAATGCCGGAATTTTTATTTTTTGAATCTTAAGTTGTCCTTAACAAATGTAAGCCACACGGGTCCCAGCAAGAAAACTGTGCAAGCTTTAAAATATTGTTCCATCGGTTCTCAAGTTATCAGCATGGGTCATAAATGACCCAACCGGCATTAGTATAGTCACAAACAAGGAGTTATCACGAAAACAGATTTAGCTAGATACCTTATTGTGCATACTGTATAGCGGTCTCAGACAAACTATATTGAGAGGCACTGCATTGCAATGCTTTGCAACGTCTCATTGGCGAGGCCGTTGGTGCTGCCGGCAGGCCTGTGGTGCCCCTGTTAGGCCTCTGGTGCTCCTGACACTGTCAGGGGCACCATAGGCCTGACAGGCCTGTGGTGTCCCTGGAAGGACTGTGTTGCCCCTGGGCCCTGACAAGCCTGAGGTGCCCCTGACAGGCTTGTGGAGCCCCTGTCAGGCCTGCGGTGCCATTGCTAGGCCTGTGGTGCCCCTGGCAGGCTATGGGGCCCCTGGCGGGCCTGTGGTGCCCCTGCTAGGCCGCTGGTGCCCCTGGGTCCTGGCAGGACTGTGGTGCCCCTGACAAGCCTGAAGTGCTCCCGACAGGCCCGTGTAGCCCTTTACAGGCCCAAGGTGCCCGTGCGAGGCTGGTGATGCCCCTGTGAGGTCGATGGTGCCCCTGGCAGGCCTCCTGGCAGGTCTGTGGCGCCTCCTGGCAGACCTGTGGTGCTCTTGCTACGCTGATGGTGCTCCTGCAGGTCTGTGGTGCCCCTATCAAGCCTGTGGTACCCCTGACAGGCCCGTGGTGCCCCACATCCGTCCGAGTCGCCGGCCCGACCCGCGTTACGGCCCCGTACGACTGGTCCGCACATGCTATCCCAGCATTGCAACACTAGGCCTGTGGTGCCCCTGTCAGGCCTGTGGTGCCCCTGATAGGTCGGTGGTGCCTCCGCGCCCCAAGGGAGGTCATGAGTGACCCATATGACCCCCTCCTTTGGATCCGCCACTGTGATCTGATCACAACCCCAAGAAATAAATAATCGTATAATCATCAGCTGCTTCCCTTGTATTCAACATACGAGAAAATTGGCAACACTATTGCCGGCTGGGTCATTTATGACCCAAGGATATTTATCGAGGAAAAAATGCTATCCGATGGCGACAAGAAGGGCAAAAATATATATCATGCCTTTTTCAGACAAATTTAAATGCCAGGTGGACGATCATTCAACAGATAGTAAAGTGCAAGCATGATATAATATTACTTTTTGGGGCGGCGCGCCATCGCCAGTGACCGGCGGCTGTGCAGTCCCGTCGTCTTTGGCTCCAGAAACTTCAGTGGACAAGCTCACACAAGTTTTATGCGGCTCCGACGCTCGTCACTGAACCCACAAATCCAACAAAACACACGCACAAGTTCCTCAAAGTGCTACTTGCCTCCATTGAGAAAAAACATTAAGATTTTGCTTTTGGGTCATATATGACCCAAGCGGCATTAATGGGCTAATTTCTGACGTTTCGCACGTGTCGTCAACAATTCTCGTCCCCTAGAGATACTTGCACGAACATTAAGGTAACCGGCCTGTTAGCTTGAAACGCCGCCAAAAACATACTGCTCCATGGTATAATCTCTTCCATGCGTGTGACCGATCTGGAGCCTTTTCGCATTAGATCGATGCGTGTTTTTATCGATATAGGATCTCCATCGATCTTAGAATTTGCGATCTGAATGATGGGGTGGAGCAAGATTAGAATGGGTCTGAGCCAGGACAGTAGAATCGGAGTTGAACCCAGAGTCACCAAAATCTTACTAACTCGGACTCCGGAGTAGAATCGACATCGCTAACTGAATGGCTCAAAGTTATACCCGAAGCGGAAGCTGTCTGCCGAAAAATAGCCGTTTCACGACGGGCTTTCTGGCGAGTGGACTTACATATATGTCAGTGTTCGCCATGGGCCGGGCCAGCCAATCGGTCATGGGCTGGGCTGGGTCACGGGCTGGGCTGGGCCCTCAAATATAAATAATCGATGGGCTGTGGTGAGTGTGGATGGGCTGGGACAAGGACTGTAAAGTGGACTCAGAGGTTCGCGACTGAGCTAAAAACAAAAACTAGCTTATTTCTGTGAAAGACTAAAAAAACGAATGAAAGCATATATGTGCAATGTGCATTGTGCGTGCATGCTGCTCCCAAAAGATTGTTTCTTTGCGCCTATGGGTGACATATGTAATACCTGTTTGGTGTCCATGATCCATTCATTTTTGACGGGCTGATCCGGGCTGGACGGGCTAGACCGGGCTGGGCTTCAACAATTTTACTATGCATGGGTTCGCGCTGGGGTGGGCTGTCAACCCATGGGCCTGGGTCGGGCTGGACTGGGATTTTGCGGCCCGTGGCAAACACTGTTATATGAACTAAATCTACAAAATTATCTTTAACAGCAAATATGTTCATATCATGACTTTATTTTAGTGTTTTAACCCTCGCATTGTAGGGGTAGTTGGATGGACCCGCGTCCCGCCCCCTCGGTTTTTCGCGAATAATCTCGCTCAAAAAGCGGACGATCGCGACGAAACTTTCAGTACCCCAGAGTTGATCAATTTTACACATGCTCTTTTTCTTTCATGAACTTGACCCAAATGACCTTTGACCCATGGATCAAAGGTCAAAGAAAAAGGCCAGGGCTGGCCTTTTTCTCGAGACCATGTTTGACCGAAATCGCGATGTCAGCGTATGTCAGATCACAATGTCCGCGCGTTTCCAGTCTTTTTTGTGTTGTAAACGTCCAAACATGTCAAATGATGTTCGTCCCATGCGGCATGCATTACGGTGGGTGCCAAGGTCACGTAAAGGTCAGGTCAGGGTCATTGATCTTTGAGGACCTTGATTCACTTTTTCGAGTTTTACATGTCCCTGGCATCCGTTTGAACATTTACTTAGTAGTTACGAGTGAGCGAGCGAAGCGAGTCTTTTCAATATAACGGGAAAAAATCTCAGTATGAGCGGCCCGGCCCGGCCCGGCCCGGCCTGTAACGCTTTTGAGAGGCTTATATCTCAGCAACCGCTAGACCGATTGGCCTGCGGTCTTTTTTGCTGGGTAGCCCCATCCCTTCTATCCCGTAATGTACTACTTTTGATACATCTCAGTGACCGTCGTGGCACGTGCCACGTGAAAAGTCAAGGGTGTTCAAGCTGTTTTGCAAAAGTAGTGATTTTGAGAGGCTCGTATCTCAGCAGCCGCTTGAGCGATTGTCTTGCGGTAATTTTTGTAGGGTAGCTGCATCCCTTCTACCAAAGGTCGGAAGTCGGATGCTCTTAATCTATGTAAGTGACCCCCACTGCACGTGCAAAATACAAAAAGAAGAGGTGCCAAATTTGTTCCCATTTCAATAACTCGGTAATTACTGGGTCGATTTCGCTGAAACTTGGCATACAGGTAGGCAGCCACCAGGCTATGCATTCCCATGTGTTGCGGTTAAGGTGCTACTGCACGACGTGCAGTGCACGTGCGCACGTGCAGGGGGCGCTTCCAGATCTCGAGAACGGCTGGGCCGATTATTTCAACATTTTTTCTTCAAAAAGCGGCGCACAACTCGGGAACCAATAGAGCTGCTACCCGACTCAAGAACCGATAGACGCAGCAAAACGGACGAGAAGGCAAACGAAAGAACGCGACGAGACACTTACGATGAGCACCTGAAAGTTGAATTTCAAGGTCACAGGTCGGGTCAAGGTCAGATCAAACACATGAAATTGGGCTTTCAGTAGCATGGGTCCAAAACACCTCTGGTGACCTGACCTTTGACCTGACCGAAAAAGTGACCTAAGTATAAATTTCGCCATTATTCCTTACGCTTTTTCGAACGTCGCTTTCCCCGTATCGCTACATGACCCAGGAGCCGAGCTAAAAGGGGGGTGTTCAAACACCCCCCCCCCACCCCACCAGCAGGGCGTGTAATTCCAGGACCCCCAGCGGAGTGCTGGTTATGAAATGCATTCATCATGGTCGTGAAGTAGTCTACAAGAAATTGCCAAGATTCCATTCAAGATTTTGGAAACCGTAGAACGATAGGTAATCAAAAATCGAAGATGGCAATTTGATTGTTCATGGTAGGCATTGGCAGTCCAATGACGTTTACGGCATGTCTGTATGTCTATTCTGTGATTTTATACCCATGATTTTTTTTTAAACATGTGTCGTTTTTGTCGAAAACTCAAATCATGACGTCACTAAAACCTCGATATCTTTAAAAACTTGGACCGATTTTTGGAAACTGTCACAATAAATTTCTATAAATTCCTTACATGTACCTACCTACACAAAATTTGGTACAAAAAAAAACATCGTCCCTATGCTTAAATTCTGCACCAGCAACATTCCAAGTGTTCGTGCTTACAAACGAGCCAATTGTCTACATGGAGTCATGGACTCTCAGCTGCTCCCGGGTCATGCGCATCGCCTCGCCGACTGAGCGTATGCCAGGCTGAGGCGACAAGCCAGCCCGTCACCGCAAGAACGGCGCTGCCTCCCTCCCCCTCCTCCCGACCCCGTCCCCCGACCGGCGCGGCATTCCTCAGGCCACAATAGTGACTCCCCTCCCTCAGCTGACCCTCCTCAGGTGCGGTGTACACTGGACAAATACCTCTGCCGGGGCTGACGGGGTCCATGTTTGAACAAGGGATTAAGGGAAGCCTTCAAACATCTCAGACGGAGTTTTCGCCGAAACTACCAGCTAGCGCCATCCACCGGTGAACGGCGGTACTAAACTTCATTCGCTAGTTCCCGAAACGACACACCATGGGGTCACCCACATGCATCGGGAATAGTCCAATACTTGGTAGAAGGAATGAAGCTACCCTACAAAAATTACCGCGTGTAAATCGGTCAAGTGGTTGCTGAGATATGAGCGTCGCAGAATCGTGACCACGGCCGGCCGGCCGGCCGGTCGGCCGGCCGCTCATACTCAGAAATTTCCGTTAATCTAAGGAAAGACTACGCTCGCTTCGCTCGCTCCGTAATGATAGGTAAAGTCGAAAACTGTATTGAGGTTGGTAAACGTGTAAATGTGTCTCAGTAAATGCCGTGAATATCAAAATATATTTGCTTGTTTTTACTCGTGGGAAAGTTGTAAGACTTTGGTCACGAGAAAAGAGCAGTGGAGCATACCTTTAGGTTCCAAAGGTATGCTTTGATAGTGGATACCTTTGGTAGGTATCCAAAGGTATGCTTGGATACCTAAAAATTCAATTTTAGGCATGTACTGAAAAGTTGGCGTTAATTAGATGATAATGGCGTGAGACATTTGCGAGAAAAAAAAAACAGGAGTTGGCAAAATTCCCCCCCCCCCCCTCCACTGCGGTAAGGTCCTACACCTTCTCCGCTCCGAAGGTTTAGGTGACTTCTCCGAAGGTACAGGTGACATCCTTCACCAATATTTTTGGCGCTCCTACACCCATGCTAGCAGGGCTGCGGAGTCGACATATTTTCGGTGACTCCGACTCCGACTCCGGCTCGGGTTTCTAAAATCGACTCCGACTCCGACTCCGGTCACAACTGTCGACTCCGACCGACTCCGACTCCGACTCCGCAGCCCTGCCAAGGACACGAAAATCGTGGCATGGGTGGGCTTGGACGTTGGCGTGAAAATATTTTCAGCTGTTATACTGACGGGTGCTGGCGCCTGCCGCCCATAAGCAGATGGCTAGCCTGGGGGTGAACTCTTAATTGTCATGGATTACTCATTGTTCTTGTTACATATAGGTACTCTGTCACTTTCAGTTATCCATGTCATTGCTGAATGCTGTTGCAAGGACAGGCCACTCGGCCCCGAGAACGGTCACCTCCACTGCTCACCGTGCAATGCGTGAGCATGGCCCGATGGGAGCCGCTCAAGTGATGATGGTGGTGGCCGCCCAACATAAAACGGGGATTCGAGATCATAAGGCAGGACGAAGATCGGAGTCCATGGGCTAAAAGACTAGCAATGCATCATGGGAAAATATGGCTGAAGCCCGTACGTCTATTGGAGTTTGGGTAGTATTTTTTAGTGGCCCTTTCCTACCGAATATATGCACATTTATGACGCAGCTGTAGCATTTACAGCGAAGTATAACATGTGTTTTGTTCAAATTATAAGATTATAATTAAATAAAAAGGACATAGGGGCTGTGTCCGCCTCAGGTCCTCAGGTCGGTGAGCACTTCCAAGAGTACGTACAATATTCCTGTAGATAAGCATTCCTGCATTTTTGGTCAATTTTACTGTTTTGAGCACACCATGGGTGATGGGAGCATCTTCCCAGCCAAGCAATTTCAATGATTTCAACTTGCTTTGGCTAAAGTTGAAGCCCGTTTCAGTTTTGCATGGGCCTTAGTCTTACTAACTAGGTACTGGATAAAATCAGCTGGCGACGCACGATAGCTATGTTATTTATTGATATAAATAAGGTAGGAGATTGACAGGAACATGAACACGTAAAATGGCACTCGTAGAAAATTAAAGGATATTTAGTTATTTGTATCTGGCATTGATATATAACAAGCTCTGGTAGTGCCACCATACTGTGTCAGCTGGCGAGTTTTCCAGAAAATAGTACGGCCCGTTCTGCCCTGGTAAGTTGAAGTGGTAACTCTGACATGCCAGATTTGGGCCGGTGTAAACGGAACGCCGTTGGAACAGGGAGGTTTGGGTTGATATGGCTTAATTCTGCTGCCAGTGCCGGCATGAAATAAATCCTAGCCCATGATTCTGGTTAATAAGCCTTTGCCGTACGTAGCGCTCCCGCTCCTGGCTCCGGAGTTTGGGTTGTTATGGTTTTGAACCGCCAAGTCTGGCTCAAGTCCAGCAACTGGCTCCCTGCCATAAGACGTGATGTTCGGGAGAGGCGCTGTGGGGCATATTTTGCAACCACAGCAGTGTGCGTCCTTGAATTACCCCAAGAATACATGTTGTCAGACTATAGGACATAGGTAGCCTACAGAATCTAACAAGTTACAACCTACAGTAATTTTAAATAATGTTTCAAAATGCCACAATTTGTATTGAGGTCTCAAAATATGCACCCTCTATTTAGTATTTACCTCCACAAACCTTCACCCTGCCACGCCGTGCTATGGCCAGGTCTGGCTGGCCAGTGGCTAGTCATAGCTGCTCTGTCATATAGTGGCTGAAGTCTGATTGTAGTGAGGGCGAGCTCTGGGATCATGTGTCAGCTCCAGTAGAGCTCCAGACCTTGCCCATGTTTTGGCAGGAGTAAGTGCCAGAGCTAGCCAGAGTACAACCAGATATGGCCCAAATCAATTTTACTGGCTGGTACCAAGATGCCTACCTTGACTTTTGAGCACCATTCAGGTCACCCCATTTGGTAGCAGATGGGAAACTGGATAGGCTTGAGGCCTTGAAGCCTTGAAGAAGCCTTATAGCCTGCATCTTAATTTTTTTCCTGAGTTGTTCAATGTTTTGTGAGATAATCTAGCAATAGCTGGACATATTTTTCTCTGTTTCAGAAATGGCTGCCCTCCCACAGAAACGTTTCTACAGACAAAGGGCTCACTCGAACCCAATAGCTGACCACTGCTTTGACTAGTAAGTAGCAATATTATGGGGATAATAATGATATAGTCGAGAGTTTCAAGTTGGACATAATCAGTAATATTTGTCGTCTATGTAGTAGAGCCTCATGTGCCAATGCCATAAGAAAATATTTGCTGGTAATGTAACTTCAGATGAAGTTGTTGTCTTGCAGTGTTCAAAATGCTGAACTGGCTTTACAATTTACATCCATCTTCTTAACACAACCTGTGCTTGCTGCTGTTTCAGTCCAGTGTCTCCAGATGCCATGGACTGGTCGCCATACTTTCCACACTATTTTGGCAAGGACTGCACTGCCAGTGACCAGGCGGAAAAGCAACAACATCTGGTGCGGTTCGCCGACATTGGGTGTGGATATGGCGGACTGCTAGGTGAGTGTTTGACTGAGCGAATTGGTCTCTCGAACCTCTGACTGCCCACCCCAGTAGTTCAGTGGCATTGTCCGTCCCTTGAGATGGCCGGTAGTAAAACCCATATCGGTATGGAAAATCGGCCAACGTCATTTGTTCCTGGCGCTTATAGCTTTCGGTAAGAGTTGTCGTAGAAAAACACGGAACAAATAGTGCATGGACGAGTTTCGAATGTTAAATCTTCATCAGCATGACATAATCAAAAAGAAAACAAGATATCCAAACAAGATATCCAACAAGATAAGAAAATAAGATCGTGATGATGTTATGATGATGAAGATTTCACAATCGAAACGCGCCCACGCACTATTTGTTCCGTGCTTTTCTACTTGTCTCTATCAATATACAAGAGTTGTGTCACATGCCAGATGAAGTCAGTGAGTGAGTGTTACATGAAGTTGTGTGCAGATGTCTGTTAACAATCACTGATCGACTTGTAAGGTCTGCGGTGCGGTGTGCTAATTATTTCTCGATCGGGTGGTATTGGTCAGTGGTAGAATTTACGCAGCTCCGCGTAGGATGGCTGCAACCCTTGAGAATCCGCTCAATGCACTCGTTTGAAAAAGTGGCTGCCACTAGGCACTAACGGGGCATATTCATCCACTGGGTCATAGACCACTATATATCTGGACTGTGCACGGAAATTAGGGCCCTGCCATTAGGGCCCTAACTTTCGAAGGTCGTCACAGCCAACTTATTCGCCATATGATGATGTGCTTTGGGAAACATCACCACTAGTCAATTTGTAATCTGAGTTATATCTTACATTGAGCAAAAAATATATAATATTAGCGCAATCATCGAAAAAAGAAGGGCATTTTCTGCCCATTTCTTCCATGATTTAACATGGTGTGGATGATGGTTCCCAGCTAATTTTCACGAGAATTAGCAAATTTTCACAGACATGTAGCGAAGATTTTTGCAAGATTATTGTTGTTTGTTGTTTATCATTGACATGCGGGATAGTTCTCTTTTGTCTTTAAATAAAATGAAACCTTTTAATGCATACATGCCACTGAAATACAGTAAAATGTGCCGCTAGTGATAATCACTTCAGAATATCCTATGAACAGAACAGGGAGTGAGCATATTCAAAGAGCCAAGACAGTGCATGCAACAATGTCAGTTTTCCGGTTCCTGGCTAAGGCATCAATATGAAGTCAATTTCTATATGCCCTAAAGCTGAAAATGTCTTGGAATTCTGACCACTGGGCTCCCTGTGAGTTTTATTACATGCTGTGACGCTGGCCGAGACCGAAAAATTGAGCAGAAGACAACTGTAAGGAGAGGTGGCGGATCCGTTTCCAGACTGGCGGCTCCTATAATATCAGTCACAAGTGAAGCCCAAAACTAGCTAAAGTCTTGCAATTTGGTCAAGTGATGGTCACATATGTTATGGCTTGCGGAGAGCTGGCGTGCCCACATCAGCAATCTGTGTTCCGCTCCTGCATGCAAGCAATGGGTCCTGCTCTGGTAACAGCTGCCGAGTCGCTCTCTCTTCGGCACACGTATAGCTTCAAACGTGTGTTTCAAGACAGCGCGACTACCATTGTAAAGGAAAACGATAACTTTCTTCACATTGCTCGCTGAGGGAGTCACACTGTCGAGAAGCACCTCAAGTTACAACGCTACGACCTGCATTCCTTCAACACATTGATGTGTATAGTTGAGCGAAAAACAAACATTGCAATTCATGGAGTCAATATGGACAGTATACCGTCACTCAACACCAGCGATGCGCGAACAGAGCTTCATGAAATAAGAAAGCTTCATGAAAATGAGAAAGGTTGAGCCGCAGGACGTAAACACAATGCAACATTCCTGGGATCAGTTTGTCTATGCAATCAATAACTACGATCCTATTCGTCGATGTGTAAGATACCTACATGGCTGAGAATTTCAGATGTGGATTTACAATTCGAATAGTAACTAAAGGCAAATGTAGCACAAGAACTATAAGAAAGTGCATTCCTAAGTGCGAAGTTCTGCTGCAGTGTCCAGTGAACCGAGATCTCGTGACTCCGTCTAAATCTCGAATCTCGATCGCCATCACCCGCTGCAAAATGCGGCCACCGTCACTGACAACGGTGTTCAAAAGTCCCCTTCTCTCGAGAGGGACAGATGACAGAACCCGTCTGTCCCTATGCTGAGCATGAAATCGGCCTCAGTGGAAGCAGGGAACAGTTGTGGCCCAGCAGGTCACCTCGGACGGTCTCGCTAAAAACGCAGCACCGGCAGCTTTGTTATTTACCCATAGGAATCTTCGTAATTCCGTGGCGCAGATCGTGTGGGCTTTCAAAGCATTGAGCCGGGTGCGTGTCTGATTTAGACAGGCAAATTAATCTGCAGTGTGTCCAATATGTCGTCAGACTGTCTCTTGTCAAAAACGACCGATCACGGATTGTTCCTGTCTATTGATGCTTTGAACTTAATACAGTGTGATATACCTGTCTATAAGTGCTTTTATTTATTTATCGTGTTAAAAATCATGCTGTAAATTATACATTTATTAAAATATACATCACATTTAAGAAGTTACTTTCATTTAAATGGGCTTACTAGAGCGTCAATACACAATTCCGCGTGCTACGTCGAATTTCCCAGCAGGGCCCTAATAGCAGTCGGCAAAATCCGTGCACAGTCCAGATATATAGTGGTCTATGACTGGGTCAACTCAATGAAGGGATGAACTTGTTTTCGTTGCTAATTAACTCGCTGTCTCGTTGAATTCATGTCGCCATTTTCTCACTGAAGTTAATACATTATCGGTTCGTCTCACAAAGCGGGCGTGTTGCGCAGTTCGGCTGTCGACCATGTTTCCCGAGGTGCTGATGCTGGGGATGGAGATCCGCGTCAAAGTGTCCGACTACGTCTCAGACCGGATCACGGCTCTGCGGGCCCAGCACCCGGGCCAGTACCAGAACGTGGCCTGCCTCCGCTCCAACGCCATGAAGTACCTCCCCAACTTCTTCAGAAAGGGACAGGTGGGTACATGTAGCCGATGGAGTATATTAGGAGCAAAGCTAAAAGTAAGAAAATGTTTGATGGTGGGTTATTTAAATAGGAACCGACGTAGTTTTATTGAATGACTACTACATTACTTATCACTGAACCGTGGCAATTTATCAGCTATTGTCGAGGGTTTAAACGTGTACACTGTACTCTTGCTTGTGAAGGATCTTTTTTATATTCCATCTGAGCCATGAATGTGTCATTCAAATGTTTGGGGTGATGAGGTCAGAATCCGTAGTAATCATGTTTCCATATTTTTATTTTCAGAAGCTATGGCCCAGCCCAGCGACTGGTCGGGAAATGGATCGCGAACAGGCTTAGTTGAATAAATGCTGTTACTTTTGCCATTTTTAGCTGTTGGTCGCTGTCCCATCCGATAGCTAGTGGCCAATTACACTACGTGATCCGATTTCCACCCGCTGAATGCTCCACTCTAATGAATGAATGTTGATGAATGTTCCTCTCCACAGCTGACCAAGATGTTCTTCCTGTTCCCCGACCCACACTTCAAGAAGGCCAAGCACAAGTGGCGCATCATCAGCCCGACTCTACTCAGTGAATACGCCTACGCTCTGCAGGAAGGGGTGAGCACTAACTTTATTGTTAAGTACGGCTCGATGAGCGGATAGCTGGCTCATCTGGATCGGGCTCGCTTCTGGTTCATGGTTTCGTTTATAAGTTTTGCATCTCCGACACGGGGATGATAAAGGACCCGTGCACCTCTGACCCTGGGCATTGTTTATGACTGACCCAGAGTACGGTGTATGACCTAGCTGTGCCTCTCTGACCCAGGGTACTGTGATGACCTCTGACCCAGGGTATCGTTTCTGACCTGCGCCCCTCTGACCCAGGGTATCGTGTACACCGTGACGGACGTTAAGGACCTGCACGAGTGGATGGCCAAGCACCTGGAGGAGCACCCCCTCTTCCAGAGGATTTCTGACGAGGAACTGGTGAGTGTTCCATTGGTTGGCTGCAGTCGTGGCGTTGGCTGTTGTCGTAGCGTACATATCTCCGTAGCTTTAGTGCTTCGCTGTAGTGTGATGTAAGTAGATGTATCTGTAGACTTTAAAATAGCGTAGCAGTGCTGTAGCATAGGATTATGGGCAAGCGTTTCTGTGGTCACTGCATTTTAGTGGTAAGGTTACTAAAAGCTAAGTCGTAAAGGTTGACGGAGTCAGCCCTAGCTCCCCTGATTCTGACTGGTAGTCGGCTTTGGTCTCCAGTGGTAGCCTGTATCGATCCGAACTCTAAATGGCGATGGTCTCGGAGTCGGGTCGGGTCCTTCGTGTCTCCGTTTACCTTCCTGGATTGTGGCGCCGAAAGTTTGTGACAATGAGCTAGCGTAGGGCTTTCGCGAATGAGGGTTAAAATGTCAATATCTTTCATCTTTATCCTCCTAGGAGTTAGGTCTATTGTTTTGGTGGAAGGAAAATTATTAGGGGCGGTCAGCGGTGATTCCCTAGCTTTGCTATTTGTTACTCGAGAGAGAATCTGGATATTCGGAAATATTCAACGACTAAGATGCATCTGAGTCGTTTGGTGATTATTTTTAATCGGTTCCACAGTCTCCATACGTTCCTTGGGTCCGCCATTCAACTCTGTTGTCCTGTACGATTCTACTGTCCATCTCTCCAAGAAGATGTCCTTTGATTGAATATCCAAACGGAGCAGCTATTGCTGTAGTTGGCGCTGCCTCCATCCAAGTTGTCGGCCCAGTTTTCCATACACCCCACCGTTCAGGGTGCATTCCACCTCATTGCGCCAGTGCAGCCGGTCGGCCGGACTCTATCGGTGCCGTTCGTTCCAGAGCGGCGACCCGGTGGTGCCCCAGCTGTACGACAGCTCCGAGGAGGGTCAGAAGGTGACCAGAAACAGCGGCGACAAGTTCCTGGCCGTCTTCCGGCGTATCCCGGATCCGTACTCTGAAAACAGCTGACGGCCGACACCAGCGGGCGCCAGCACAGTGTACGCTTCGGACGGTGCTGACGGGGGCGCTGCTGTCCCGGACCCTGACTCGGGAAACAGCTGACGGCCTGTACCGGGGCGGCAGCACAGTCGGCGCTCCGGACTGAAGGGAGCGCTGCTGTCCACTGCGATTACAGGGACCGATGTGCCGCTGTGTTGTACGCGACTTGTTTTACGCACTGTTTGATGTGCATCCTGTTCATATTGACTTTGTTGACATGTGGGAACGATAAGAAAATATTCATTTGAACAGGATTTGTTTCGACGACACAACAAAATCTTGTGCTGACCAAAAGCGTGCAACAGCAGTGGAAATGAACGATGTTGACACTTGACATCGTAGCATATCCGGTGTCTGTTTGACAGGATCCGGATTGTTTCCTTATTGAAAAGATGCGTTGGGTAATCCGTTCCGCTTCGGTAATAATGCACATTGCACCCTTGTATAACATGCTCATTGTTCAATTCTAGCTACAGTATCGATAAAACTGTCTACAGGCTACAGCTGTTTTAGCATCATTGAAGTTAAAAAAGATCAGTCCCATGCTCATTTAGCAGAGTATCATGATAGTTTTGAAACATGGGCGCAAAAGGACCTTTGCTGTCGGCGCGCCCTAAAGCCCCAATAAACAAACAATAGTTTTGAAACTAGATCGCTTGGAAGAAATTAACGACAAGTTGCGTAATCACGATGAATTGCATCATGCTCCACACGCTGGTTAACCAAACCAGCCAACCTTCTCTAATCTGGCAAACCGCAACGTAACCAGCAGAGTCGTGCAGAGTGCTGCATCCAAACCTACCACACTTGTTTCACCGTGATTGAAGTGAACTGATTGAACCAGTCCCAATTTACGCGATCCTCTGCCACAACCTGCCACTAAGTCACGCCGACTCGCTGGTAGTTTGTCGCGGTTCGCTGAGACTCATTACCTGAGCTCACGACCGTCGGCATAGGCTTAAGTAGTCACCTGTCACTGCTAAGGCTGTGACTCCCAAGCAATGTCGGGGCGAAGGGCCTCCTCTGCTTACTTGATACTCTGTGGATCTGTGGATAGGCTGCAGGTGCCAGCCGGCTGATCAAACATATCATTCAGTTGTAATATTGGCAGTAATTTGGCATGATATGGCATGGCATGGCCTTTGAGCTAGTCAACATTTCTTGTCACTTCTACATACATGCTTCTACTTTTTTAACGTTCTGTGTAACGCGGCATCGTGTGCAATTATGTCGGCTTAGTATTCTCCGCAAATTAGGGCAGTACCCAGTCACTACCAGGCTCGTTCCTCTCCCTTTCATCGTCCTGCGTATCGGCCGGATGGACTGTGTCTCTCGCACATCGTATCTGCCATCCGTATTCCGTCCACTCCAGCACACTCAGCACCACTTGCTTCCGCAAATCCAGCTGGGCGGTATCCAGGGGGTGGTCCTTAGCCGACGGCGGTGGCTTCCGACGCAGGTGGCCTGTATCTCCTGCCGTCCGCCGCCTGCCGGATGTGCTCCCAAAGCTCCACACAGTCGGCAGGTGGCACGTATCCACGGAGAGAGACACCTAGCAGTGGCGGCGAGCTGCACTTCGTTCTGTCTATTTAAGATTCGCTATTCACGATCTGCCACTTTACCCCGTCCCCCCGTCCTTTCGTAATATTTATAAATAGGATGGTGTCATTTATTCACACGGACGAGGAAGTGGCGCTGGGGTGAGTCTGGGATGGGCTGAGTGATCTAGTCGGTCTGCCGGTGCCGGTTTATTTTGTCTATCGCCGGCGACGGTGGGGGTCTGGAATCAGACGGAAAACGGTACCGCGCGCCGGCAGGTCCTTCCTGGTGTGCATTGCGGGGTGTGTAATAGGGTTAGGGTGTCGGGACGTGTCGAGACTGTCTGTACTGACTCGAGCGGCCGTACAGCGATGGTCAGTGGGGGCTTTCCCCTGCCACATGCACTCTGCACTGCAGCCCGCCCCGCGGAGGATGCTGGGTGGTCGGCCTGACGGGATGGGCCAGTGCCGGTGGGGTTTGTAACTTTGTGACCCCGATTTGGGTCGCGGCACGGTGGTGGAATGGTCCCAGACCCTGTGCCACGTGGCTGTGCGGGTGACGGCGACGAGCAGCGGTGGTAGTTTTAGACGGGCGTGCCGTAATGTTCATTGTTCAGATCAGAGCACCGTCCATAATTGCCGATCAGTTTTACTGAAATGGTGAAATGAAGGTCTGAAGGAACACTTTGCACGACTGTTAACCCTCGCCCGTATAGGGGGGGGGGGGGGGGGTCGAACGGACCCCCCCCCCCATGGTTTTTCGCGAATAACTCGCGTAAAAAGCGGCCGATCGCGACGAAACTTTCAGTACCCTCGCGTTCATCAATTTCACACCTACCCTGAAAATTTCATGACCCTGACCCAAATGACCTTTGACCTGTGACCTACTTTTCGAGACCATGTTTGGCTGGAATCGCGATTCGGCGTATGTCGGCTCGCATTAGCCGCGCGTTTGCAGTCTTTTCGTGGTTTCAAGCGTTCAAACATGTGATATGATGTTGCCCCCATGCATTAGGGTGGGTGTCAAGGTCACCTGAAGGTCAGGTCAGGTCATTGACCTTTGATGACCTCGGTTCACTTTTTCGAGTTTTACATGTTTCTAGGCCAGTTTTTGGAGCTGAATTCGAATTTAGCAACCATATGAACATATACGAAGTAGTTTTGGTGCCTTCGTAACATGTTACGAAGCTTTCAGAGGCGGTTGCCACCTACTACGAATACCCTTACTGGTTGACCTGACCTGACCTGAGCCGACCTGGCCTAAGTACATGAAGACATCATCTGTGATCAAAACTAACATGATATTCGTGATCAGCACCCCGAAAAACCCCTTAGCAGCCACACTTTACGACGTTCTAACAGGTCCCGATTTTCCCGCCTGTGGGGTCATTGACCTGACCTGCAAGGTCAACCAATGACCTAGGACCTTAAAATTGGGTATCATCGGCTTCCTCTCGTCACGGGCAACACGCTCGTTCTTTCCGCAAAGCTCTAGCTCGATCAGGGGCGAAACGGCAAGGGGGGGGGTCCAACGGACCCCCCCCCCCTTATACGTTCGCGGCTGGAAAAACACCAATACGGGCGAGGGTTAATGTGTATTCAAGCCGTGAAGATTGTTTGCGTGAAAGTATATTCACGTTATATCTTGCAGCCACATTTTTTTAGCATCGGCCTGATACTGCAGTCCATGAATAGGTATTCGGTAAGAGTAACGATATACCCCGCTGTTCCGTATGTGTCACAGCTGAGGTACTAATGCTGATACCAACTACTAATTACAGGAAACCGTCTCCACCTCTCCAATCATGACGTTGTAGTCGCCGGCATCGTGACAATGGGCTGAGCTCCTCGGGTTGATGGCGGGCCTCGACTGTTGAGGATAACGTAGCGGATACCATTGAAAATCGTTTGATTGCCGGGAAAGGTCACAGTGTGACTAATCCAGTGTCGTGAGCACGGTATTTGTGTTGGTCACTCGATAAGTGTGTATAGTAGAGCCTTTGTTTCCTGTCTGGCGTCGTTACAAGGTCCGGATAGTGAAGTCAGCATGCTGGGGGTTGATCGGTCGGGGAGGGGTGGGCAATTGCCTCGTGAAATGTATAGTCTACTACAGAATGATGTTCCACTTTTCACTGGCAATTATTTGCCTGGAGTGGTAGGCTGTGCCGCATCACACGGTCTGAGTTCACAAATTATAGCTTTGTCCCAATGCTCACAATCGACACGCTTAATTGCGTGATAAACGGCACAACTTAGCGCTCCGGTCAACTGATAGCTTCTGAGGAGTGGAACATCTTTCTGTAGTCGACTATACACAGATGTGAGATATCTCGCATGATATGAGATGTCGCAACAACTTTCGATTGCGACCAGTGTTTCCGCCACACGATGCGGGTATGACATTCAAATCTGATTCAGCGCTGACAGTTTCAGTGATATCACCACATCAATATCAGCGGGTTTATTATCTCAGAGTGGCGCGGAAGCTGCAGACAATATCTGTACCAGCGGAACGTATCGTACTGACACTCAGTCTGTCACCGACAGACGCCCCCGATCCTGCGCGTGTTTTTGTTATGGCCACAAATTGTCAGGTGCATTTGTCTTTCAAGCATCGATATGTTGCTCTGTGCCGACATCAGGGTCTTGACTACAATGCTAGCGGTAGGTAGACCCCGCAGGTATCGGTGCCCAGGTAAGGGGAGAGGTGCAATGTGCACGGGACAATTTGCATTGGTATTCCCCGAGTTTGTAACGTAAAACGTGTTCCTGGACCCTATATTTTCGTACAAGCTGCACCCGTTCCTTCCCGTTAGACGGTTAGGCGATGATAATTAGGTAACTTGTATGATGGGACCCGAGTCGAATGACATAAAAACTACCTGGGCGAGCTGCTGCAAACTATTAGTTATCGTTGGACGTTTTTATCACACCGTGTTGTTTCATTCAACTATAATTTGAAGGTAAACTTTGGTCGTTTGTCACACTTTTGTTCGCCGAGGGTTTGAAGTTGTCGCTACTCCGTATCCGTTGAACACGTCGCTGCAGTGTGAATTAAAAATGCCCATGGGCTGTCGCTCGCTATCGCTCAGTCCAAGACACCACTAGGTGTCAACAGCTCATTTTTTGTTGTTCTCCCCGGTCACACACCCAGCAGCGTCGTGCAGCCTTTTTAGCCGACACTTCGTAACAGCACCATTTTCCTGGGGTGTTACAGCGCACAATATCCGCTCCGGAACGATTGTGTGCGCGGGAACAAACCACCATTAGCAACACCTTCCTGCGAGCGGAGCTCTGGGCCGACCGGCCGGCCGCGCCCGCCCCTCCCAGCCTGGCTGATCTCAGCGCACCACACAGTGGGTGACTGCGGAGCACTCCATGCCACTTTCTCGGCCCGTCGGCACCCGCGCACCGCCGACGCCGGGGCCGGGGCCTTGCACGGCCTGCATTGGACACTTTCATCTTCTGTCGTTGGTCTCGCCTGACTGACCCGGCGTCACAGATCTGAAGCCAGTGTCGCTGCGATTCGCATGAGATCCGCTGGGTCATCGCCTCTCTAGCGTGCGATCTTGCCAGCCATCAATTTTCATTGTCACTTATTGAGTCAGAGCATGGCGCATGCCCCTGTATGGTACGGGATGTTGGTTTGGCTGCTGTACATATACCTTGGAGATCGGATGACTTCATAATTTGTCGGTAGCTGAGAATTGCCGAGTAGGTTTGCTCAGATGTTACAAGTAGAACTATTGTTGAATATATCTTTTCTCAGTTGGATTTATCTCGTGGCTGCACCATTATTGCTAAACGTGGGCAGCATGGTTCAGTTGATAATGGTGTAAGCATTTTCACTTTGTCCAGTCGTCATCCAGCGATAAATCAGTTCCGCTGGTACCTCCATTCTGAATAATTATTTTAACACGTTGCAGATAGTTTGCAGTTTCCACTTTCGCCCTTAATTATGTATATTTTATCACAATCGCTGCCGGTCTCCCACACCACGTCGGTCCACTCCATTAATATGTAGCCCGCAGCACCCTGGCCTGACCAGAGGCCGTGATTCACCCGTGCCGGACGGGCTGAGACGGCGGCAGCCGACCGGCCTGCAGGACGGCGCCGACGGATGACACTGACGACGGATGACGCCGCCGGCTGCTAATGGGCCGAGGATAAACAGGGCGCGCCGCCGCACAAACAGACTGTCACAGAGCGGCCGCAGACGGCCGACCGGCACGGGACGGACGGGACACGGGATGGACTGTCACAGAGCGGCCACAGACGGCCGACCGGCACGGCACGGACAGGACACGGGGTATACTGTCACAGAGCGGTGCACATACGGCCGACTGGCACGGCACGGGGCAGTGGGACCACGACAAAGACGGGGACAGAAGGAACCGCAGTGGCACGGACGGGACACGGGATAGACTGTCACTGCAGCCACAGACGGCCGACCGGCACGGTACGGACGGGACGCGGGATAGACTGTCACTGCAGCCACAGACAGCCGACCGGCACGGGATGGCACGGACGGGGACACGGGATAGACTGTCACTGCAGCCACAGACGGCCGACCGGTACGGGACGGACGGGACACGGGATAGACTGTCACTGCAGCCACAGACGGCCGACCGGCACGGTACGGACGGGACACGGGATAGACTGTCACTGCAGCCACAGACGGACGGGGACACGGGACAGACTGTCACTGCAGCCACAGACAGCCGACCGGCACGGAACGGGGCGGGAGACGGCACAGACGGAGACACGGGATGGACTGTCACAGAGCGGCCACATACGGCCGACCAGCACGGCACGGGGTGGGAGGACGGCACGGACGGGGACACGGGATGGACTGTCATCGGCCGCAGAGGGGGCCGGTCGGTGCTCACCTCAGCAGATGGCAGTGGGATTTTTAGGGTCCTGTTGGGAAACACTGCAAGAAGAGGCGTGGCTTTTTTGCGAGTAATATACTTCAACGGCTGACAGGTGGACGCAGGAGATGGTACGCCATGGCACAGAACATGTCTTTCGAAGTGATAAATATTTTACAGGGGATTCGGGTGACATCTCGGGTGTAACACCGCACGTCGCTGGCTGGCTGTGACGTCATAACTTGTGGTTCTTGTGGTAAGATGTCAATTGCAGTTTTTTAGTTATTGATCCGGGCCCGCCCGTATTGTACAGGATAAATTCGCTACAATGCGGACCTACCTAAAGATGCTGACGTCATTATCGTTTGAACGCTCCCTTTATGTGGGTGAGGTGAGGCGGGGCTGGCCACCGCGGTTATACGCTATTATGCAGGCGTTTTATCTTATTGAATTGTTATTATTGGAAAATATTTACATCCGCCCACATACATCTTGATTAATGGTTTTGCTTTGTGCCGGTGGGAACCACGCTGCAATCTGCATTGATTAATATGGTATTATATGGTACTATGTACCTATATTGCTAAATATAATTTTCCTGATCGAACAACTTCTTAGCAAGCTGGCTCGCTGCTGCAGATGCACTGCAGCATGCACGCATCCTCTGATTTCAAACGGAAATGAGCCGAAACAATCTGAGACTGTCGCCCGCAGTGATCTGCATTCGAGTAGGCCGTCCACGCAGAAGAGGCCCGGCCCGAGCGATAGTTTGTCCACGACAAATCGACAAATAAGAAATTAAATTTGCACCCTCATATTTTATTCTTCGTTGAAAACTGGTGTAAGGGGTTGTGATGGGCGGGGAAGCCAGCTGTGGCAAGGATTTTTTTTCTTCGAACAACTGTTTCCGAGATATAGCCTCGGGCAATTTCTGGATTTCGCGCTGCAGCCCTATGTTTGGCGGCCTATAACTCAGAAATTATTGGTTTCTTACGATAAAAACTTTATATGGTTCAACTCACAATCAACCAACAAACATTTTGGCTATCTCGGATTTTCAATTTTTGAAAATTTTGATCACGTGACCTTTTGTCCTATTTTTCGAAGAGTGACCTTGATATTTTCCCCACTGAAAGTTGCAATTTTGTCTGATGACGATTAAAGCCTTATCGATTGTCATTCATATGCGATAATAAAAAAAGTGGTTATCGCCCTGCGTTGACCTCAGGTCAGGTCATTTTTATGACCTGTCCATTATTACGAGCGGGAGCGACAGCGAGATCTCGAGAATAAAGCAAGATAGCGACAAGCGGTAAACGGTAAAGGGTACACAAGGATAAGGTCTATAATTTTTACTGAGGTCATTTTCAGGTCAGGTCAAAGATGACGTCACAGGAGCTAAAAGGAAGTCAAAATAGCGGCACTATACATATATATGAAGTTTTTTCTCAAATAACTTTCAAGGTATCCCAGCTAGGAACAAACTAATGGCACCATCGTGATCCTCTCGTCGATCCGCATCGAAACATATGTATGTTGACCTCGAAAGGTCGAAAGGTCAAAAGTTGACCTCAGATCACGTGACCTAATGTCAAGTTGACCTCAGATCACGTGACCTAATGTCAACTTTTGACCTTTCGACCTTTCGAGGTCAACAAACATATGTTTCGATGCGGATCGACGAGAGGATCACGATGGTGCTATTAGTTTGTTCCTAGCTGGGATACCTTGAAAGTTATTCGAGAAAAACTTCATATATATGTATAGTGCCGCTATTTTGACTTCCTTTTAGCTCCTGTGACGTCATCTTTGACCTGACCTGAAAATGACCTCAGTAAAAATTATAGACCTTATCCGTGTGTACCCTTTACCGTTTACCGCTTGTCGCTATCTTGCTTTATTCTCGAGATCTCGCTGTCGCTCCCGCTCGTAATAATGGACAGGTCATAAAAATGACCTGACCTGAGGTCAACGCAGGGCGATAACCACTTTTTTTATTATTGCATATGAATGACAATCGATAAGGCTTTAATCGTCATCAGACAAAATTGCAACTTTCAGTGGGGAAAATATCAAGGTCACTCTTCGAAAAATAGGACAAAAGGTCACGTGATCAAAATTTTCAAAAATTGAAAATCCGAGATAGCCAAAATGTTTGTTGGTTGATTGTGAGTTGAACCATATAAAGTTTTTATCGTAAGAAACCAATAGTTTCTGAGTTATAGGCCGCCAAACATAGGGCTGCAGCGCGAAATCCAGAAATTGCCCGAGGCTATATCTCGGAAACAGTTGTTCGAAGAAAAAAAATCCTTGCCACAGCTGGCTTCCCCGCCCATCACAACCCATTAGACCAATTCTAAGCAAAAAATAAAATATGAGGGTGCAGGGCACTTGTCGATTTGTCGTGGAACGCCCCAGTGGCCGGTGCCTTGCTCATCAGTCAGATAGTGACAGTCTTGCTCATGCAGAACTGGGCTGACGACGATCGGTGTGTCGTTCTGTCATGATCGTTCTGACGGCGGTTGGTGTCTTATGACCGTCTTGCTCACGCAGAAGTTGCCCGTTGGCGGCCGGTGTCCTGTGACGGTTCTGCTCACACAGAACTGGTCTGTAGTTAGTCGATGTGACAGTGTCCTGTGAGAGTCTTGCTCACGCAGAACTGGCTCAGCGGCCGCCTGTGTGTCATAACCCATAACGTACCCATGTGCTGCATGCTCGGCTGCATGCTCGGCTGCAGCCACACCGCGTCACGTCGTCAGCAGTGACACACGCTGTAGCAACGCTAGTGCTGTGGGCGGCGGTGGAAGAAATGGTAAAGACCCGGGCGGAGCTGTGCTCAACTGCTCACCAAGGCAGGCGACGGGCGAAGGGTGGGTATAGGTTTTCCTTGCGATGTGAAGGAAAGGTCTTTTTTATTCAAAGTCACAGGAATATGGTGAAGTATGTAGTGCATCTGCACCGCGAAGTACACCTTCAACATTGTGTGGTTATTTATAGTAAACATGCGTCCCGTTTGGTACGCGAGTGGGTGCAGTTCATGTACCACTTTACCGCAAACTGCAGCTGCCTCAGCTCAATAATCCTTCCACTTACTCGATCGGCGGATAAATACGAGACGGAAACGCGTCACTGTCGAGTGTGGCGACACGGTCCCCCGTACACACACCCATGATGGCCACCTGTGTAGATTGATGGTATCGCCAGCGCCGTCATCGGCCACGCCTTACCCCGTTAGTCGCGCGCGGTGCCGGGACAACGGATTGCGGTATCCTGCTACCGCACTTACCGGCCATTTTTGTTTTGCCACAAAGGATGGTGCAGTTACGTTTCCTCTATTGTTTGTAATCGTTTGAGTCATCTTTATAATATTGACGTCGACGATACTGCGTGCAGGTTGGGATCAGATGAGCCTTACGACTTCATAAGTCATGCGACTACTCCTTGTCCCACATTCCTAAGATTGTATCAATGCTGATGAGGGTGTGTCAAAAATGCAAAAAAAACAACTTGACTTAGGTACCTTCGTTTATCCATGCTTGCAGTTTTAAAGATAGGCAGCAGTAAAATAGGATGCTGCTGCATCAAAGGTAAACTGACGGTTCGTCCTTTTTTGCTCAATAAAACTTTTGCACATTCCTGTGAACCTGTACGTGCCCAACATTTGTGGCTACTGCACTGCTCAGAAATGGCTCCGTTTAGGTATGGGGAGTGCCCGCGCCGGTCCTCAGTCCTTCCCTGGTAGGTAGGCTGTGCCGCCGGACATCGAGTCCCTGCGGGCAGCCTACCCCCTGCCGCCATGGTTCACTGCGGGGAACACAGGGAACTGCGATGCCTCAGTAAATAGAGCCGCGGCCAGCGGCCTCCAGATCATTTATCCATAACACTGTGGCAGTTGGCACAATTTTGGCGAAATAACCAATACAGAGTGCATTTCTATGAACATTACAAAAAGAAGAAATGCATGCGATACGTTGAGCTGAGTTGCAATTAATGCCGATCTGACTGTGCCCACTTGCACTGTTAAAGTTTTACACTGCGTATCACATATCGGCCGCATCGTCGGTTAATTATATTCGCGCATTATGTAAACCTCGCGGTAAGCGTCGTTTCTCATCAGCCAGCACCTTGTCACCTCCGTCCGTCCGGCGTCACTCAGTCGGTCGTAAACACCCGCTAATGTCGCCTCGGCTGCCTTTTAGAGCGTGTTCGGCGGCTCGGTTCGCGCCGCCTCCATATACGCCGGCGCTGAGAGGTGACCCGAGGCGCCCTCCCGCGCGGTGCAACAATGCCGCCCCCGCCGCCCGCCGCGCTCGGCCCTGTGACCTCGGCCGGCGCCGGAAGCTGACGGCTGACCTCTGACCCAGGTCGGCGGTGACGGGTGCCGCCGCGCCGCGCACGTCGCTCGCGCGCCACAACCGCCGCAGATACCCCGGCATCTGTCTAGGTGTGTGCTAGCTGGCCGCTGAGACGGCGGCATGCCGTGTTCCCAGAACAGTGGGCTGTTTCCCACGGCACGGGTTGGTGTTCGGGGATTAGGGCTGCCGCGTGGAACGTACTGAGGTCAACGGGTCAGCGGTCACCGGCCGGCCGGTGCCACGCCCGGTCACGATAAAACAGTAGGAAGGTGGGCCTTCTGATACTCTGCTACTGAATTCTGAGAGCTGATACTTACTGAGGCCCATGATGTGATTTAAAGTTGAACTTGCTAGACGTAGGTACTAAATTCAACTGCATTTGTTCACAATCACGAGGAAATCCAAATTATAATACGATGACAGGTTAAAGGGACACTCCCACCTTAACATTAGTTTTGATTTGAGATAGCCAAATTGGTGGCCATGGCCTACAAATACCGGTTTGGGCACTCACAACATCGAAAAATGCTTTAATTCGAAGATATGGAATTTCAAACTTGCAGTTTTCGGATTCTAAGGGGCTAATGCATTGGAATGCCCCCTTAGAATTTGTGACGTCAGCGGAGATCTAACGATTTTTAAATCTTAGACTAAAACCATCGTTAACACGTGGTGGTATACGCTGCTTTGCGCGCAACGTCTGCCGCACTTTAAGGCTGCCAAATTATTGCTTCCAAATAAAGTCGCTAGTAACAGGGGAGATCCCAAAAAGTAAACAAAAGTAAAAGCCTAATATCTTGAAAACCAGTGAATATTTTTCGGTGAAATTTGGTAGATATTCGTTTTCGCTCTTTCTGAACCAAGGGACATCACTTTCATGCCAATTCATTAACTTTTTTGAAGGTGGGAGGGTCCCTTTAACCACCCCTGTGTAAACGATTTGCGATACGTGCCAACTGCCAACCAGCTAGCCCTCGCACGACCAGGCCATTTCTCATAACACGAACGACCAGGGGGGGGGGTTGTTACGACCCCCCCTGGCGTTTCGAAACGGAAGGTCGTAGAGCTTAGCGGAAAAAACCAACGGATTGCTCTCAACGAGATCTCGCGATTGGTGGTATATTTTTTGGTCCTAGGTCAACATTTGACCTACTTTTGACCGGTCAAAGGTCAAATTTTCGGAAAAATAGACTTTTTTCAACTTTCGGCGGCGATTGCGGCAAAACGGTGGGAGATATCGACTTGAAACCTTCACTATATCGTGTTCCTTGATCAATTCTCTATCGTTTGGTATGTATTTCGTTTCCCTAGCTCTAAAAATGGCGCGTTGGGAGCGCCGGAAGTCGGCATGGTCACAGTCGGCGGCAGAAATTCGAAAAATCAAAATTTTAATTTTTGAAATCTGATTGTATTTTTGGATTTGGGAGGTCCATTTGCTCCCTATAGAAGCTAATATTGCTGCATATTCCCATTGAGGTGACAAGAATTAGCAAAATAGTGGTTCGGGCGCTTTTCAAAAATAGTACCGGACGCTGTTCCTCTTGTGACGTCATAGCTCCGTGACCTGACCTGACCCGGTCAAATTTCTTATACCATATGATAGCCAATACTTGCCCCAACATGCATGGGAAGTTTCATCATGATCCATCAATCGATGTCCGTACCACCGGCAGGAAACCTCGGGCGTTGGCACTCAGTTTGTGAAAATCCGGCCGGAGGCTGTACCTCTTATGACGTCATAACTCCGTGACCTGACATGACCCGATCAATTTTTTTTTCGGCAAAAGATGCGCAAAGGCTGCCCCAGAGAATATTGAAAATTTCAGCCCGCTACGACAAGCCGTTTAGCGTGCACTTCGAAAAAACCTCAGGGGGGGGGGGTTGATACAACCCCCCCCCCCTAGGCGTTCTAGGGCTAGGAGTCAGGTGTTATGGTTTATCGTTCAGTGCGGTGTGTCCAGTATTCCTCTCTGCCTCTGGTATCGCTCCTCAGTCCTGAGGCCTCATGCACCAAAATACCTAGCTAGGTAGAATCGGCAAAATACCTACCTAGTAAAACTACCTACGGCGGTAACTTCTCTTGCACCACCCTACCTACCTACTTAGGTAAATTTGACAGCTCGCGTTTTTAGGATTTGTTTTGATTGGCTGTTTGGCGACGAATTATTTGTGGGCGCAAACAAACAGTAACTAAAGAAAACAATTAAATGGATATTGTTTTTATTAATATACATTTTGGTATTATGAAATAATTTTTCATTTACGTAAATATCGATAGAAGTTATTTTCATATTAAATTACTTGAACAAATAAGCTTCGTTTCCATTGCAACGAGTGAGTCTTCACCCTGGCTGTTCTGCTACGGAGGTTTATCGCGGCTCGCCTTGGTACGGAGAAGCACCTCTGTGAACCCATGGAGCATTTGGTCAATTATATTATTACTCACTCATAAAACATTAATTTATCATTGTCTAAACATTTCGTAATGCCTAATCTACATAAATGTACCCGTGGATTATCATGTATTGTGCCTATTGTTACTAATTGAATCATTTTACCTAAGGTTTTGCTAGTTATTTTGGAAGCCCGCGTTTACCGTCAAACCGTCAAAAATTCCTCCGCGAGTACTTCCTTCCGGCTTTCGGTGCAAGAGGAAAACAGCCGGTCGGACTTTAACAATTGGTAAGTTCTTATGCCGCTCGGTAGAATTTCTAGGTAAATTTTCACGGTAGCGTTTTTTGGTAGGTAGTTTGGTGCAAGAGAATCTAGGTAAAATCTGAATTTACCTAGGTAGGTAGTTTGGTGCAAGAGGCCTCTGAGTCTTTTTTCTGTGGTGCTCTGGACCGTCTTTCTCCAGCCGACGGCACCGTCCATGACCTCTGCGCCATGCTCGCTCGCCTCGCTCGGTCATTGGCTGAGAGCTGGACCGTGGTCGTGACGTCACTGGTCAGATTACTCCCGGCGTGACGGTCACGACAATGTTAGAGGGACCGCCCCCGGGCGCTGACTTGTCTGACACGTGAACGAAATGTAATTACAGTCCAGACTCGGGCCAGCTGGTACGAAATGTGGCAAATCATTTCTTCGCAGAGTCGTAGTACTGTATGTAGTGCTCCCTTTCTTACTCTCCAAGGAAACATTACATAGTACGTGCTTGGTACATTCATCCCAGCAGATATTGATGGCATGTTAGGCATTTTACAGCTGGTGGACTAGAAGCAATTTCATATTGGTACACACTGGTGACTTGTTCGAGGTAACTTAGGCTGGTTTCCTATATAAAAAAATCATGCTTCCGATCGTGGTCATTTTTAAAACTGTGCCGATTATTAAGGCTGTATCAGTGTACCTATGTAGGCAATGATAGTGAGCTGTAAGGAAAAAAGCTGCAAACTGTGAGCTCACTGAGTCATTGGGTAACAAGACTGGCGTGACATACTAAGCCGTTGCCGTTAATTATGTTCTGTTTCCTCGCACACCGATATAGCAGCAATCAATTATCTCGGAGTCGAAAGGCATCAAGTAAACAATAGTAGGCAAACTTGGTGCATCCCTATGTTGCCGCGCTTCGTAACCTATGTATATGAGTTATGACGTCATTTGACCGCGCTTCGTAACGATTTTTTTGTACTTTTCTTTGATGCTGCCTCAATCCTCATATACTGTATGGTTTGCGTTAAGCATTTCATCAACATGAAAATGCAGGTGACCCGTGACGTGACGCGATTCACGCCTTGCGTGACCTTTGCCCTTCCGTCCCGGCCGCTCCACACCTACTCCTTCTCACCCGACTCTCATTTTCAACATGACGTGGTCGTCATGACTCGTCTCTCGATCCGTCATGACCTGCCGGCTGCGCCCGGGCGTTCGGTGACCCGCGCCCCGCGCCGTGACCGGTCACAGCGTCACGCAGTGCCGTCACGTCACGTGAGCTGGCCGGCGCGACCGTCGTTCGTCGGGAGAAAGTGTTGGTGGCTGGCGGCCGCCGCGCCGGGGGCCGGGGGCGACCGGCGTTCGGCGTCAGTCCGCGGGCGGCGGTCGACTGAGTGAGAGTGAGTGGGGCGGCGCGGCGCGGGGAGCGACGGGCGAGATTGGACGGGACTGGCGCGTAGAGACGGGTTCCAGTCTGGGAACGAATGAAATTCGATCGAGTGCAGACAACGAGTAATTTTCCTAGCTGAGCGAGACCGTTCTCGGGAGTGGAAGCGGGGGTCGTGGGGATGTGTCTCGGACTGTGAGACTGAACCCTGAAAGTGGACGTCACGTGGACAGGGCTCACCGCTTGGATCATCTGCCGACGTCGGCTCGCCACAGCGGCTTCTCCGTCCAGGTTAGCAAACGCTTCTGCCTCCCTCGATGTTGCAAATCGTCGGCTGGTTGCGCAGCCGCAGCGCTTCCATCCGGTCTGGCTGTCTCGGCACGGCGGGGCTTTTCACGTTTTTCGTCTTCATGATGAAATCTGCATGACTGTTGCAACAAAATGATGGTTAAAAAAGACTCCTGTCGCTACCGGCCAGGACTTTCGGGTCACGATTGTACCCAATGTGGAAAGTGCAATGCGTTTTCAGCCGATCTTTTGGGTCGTAAAACTCATTCGATGGTCGGAACTCGGAGTGATATTTGATCGGTTTCTCCGGTCTGGAAAATTATATCCTAGTCAGTAGTCAGCGAGACGCCACACCTACTTAATACTGCCTATTCAGCATTCAGTTCACAGCCGCAGGCAGAACGGATGATCCAGCGTGTGAAAATGACTGCGGATGATCAGACTCTGTAAACGTTTGGAAATGATGTGCCTATCTTCTACCGACGTGTAAAAATAATTTCTCTCTACCATCAACGTGAGAAAATTACGTGCTGTTCTCAACAAATCAGACAAGCTCATAAACGTTTCTTCATCGCGGTAAAGTTTCGTTTCAGACTCAGCTTAACAGCTCATACTTTCCTTGAATGTTTGAAATATGCGACCATTTCTCCGATTTATCTGGATCTGTCGTAAGTATGTAATGACAGTTAAGGAAACTTGAACTTGCAGTTGGGTACGGTCTCTCTTGATCTCCGATTTATGCGGTAACTGGTGTCAGTTCTACTCCCAGCAGGGCTGCCGATCAACGTCCGCTGATAGCCGGGGTGTGTCACTGACGAGGAAACCAAACTGATCAGTCATGAGGCTGAGTCGCTGTTTCACTGTATACAGGCTCGCTGTGCTCCCAGCGATGACGCCGTATCTCACCGTACTCCGTCCGTGTCCTACGAGTTACACCCAGCCCGCCGACATCCACTCGCAACTCGCAACTTTCCGGGAAGCAGGACTCCCAAAGACATATAACGGCGCAGTGGCGGCAGATAAAGGCGCATCGTCGACATATGATGGGGCTTTGATAAAATGTTGCCTGCCGGCTGCTGTGCGTGTTATAAGCGCTAAAAGCCGGAGGCGTCGCTGGCATGCTGAATGTGGCCGTAAACAGACGTGGGTCGGACGGGTTGGGCGGAGCGAAGTGGCGACAGGGGACCAACCGGCTCTATTAGCTGGATTGGAAGCCAGGGGTCACCAGGGGCTATGGTGGATAGTCAAACACCAGGGCCTATGGTGTTTGCTGACTTCGGATGGTAGTGGCACTCCTTGAGTTGCCAGGAGGCGAATGGTAATACCTCGCTGGATTGCTGATGACGAATGGCCGCTGTTATCACTCTTCAGGATCACCATCGACCCAGGACAGTGGTGTTATCAGGCAAGTTGGTCGTGCGAAGTACGGTTTGTGACCGCACGATGTACGAACTGTAGCGTTACGAGGTACAGGCTGTGGCCGTACGAGGTACGGACTGTAGCGTTCCAGGTGTGGCAGTTCCTCCACCGTCAAGTGAACGCTGCCGACGGCGGTAGCTAGTCCGTGTGACTGGTAGCGAAAGCCGGCGACGGCTCGGACACCTCGTGGCTGGTTTCGGTCTAGACTCTAGACGGCTGTGGAGATGAAGTAAGATGGCGACGGGGCTCTTTTTGACCTACTATGAACGTCAAACCCCTTGAGACCCCACTTTTTTGCGATAATTTTTAAATGCGTCAACTTTCGTTGACAATATTCTGGCAATGCATGTTTCAGAACCTGCCGAAACTTTTATTACTAAGGTATTTTGACGCCAAACGATTATGGAAGGTACTTCTCATTCACTCGTAATGTTAAGGTCAATTCAGGCCCGGGCAGAGGCTTGGGCTCGGCCACACTCGAGCCCCGCCACCAGCGCCATCTGCTCTAAATGCCATCTACCAGCGCCCGCTACCGCTACCAGCTACCGCCCACCATCAAGCCTGAATGGAGCGAGAGACGCGAGTGACCGGTCGCCGGGCAAGGAGCGCCGGAGGGGTAGGGCGGAGCTTAGCGCTGACGTCATTACGTGGCTCCGCCCCATGAGCGCGTAGCCTCTACCCAAACAGCAGATTCGTTCCGTGAAATTTAACATTACGAGTGAATGAGAAGTACCTTTCATAATCGTTTGGCGTCAAAATACCTTAGTAATAAAAGTTTCGGCAGGTTCTGAAACACACATTGCCAGAATATTGTCAACGAGAGTTGACGCATTTAAAAATTATCGCAAAAAGTGGGGTCTCAAGGGGTTTGACGTCCATAGTAGGAAACTACAGTGCTACAGACCAGAGTGTATTTTCTATTAGAGGAGCTGATAACAGCGCCCTGATTTGAAAATGGACAGTGACGTGACAGTTAGGTTCAGTGATCCGATCCTGACTTACAGCATGCCACTGTGTCATGCAATATGAGGTGCTCGCAATATATCAGCTATTCTTATGCATAAATACATTCTGTGCACGTTTCACATTGTGTGCATATGATGCACATTTCGCATTATACATCGAACGCCGGACCGCCGCATTCCCGAGATCCTGCGATATGGTGCACGCAATGCCGCAATAGCGACTTCCAAGCCTAGCTGCCAGTTCTGCACCGACCCTTCCACCGCTGACCACACGGCTTGACCGCCCATTTCCTTATGTCCTTATATCTTATGTCCCTCACCACTCTCTTATGTCTCTTACCAATCCGTCTGGCTTAGCGGCAGTTTACTCGGTGGTAGGCAGGTGCGCTGGTGGCGCTAGATACACGCCACGATACACTGCGGCGCGCTTGTGGCGTGCTGACCTGCACTAGAGGTTTTATCTGTGGTGTCTCATCAGCGCTGGCTAAAAACTGGCCGCGAACTGGGCGAAGGTCGTGATTTGAGGCCGGTGCTGTGCGCCTTGGTCGGGTGGTAGTGGAGGGTTGGAGCGGCCTACACCTGGAAATTGGGCGGTGAATGTGAGTTTTAGCTCAATGCACAGCTTCTTTAGCGCTCTGTCGACTTGTGTGGGTGTGTGATTGAGTCATTTCTAGCGATTCTTTTCTATTAGGGGAAGCCGGGGGAAGCCCGGCATAGTAAGCTCTTTTTCATTTTTATTACATACCATACGTGCTGTATAAAATGTTGATATCCTGCTAGCTAGCTAAGTTCATTGGCCGTGTTTTCCCAAAAATTCGGTTTCGTGGAATAAGTATAAGGTTGAGAAAATCGAGTTTTAAAAAAGTGATGATTTTTCTGGGGTAAGCCCGGCATAGGGGTAACGCCGGCCACCTCCCGGCCCAGCGCTTTACAACGAGTTGATGAAACCATTATGTGTTTTCCAAATATTAACGGAAAGTGAAATATTAAGGTACTGATTAGCTCTGGACATCTTAGAGTTTATGTCACTACTGGTATTTTAGCTAGCGTCTACTACATATACAGTACAGGTCGATGAAAATCGTGATGCAAAATTGACAAAAAATGTGTATTTCAAATTTCCTTAAAATTTATTTTTCTTTTTACCTTAATGCATCATATTGCATATCATTCGACTCGGCTGATGAAGAAGAACACAACGACACCATTTTTGAAGCTTTAGCTTCATTGTCTGTCGCGTTATCTGCAAAAACGTAGTTTGACCCTAGTTGACCTTAAGTGACATGACTGGCCTTGTCTATGATAACATGTTTATTCTCGAAATTTATCTTTGATCTAGGTGTAAACCAAACCTGCTCAGTACCTATTATCTCATGGAAAACAGTGGTTTAGTGGCATTGCTCTCGGTTGGGGGTAAGCTTGGCCACTCGCCCGGGGTTACCCCAATGTGATGATTTTTATTTTAGAACAGCGATATTCGAAAAAAAATGTCATACTTAAGCCAGCCTGCCTCGTCACCCCTCACTACAAACACTTAAACGGTCCTTACATAACATTCGTATAAATATTAGTACTGTATGGTATAACATTAACAGTGCAACATATCTCACTTTTTAGCTAAAAACCCTTAAAATATCATTTTTGCGCTATAACTTTAACAATATGCAATTTTTGTCAGCCTTAACTTTTTTGCTGGCGTTACCTTAGCTGCCACGCTGAAAGGACAAACAGTTGAGCATTTTATTGTGAATAATTTAGCCGGAAACGGGGTGGCCGGGCTTCCCCCGCGCCCGGGCTTCCCCCGGCTTCCCCTACTTCCTGTGGAATGTGCACTTACATTCCACAGGTGCCTTCGAAATCCTACATTGTTAAATGTAGCGCGTAATGCAAAAGATACCATCAGCTCAATGCGTCGTAAGTTTTGTAACTACGCGCTACGCCGATCTCAATATGGTGGCTTGTGCGCTGGTCGCTGCACGGCTGACGAAGAAACACTCAAAACAGCAAGTGTGGTCGTATCCTTTTAGCGCAGCGGGTTGCAGCGGTGCATTACTGGAGTGTCGTCATGCTGTGTGTAATGTGCAGTTTATGTTCCACTCGTACTTACAGCGTCAAGCAGCGCTTTAGTGGCTTTTCATCCACATAGACGAGCCAAGCTTCCTATCCAGCGACGCTTCAAGAATGGTTGCGTTGCTGTTCAAAATGAATAACTCGCCCGTTTTTCAATAAGCTATTGACACCGAGCAGCTGAGGCTTGCAGTGATTTTCTACAAAGCGCCCAAATGCCACACCATGCTAGTTACAGTCATCTGCATCCTGTGGTCTGGACATTGGGTCCGTCACTGCCCCCGGCAGCCCCCCCCCCTCCCCGGTCCCGCGGCCTGCTCTGTTTGTATATGTGGCGGGCGCCGAGGGAGGACCCGGCGGGCCATGGCCGACCCACAGAGTCCACGAGGGATGGACTGAGAACGGTCCACCGCGGCTCGAGCGGCGGAACAGAGTGCTTCATGGAACGGCCGAGTCGGAGAACTGCGGCCGAGCGCCTGGGAGATGTCGGCGAGAAGAGAGAGAGAGAGAGAGAGAGAGAGAGAGAGAGAGAGAGAGAGAGAGAGAGAGAGAGAGAGAGAGAGAGAGAGAGGAGAGGAGAGAGAGAGAGGCGGAGAAGTGGGTCGGCCGGGAGGAAGAAGAGACGTGGGCTAGAGTAGAGGAGTGGATATATTGCATTTTTTTTCTTTAGCAATGTATTTTTAAGCGACATGTACTGCCATTTAGTTTATTTAGGTTCCATTGAGGTAACTATTGTTAATGTGAGAAGCTAAGCCCTGTTAGTGTGAGATGATGTTTTTCGTACTCCAGCGTAGATGGGTAGCCATTCGGCTTCCACGGTTGACAGTGATGACATCAGTCATCTTTTGCAAGCTCGTTAAAGATTTGGGCTGTAAAAACAACACCTAAGAATAAGCCCTGTTACTGATTGATCAGTTCTGAAGGTCACCCACCTCACGCTACCGTTACGTTAAGTGTCAGTTTATGCGACCCTGAGAGATGTTCACGGTTCTTCTCCGTCACCCTCACACCGCCGTGTGGGTGCGTGAGTGAGATTGGGTGTTTGTAGATGCCGTAAACACTGCCGATATTTCACACTAACACCGGCCGTCTAACGAGCCTCATATGCGGCCGATAATTAGCTGCGAGCAGACACCGCCAAGAGTTGACGAATTAAAACAGACTAGCACAGCTGTGTTACTGAGATGCAGTCTGCAGACACACGCATCTCGTCATTTAGAGCTGCATTGGCTCATAAGATTTCTCACGAATCTCGATTCAATCTGGTCGAGACTAGAGTTGCAAAGTTTTCCCAATGGGCTGCTACCGGCACCGCCCCGCCCCACACAAATTTTCTGGGATACCGGCATGCTACCACGCCCCAAGCAAAAAAAACGCCAAATTACCGGCATACCAAAAAACCTGCATTCTTGATTCTGGCTAACCCCTATACATGAGATGCCACATTTTGGCAATTTCAGTAACCGCCCCACCCAGCAGCCACCCATTGTCCAACCAAAACTACCAGCAGCCTGATGGTGACTGAGTTCGCTCCACAAATACCACAATTTTGAAACTCAATTCCAGTCTACAGCTGCTAAAATATCACCTGTAATCAAAAAGGTATTGCCTACAAAAAGCATTAACACATTCATCAAAAAAGCAAGGGCAAAAAGAACTTAAATTACTGAAATGTGTTTCTGAAGACTGCACAGTGAGCAGCAATCACATTTACCACAAGCGTTCTTATTTTCCACATTCTCCTAAAATGTTGCAGGTACCTACCAACCAAATAATGAACTATAGATAGTCACAAATCACAATATAAAAACTACAGATTCGGCCATGTTCCTAACTGAGGAAGCGAGATCAACATCACAATCAGCTTTTTCCTATCCGCCAAGGCCATTCTATCCGCCATGGCTTGCTGGCTCGTGAGTAATATACGAATCATGTAAAAATATGTGTTGATAACTCACTTGTCCTGAGAAGTCACCAAATAATCCGTTTAAAAAACGATATAATATCTCCCCCATCTCAAATGCGGGAACAAACACAAGGTTATGAAGGATTCGAAACAGATGCGCCATAACACAGTTTTTAACCAGCTGATTAAAACACTGCAAAAAAAGGTTTTAGGACTGCAAACTTCTGCCTCGTGAGTGATTTTATTTATAAAAATCATCCAACACGATATTGAATTCCAATGAAATCAACACTGTCAGTGTTATTCACTACAAGAAAATTGATTTCTCTTGAGTGATTCAACCAAAAGGGCATATGAATTAATATTGCGTCATCAGCTTACATCCTTTCTTTAGGGGACAGAGCATCTTAAAAGTCAATCCTTGGTTGCCTTTGCGCCACATTGCGCCACTTTGTATCCATTTGGTCTGCAGTCTGCATGTTGTGTTTTCTTGTAAAGATAAGACAAAATGCCATAATAGTAGAAAATGTAAAAAATGTAAAAACATGACCTTATTTCCTCGATAATTGCCAAAACTAATGCTGTACAAATATATACTTTATTTGAAAGATGTAATATTTCGACCACAGGTCTTTTTCAAACAGTTTCAAATTAGAAAAGATAGCATTTCCATTTGCCGCATTTCCAACTGCCTTTCAACAAAAATTTATGGTTGAATCGTGCCCACTAGCTCACTCGCACCACTCATGAAATATTTGGCTAGCAAAAATAGCATCACATAGGTCACCTATTTTTCAAAATACATAGTTTCAGCCGTACGAGATAAGTTTAACATACCGACTGACCATAACACAAAACATCCTACAGGCCTTCGCCATTATTTCTCACAATTTCGTCCAAAGTCACCCAGCTGTCTACAAGGCATAACAGATGCAGCATGCCAGCAACTATCATATGCTGTCCAGTGTCCAGGCTTTTACACATTTACGTGTCTATCCGTCCAGTATTCACATAACACCGTAACACCAGAATGGAATACAAAGAAAGCAAAGATGGGCATAATTGGCATAATCGCATTAACATACCTATAGCGTTCAATGCCATAACATATAGCGTTCGATGCCCATAATCAAAAACACACATAGTCTGCACCAAGGCTATATAAACCAGGTAGAACGCTCCGGGAAAAAAGTTGGAAACAATAAATTAGTTGCGGCATTCCCTGATGACGCGAATGTGGGTCAGCGGCTGGCGGCCGGCCGCCGCTAACACTGTATGAGGAGGGATACGCGGAACTTTTGCTTGTTGGTGATTGCGCTAGGCAGTTAAATGGTAATGTTAGGATATGTTTCGAAAGTAAATTGAACGGCGCTTCGAACACCGTCAATGAATTTGCGATACGACGACTATTTGTTTAGTTAGAGCCGGCGAACTTTTACCTTCCGACCGCGCGCGGAGGCGATGATGGTGCCACACTGGCGGTTTTACGATAGCTCAAAATTCTTTCGAGATAAAGAGATGAAATTTGACATGTCCTATCTTTTGATCAAGCTGGATCTTATGGTACAAGTCGCATATTTAAGGTAGGTCAGGTTGTTGACCTATGTTGTCGCTCGTGAGCCTCTGCACAGTCCAAAAACAACGCAATTTCTGAACACTCAGTGCCAAGAAATCCTTCACAGAAATATGACACTTGGCAGAAAGAAGAGTTGTCGGTTTCTTACCGTTCGTATGTGTCGTGTTTTCACAAGAGTTTAGTAAGGTCAGGTCCGTCACGTGACCTCCCCTCATAACTCAATAGGTTTACGGGTTTACTATCATAGAAGCGTTTATCAATCGCCGGAAATCTTAGCCAATCCCACTGGACACTGGATCCATACCCACATGGGGCCCTCCTGACTGGCCACTCCCTCTGAAATCCACAATAACATTGGGCTGCGGCCACGGTTATGTATTAATGCTTTTCACTAACAGAAATACAACTTCAACCAGCACAGTGCACGCCGCCACAACAGTCCGACCCACGTCCCTGATATCGACTAGCTCCCGGCCGGATGCACATACGCGGAGCCAATCAGTCCGAATGTGACCTGCAGCTTACAATTGCTGTGTCGCATGGCGCATGGCACAGGACGATTCCTAGCAGCTGTCGGCTGGAGTGGAGAAACAGCACGTTGCGACAAACCGCGCCGGCGACAGAGCTCAGCAGGGCTGGTTGGAGGCTGGAGCCGGAGGTAAGGGCGGACACAGGCACAGACATTGCAGGACAAATAACAGGATGTCAGTTAGGGATATAATTCAAGACGAATGATTCAAGACGGACTGAAATAATACACATTTTGCTCACTTGGATACCAACTTCAAACTTGACGTTTATGTATAGCACCATGGAATCAATGGGCACACAGGAAAGAAACAAAAGATGAGGGTTTTTTAACTCAAGGAAGTAAAACAGCCCGAAGTGCAGACAAGCACATACTTTTGGTAATAGCTATCAGCTGTCCTACTCCTCTTCTCCCTTCATCAACTACTGGACACATTTGAAGCATCATATATAGCACCAATGTCCATAACCAAAGCTTGCAAGTAGTTTTAACTTCTATGAAGCCAGGGGAAATGTGCCTACATTATGCATGTAAACTCAAAATTACACATGCATGACAAAGGAAGCTTATGTAAAGAGAATAGTTGACAAAAGCATCTCATGGTTAAAATTATTCAAAACTGCACACAGGGCAAACATAAAAAGCAGCAAGTGTACTGTTCTGTTATGCTAAGAAATAGTCCAAAACAAAATACAATCTTTTCATGTGTGAACTGGTTGTTCTTCTATGCCCCTTCATCCATATCTTGATTACAGATGGGCTGTTACTGTAGGCTGATGAAGTGACACTTGATTGCCTTTGTGCGAGTTTCAGTTGCAGCCTCCTTGGTGCTGCACTGGAAAGCAGATTGAATTGAATGCCTCTGAAAGATAGGAATACAGGCAAAGTTAGCTGTAGTAGTGTCAATGATAATAGACATGACATTTTTGTTCTTTGACATACATTTGTTGAAGTACAAAAAGGTACAAAATAAATTGGTTTGTTTCAAGACACGCACACTGCACAAAGCCGCACAGACATTACACAGGCATATGAAATTGGTATACATAAAAATTGATGATTAAAAAGGTCAAAACTTGCAATAATAATTGAAGTAAAAGTTACAATCACAATCATTTGATTTAAAATGACTTGACATGCGTCACAAGACGCAACGCTCCTATTCTTTTATGCTTTCATTATCCTCCACATATCAACCAGCTTGATACCAGGCTGTGCAATAGTGTGTACATAACCCCATGTTGCCATTTTATTAGAGCAAGTGGGATTACAACAACAATGCTAATGTCAAACCCACATCTGCAACCCGTACTGCAGTTTCAATCACCTTACAAGCACACCTTCTGGCAGTTTGATAGGCAGAATGGTCATTACTACTTTCCCCTCATATTCAACACATATTCCCTTTATACAGATACAGTTTAGACCTGGTTATGGCAAGCACTTTCGAGAAAAGATATGATTAAAGTCCAAGACAAAGGTCGAGAGAAACAACACCAACATAAAACACCGACTATGTAGCACTAATACTGTCAAATTCATAAAAATATATACATGAGTCGATCACAAATTCACTGTAGATTTCGAAAATGGTGTCAAATGCCACTCAAATACCCCCATTCGCATGTACGAAGCAATAAAACACTGACCTTCAATTCCGCGTGCCATTCTCCATAGGCCACTGTGTATTAAATAACGCGTTCACTGATAGCAAAAAAAGAGACCCACATATGACGCGTTTGCTACCAGCCAATCAGCGCTCGAGTTACCGAGTGCTGATTGGTGGAGAGGGCCGTCGTCAGCAGCTAATTACACGTTGTTTTCCTTGAACATGTGCGTGAGCGCTGATGCTGCTCACGGGCTGTTGCCATTTTTCGTAATGCTGAAGGCACGGGAGCGAACCCCCCTGGTCTGCACCCTCCCCCCTCCCTCCCACACACACACAAACACTATCTAGCTTTGAACGCGTGAACATACGCAGTACCTAGTGCACAGTACATATACAGTACACATTTACACATACATCGGCGTTGTTCCTAGCATTGTTTACCTTACAAAATAGGCCAAGACGATACATTACTGTTGAGTTCCGGACGGTTCTTTCTTATCAGCAGCGATTCAGCTATTTTACGGTCTGGATGGTCTTTAGACTTGTACAATATTTTAATTTTGAGCGGAGCAGACGTCCCATCTACGATACTGTCACCGTGTTTCTCCGTAAAGTGATCACCCAACGGAGTGTCAGGGGTCCTGTTGGTCATGTCGCGCACGTGTTCATTGAACCTGAGGTATTACTATTATTGAACATGTTCCTCGCACAAGCACTAACCTCATTAAAGACAAAATGCCAGTTTAATTCATTTTCATTTCATTTTGGGACCAAAGTTGGGCTCAGGGCTACCTAACACCTGCCTTTTCAGCTGGATTTTCAGTGTCAAATTCTTTGTAGAGTATCTCAGACCACATCTCAGGACTCAAGGCCAGTTTCCAAACAATGTGTTTTGTGATGTTTTGATTCTGCCTTTTGCCTAGGGAATGTTGCCATGAACATTTATTTATTTTAGTTATTGTATTATGCCTATTACCTACCATTAGACTTACTAATTGGTTGTGCTTTTGCAACATGAATGAGTATTCTTTGTCTTCCTTTTGATAGACCACAGCAGATTCTTGACAATTCTAATTAGAGCCAAACCTGTGAAATGCTGAGGTTCATGTGTTACCCCTACCCTTAGCAATGGAACTTCAACCACAAAATGTATTTTGCAGTGGCTAAGATTGCTGTTATTACAATTCAATAGCCTCTTAGTGTCCAAAGTTTGAATCATATGCTGATAATTTTTTTTTGTGCAAAATCAAAAATACCGGCATGCTACCGGCAAGACATGCCAGATACCACGAAAAAACCTGCGGTAGTGAAAAATTACCGGCATGCCGGTAGTGCGGTAGGGAAATTTTGCAACTCTAGTCGAGACTCAGCTAGCTGGAGGTCACTGGGCCTGGACATTGGGCAGTTGCTTGCTTCGCTTCCTCAAGCTCCAGGGCTCCCCGGAGAGATCCCGTGACGGTCCTCCGCCCCACTCGGCGACCAGCGCTGAGGGCACACGCCCCGCAGCACGCCCCGAGTGGCCGCGGACGCTCTGACAAAAACAAACAGTGCCGGCCATAAACAGCTCCCCTGCTGCGGCCTCAGCCCTAATGCAGCCACTGCGGCGTATGACTGGATGGGACAGGGGAGGTGGTGTCAGTGCAGGACACAG
The DNA here is from genome assembly GCF_019059575.1 of Amphibalanus amphitrite. Classification (NCBI taxonomy): domain Eukaryota; kingdom Metazoa; phylum Arthropoda; class Thecostraca; order Balanomorpha; family Balanidae; genus Amphibalanus; species Amphibalanus amphitrite. The sequence continues at coordinate 368,392 of NW_024881844.1, forward strand.
AGTTCCAGCGCCGTCCTCCTGGCACTGTTTGGTCAATGGTCAGTTGGGACTGATATACCACATCGGCTACAGCCTACATGCCAGCAAATCCTTTTCTTAAGGTTTGCCAGATCATCATGAAATGGCGGCACATATGTAGTTATCAGTTTTCCAAATATGGCTAATTACCTGTGACGGTGAGAGCACCAACTTATCTAGTGACGACCGTCCTGGTGCTTTGTTAGAAAACGGAGCGGTCTGAGCATACTGCTCCATGCCCTCGCTCCGGCGAGGAGGGGATATTCTGTGTGCACTAGACGGCCGGCGGAGTCTGCATTCCGCATCCGACACAATGCTCTGTTTCGAGTCCCGAGGTGCCACTGTTCCGAGTCGTAGCGACCTGTCCGCTGCAGGTGCCGTTCAGAAGAGGCTGCCAGACACGGTGGCGTTGCCAGCTGGCCAGCCCTCCTGGGGTCATGACCTTTGTGCGTCATCACTGACGGCGTAGTAGCCATTTTATTCAAGACAGAATTAAAAGTGGACGACGCTTGGGATGTCAAGAGTGCTGAACCTGTATCTACAACTTTTTTCCGCCATATTGTGTTTTCGACAAGGCACCCAGTAGCAATGGCATGGGTGCCGACAAGGCACCCCATGACATTGCCACCAGGCTTTGACTTTTCTCTTATTTGCTAATACGAAAATTAAAACAGCGCGGACCCGAGAAAGACGAAATGAACTTTTGATTGAAAGCTGTCGAATCTGTCTAGAGTAAACCTATAACGCGCGTGCAAAGTAAGACGGCGAGGAATGCAGCGGTATCAATCAGACCACCAGAGACCAGCACGCCATGCTGGTATTTGAACCGCCAGAGGACGTCGATGATAGGCGCTAGTCTCAGTAGTCTTGCCATGGATACTCCCATGCCGCCTCCAGTGAGACTGTTCATCAGAGTGTCCTTGACCTTTGTCGTGGAATATCCCAGATATATCGGGCCGGCAGATCACGAGTTTCAGCTGAATTCGGGCCAATCGTCGGGCCTGGCATCCTGCGCCCGTCTGACTAAACTCTCCGTCTCGATAGAGTGAACTGGGATGAGGATCAACATTGCATGACGGTGAAAAGTGACGCACCGTTAATTTCTTGGACTTGTGTTTGACGACACGCTACATGGTCGATGAGATGAATATCCGAGATGAGTCCGAGACGACCTCTGTCGCGCCGCGGGTGAACCGTTGTTCAGCCCCCACTGACCGGACTTCTGACCGATGTCGGTGCACCCCCTGACCGCTCCGCCGCCGGTCGGTCTTATATGTTTACCCCAAGCCGGTCCTGTGACCTCCGAGGCCACGTGCGGTCCGTCACAGCTGGACAGCTTGTCGGCCCCCGGGTCAGTGCCGCACCTATCGCACCCGGGCCCGTCGGCGGCTCTCGCTGGCCACGCTCCGGTGATTGATCGGACCATTATTCCATCCGACACGGCTGGGAACCGGACAAGGTCATATTGCGCAGGCGAGCCGCAAGTACCGGACGGCTTACGGTCTTATGTGTTGGTGTCTCAACCATGCCTTGGCTATGAGAGAAATGCGCCCTGTTTGAGGTTTACATCCCTGTACGTTCCCAACAGATGGGTGGACACAGCTCTCCAAAAGATTTTCACCCATGTGTTTTAATGGTTTTATGTGGTTTAATGTCGTTTCTAATGTATCACACTCGTCACCAACCCGCGCAAGACTACATGTTCGTCGTTCATGACACTGTATTTATTGCGTAATACCGAGATAAGCCTCTGAGGCTGCTCCCAATAATTCGGATTTGTTGGCACTGCTCTGGCTGTAGCCGTGACGACATCCACGCACCGACCTCGTCACGGACTCGGGATCTGAGCCGGCCGGCGCTCCGCCGCTGCCGGTAGCGTCCAGGGCACTAGGGGTAGAGCCGCTGTAAGAAAATGGAAACCATGGCCAGCTCAGTCGGGGTTGCTGATTGATCGCTCACTGTGTCCAGGTACAGGGCAAGTCGCGTATACTCAGCGCTGCTCAGCTAAAATGAGCTCTCTCGCAACATCTGCGACACGGATCAAGTTGAGTGAACACATTCACTGTTGCAGACTGTCACCAGCGGTTGCTCCATGGGGCCACCGTCTTAGTTCGCTGTCGCCGAGTCAGTCAGCCCGTTTCCAGTGACGCCTTGTTCGAATATGAGCATTGCTCGCTGGAAGGGTCGCGCATGTCTTCACCTTTCTCCACAGCATCCGAATACCTACGGGCCAAATGAAAAGGATATCTTCCGGGGATTTTCGTGAGAGTTTGTGCATTTTACAATTAAACTTGTCATTGGACTTACTCAACGTAATATTCGAAATATTTCATATTTTATTCGTATTAATGTTGAAATCTGCCCCCTTGAGCTTATCGTATCGACGCTCTTGCAGGTGTCAGTAACAATGTGTAAAACAGCCGTTCAAAATCACGGAGAAACGAGCGAACGTCATCGAAACGCTCAACGGAGTAGAACAGCTGAATGAAATCAAGGTTGGAACGTATAACGAGCTTTCAACGCTCTCCGAGGCGAGCTGAAATTAACCTTGATGATAATCGTTTTCAGTTTAGTGTTGGGAAACGAGTATAACTTTAATGAATCCAATTAAGCTCTGGTAATTAATTATTTTAAGTGCTGAGCTCACCTTTTGAAGCTGAGGTCTCTCTCCTCTCTCCTCTCTATTCCTCTCTCTCGCTCTCTCCCCCTCTCTCTCTCTCTCTCTCTCTCTCTCTCTCTCTCTCTCTCTCTCTCTCTCTCTCTCTCTCTCTCTCTCTCTCTCTCTCTCCTTCTACCTACCGACTCTCACAAATGCCTACCGAAACGTCACATCACGCTACCGGTCAACTTACTCGTTGCATGCTGTAGCGTTTACTCTATTCTTTACCGATCAATTCCCGGAGGGCTGCTGACTGGCCATTGTGCTGCGTAATTATGACGCACCGCTGTGTACCATGCGTATCACCACAGCGATGACGCATGCCAAACACGGCCCATGTGCGCCCATGTGTGGCGACGCCACACTTTGTTTGCACGCAGCTGTGAAATAGTGCGCACGCTTTGAGCTCTGACACATGTCTGACCGCAGCCACCGCCTCGCGCCACACACTTCCGACCGCACCGGACATGTCACCGCGCCGCGCCAGATGCTCTGCGGTCGGCACCGGGGACCACGCACACGCGCCCCGCCCCTGCCCCGCTCCCACCTCCGCCCCGGTCTCGGCTGATGTCATCGTGCCTCAGTCCTGCGTCTGGTGTCTGTATTCCATGAGGCGTGCGTTCCGCCGTCTGTAGTCTGTGTTGTGGCGTGTCTGGCTCTGACTTTTACTCAGATTCCATTCGTCTGCTGACCGGTTGGCGCAGATGTCCAGTAGACTGCGATATGGTTTGGTTTCACTTTTATTAGCGGTCGCTCGGCGCCGCGGTGGGTGGTAGGCGGTAGGCGGTGCCTCTGTACCGGCCCGACGCTCCTCTGAGACTCGGCTCGGTCGGAGGCGCTCTGTGTCGGTCCTGCAGTCGGTCCAGACCCCCGCCGTGTGGTGGGTGCGGGGACACGGCCGCGGGAGTCGGTCGACCCCCGCTGGGAGCGGCACACCGAGGCCGTCCACCGGGCCGCACGGTTGCGTCACTGGCAAACGGCCCGACACGCGCCGTGGGCCATCGCCGACCCGGGCCGGCCCCGCCCGTCCAGGTGCTCCCCTCCCTCCCCGGCCGAGCCGCCACTGACCGCAGGCTCTCTACTGTTCCCAGGTGCCGCGCCGGAGTCTGACCGACAGCCCCGGGCCGACCTCGCCTCTGAGCGGCCGACGGACCACGGCGCAACGATCGGAAACGGCCGGAAACGGGCCGACCACAGAGGATCAGACGGTGGCCTCACGGCGATCAGACAGCGGCTGAGGGTGATTACCAACTGAGCGGACAAGTAGTTACCACTGAGTGAGATAAAGAACATCTACTGAACGCTCAGTGTCGGTTGTCAGCACACGACTAGCGAACTCGCTGTGACCGTTTAGTGAACGTGCAGTGGTAGACGAGTGCGCGGTGAGCTGTGATATGCGGTAGCGCAACTCGCACTGACCTCAGCTGGGTCGCCATGGAGTCAGCACGGCTACCGCTGCCCCTGGTCTGGCTGGTCACCGTAGCAGCAGTCTGCTCTTCACTAGTACAAGGTAAGCTACTTGGGAATTGTAAACACACCCTTCCTTTCTGGCTTGTCGGTGGTGTTTGGATGGCGTGGTGCCGTCTTTATCACCGCCACAGGTAAACTATTCGAGTAGATCCTTGGAATTCATGCTTCCCATGAGCGCCATAGTGCCCACCGAGAAAGTTGTTTCGGGAAAGTTATAGGAGGGGAATTAGGGAAATCAGCGAGATGTGAACGCCTATAGCGGTCAGACTCGCTACGCATGTGTGCGACGGTGGCTGTAAGTCGTTAAAAGCGTCGTAAAAACCCTGCTGGGAGTAAACCTGCTCGCGGGTACTTGCATACCGGACAGGAAAGTATAGCCTGCGAGTATCTGAGCCTGGCGTGGATAACGCCTCACTAAGTTACGGCGCCGGTTCATGGAAGCGTTGGACGTAAATAGCTGGCGTGTTCCTAGCAAACGTGCTTGCAAAACATGGTCCCACCGCGTAACTTATATAGAAATTAGGCAACCGATTGGCCCAACTCGATAAACGACCAGAATCGGTATGATAAATCTATCTGCATCCATAACACGCGTATGTACCTGGAGTTTCATTCGCTCTTTTGTCTTCCACGCTATCTCTGATCTTGATTGTTTTGATTTTATCTTAATGTTGGAAGTTTCGTGGTAATCACACCTGAGTGTTAATGAGAGTTTGCTAAGACCCGCAATCGTTAAGCAAGTCAAGCCACGGAAAACGTCATGAGGCAATATTATGTCTTCAGGCGCCGGTAGCCTGCTCTGCTATGTTAGTGGCTTTTCATTCAGCGTAGATTCTTTGCCGGCGCACTCTCTCATGCGGATCGACTCGAATCACTAAATCAGTGCCGCTCAAACATCGACTGGAGCTGGCGGCTCGGCGGCGCCGTATCGTCACTATACCTATGGCCCCGGATCGGCTCCGACAATGACGCGCAACTCGGAGACCACTCCTGCGGAACGGTGTGGATCGTCTCACTCACGGGGCTGAATCCACCGCGCCGCGCCGTACCGTAGAGAGTGGGGCCCCATCTCACTGAGAGTGGGGCCGCGCGCCGCGCCGGCAGGACCAGGATGCAATGGGGAGAAATCGGGAGCAGGCCCGCGAGCTGCACTGACGGGACACGCTTCAGTGACCCCGGTCATCAGCTGGGGTCACCGGGCGATGCCGCGTGCTGAGACTGTGTCACCCGGCTGGTGTCGGCCCCGCAGGGATACCGGGGGGGGGGGGGGCTGACCGCAAACCGTGGGACCCGGTCGGACTGAACGAAATCGTGAGCCGGTCGGACTGAACGAAATCGTGATTGCACCCAATTGGGTTACTGTCTGCAGCCACGATAAATGTCGTTTAAACATTGCGGCTTCCGAACTATGGCCATTCATAAGGGCATTGCACAATGCGATCCTTGCGGTATGTCTCTTAAACTGTTTTGCTTTCGTGCCTCGTATACTCGTATGATAAACTACCTGCCGCCTATCGTGTGGCCTTCACCTATTTGTTTGATAACGGAATAGCCAATAATTTACGTAAGGGGATGGGAGAATGGACAATCACGACAGCCGAAGGGTGGCTGGTTTTTCCAAGCGTCGGGCGTTTCGAGACGGTCATTTTGGTATACGCATTTTACCGCACGTTTGTTGCCAGCTATCTTCTTTAGGGCACAGGAGCCGCGCAAATTAGGCTCACGTCAATGGTAGCATTTCAAGAAGATATGTGTTATAGTATGCAGTGCTACTGCTTACATAACCTTATCCAGTCATTCGAATTGCATCATCAGTCAGCAACACCAAATGGCCTTCTCGAAATCAGACCATCAAAAATGCATGCTGTGTCTTTAGGTTTGTTATGCTGTCGAATACTTGTCATCCACTTGTTTACCCATGACCTTCATGTCGATGGATTGTGCTGTATGTACCAGTCGAGCGTTTCAGTCCGTTCCTGAAGGCGTCGTGCTGTTGTGAACGTCTATCTCCCCGCCCGACCGCCACCTCTATCCAACTCTATGGGCCGGGGTGATTGCACCACCCCACCGTAACCGCCGGCAGCCTCTGGGTCTGACCTGACCTGACCCGACCCGACCTGACCTGATCTGACCTGACCCGACCCGACCCAGGGTCAGCCGCGGTCAATAGTGCCCAGAGCCGCCGACGGCCGTTCGCACGGCCCGGCTGTCAGTTGTCGGCCGGTTTTTACATTGATCCATCGTCCGGCGTGTCAGGTGATTAGTGAGCGGAGTGGGCGAGGGGATTAGCTAACGACGCGCCCCGCGGCGGCCCGGTTCGTGACGAGCTGCAGATCGATCGGTGCCGTCGTTAGCATCGAGAGTGATGTGAAACGATTAGACGAATGTGACGCAGATATGTGTCAAACTTGTTTTCTTTTGAATTTAGTTGGACAACAAGACCAGAAGGAGAATTGGATAGTGTTGACACCATGCTGCTATTTGCATTACTTCACCGTAAATGGAGATACAACCAAATAATTTAAAAAAAGTGTTTACATGCAATTGAAAGCTCGCCCACCCGTAAGATCAGCATAGCTTGGCAATGGGCATGAACCAGCCACAGCGGAAGTTAGATGTAGGACGTAGGTACCGTCTCTTTCCCGACCCGTCTCCCCACATTTCCTGGTCTCTCTCCATTCCGTCATGTTCCGCGGCCATCGTTTTTGCGGCGGACCGTATGAACCGTTCCGTCATTTCGCAGAGGACACGGGGCATGACCGGGACCGCTAGGGACTCGGTCTCGGGTCTCGGGAATCGGTCCCTCCCCCTCGCCTCTCGCACTGGTCACGGTCGTGGGTGCCGCGCCCGGCCGGCCGCCCGTGACCGACGGTCATCCTGACAGCAGAGTCGTGGGTCGGGAGCCGGGAGTCGGGACTGCCGGCAATGTCAGCAGTGTCCCCGGCGGGCATCGGACCCTGGGTGGCCCTCATTGCGTACTGTTAGCCACCCCGAAGACACCTCCCTTGCTGCTAAGAATCTGCCGAGCCAAGACAAAGGCAGTGGGTGGTGACTGTGAAAAAGTGCTCAAAGCTGCGCCCTCGGACTTGTGTTTGGGAAAAGCTGACAGTTTGGATAAATACTGATGCGGCAAATGTATAGCTTCCTATGACCTATCAGCTGCTGTGCTCATTAAAAAGCCAATGCCAGACACATATTGTATCATGGTCTGTCTTGTTTCGGGGTGGTCTGTTGCCGGACATCTGTCGCTACCAACATGGGGTGAGCCCTGGACCACCGACACTGTGACCATGGCAGTCTGCCGACACAGTGCTTGTGACTCTGACGGTCTGTCTCAGCGGAGCCCTGAATAAAAGACTTTTTGTTGAGAAAAAAAAAATCCAACCCAAAATCTCATTCATTGCCACCCTACATAGGCACTAAGCGCCGATGGTCCCCTCTCGTCTGCATTAAGGTCTCTGCTGGTGTCATCGGCTTTCCAGTTAAATAAACTGTCTTAACTGTTTTTATTCAATCGTCCAACCATCCGGCGGTGCTCATGTTTTGTCGATCCCAGAGTTCAGGTTAGCAGGCCCGGTCCCGGGTACGCCCACCGTTTGTTGTTTATTTCGGCGGACGTTTTTACTGGGCCGCTCTGTCGCTCTGTTGATGTCATCGTCTGCTCTTTGGACGTTCATATCTCATGAGCCTCCTCTCTGCCCAGTGTTCGCTGTCTAGTCCTGCTTCTAATTGGCCGACGTAACTGGTCCTGTTACGTCCGCTTGCTGATTAGTGGCCGAAAAGGATGGCATGGCAAATCTTATTTCAGCTGAACGGGACTATGCTGACAATTTCGCATGTGAGATCGTTGCGCAATGGTTGATTATTCGATTAACCACTACGGAGATAATTTCCAATGCGGGAGTAACACGCACAGACATCCGGGAACGTTCAGCAGTGTGTTTATGCACGTGTGAAGGAGAACTGGTCAGCTCCAGTGAAGCGGCGTGTTTACATCCTGCGTTAACGGAGAACTTGTCAGATGCAGCGGACAGGCGATCTGAAACGGCTGGTGGGAGCGCGATCGCTAAAATTGGACCCGGAATGGGCTGTCGGAGAACACTGCTGCAGCTCACTGCGAAACTTCAAAACAAGAGGATGTTTTCAGTAATGGCATTAGGCCGTATAAGGATAATAAAGAGGCACCGTGACAAGCTGTGAGCATGTCGTTCTTACAGCTTAAGAACGGCGCCCTTCTGAATGTTGATGAAGCCTCTTGAATATCAACAGATAACGCTCCCATCCCAGTGACAAATGATGTGTCCTTTTAGTTAGTGACGCAGCTCTTACTGATGTCGGCAGCCTGCGGCGCCATATTAGTGATAGCGAAGACCCGCTCAGTCAGGATGGCGCTGCTTGTCCAAAAATGGCGTCCCTCCAAACCCAAAATATTCCTCAAAGCTCTGCAACCTCTTTTGGCTTCGACCTCTCCAGGCTCTCCACCTCTAGCCATTACAAAATGCATTTGTATCGGTTGAGTTCATACTACCCACGACAGATAAGGTATTCTCTCGTGAGACTGTGCAGACTCCTCTCTGCTGCGTCTGTCACCAGGCTGTTGGTCTGTGCGGCCGGCCGACAAACAGACAGCACCCTCTCCGAGCGTGACCGGGTTTTCAGCCGGTCACCGCCAGCCCTACTGAGACTTGCAGTGAGAGACGGACTGGATAAACACGGGCGCCAGAAGTCGGGAGGAATGTTTACCGCGGTCGTCTGACGGGCTCAGGCTCTCGGCTGACGGGCCTGCGGACTGTATCGGCCACCTTCTCACGTTGCACGCAGGTCCGGGTGGTCAGCAGACAACAACAGGCGGCTTATAATAACGCGCTGCGCTGTTTACCTTTCAGCAGTCGCATGTTTCGATCAGAAGTTGAAGGTAGGTATGCGGCGATACTCGTCTGCATGCATCGGCTCCACATAATCATCTGCAGGGTCTTGCTGTTTCCCTCGTGTACTTAACATTACTGTGGTGTTATCGTTTTTACTGATGCTGTTTTACGGTTTTAGGTACTAATGAAATAATTGGAATTCGAGGCAAGGTGCATCAAGGTTTCTGGCCAAAGCTCGAACTGAAACGCATCCTTTTTGCCCGAGGTCTTATAGTCGATACGCTGGCTTCGTTCCATCCTGCCCATGCCCAGTGCCCACCCACCCCTGACCGAAAGCGGCCGTCTCGGCATCTCGGTGGGGCGCAGTCGCCGTGGCCGCTCGGTACGCCTGTGGCCAGTGTCGGGGGTACTGGGTGTGACTATGGTCCGGTGTCGGCGGTGCTGGGTGTGACTATGGCTCGGTGTCGGGGGTGCTGGGTGTGACTATGGCTCGGTGTCGGGGGTGCTGGGTGTGACTATGACCCGGTGTCGGCCTCTCCCCGACCGGTCGGACTCCGGTCAGGCAGCGGTAACTGTCAGCGGCCAACCGACACCCTGCCGCGGCGCCGTCCGTGGCACCAGAGAGGTGCGCCGCCGCGCCCGGATCCGGCGCGTTTCCGGCGCTGTTCCGACACCCGTTGATCTGTGGGTGCAGCGGGATCGGTTCGGGGGCTGGGTACCTCTGGGGCGTCCAACAGTGCCGTCCAGCGAGCCAGCACGAAACCTGCCACGGCGAAGCGGCCTGCCGGCCTCCCGGACCAGTCGATCCTGATGCATCACGCTCTGAAACCTTGTCAATGTGTCTCTCATCATGCCCATAGGCAGATTTGAGCAGTGCCTTAGTTAAATGACACCCGACCATGTCTGGAGTATGAACATCAATCTGTCGATTCATGCTGAGTGCATTCAGAGCCCGACATGTCAAATGCTCGGCATATCTAAGCGCGTACCCAAAACCCATTGGTTCGATTCGAACAATGGCGAACTGGAATAGAAATGATTTGGTATGCCGAAACAGGTCACACCCGTCAAGCCTTGCATTTCCGAAACACGCCGGATGTGCCGGTGCTTTGCCCTATGGCCTCTTGAAGGGGTGATTAAACGATCGTGAGTGGCGGAGCGCCCCGCTGCATAGCACTTCATTGAAAAACATGAAGCCAATGGGTATCGCTCGTTGAACATGGAATCTCAGTTTCCTGTGCTGTTTTTGCTGATCAGTGACTTCTGAGAATACTTTTACATCATGTATGGTCAGAGTTTCAGTTGCCTAATTGGTTTGCGTAACTTGCTTAATTATCACCGGGATCAAATACACCGTTTTATCGAAGTTGCGTGGGTGGGCACACCGCTAAACCAGATAGATTTGGCGTGGCCTTTGCCTCGGCCTTTTTTGCATTGTACTTAATTCAATTAATCAACACTCACTTTCATTATTGTAGTTCATTCTCATTGTGTTCCTCCCTGCTCGCAGCCTGGCATGTTTCCCGAATCGAGGACAGGGCTGCCTGGGCGGAAGAAGTATAAATTTGTCCCTCGCCTTCTCCCTTAATCCGCGCCCCGTTGGGCTCTGCCGAGCAACGCCCCCCCCCCCCCCTAAGATCTCGAGAACCACGCAACCTAGCGACAAGCGGCAAACGGTGTTGGATAGCCCTATCAGGGAACTACCTTGTGACCCAATTCTATTGACCTAGGTCAAACCGATGACGTCACAGGTCACTAGGTCAGGTCAAAGGTCGAATTTTCACCGTTTACAGGCATTTCAAGAAATGCGTTGTAAAATCTAATAAAATGCATTTCATTGAAAATCATCGATGGGGAAATGTTCTTCAAACACATATTTTGCTATTTGAGGTCACTGATACCAGGTCAGGTCACAGAGGTCAGGTCACTGGGGGGTCACAATTTGAAAGTGTCGTGTGATGCATGTTTTATGGTCCATTTTACATGACAAATGCGATTATGTGGGTCAGGCAGACGTTTGGACCAGCTTAGGTCACGTTTTCGTCAAGGTCAGGTCAAGGTCAGGTCAAATTAGGTCAGATTTCAAAGTTGATATTTTTGCATAAAATGGGTATCGATTCGATGCAGCTCGTCACGGGGAGTTCAATGGGGGTCTTTGTTTTCCCTACGTAGTCTAGAATCGCTAAAAATTGAGTTCAAAAATTTGACGTCATCATTTTTGAGCAGTTTTTTCGCTATAACTTGGCCAAAAAACGAGATATCGGTCTGAAATTTGGTATGTATATAGAAGAGCACAGGAAATATCATATATATTCCGGTTTTTTCGAAATTCTCAAAAAATAGGATTTTTTTAGTTTTTCTAAAAAACATCAATTTTTTGAATTTTTGGGGTCAAAAACCCAAAATTTTGAAAATCCGAGATAGCAGTTTTGTAGCGCCGCTTTTTGTCTACTAGATAATATAAAGAACTTTGAAATTGCTTGGTAACTGTAGATTTGGCTAGCGTTTCAAGATTGCATATTTTTGCTCATTTTTGCTCGAACATGACCTCAGTTTGACCTCAATAACTCCTGACCTAAGGTGACCTAAGACTTGAAATTCGGTGTGAAGGTGTCAAATTGATGCCCGGGAAGGTACTGAAAATTTGGCGGCGCTGCGCGCCGCCGTTTTATTGCTATTCAGGAAAAACCACAGGGGGGGGGGGGCAAAATGCCCCCAAGGGGGCGAGGGCTAACTTCCCCCAATGACAGTGGATGTAGGTACTGGATTAAGAACGCACCAGTCCAGATAGCCTCGGCTCTGAATGCATCCCCTAAGCATAGTCTGCGTTCTGGCTCTTGATGTAAATTCGCTTATCTCTCACATCTCCGTGATGATGTAGCCGTCTTCGTTTACCCGACTGTCGTCTGGGTCAGATAGCGAGCGGAGAGCGGGTCTACTCTGGCCTAGCCCAGCGTAACTCTGACCGGCTGAGGTTTGTCAGTGACCTGACGTGGCTCTGATAAGGTGCCTGCCGGCTCCGGCCCACGTGGCACAAAATGTGCGCAAGGTGGAGACTGGAGAGGGCCGGTCAGTGATGTGATAATGGCGATGCCTCACAGGACGCATGGGACTGATCTCACTGATGTTAGTCTCTTGGTTTGTAGAGCGCAGAAGATGGCTGGATTGTTCATTTCTCGATTCTGATCTGCATCGATTACGTTTGAACTTACTGACAGCAATGCGATCAATCATGGAAATCATACCGACGCGATGTTCCTCTCGCTCGTGTGTCAGCGGAGCGTATCCCGTTTGAACGGCCGATCCGCCTGTGCGACGCCGCCGCAGTTGGTGTCGGCTGCCTCCTCCCTCTCTCCTCTCCCCTCCCCCTCCTTCCGCCGGCGCGGGAGTGGGTCACGGTCAGCGGCGCCGCCGTGGACGGACCGCGGCTGATGACGCCGCCGGCCGTGGGACGACGCCGCCGCGACAGGTGACGGCAGGCGTCATCAAACGCCATCAGACGTCATCAGATGCCATTGGACGTCACCAGAGGAAACCAAACGTTATACGGTGAAACTGACCGCCTGCGGGTGATGTTGGATATCGTATGGCGAAATCAGCTGGTGGCGTGTATGACGGACGGCTGGGTGTGTGGCTATGAACTTGGGAGGAGCAAATACTACATGTCGTTTGAATGGGATAGAGTTGATTGAGTCAGGTATCAACTAGTCGTCATGAGTTCAGGAACGTCAACTTTCTTATCGCATAGAAGCTGGTCAGCAGTACAATATTTAATCAGAGCTGCAGCAACTACAAAAATGATTTGCGAGGAAGGGAAGGAAGTTTTCAGCGTTTAGGCTTTACGCTTAGCTCATATATTTGTTCCCCTAACACACGAATGCACCAAAACATGCTAGCTAATGGGGAAGAAACATCACGGGGAAGGAAGACCGTTGTATAACGGCGAATAACATATCCTACAATCTCATTGTGTAATAAACTGAGTATGATGTTTTTTTTTTTTTTGCTAACATCAAATATTGCGCCTTTTAGGGTGATATTTTTCTGCATTGGATGGTAAACGACACAATATTGGATATTTTACTTCGCATATTTCGCATCACTAATTGATCCAGACAAAAGGTTTTCCGTGAAAGTTAATACGGTAGTTCCATGCTTTGTATGAACATCAAATATTTAATCGGATTCTAAGTGGCATCTTCCTCGCAAACAAATCAACTTTCCGTCTGCGCGCTAATCAGTACCACAGCATTCTCGAGACATTGAGTCGTGCTCTAAATATTCTCCATGATTGTGTATCCGACAATGCTATCCGGGAAAATTGATCTTCAGGCGCTGCATGTCACGATTTTCGAACAGACGCCATAAATTGACCGGAATAATTGCTGACAAGGAAACCTGTCTGAAAAAGTGACGGTGGACACTCAGACACACTCTTGTTTGTGGGAAACTGAGTGCGGCCCGCTGTGCGTGAGACAAACTGTGGGCTTGCTGCAGGCTCCCGCTCAGCCTACAGACCACTCTCAGTATCTCAGCGGACTCCTGGTGACCGTGGCCGCTGCAGTGCCTGTCTCTGCATGGGTCACCGCCACCGGCGCGGTCGCCGCCGGTCGTCGCTGCGCGGCCGGGCCGGTCGCCAGACGCCGCGCCGGCGCGCTGCATGAGACGGTCATCAGCGGTGACGCGGCCCAGCGCCGGCGCATTCCTGGACAGCAGTCAGCGGCTGGCGGTCGGCGCCGCGCCGCCCCTCTCATCAGCGCCGTCTGTTTGTTGATCTGACGGCGGCGCGGCGGGGAACTGCTCCTCTCCGTCCGACCGGGGCTCAGCGTCTCGTGTCGGTCCGCGGCTCCCCTGCAGTCCCGTCGCGTCCTGTTCCGGTCAGCTGAGGACCGCACAGGGTTCTAGTAATGATTGATGGCGATATTGTGAGTTGAACGCCTCTCGTCATTTCCACAAACAGCAATTTCGAATGTAAACCGATTGATTTGGATGTAGCGTCAAGTTGTCCCCTTTCAACTCGTTTTCAGGAACTTTTCAAGGCAATTGTTTTACTATGGCTAGGTTATCGTATGAATGTTGCTCTGTGAGCGTTTCCAATACAAAGTTTGGCCGCTAATTGTTCTGTACTTAGCGCTCTAGGTGGCACATTATGGCTGATTTACCGACAAACAAGGACATTGTGCCATATTTACCGGTGACCAGGCCCTGACCCGTCCGCGCGGCCAAGCGCAGCACGTTGGATCTCATCCATCTCCATCTTTGCGTCGTTCTTTTGGCCGCCAAGCGTGCACCGCCTATCTCCCCCGGGACGGGGTGGATGGCACAGGCCGGTACCGCCCCCGTCGCTACCTTGATGGGACCACTTGGCCATTCGTCCAATTATCGATTATCAGAAAATGGAAACACCGTTTCAAGAGCTGATTTCAGTCTTGACCTTTCACTGCGAGTAACTTGCGCTAGTTCATGAAGCCTTGACGTCCGCCTGATTTGTGTGGATAAAGGATGGAAGGGTATTGGAGCCGTCAAACAGCGGTCTTGTGGCTGACGTACCGCGCACGACCCCCATACCCCGGAGCGGTGCGGGGCAGGCACGCTGCGTGCCGTATCGGTGTGGCACAGCGCGCGCGCGCGGCCACCGCGCCGTGCGCCGTCCGTGACGGTCTGACTGCGCCGAGATGAAAGTCGTGATACGGGCGGAGAATGCGTCATTGAGCCCGTGACAAATGGAAACGGGGAGACTATTTACAGACGATGGCCGTTTAACGTGTCTCGAATGGCAGTCAGCGGCGCCGTTTGAGACGAAACAGACCGAACGACCTCGATCTGAAACTTCAATCAATGTGAAACTTTGAGTGATAGCCAGCAGTTGTCATTTCACTTGGTGTTGTATGTGCCTTTACTTTCAGTTTATCTTATTAGCTAATTTTTCGTCTATATTACGTTGCCACCATTTGGTATGAGGCCGATTGAAGAACATAGCTCTGCTGCACTCCTCACGCAACCTAAATCAAATTGAAAAATCATGTTGCGAAACATAGCGTATTGTCACGCTTTATCAGCTTACCGATGTCATGACGACTTACGAAAACGGTATGCATAATATTGACAAAGGAGACATGCGGGATGCATGTTCATTGTTCATGATGCTTAGCCACTGGAATTGGAGCGTGCGAACGTTGTGGTGCTTTACTACCCCATCTACGGCATTGCCATTGCCAGTTTATGGCTCCGGAAGCTGCTGGTTGTGAAACGACTTTTCGCCACACGACCTAAGGTGCATTCTCATTTGCTTCGCCACCGTCCCCCTGTAACTGTGGGTCGGGTCGAATTTCCAGCGGACTCGGGGATGTGGCGGACCCCCTCGACCACCCCCTCCCCAGCCAGAGATGCGGGCGCGCCTCCATGGCTGTCGATCGCTGTTTACCTGACCTTGGCAGGTGACGGCGGACGAGCGACAGGACCCGCGGCGCCGCCTCAGGGCCACTGCGCCACCCGGCTCGGGACCGGGAGCCCGGGGGCACGGGGCGGGACACGGGCGCCCTCAGGGTACGGGTGACTGTTGGCTAGTGACTCGAGGGCAATAACGATTTGTTCGCTTTTTAGATAAATCTGACTGTTTTAGGTAGCGTAGACTGGCTTGACAACAGCCGTGATCCTTGTTATTTTTGCATCTATCACAAGAATCATACAAAAGGTATCCGTAAACCTCATACATGGGTGGTTAAGCAATTCGTTGATTATCTTGTTTCCGTGGGTTTTGGCAGAACCCATCAATCATTTGGGATTATGGCTACTGTTAATGCAATGCATTGCTATGGAAGTAATCAAGATATGCTGTCTGACAGTAGCCACTAAGACTTCCTTACGGAGAAAGCCAGGGACTGTTATACCCATAAGTTTCCTAAGCTCATATATCGTTTTCCTCAGATATAATGGCTGCTCGAATGAGGACAGATCACGTGTTATTATGTCGGCCGAGAGCGGGCCGAAGCCAGCAGCGCTTTGGCTGACGATTTTCTTCGCCGGTCGTTTATCCAAAGTCCGACCTTGCCGGCTCTGACACAGTTGTTGTAACAGTAGCGGTCCGACCTGGCCGGTGGTGGCCGGAGGACCGCCCCGGGGCCACGCCGGCCCTGTCCTCGTCAGACAGGATAAGTGGGCGTCCGCGACCGACCAATCTGCCGCGCAGCAGCTGCCACGGTCTCCTCTCGTAGCTGGCCCGCACCGTCAGGTCGTCGGTCACCATATGACGCGCTGTCGCCGCCGTCAGGTGACTCCGCTGACCCAGAACGTGTTCAACTGACACGGGACCGACCAGCGCGGCGGGGTCCGCCGCCTCTGCTGCCGCGGTACGCTGCAGTTGTAGAATGAAGAGGCCGCTTTCCAGGGTGACGGCGCCGGAACTTGTCGCGCCAGATGTGAGAGACGACCACCGGGTGACGCTGCTGCAGTCAATGGCACAGAGGAGGCAATCACTGTCCGACCGGCCTCCTCTGCTTTCTGATGCCGTGACAGACTCATCTTGTCTGAGTTGTAGCTGCTCGAGATGCTTTTCGCCTGCGTTGGAACTTTCTCGTTAGAAGAGCGCTGGACTGTATTTTCCTGGCTTTTGTGGATTGCTTATGATGGCCGAGCTGACAAGATAAACCATTTTGTGTTGTGGCTGGATCCTTTGAGGGCACGTTCTGCCACGTGATTTTCATCAAGCGCTTGACGTGCCCTGCGTCCGTTGCAGCTTGCAGGCCGAGGCTACCCCGTTTCAGCGTGGGAGACATCCGCGTTTCGTTCGCACAGCTGCCTTCCCGGTTCGCATGATGTCATTGCTCGTCCGCTCTACCTCATACTGGTGACGTCAGCCGGCCAACAGAAATAAATTTCATCCCAGAACCTGAGCTGCACCGTGAAACTTTTACCCGCTTTCCATTGTGTCCCATGTGTTTGTGATCAGTCAAAGCTAGGCAGCTTATTGTGATTATTTTCCCGCAGCGTGGCTCTGTATCGAGACGTCTGATCACAGCTGGTCTATTTGTTCTTGATTACCTAATAGCCTGCTGTTTTCACGTTAGCAGCACATGCCTACATCCTTATTACCGGAAGCATCATTCTTCATCGAAGATACCAAAGGTCCGGCGGGACTCGCGCCTCAGTCGCGTCGGAAGTGATTTCTCCCACATATAAGCTCGATTGGCATGTGGCCTCGAACAATAGATGATTTAATTACCGATTGTCTGAGCCACGGCTCACCGTAGTCTGATGATGCGGAAGATTAATTGATGTCTGTGAGAATGATTCGTCGTCCAGTTCCGGCGAGGCTTTCTCGGCAGAGGGCGGACGGCTGTATTGTGTTGTTACTCCCTGGGGGTGGTGTGTTACGCCGCGAGTCGCTTCTACATCTGTCGGCAGTGCGTTCACGGGCGATAGTGCCAGGTGCTCTAATTATCCGCCCCGCGCCGTCCGTGTTGTGATTGGAGCGTGAGCTGCTTCTGATTGTAATCAGTAACAAGACGGGAAATAAATCCCACATGATGAACGCCACTTTCACAGCTGCGTTAGGACGAGCGAACGTAGGGCTGGGACAGATCGAGAGCGGAAGAAATCGAAAGTAGAGGAAGTCATTCCAGTTGTGATTGTAGCGACGCTCCGGAGATTGGCGTGGCCTCGGCTGTGTGAGTGGAGAGCCGCTCGAGAGAGGGCTCTCACGCTGAGAGCGAGCGCTGGAGGACACGCGCACCGGGCAGCAGATCCAGATCGGCCGGCCTTACTCGGAAGTCGAGCCGTCTTTCTCCCGCTCCCGCTATTCTAATCATGGACCCCGACTTGCGCCACCGCCGCTGTCAGGCCGCCCTCGCCTCCCGCTGCGCCCGTCTCGGTGCTGCTGTCTGTCCGTCTGTCTGTCTGTCTGTCTGTCTGTCTGTCTGTCTGTCTGTCTGTCTGTCTGTCTGTCTGTCTGTCTGTCTGTCTGTCTGTCTGTCTGTCTGTCTGTCTGTCTGTCTGTCTGTCTGTCTGTCTGTGTTTGTGTGCCTGTCTGTCTGTATGTATGTATGTCCATATGATAATCCCCGGCCTTCTCCATGGTAGGTAAGCTGTGCGTGGGACTCCCACTAGAGGTCTGCACCGGCCGGCTGCAGCCGCGGCTGGCTGCAGCCCCACGGCTGTGGGCCGGGGCGGCTGCAAATATCTCCAAGAACACGGCTACGGCTGTGGCCACGGCTGTGAGATTTCAAGCTCAATCTTAAGTACTCAAATATAAAATTTTAAATCCTTAATCTTACATTCTGATAAGCAGTCTAGCCTGTAAAAATCATGCAAAGGATGCCCAGCAACATTGAAAGTGGTGAAGCCTTTGAAAACCTGTAATAGTTTTACCATTTGCTGTAGGGGAGTTTGCTTTCTGGTACAGAATACTAATTATAGGTACCAATTGTTCCTTCATCATTAAGAGCTTGACAGTTTCAGAAAATGCAACATGTTGCATTGTCACATTCCTCTCAAATCAATCTCACCTGGTCATTAGGAGAGCACCTTACAGCTATTGAAGACGGGCGTTCAATAATTCTTTCAGGTAATAGAAAAAGAAATCACGCCTAGATGAAGGCAGGTAAAGGCTTCATAAAATATTATCTAAAATAACTCTCAGATGTATTTCTGGATTTTCGGCAAGTCCAATTACATAATATAAAACTGGCGCTTTATGTTCTAACTGGTGTGTGTGTGACCGCTAACAGAAAATGCTCATGAACGAAGCCAATGGAATTAGAATATAAGTGAGCATGAACCTTACTTACTTCACATGATGGTGAAAACCCTGAACACGTAATTCACATGACGGTGAAAACCCTGAACACAATATTTATTACGCGAGCTGTTGACTTTACTAATAAAATGACGTCTTCTTCTGAAAATGTAAAAATTTGATGTTCAGTCTTTGTTTGAGAGCAAGTTTTTCAATTGTATAGCATAATTATTTATAAATAATAATTTTTATGGCTGTTTTTAGTGACACAAAACAATTTTTCGCCACTTTTTTGCTATTGACGTCATTAAAAACTCAAGTAAAATTTTTGATTGAAAGAAGCAATTGTGGCTCGCACGTCCTTAGGGATTTGAGCGAAGATCATTATTTGGAAAAATCAAAATATATGAACGTTTTCCTTTCTTGGATGCTCACTAGTGTTTTGATGATGCCTTGCATATCAAATTAGTTTGAGACTTGCTCAGAAGGCTGCTTCAAGCCTGGCATATCACACCCCAGAAAATATGCAAGGTAAGAAAGAAGCAAGAGTTTTGACAAGACAATCACTGTTTGACAGTCCATCAACTTCAGTTACATTTTCCATACCTAACATTGATAATGAAAAGCATCAGGGTCTGTTGTTCTGTCCCACAACCATGCTTCAGGATTTGGCATTATATATCTACACTGCTAGTGCTTCTATTCTGGTTCGTTGTTTGTTTTCTGTTGATGTAGGTAGTAGGTACCACCTACCTACCCATCTTTCTTAACCCCTTGCAGGGACTTGTGTAGGCATGCGATGCGCATCAGGCTTCAGGCCTTCGGCCTAAAGCCAGATACACAACCACTTAACCTATGATGCTTCATGAGCTTGAGAATCTACAGCCCATTGCAATGTGCTTTTGGCTATAGGTATATTTCAACTAAAAGCAACTTATTATATACTATTTGGTTGCATTTCATTGAAAGTATCCACGGCCGGCTGACGGCTGGCTGCCCACAGTTTGCCACGGCTGTGGGCGGCTGTGGCTGTGGAGCCACGGCTGTGGGGCGGCTAGGCTGTGGAAAATTGCAGCCGTGCAGAACTCTAACTCCCACGGTCCCGTGACCCTGCGACTCTTGACAGTTTCCCCGTCTACATATATGGCAGAGGGGAACTTATACTACCGTGACCCCTGCGACTCTGACCGTTCCCTATCTGCGGCAGGTACCCGTGTTTTGGACCACCGTCCCAATTCCCATGACCCTGCGACTGACCGTTCCCTCTCTGCGGCAGGGTATCTGGGACTGCTAGTTGCTACCGTCCTGTGACCCCAGTGACTCTGACCCCTCCCCCCTTATCTGCGGTAGGGTACCCGTGTTTAGTGTGTACCCTTTACCCGTACCGTCCCGGAGCCCCGCGTGTCTGACCGTGCCCTCTCTGCGGCAGGGTACCCGTGCGGCTCGCCGGGCAAGCCGCTGCACGGCTCCGTGTCACCCCGCGGTCAGCTGTTCTACGCCGGAGAAAATGTCACCATCACATGCCGGCCGGGCTACGTGCGGTTCGGCCAGCCCACGCGGACCTGCTCCCAGGACGGCACCTGGCAGGGACTCATGCCGTTCTGCAGTGAGTACCGCTACCTACCGCATGTCACCCGACTGCATCAGTTAATGAATGGATTCGGTAATCTATGCTCTTATTCATTATTAGCTTACATGGTCCGTACATTACTAGCTAATGTATGGCCCATTCATCCATGATAGTGCAGTTTAGAGTTCATCTGAATTGCAAACGTAGGTAAAAGTACAATCATATTTTCAAGGCTGACACTAAAAGAATGTTTCCCTAAATTCCTAGCGTTGCATTGCTCAGAAAAGTGGGGTTCCTTCTTATTCCTCGTAGTTTGTGTAAATGTTGGTTCATTTACGACGCTGAACGAAAAATCGTTCCAAGCCGACCACAGCACGAGCTGATGCCAGGCCCAGGGAGAAATGGTGATTGATGGGTGCCACAATCATCGCCCTGGAGCATAACAGCACAATGCACGCACCGGCTAATGCCGACTCCCGAGTCCGACAAACGAGGGACAGTCGACAAATGTTCGTTATGCTGGTGAAAAGAGAAAGAGATTCGGTGTCGACAGTAATCGAGCGAGCTAACGAAGCCACAAACACATCGGTACTGGAAACCTGAGCCGTAATGGACAATGCCCCAGGCGGCACTAAGCGGCGGCCGGGACAGATTCCCTAAGTAATCGATCAGCACCTGTCGGCGCCTTTGGTAGGGCTCAGCGGCACGCTCGGGTGGCGCTCCGGAACAGGCTGCTGTAGGGGCGTGTAGGGGCTGTCAGGGCGTATTTTAACATGTTAACTGGGTCGGCAATTGCCGACCCAGTCACGGAGAATGCCGACCCAGTGACAGCCGTTTGCCGACCCAGTTGCCGCCCCCTCTAGGATGCAGCACGCACATGCAGGCTAGGTGCCGTCATTCATAGTGAGGCTGCTGCCCTCCGAAATGATAATGCCGCCTCTTAAAGTGAAGCAGCCGTCTATAGAAAGTGATGATCCCACAACTCAATGTGACAGTGCCGCCCCTAAATCTGTTAGTAGTCCCACTCAATGTAATGGTGCCGCCCTTCTAAGCATCTGTGGAGCCCCTCAATGTGATGATACCGCCCCTCAAGAAGATGATGCCGCCCCTTTCAGTATCGGTGGCGCCCCTCAATGTGATGGTGCCGCCCTCAAAGGGCCGGTGGCGCCCCTGAATGTGATGGTGCTGCCCGCCAACGAGTCGATGGCGCCCCTCAAAATGATGCTGCCGCCCCTTAAAGTGTTGGCGCCGCCCCTTATAGTGTCAGTGACGCCCTTCGAAGTGTCGGAGGAACCCACTAATATAATGGTGCCGCCCCTCTAGATATCCACATAGCCCCTCATTGTGATGGAGCCGCCCTCAAGCAGATGATGCCGCCCCTGAATGTGATGGTGCTGCCCGCCAACGAGTTGGTGGCGCCCCTCAAAATGATGCTGCCGCCCCTTAAAGTGTTAGTGCCGCCCCTTATAGTGTCAGTGACGCCCTTCGAAGTGTCAGAGGAACCCACCAATATAATGGTGCCGCCCCTCTAGGTATCCACATAGCCCCTCATTGTGATGGAGCTGCCCCTCAAGCAGATAATGCCGCCCCTCAAGAAGATGATGCCGCCCCTTTCAGTATCGGTGGCGCCCCTCAATGTGATGGTGCCTCCCTCAAAGTGCCAGTGGCGCCCCTAAATGTGATGGTGTCTCCTGTCAACGAGTCGGTGGCACCCCTCAAAATGATGCTGCCGCCCCTAAAAGTGCTGGTGCCGCCCCTTACAGTGTCAGTGGCGCCCTTCAAAGTTTTGGAGGAACTCATCAATACAATGTTGCCGCCCTCTAACTTTCTGTAGCGCCCCTCCATATACATAATGGTGCCGCTTCTCAAACCATCCGTGGCGCCCCTCAAAGTGATGGTGCCGCCCCTTACAGTGTCGGTGGTGTCTCCTCAAAAGTCAAGGTGCCGCCTCTCAAAGAAATGCTGGTGTCCCTCGAAGTGTCGGAGGCGCTCCTCAATGTCATGTTGCCGCCCCTCAAACCTTCCGTAACGCCCCTCCACGTCATGGTGCCGCCCCCCCCCCCAATGTGCTCACGGCGCCCATATGTGATAGTAACGCCGGTCAAAGTGCTCCTGGCAGTGTCGGTGGCGCCCCTTATAGTGTCGGTGGCGCCCCGAACAGTATCGGTGGTGGCCCTCAAAGTGATGATGTCACCCTCAAACAAACGGTGGCGCCCTTCGAAGTATCGGAGTCCCTAAATATCATACCTATTGCCGCCCATTAACGATCTGTAGCACCCCTCCATATGATGGAGCCGCCCCTTAAAGTATCCATGGCGGTCCTTAAAGTTACAGTGCCGCCCCTTACAATGTGGGTGGCGTCCTCAAAATAAAAGTGATGTTGCCCCCCCCCCCCGAGTAATGTTGGCGTCTCTTTCTTCTTTTTAAGTATCGGAGGCGCTCCTCATTGTCATTTTGCCCCACATCACTGCTCACATGGCGCCCTTCAATGTAATGGTGCCACCCCGCAACGCTCAAAGACATAATTGCGCTCCTCACAGTGTCGGTGGCCCTAAAAAAAAAATTGGTGGCGCGCCTCAAAAAACAAAATGATGCTGTCGTCCCTTAGCATATCTGCAGCGCCCCCAAAATGATAGTGCCTTCCCTTAACCGGCGCCGGGCTGAGTTTGTTTAAACCCCCCTCCCGACCCCTATAACTTGGCTACTTAGGCCACGTAGCGACACGCGGTAAGCGGTATTCGAAAGAGTGTCAAAAACTGCTTGGGTTAGTTGGTTAACCGTGCTTTGGTTAGGGCAAGTCAAATGTCAAATATCAGGTGACCAGAGGTCATCAAAGGTGAAATGTGGGTGAAATGTTGTCTGTTTCAACATTTATTGACAAACTGGCGCATAACTCGGGGAAGAATAGAACTACAGCACCGCGAAAAAGCGCATTCGATAGCTCTTCAACGTTCCTATGAAGTCTTCAGACTTGACCTAACATCAACGGCTTAACCTACAGAGCACAACTTGTTTAACCCGTGCCGGGCCGGGGAGGGTTGGAGGGGACAGTGGACCCCCTGCGCCCCTCTACTGAGCTGTTTTAATGAAGAACCTTTTACTGTAATAATTATTGACTCACGAAAGTTATGACATTGTTTTTTTCAGTACTGTGCTCCTCTCGTCGAGATGCGTCGAATGAACTATAATTTGACATTCAAACGTCATTTGGGAAATTTGAGCTCAGGTCCAGGTCATGACCTGGCTGGTAAAGGTCATGTTGCATATCAGTCGATTTGTATCGTCAAACTGAAATCATCTATGTAAGGTGTTTTCATCGCTCAGGCATGTCGCATGTCTCTATCAGAAGTTATTGGAAAAACTGCTGGAGGCCTACCATGACCTGACATGACCTCAAGGACATAACGAGGGGTCGTGGGTGGCAATTTTCCGATTAAGTGTGTCATTTTTAATTGTTTTCTGATGTTTAAATTCGTTAATTTTGACATTTGTCTACCTATAAAAAGAGGCACATGCCCTGATTTTCTCCCATTTCCTTTTACCTAATGGAAGGGTCGCAAAATTGTCCTTACATTTGGTCAGAGACATCGCAATTTCGAGACTTACATTTAACCCTCGCCGGTTGATGCAACCCCCCTAAGGTTTATCGCGAATAACTCGCGTAAAAAGCGGCCGATCGCAACGAAACTTTCAGTACCCTCGAATTGATCAATTTTACACCTACCCTGCAAATTGATGACCCTAACTTCAATGACCTTTCACCTGTGACCTCTTTTCCGTGACCATGTTTGGCCGAAATCAAGATTCGGCGTATGTCGGCTCGCATTAACCGCGCGTTTGCAAGCTTTTCGTGGTTTCAAACGTTCAAACATGTGATTTGATGTTGCTCCCATGCATTAGGGTGGGTGTCAAGGTCACCTGAAGGTCAGGTCAGGTCATTGACCTTTGGTGACCTCGGTTCACTTTTTCGAGTTTTACATGTTTCTAGGCTAGTTTTTGGAGCTGAATTCGAATTTAGCAACCATTTAAATATTTCCGAAGTAGTTTTGGTGCCTTCGTAACATGTTACGAAGCTGTCAGAGGCGGATGACAGGTACTACGAATACCCGGTACGACCCCTACCGGTTGACCTGACCTGACCTGACCTGACCTGACCTGACCCGACCTGGTCTAAACGCTTAACGACATCATCTGTGATCAAAACTAACACGATATTTGTGATCAGCACCACGGAAAACCCCTTAGCAGCCACAATTTACGACTTTCAAACAGGTCCCGATATTCCCGATTTTTGGGTCATTGACCTGACCTGGAAGGTCAACCGATGACCTAGGACCTTGAAATTGGGTATCATTGGCTTCCTCTCGTGACGGGCAACACGCTCGTTTTTTTCTGCGAAGCTCTAGCTCCATCAGGGGCCAAACGAGGGGGGGGTCGTACCAACCAACCTTGTGCCGTCGAAGGACTCAAAATGGCCTGTGCCGGCGAGGGTTATATATACAGTTACACACTGTTTGTCTTATCAATCGCTGAAGTTATAAAGGGATCGTTCAGTCGGTATATCTATGGTGAGCATTTGCCTGTTCCGTGGCTCAGTTGGTAGAGCACCGGACTCCCCGCATTGTCTTCGCTTGCGTTTTGTCCGCCGGCCGAGCCGGAGAGAAAGTTACCGAGTGAAGGTCATTCAAAGTTCAAAAACTCAATGACAATGTCACTGGGGTCACGAAAATGTTTGAGTAGGTAGGTATAACATTCATTAACCTGGGGGGGGGGGAGGGATGAACGTATCGTTGCAATACGCTGTTCATTACGCGAGTAACTAATAAATAAAAAATGTATGAGTTAATCCTTACTCCACACGCTCTCCCTCTCCATAAAAAAGAGAGTTAATTGTGTTGCATTTTATCTATATGCAGAAAAATAGAGGCGTCAAAGGATATGGCCGAATATCAGCGACCCTTGCTGTGTAAGCAATGGGGTATGACAAGTGGGGGTAATGGCCCCGTCCAGCGCCCATAAAGTGGGCACACTCGTGCGACCTGCCGACCACTGTTCTAGATAGAGCAGTGATGCCATCCACATTTTTGCTCCATCCCAATATCTCGACCAGAATTTCCCAAGATTCTCGTCTCGAATCCCAAGACTACCCATCGCATATCCTTAGGTGTACCACAAGTAAATCCATAGATTATTTTGGACATATTAGTGTGTTTTATTCAGCTTTCTCTTCTTCGGGTCCACCCTTGTCCTTATTGGCGTCTTTACAGCAACTAATGTACATACATTGTACAGCCCTCTGCAGACTGCGTGGTAGGTATTCTTTTTTCGACAAAACCGAGAATAACGCGAATGCTATGCTATCGGGCACTCGGAAATCGTAACAGCAAGATGCGCGAGACTCCGCAGCTTAAATTGGCATTATCATCGTATGCATTTTCCATCCAGTTTGGCAACAAAACCCAAACGAACTTTTACATTTTGTTGCCACACAAGGCGCATGCTTTGTTTATTGATAGGCCCTATCGAAGGAGTGGAGCATGGCGCATCTATTTGCAGTGAGTTTCGGCCGACTGATAACATGACTTTTGAATTATTATCAGTTTTGTCGGAAAAAGAATATCTACCACGCAGTCTGCTGAGGGCTGTACCTAGAGGCCGGGGGGGAGGGGGAGGGGGTCGATCGGACTCCTACAGCTGATATTCCTGACCGAGTATAAGAGCTTCACGAAAAATGAAGATGCTGGCCTAGACAACATTAAGCCGGTGGTATCTGATTCTATGGTCAGGTCATTCGTCGACCGTCAATGGTGGGTCAAAGACCCAAAACACAAAGTCCGAATCTGTTAGAACTTCTTGGAAACGAAATCTGTGGCATTTTGGATTTATTTCGAAATTTGTCTGACACATTTGGAGAAGCTAGGGTCAAGTGAGGTCAGGCTGTTTTTAAGTGTCTTTCACCACTGACAGTTTTGAAATAGGGGCTCCAAAACAAGCTCTTAAAAGCTTATGTAAATCCCGAAATCGAAAAGCCTATGCTGTGAATCTGCGTGTAAGCCAGTGCCCGCTGGGGCCCATGGATTTTCAAGCCGACGATGGCGAGGGGGTCTAAACGAGGACCTAACTCGTCCCCTGGACTATATAGCTACAAGACGTCAGCAGTGTTGTGAAGGTCGCAACTCGCAAGGTTACGCTTTGATTATTTTTGGTCCAGCAGAGCCCAGAGGTCAGGTGACCAGGCACTTTTCCGAGGTCAAAAAATTGCCCTTATTTTGGTTCGCGGTCAAAGGATAAGCCTCCATAGAGCAAAACCGTAAAATGAAGCGCTTTGTGCGGGAGCCGCTTTCTGAAATATTTTTTGGACATACCTAATGTTTGTAAAAGCTTTTCATAGCCACCCAACATCATGCCGCCAAACCACCCATCCCCGTTGATTGGTAGAGTTGGAAATTAAACAAATGAGCGCCAGTTGCGAACAGCAGCGACTGAAAGCTGCTACTATACCCATAACAAGTAATGGTACAAAAATAATCCTGCGATCTCGGGAAGAGAATGCCTGCAAGAAACATCGCAAGCTTCGTCCGTTACCTACTTCAATATGTTTGAATGCTATTAACCTCCGTGAGGCAAATCCATCCTAAATTTATTATCGACCAAGGAGAAAAAACATTCGACAGCATGAGAAGACAAAGTGAAATCAGCTTCTGCCAGATCCCAAGATATGCAGTGCAAATCACAAGATCCCAATGTTAATGTTCAAATCCCAAGATCTTGGGACAAATCCCAAGGAATGGCATCGCTGAGATAGAGCCATAAAACGCCGTGAATATTTTAAGCTTGACGATACGAATCGACTGGTATGTAACATGTTTACCTCGGGTAAAATTTTAAAATTACTTTTTGTTAGGTCAAATTATAGTTCATTTATCGCATTATGATGAGAGAAATACTATATCCCGGAAAAATAAACGTAATACCGCTGAGCTTAGGTTGAATCTGAAATCATTACTTAGGAAGAGTTATAAAAGAACCGACGAACGTGTCTTTTTTGGTCATTAAATATCAGTAGGTATGCCGCCCCCTCAGATGCCAAGTGCCGCCCCTATGAGTGCAAAATGCCGCCCCTAATTGTGATTGCCGACCCAGTGAAAATCCCTTAAAATACGCCCTGGGGGCTGTAGGCGGTGGGTGGTAAGGTGGTCCACTTTACCAACCAAATCCTAGTAACAAAACGAGTCTCATTATAGAACTTATAATGGATGCATAGCACATCACAAAAGTAAGTAGAATATCAAACAATTTGCCCGAGAAGGTGACAAAAGTGCGCTTTATAGCAGGAGCCGATGGAGACGTGGAGGGGTGGACGACATTTTCGGTTCAGCTTTCTGCCTCCGACCGTTTATTTGACGTGTGAACTATCATCGCTCGGTCGACCCGTCCCATATTTTTACCGGCTCGTGTGAGTTTCTCTTGTGGTCGGCTGTACCACATTACTATCCGAGACATGCAGACTGCTAGTTACCCTGTTAAGTTCAAGTTTTTGCCGTTCCGGTGACAAAAATGCCATTTTTATCAAAAGATAATATACATTTTGAGACACACGCTATGATGATAGTCGTGCGAGTACCGCCGCGTCATCAGATTTTACACCGATGTAGCACGGAAGGCGTGAAGAGGTCATTACCACTCGTGATTTCGCCATCCCCGGGTGACGCTTGACATTGCGGGGCCTTTGACTCACCGGCCGACCCTGATGCGCGCTTCGGCGGCGCGCGTGCGGCGTACATGGCGCGTGGCGAACCCGGCGCGGCGCTGGGTGTGCGGCGTAATCGGCGCAGAGGCGGCTGAGTGCGGCCACCGGTGCCAATCTCCTGCTCCAGCGGCGCCTGACCGGCGGCACGCGCCGTGACGTGCAGCCAATTTGGCCAATTTCGGCTGGTAACAGGTGGACTGGGTGCCGCGTAGCAGTTTCAGCTGAGATCATTGTGAATTCACGAAAATAGTTTCAGACGCTGTAAAGCTAATCTCAATAAGAGTATTGCCTATAAAATAGTATCGAATTAAGTGCTTCTTCTACCGAGATCATCGACTGAAAACATACTCAAAAAGAAGCTGAACACCTGTAAAGTGTATGTATTGTTGCCTGCGCCTATGAAAGACCGATGATTTCTAATATTTGCGCCGTATTATCCGCTATTCCAATCAACCAGCGGAATGGTCGAACATTTTTTTAACGAACTTTTGGATCTGGTAGGTATGCGTTTAACAGTCGTCTCTATTATTGTTTTGGATTGATGCTTCGTAACTGAAAATTGAAATGGCATTTCCTACCATGCACTGACTTAGCAAGAACATGGCTTTATTGCGGGATAGTCACCGTGATTGCGGGGTCACGGGTTGCACATAATGCGGCAACACGTACCTTATGTCCACTTCTATGAGTATTATGTAATATGTAATATGCATGCTAAATTTGCATCATTACCTACTCAACCTACGATTAGGGTGCGATATTTATCCTACTCAAAACAAAAGCATGGCCAAAATTTACATAACAATCACTGTTAGGGTGATCTTTTTCTCATGAACCGAAAGTTTTTCAATTTATGTTGACGAAAAACTCTGATATCTTACCGTGCTGCTGTCGTAGCTAATGTCACCCCAACTGCTGGCATGGCTGCAATGGCAGGAATGATGCAATGCAAACAGTGCGCGCCGCTGCAGTCTTGCACAGTCGGCGCGTACTTCCGACGTCAGCGTGGCGACCGTGCAGCGGTGCTCGCCGCCATCCACCTCGCTAAACACACGACGAACCGCCTGAGCAGTCACTGAAACCGCCACTAGGTCTGCTTACCGACCTCCAGTCAGCGTACAATTGTCGTACAATGGACCGCTAGCTTCCGTCCAGAAGTCGACTGGTCAGGAGCTCGTCGCCTGTTTAAACGATATTACACACGGTCAGCTGATGTAACCATTCGTATTTCGTGCTGAATGCTACCCTACATCCTTGGATATGACTCCAACTAGGGCCGTGACTGAGGCTTTTGCATACTGCGAATGTGAGCTGACCGTACCCACTCAACACGCTTGCATACGTGTGATAAGCACAGGCGCTGCTTCCTCGGCTCTATAGTACCTAATATTCGTGTAATATTCTCGTGTAATGTTCAGTGGTCAATCGTATCCCAGTCTCGGAGTGATTGGCCACTCCTGTACCTAATATTCGTGTAATATTATCGTGTAATGTTCAGTGTTCAATCGTATCCCAGTATCGGAGTCATTGGCCACTCCTGCTCCGAAATGTGGGGCGCACCGCGCTGACTGAAGCACCGTTTGCGAAACTTGCCGCCTATGAGTGGCGGTGGAGCGAGGTTCAAGGCTGCGTGGTCGGCCGGAGGCGCTCACCGCGGACCGCTTTGGATTTCGACACCGTCTGCTGACCGCCAGGTCGGACCCACGGGGCGGTATATACTCCGAAATAATTGGGATGAGCTGTACACATAGAACATCAACAGAGTTGATGTTCTATGTTCTGTGCTTATTGGGATAATTTTGTTTGTTTGTTTGTTTTGTTGGGTTAGGCCCTTTCGGTCCAGTTAGACCATTTCAGAGCCGGGAGGATGATAGGATATAGGGGAAGACATTGGTCTGGGCAGGCACCCTAGTGAGTCGCCGGGGCTGAGCCCGTCCGAAGACAGGCCACCCAGCCCCAAGGCACTCACTGCACCCGGCTACGGGGTGCGCTCCCTCAGGAGCAGCGGTGCCGCTCCAAGGGAGCAGCCCGCATGAGATAAAGTTGCCTGTCCAGCCCGGAAGGGGGTGGCGGTGTGGAGGAGAAGGATTTCAGTATCCTGAGGATAGAAGCACGGAACGGTGTATTGGGATAATCCGGGGGTCCATGCTTATTGCTTGGGAGATTTGAGTTTGTTTTACCTTGTGGTAGTGAGTTTTCAGTCCAATGGCTGGATTGTCTCTCGTGAACAGGTTTTCCCCAGTTACTCAAAAAACACTCGGCAGTTTCGGTGGGAGAAGAGAAACTGCCAGGGGGTGCGGCGCCACTTATTCCCTCCTCGCGAGCGTGGCGGTTCGGAGACCTCAGCGACGCATTGCAGCATAGCTGCGTTCGAGCGCTGTCTGAGAGCACTTGGCACCGGAGACCGGCTTTCACTCGGGGACGGGCCGGGTCCCTATTTCACAGAACACTTGACACCGTGGGTGTGTCTCTCTGCGTGTCATCCGACTCCCGGCCGTGCCCGTTCGTAGACCTCAGCTCGAGCGTGCCGCGCGCCGACTGTCTGAAGCGCAGTGCCGGCTCGTGTCATCGCCCGTGACGATCGCATCGCGATGACGGCGTGATGGCCCTCGTGACGGTTTGATAACGGTCACGTGACCCGGTGATGACGCTGGTGGACGACTGTGGGACGAGCGGTGGGTAGCCGCGGCCGACTGACCGCGGTCGATGCTCTGTCGTTAGCGCAGGTAGTGTTGGTCTGCCGTCAGGGTTGTGTTGGCGACTTTTTTATATCTCAGAGTTCAACGAGCGGTGATGTGGTAGTGGTTTGCGTCTGTTCCGCCCGCTCCCAGTTCTCCAGTCGCGTTTTCGTTGCTGTTCCTTGGGGTCCTCCACTCCTTGTCGTCCCTGACATCCGGTGCCGATCGGCTGACCTCGAGCCAGCGGCCCTTGATACACCGGTACTGATCCTCTCCTGGGCGAGCTGTGCCGAGCTGGGAGAGCTTTCTCTGGCGTATTGCCGGCGGCGAGTCGAGCCGTACCTACCGGTCCGAGCTCATCCCACCAGCCGCGCCCGCCTGTCTCATTCACCGGCAGTGCGGCCGAAACCTGCCACCGGGTGCCGATTCATCAGAGGTCCCGGCATTTCTGTCGGCACGCCGGAACGACGTGTGTTCGTAATTACAGAGAAAGTGGGAATACTCTATAATCTGCTCGGATGAACATGAAATGGCGTGTTATTTGAGCGCTCCCATCTATACACACGGCTTAGAGAGGCTCCATGGCAACCTCTGGCACTAACGGACAAACATGCATTACATGACATTAACTCATTTTCTCGGTAGTGTGTTGGGTTGCATATTGTATTAGCAGTGAGTTGACACGCATTTAAGAAGTTTTCCTATTCAATTTGACCCATGGCTCTGAAGATAATTCTGATGATCGGGTCCACACTTTGCAGCGCACTGGGCCTATGGTAATCACCGTTTTATAGCATTAAATTATTGATAAACTTGCACCAATGTTTTATGTGTGATTTTAAGGCCTTGCACATTTCCTCTCAAAAGCTCACATGTAACATTTTACAGCTTATTTTCTCCAACGAGCTTCTTGTCAGTTGACTGTTAGCCTAGCCGCCGCAGAAAGAGCTTTTAGCTGACACCTAATGAATATTTCACGGGCCACAATGACCACCATTTTCGGAAACGAAAGCTATGCGGCTGTCTGAGCGAATTCTGGCAGACGTCTTCACATGAAACCGCCTATTATAGGAAGGAGTGGATTTTATCCTGATTTATGCGAACTGCGACGGTAACGTATGGAGCTCAAGCGGCCCCACAATTATCTTCTAATCCATCGTCTGTTGTTTCCACACGTTACCGATGAGTTATGTTGCGGTGGATGCAGGGGCCCATATCGATGTTAAGTGTAGGTATAACTGAGCTGCGATTTGGAGACGACTGGCCGACCCCACCGTGGTCGAGACGGGCCAGCACAGTGGGAGGTCGGCTAGCGTGCGCCGTATGTCAACACGCCATCGATTTGGCTCCCGATTTCTGCGAAATGGAAAGCTTTCGGGCCATGATTGATTTAGACGGGATGTGGTCTTGGACCGTTCTATCGAGAACGAATCAATTTAGTCGCGAAATAGCTTGCGATAAAAACAGGAGAGCGGTTTTGTCGGCTCGGTTCCGGCGGGGCAAACCGATCGCTGGGATAAAAAGGTTGATTTTCCTCTGTCCCCGGGCTATGGCGAAATAGCACCTTGATCAACGGACGGACACCTACATAAAAAGAACGCAAAAACGGGACCGTATGGAAAACGCCGACATCATAATAAGTATGGTAAATATTCATATGTGTCTAAGTCATTTTTGAGCTGTGATCATACATAAGTACGAGATGGAAGGTAGCTCTTAAATTTATTACCTTTCTAAAGGCAAGCAGCTTTTATTGCTAAGGAGGAGACGTGGGTAGGCAATGCTTATAAGTTTTTATAGCGCATTTTTCTGTCCTGTAACAGTTTGATCTCCTAGCGAGCCATTGATGCAGCAGGATTCGGGGCTTGGCCTGGGACCGGCGCCCCGTCCGCGGCATGGGCGTCACTTTCACTGCGCGCTACGAGCTCTGGTGCAGGAAGTGACCGCGCGTGCCGGCTGAGCCCGCTGCGGTGGGGCCTCCGACCCGGCCGCCGCTATACGAGAACGAGACCGAAAGTGAGCCGGTCGCCCGCTCGACCCGCCCGGCCGGTGTAGTTAGGTAGTGGTCTGGGCCACAGTGGTTAGACAGGTTGGGTGAGGGACGGCGAATGCTGCGTGCTGACTGGCCCTGCCCAGGCTGGGCGAAGGCCGTGGGACGTCCGCTGTATTACGACCCTTAGCTGTTTTCCTCCACATCAGAACAAATGCGAGTTCATGCGAGAAAAGTGAGAAGGATATGTTTCAATAAATCAAAGTACCACTACCGCAGGTCTGCAGAGGTGGCCTTTTCCTGACCTGCCCTCGCCCTCTCGCGCTGTTCCAGGGCGTAACGTGGCCTTCCGGAGTGTGACGCAGGGCGCGACGGTGCCGCTGTCGCCGCAGGGACCGCCGTCGCTGCCCGAGTCGCCGTCGTCGCTGGCGGTGGACGGCAGCATGGAGACGTGCAGCCGGGCGCCGCGCACCGCGCCCAGCCGCTGGTGGCAGGTCCGGCTGCCCAGCCGCACACGGGTCGAGTCGGTCGGCCTCGTGGTGCCGCAAGGTGAGGAAGGTGCCGCCTCTGTTTGCCTGCCTGGCTGTCTGGCTAGCTGGCCGGGTGGATGGATGACTGGCTGACCGTTTGTCTATTCTGTCTGTCTCTATGTCCGTCTGTCTGTCTGTCTTCATATGACCGTCTGATCCGTTTCTGCGCTTATGCATAGGTACGACAAACTTCCATATTTAAGCTAGCTTGATTTTCTTTGGTAACGGTGATGCTATCTGTCCCCCTTGACCTTCTCGTTTTGCGTTCAGCAGATGTTATCCCAACGCACAAGAATACGACAATGTGAAGCGCCTGGGCGATGTTTTTATAGCGCCATGAGTCAGCTTTTTCCATAGTCCCAGTGTTGTAACCAGCCCCGTGTAGCTTGTGGGGCACCGTGTTTGCGATGGGCGTGGGATATGGTAACGGTCATCGGTCGCAACAGCGACTGGGCGAACTTCTTCCTTCTGTTTAAACGTCTGAAACCTCTGATATTTCATCAGCGGATTTTTATATTTTCATTTACAGAAAGAATGATTACTTAAAAAGGACGGACAAATGACACATGACAATTCCACGACACACGATAAAAAAACGCGGGCCCCGGAGAGCACTGAGTGTGTGCTTCGAGTTGCACCTGTGCGCCTACCGTTCACAGCGGTTCTGGAGCAGCGCCGTGGTCGCGGATGCTCTCACGCATCTTTGCGAGGAGCGCGGCATATGCGGTCAGCGCATTGGGGCGCGGCGGTCGGGGCGTGTCCTGTGCCAAGCTGGGAGAGAGGCATAACAGCTGCTCGGCGAGCTGCTGCGTCGTCGGCGAGTCCGCATCCGTAAGCGGTGGAGACTCGCGGCGGGGCAGCAGGTAGTAGGCCAGGTCTGGGTCATCTAGGGGGTTTCTGCTAGGCTCCTCACTGCGACTCCCTGCAGATGGACGGACTGGCATCACTGGACCGGGTCGCAAAGCTGTCGCTGAATCCTTGCTGCAGCCGACGCTGCAGTTCCCTTCGCCAGTGTTGTCGCAGCCGTCGCTGATCTCACCAGTGCTTCTGTCACCTCCACCGCCGCCGCTTCCTCGGCCGCTGCCGCCGCCGCATTCATCGCTGCTCTCGCCGCAGCTGCTCCTGCTGCAGCGGTCCACGTCGTGGCTGTTTCCACGGCTGTCGCCACCGCTTCTGTCAAAGCTGGTGACAGCAGTTCTGACGTCAGGTTTGTCGTGGGCTCCCGCCAATCGTATGGCCGTGGCGTTTCCGCGGACCTGATCGTGCGCACCTCTCACTGTTGTCCTTCGCCCCTCCCCTCGTCTGGTATGTTGGCCGCGCCGCGGCTGGTGTGGAGAAACGCGGGATTGAGATGCGCGGCACGAGTACGACGCAAGGTCGCCGGCGCGGTAGGCAGTGGGCTAATTGGTACACAAGGTGCGGTGTGTCACGTCCTCTGTCCGTGAACACGAACAGGGAGGGGAAAGGAGGGACTGGCGTAACACTGACTGGGCTGAGAAAGATGCGTTCATCTCGGCGACTGAAAATGGAACATGTCTGATGATTGTGTGATAGAAACCTAGAATTGAAAGGCTCGGATGGGTGGTTGGCCCAAGCCATACCGCAATTCCCCGAATGTTTCAGTTCTGTTGTGTCTGTCTAAACCAGACACTCCTGCGTGCCGTTTCGTCGTCTCCCGCACCAGCCGTTTCACCACTACCCTTTTCTGTCCTCCGGCAGCCGTGCACCTGGACCTGATGATTTTCGTCATCAGTCTGGACACACCGGACTCGCCGAAGGCCGAGTACCTGCGCTGCGCCAACTTCAGCGGCGGCCTGCCCGACTCGAAGCGGCTGTTCCGCTGCGGCGCCCAGGGCCTGGTCGGAGAGTACGTCTACATCCGCGACGAACGCCAGCACCTCGACTACTTCACGCTCTGCGAGGTGGAGGTGTTCGCCTTCAGAGGTGGGTGCCAGCCGGCCCGTGAGCATCGGGCTCTGTCCTTCGCGCTATGGGTACAATTTGTAAAATAGACGAGAGGTGGCAAGACAACAATGCTCACACCTCCCATTTGAATGGCGTGTCAATTGGTTTACTTGATCAGCTTCGTACCATTGCAACGCTAATGAGGCTATGTATAATCAACGGAGTGAGTGACGTAACCATATTGAACACCCAGTTTTCCTCACGGCTAGCCGGAATAAGGTGAAAGCTGACCAGGCCCGCACGGAGCCCGGCGTATGTACCTATATCACAGCCTGATGGCGATATCCGACTCGGCCTGAGCACAGCAGATAAATGATCACGATTCGTGAGGGTGCCGGCCCGATCAAATTGACCGCCCAATCAGAGCCGGCCGGGGAGATCGGGGAGAGGCCGTGACCGTCCGTCACGGGTAACGGCCGTGACGCCGTGTTGGGTAACGTCACGAGTGCGTCCCGTTGCGTTACGCTGCCGGCAGCCGAGCGCTGCAAGTGTGGGTAAACAGCCATTAGACGCGTTTCATCAGCGAGCGGCGGTGAGGTCACGATAGGTCACAGCAGGTCGCAGGTGGTCATGGAGGGTCACGGCAGGTCAGATGGGAACGCGGGTGGTCGAAAGGGGTTCGGATTTGACTCGTGGGATCCCATCAGGCAGAGAAAACTCGGCTAATGCGCCCGGCGTTATGTTATTGTAATACTGTTAATTGGTCTCAGCGTAAGCTATAAGTAGTGTCACCGCACCATTGCTAATCCAGCCTGCGTCTAACCTAACGTAACCTAACCTCACTGGACCGGGGAGTGTGGCACTGCGGCAGTGGACCGTTCCGACGACTGCCGAATTATGTGCCGTTCCCATACTGGGCGCCTTGCGTGCTGCACCAGCTGACAGAGGCACTCGCAGTTGTAAAGCGTAGTAGCCACAAACGATCCGGCATGGAACCGCACCTCGTCACTCCAGTCACGTGCTCCCGTTAGTGTACCTATCGTTGCAGGAAGACGTGCAACAACCTCGTGACTGATTAACGTGCGGCTGTGGTCGTTCGGCAATGTACCCGACCTGAGCCAGATACGACTCGGGTCATGACGCGCACCACATGTATCACTCAGCTACGACTGGCTGAGATGCCGGTCGGAGAACGCTATGTCTAACGTCTGCGCTAAGTAGAGCAGCGCTGATGATGTGGTGCACGTCGTGCATATTATTTGCGCTAGCATTATTCAAGACCGTAAACCCGTTACGTCAAGGTAAAATTGTCTGTCTAGAATCCGTCATTGACATTTTGATGGGCATTGTATCTGGACATGGGCGTCCGATCGGCGGCGGCTGCGCACATTCCTTCATGCACACCTAGCATACCGAACGTGCATTCGAGTACCGTTAGCCACCCCTTTACTGACCGCTACAAGGCTACTGATGACGCAAAGACCATTAAGCTCATTAAGTCGACGAAAATTCCAATCGTGATCAGCACTTCTGTGACATTGGTACAAATTAACAGCGACACGTAACAACTCAGCGTAACAGCACGACGTTCATGCCCCGTGGTGTCCCGTTGCTCACTAGTTCACCCTGGCACCTCAACCACTGAAGTTTCACGCCACCGCCCCAAGTAGCAACAACCCTGTTCCAGCGTCAATGGATCACCAGAGACGACCTTCTATTAGACGATAAAATGAAGAAGATACATTTCATGCATATTTTGTCAACTATTTGACGGTTCGATGTCCATCAACTAGTAAGACGATCCCTTTATTTCCCCCTCACTTCCTCTCTCCCCAAGCTTCCACTGACCTGACCCGACCTCCTAATCTCCCACTGACCTGACCCGAACTCCCAATCACCCGTTGACCCGACCCCCCAATCTCCCACTGACCTGACCTGACCTCTCCACAGACCTGATCTCTCAGTCCCACTGACCTGACCTGAGCTCCCCTTTCCACAGACCTACAAATCTGCGGCGATCCAGAGACGCCGGCGCACGGTCACGTGACCCGACCAGACGCCGACACGGCCACCTATGGGTGCGAGGCCGGCTATCGTCTGGCTGGTCACCGCCAGAGGCGCTGCATTCGCGGCGAGTGGGCCGGCCAGCAGCCCGTCTGCCGCAGTGAGTGGGGGTGAGGGGGAGGGGTGGAGGCTGAGAGTAGGATTGGGACAACTAAAAGTAACGGCTTTCTGGTAGTGGTTTGTTTGAATTTGTCTGTAGTATGGCGAGGCATAACACACTGCATTGACAATGCCAGTAAGTTTCCTGTCATCGATACCGTCCCGGAGCTCACGCCTTAGCCCGCCCGCCGCGCGGCTACTGATCTCGTGCCCCTCTGACCTTGCAGAGATATTCTGCGAGCGGCCGCCGCCGCTGGAGAACGGCTTCCTGGAGCAGGCGGCCGGCAGCCAACCACTGCACCAGTTTAACGATACAGCCCAGTATCGGTGTCACGCCGGCTTCGTGATGCAGGGCGGGCCGGGCCTGCGCACGTGCGCCATCACCGGCCGATGGAGCGGCGCCATGCCGCGCTGTCAGCGTGAGTCGGCCGTGGTCTGACCATAGGGGCTCGATAGGAAGGGGTCGCCAGTCATGGACTGCCACCGGTAGGGAATCGGGAGGTAATAAGCGGAACTCTGGATCCAGTATGCGTGATTAGCCAATCTGAGGCCTGCCATTCTGTTTTATGTTCGGCAAAGCGTGATTTTGACGAAATAACTGTTTCATCTTGACCCAGTGCTGTGGTGCTAGTAGGCAGTAGCCTCTAGTTTGCTGCCGACAGTCACGAATATGATATTCCCATAAGTGTGTCTGACTTCATCCTGACTCCAGTCACTACCATCTCACTGACTGGCTGTGCCACATGTTTCAGCTTTGGTGTGCCCTATGCCGGAGCGGTATGAAAACGCCCGGTATGAGCTTCTGAATGGCACCACCAGATGGCAGGCCATGGTGCAATACGAGTGCTTGGAAGGGTTCGTCCTCGGTTCAGGTAAGAGAAGACAGAATGGCACGAAACCCTACGCAACAAGTCTGTCTCATGTTTGGTTGGCATTAACTCCGTCAGCATTTGTATTTTATCGTAAACACAGTTTCCCTTGAGTATGATAGGTAACGGATGGTCGTGAAGATAATCGAACGGCAGGCACGCATCTGTGGCTAACAGAAGCCAGCCCCCCGCCACCACCACGCCAAAAATACACCCTCCCTCCCTTTCCTCCTCACGGTCCCGCCGCCCCCGTCTCCACCACCTGACATGGCCCACCACTCCCCACCCGCAGACTCAGACGAGCCAGTGACCCAGTGCGAGGACGACGGCCGGTGGCGACCGGTGAACGTCACCTGCACGCCGCGGCCGCCGCCGCCGGTGCTCGGGCCCGGCCTGGTGGCCGCCGACGCCGACCTACAGTCCGGCGCGGGCCGCTCGGCGGATATCTCCGACAGCGGGCCGGCCACCGAGCAGCACGGCCTGCCCGTCACCCACGAGCACCACCAGGCCATGAGCAGCGGCGTGATGGCCGCTATCTTGGTGGTGGCCGCGGTGGCCATAGTGGCCATGATCGTCGTGGGGATTCTGTTCACCAGGAAACGATCAGGAGCCTGCAGGTACGGACACTCATGGACAGCCTTCACCCAGTTGTGGCTGATGTGTGTTGAGACTTCCGTGATAATTCAGAATCGGTTCTCCGTTGAGAGCATGAACCAAGGAAGGCGTAACTAATGTCGACATGCTCAATAGGACTGTTGAAGTGAGAAGTAAATTTTTGCTGAAGCAATATCGAAAGTGCCCGTAGCAATAGGTATGCGGCCCACCACGATGTTGATCATTATACATAGTTTGCAACTCCCTAGCATAGTGTTCCCTCTCCAGTGCCGAGCCCGCCGTATCTGACCACTGGACGGTGTCTTTCTCGACAGTGTTTGGAGGCGGGAGAAGCGGCCGGAGCCGACGGTCGCCGTCCTGCCGCCCACCGACATCAAGACGTACGACCAGGTGTACGAGCCCAACTACCAGAACGTGCTGGGCGGCGCGCCGACCACCACCCTGTCGACGTTCCGCGCGCCGCCCACGTCCCAGCGCTCGTCGGGCGAGGCGGAGCGGCCGCTCGGCCGGCCCGTCGAGCCGCCCTACGAGACGCTCAAGGCGCGCCTGGCTGCCGAGGCCGCCGCCGCCGCCGAGGACGACCCCTACGAGCCGGTGGCCGGCGGCCGGCTGTACGACGCCGTGTCGGCCGAGGGCGGCGGCGACTCGGGACCGTACGCGTCGCTCGCCAGCCGCGACCCCGACTACGAGACGCTGCGGGCGCTGCGCGGCGAGGAGGGCGACTACGACCTGGTGCCGGCCGGCGCCGCCGACTCCGGCTGCCCAGAGTATGACCAGGTGCCCGTCAACACGTACGAGAACTGTCGGTTCGTGGCCGGCACCGGCGCGCACGAGGTGCCCGACCTACTCAAGGGCGCACCACCCAGCCGCGACCACGACATCCCGCCGGAGATTCTCGCACTGTACGCCAAGGTGATCAAGTCCAAGAAGAGGAACCGTGACGAGACGACCGAGCCGCCGGTGCCGACTCCGGCTCCGGACTCGGCGTGCCCCTCGTCCCCCGGCTCCAGCGCCGCCTCCTCCTACACCAAGAACCTGATACAGAAGTTCAACCGACTGGCGGGCGCCGATGAGCTGGAGTCGCCGACACGGCCGGCGGCCGCAGAGGACAGGGTCCAGTGTTCATTGCCCGGTGTGGCCGACACGGGTGTTCACAGACTGAGTGTCGAGGCGGCCGGCTTTACTGCCGTCAGACCGCTGCCGCCCGTGCCTCCGGAACGCTAGCCCGCGGACGCCACAGGGCGACGGTGGCGCCCCTATAGTCAGTGACGGCTGTGTGTCCGGCGGCCGGACGGGCGGTGGGCGTTTGAGCTACCGGGCGACCACGGCGGCATGGTCCGGCCTCCCAGGGCCCCGTGTGAGTGCGTTCGTGACTCGCTCAGGCGGCTAGCCATCGAGAGACATTCGCCGCCCGGTTAACGAGCCCCTCGCAATGTGGCAATGACCCGCGCGACCGGTTCAGTGCAGGGGGAATTTGACTGTGTTTGTATCGTGTGTTCAGTATTGCGTTATTGTCTGTGGGAAGTTGGAACCGAAGCCATTTCCAGGGTAAACGTGGCACCCGGTCCCATCAAATGTGTATCGTGGTATGCGCGTGTGCTAGGGTAGTTAGCTGATGTGAATGGCAATACAAGGTGTATTCTTAGTGATGGGGTTTCTAAACGAACTCGTATGCACTAATCGCATAATCCCCGATCCCTCAACCTCTCGGCCGCATGCCTCTTCTCCCAGCCTCCCCCACGACCACCTCCTCCCGCTCCCTTTACCGTGTTTCATCCGTCCAGAAATACTCGGTCCGCTGACGCAGCGCATATTTGTATTGATGGTCGGGTGGAACAGCCTAGAACTTGAGTTTGTGCGGCACCATACCGCGCGTCAGCTCGAACGGCTTGTTGAGGTAGGCGCAGATGAGCGCCTTCTCCTTGTTGGCGCTGATGGCGTTGACAATCTGACTGTCGACGGCCACCTGGGTCTGTTTGCGCTCCTCAGTCAGCTCGTACTTCTGTGGACGGACGCGGAGGGTGGGGGCGTCAACCATCAGCGGGTAGGAGCAGCGGGGTCCCAACGCGAACACACGTACGAAAGACAGTCATGGCGAGTGGTGGGGCACAATGGAATTGCAAACAGACAGACACACTAGCGCTATGAGACAGGCATGTTCCGGTTGTGGAGGCCAAGAAGTCTGGTTGACATTCTGGTACTATGTCGCGGAGTGCTCTAGGGCTGGTCCATGGTGCGGGCAGCTGCCAGCCCGCAGAACGCGGGCCGGCCGAGGCCACGCCAAGTCACCGTAACTGGGCACCACAGTCCCGCCCACAACGGAAACATCACAGCTTTGCCGATTAGAGAGATAATAAGCTAGCACAAATACACATCAGAGTCTTAAACATTAAAGCAAGCGTCTTCCCCATAAAGCTGGTAAATATAAAATGAAAACGAAACACATTGCACTTAGGCTTACTCAACTTTCTGATAATGCATCTGGTTTCGCCCTTTCCCACATCCAGATATACAGTGATGAGTATGTCGGATTAAGCCCAACAACGCCAGAATAGGGAGGTGGGATGGATGTGTGCGTGCCGGCAACGACATGAAATACATGATAAGTTTCTTGGACACAGTTTTGTGCAAATCGCAGGGATGGTCCCGAAACTCATAATTACCACCGCATCACAGTCACAAAAAGGAAAGTCTTCACTTCATTTTGGCTAGGAACACTCCAGGCGTTACAAGCGTAATATGTCTCGTACACTGTACAGCAGGGATTGGCAACCTACGGCCCACGGACCGGATCCGGCCCGCGACCATTTGACGTCCGGCCCGCGGCTGGTATCAGCAACTAGCATTGTGTTCCGACCCGCGGTTCCTTCAGAAATCGACTTTTTCCGTACAAAAGTGACTAAAGCGTGCGTTGGCACAATAGTTCTTCCTTCATACATTTCACTAGCTTATAAGCGCCATTTTCAAATGCTACTGTCTAATTCTAGACAAAACATACAAAAGTAAGCTTTGGTCAAGAGCTTTTTTCTAAACGACGCCTGGCTACGTGCATTTGACGGTCACATGCACGCTGTCTGCGCGTTTAATTTATATCTCCGCCGGAAAAAGCAGCTGCAAGCTTTGCACTGAGGCCAGCTGAACGCTGCGGGATAACTTGCCTCTCTCCACCGCTACAGGATAGGGCCATGAGGCTCCGTGATTAGCGACATTGTCGCCAGTCAGTGAGATAATTGAATTCATGAAAATGCGCGCCCCTTGTTTTCATTTTTGCTCTTGCCTGCCGGCAAAATTTTCAGTACCTTGGTACTCGAAAAAAAAAGCTTTTAGAGGCATGCTGGTCTCATCAGATTATGGAGAATGGGCAAAAACATTCCTTCTAATTACAAACTTGCTTTTTCCTCTACCAGTCTGTCTTAAACGGCATGTTTCATCATATGACACAGGGCAATTAGTTGTCACAACTAAAAATCCGTTAATGACGCTGTCATATTTGGCTGTCGGTCCCGTAGCTCAGTCGGTAGAGCGTTGGACTCCGCGTAGTGTAAGCACGCGTTCCCGGTTACAACAGTCCGGGTTCGAAGCGA
Source organism: Amphibalanus amphitrite (assembly GCF_019059575.1). Lineage (NCBI taxonomy): Eukaryota > Metazoa > Arthropoda > Thecostraca > Balanomorpha > Balanidae > Amphibalanus > Amphibalanus amphitrite. Next base: position 410,794 of record NW_024881844.1, read on the forward strand.
GACGGGCGCTTGACATTTATGGGCCTCCTGACGGGAATGGTTGCGGTTGGTGGCAGGCCGTAGCCAGGCGGTCGGTGAGGGGACCGACCGTGCGCGGCTATGTGCGCACGTTAAACTTTGGACTCTAAATTCTGCCATAGAACCGGAATTGCGCGATCAGAGGGTAGAGGCAGGGTCAACGCAACAAGCTTCGCTTAGGGTTCTGTCCTTGTGAATCCCTCCATTCAAAAGGTTCGAACTAAACTTATTTTTAAAAAATCCCAAATATTGCGTAAGAATGTAGCAAAGTGCAACCATGCTGTGCTCCCGCCTGCCGACTGCCTCCGAATCGCTATCTGGACCGCACTCCAAAAAGGGTTGCCGATCCCTGCTGTGTAGCATGACGTAAATAGTTATCGATTCAAGATACTCCTCAGTTCAGCGTGCCACGACTCAAATAGTTTAGCCCCGGCAAATAATACCTGTGTGAAAGCCTTTGCAGAGTTTGGCAAGTGCACCTGCTCACAACACATACCTGCTTGGTCTCCTCGAAGATATCACCATCCTTGGTGCGCTTCGCGGAGCTCTTGGGAGCCTTCTTCTTGCTGAAGTACTTGTCATCCAGGTTGGCAGGAACCTTGACGTTGGAGATGTCGATCTTGAGCGAGGTAGTGACCATCAGGTGCTGCGGCACGCGCCTCAGAGGGCAGCCGTTCAGCTTGTACGGGCCTGGAGATGAAAATGAGAAAAACAGGACTTGTGAGTAAAGCAACCATTAGCCTTTACCAATAGTAAAATGAAAAATCATATATAAAATAAGCAAACAACGCTAAGCACTGTAAGACGAGGAACATGTTCCGGTTGTGGAGGCCAAGAAGTCTGGTTGACATTCTGGTACTATGTCGCGGAGTGCTCTAGGGCTGGTCCGTGGTGCGGGCAGCTGCCAGCCCGCAGAACGCGGGCCGGCCGAGGCCACGCCAAGTCACCGTAACTGGGCACCACAGTCCCGCCCACCAAGGAAAAACATCACAGGTCGACAAAGTACACACTAATTGGAAATATCAGGGCAGCAATCCAAACCGATTGAGGCATCACAAACACCAAAAGAGGCAGTATGACCTCGCATAGGGGCACCATAACCTCTGAAAATGGCGTCACAATCCCAACATCGCAACTAACGGTTAGGGGCGTACCAGAGAAACACGTTACTGTGTTGCTTGGGAAGAGGGTGAAAATCTTAACCCTCGCATGTGTGCGGCGTTTGCCAGCTTCTAATGTGTAGGGGGGGGGGGGGGGTCGGTTGGACCCCCCCTTGCCGTTTGGCCCCTGATCGAGCTAGAGCTTCGCGGAAAAAACGAGCGTGTTGCCCGTGACGAGAGGAGGCCGATGATACCCAATTTTAAGGTCCTAGGTCATTGGTTGACCTTCCAGGTCAGGTCAATGACCCAAAGTCGGGAAAATCGGGACCTGTTAGAAAGTCGTAAAGTGTGGCTGCTGAGAGGTTTTTCGGGGTGCTGATCACGAATATCGTGTTAGTTTTGATGACAGATGATGTCTTGAAGCATTTAGACCAGGTCGGGTCAGGTCAGGTCAGGTCAACCAGTAGGCGTCGTGACGGGTATTCGTAGTACGTGTCAACCGCCTCTGACAGTTTCGTAACATGTTACGAAGTCACCAAAACTACTTCGTAAATGTTCAAATGGTTGCTAAATTCGAATTCAGCTCCAAAGACTAGCCTAGAAACATGTAAAACTCGAAAAAGTGAACCGAGGTCACCCGAGGTCACCAAAGGTCAATGACCTGACCTGACCTTCAGGTGACCTTGACACACACGGGAGTAACATCAAATCACATGTTTGAACGTTTGAAACCACGAAAAGCTTGCAAACACGCGGCTAGTGCGAGCCGACATACGCGAAATCGCGATTCCGGCCGAACATGGTCTCGGAAAAGAGGTCACAGGTCAAAGGTCATTTGGGTCAGGGTCATGAAATTTTCAGGGTAGGTGTAAAATTGATCAATGCGAGGGTACTGAAAGTTTCGTTGCGACCGACCGCTTTTTACGCGAGTTATTCGCGAAAAACCACGAGGGGGGCCATCCGACCCCCCCCCCTACACATGCGAGGGTTAACACTTTTGAGTCAGACTGGAGGAAACGGAAAAGCAAAGAAGGTATTTTTACTAACAAGGCCAGAGGGAATTACTGAATGTAAAGCCTGGTGTCATGGTGACAGATGTGTGTCGAAAGTCAGGTTAAGCGACTGTATGATAATGCGCTTGTGTTTTTTTTTTGTTGTTGTTTATTTTTGTTTACGAATTCTTCAACGAAGTGAAGCGATGCAATGCGATTTATGAAAAGTGTTTATCCCGAATGTCTGCGCCACTTCAAGTTGAAGTGGCATTTTTTGAATTTTCAAGTTTTGTTTTGACATGTTAAGTTTGTTTTCAAGATTTTTATCCTAGGCTGACAAAGGAAGCTGTAGCGCTTTCAAAACCTCTCAACAAAAACTGCATCTACTATATAGACTTTTACACAATACTTTCACAGTTATTGATGCCTGTACATTCAGCCAATTTAACCCGCGAGTTGCTGGGGGGTGGGGCGTTAAACGCCCCCACTTTTTTCGCCGGGCCATAGCATAAAAACGGCGCGCCGCAGGCGCGCCAAATTTTGGGTACCTGTAGGGAATTGATTGAAGTTTATTGTGACAAAGTTTCAAAAAAAAAATCGGTCGGAAAATTTTTGAGATATCCAGGTTTTAGTGACGTCATGATTTCTGAGTTTTCGACCAAAAACGACATATGTTCAAAAAATCATATAAAATCACAGAATAGACATACAGACATGCCGTAAACGCCATTAGACTGCCAATACCATGATCAATCAAATGGCTATCTTCGATTATTGATTATCTTTCCGCATTTTCCATAATCTTGAACTGAATCTTGGCAATTTTTCGTGACTACTTCACGACCATGATACATGAATTTATTAAATTGAACTTTTTGAGCCAAACACGTACACATATGATTAAATGAATGTCACCATCGTATTCTACGCCCCAAATTACCTAAAAAACATGTGTCACAGGCTGCGAATATCAGTTTTGATTTTCGGGGATATGTGCCTACCCGGTTGACCTGACCTTGACCCTGACCTATGCTTGACTGACCCCTACATGGAGCTGACACTCTTGTAGGCCTTATAAGATGGATTGTGCACCGTTTTGACAGAGTTTATGGCGAGAGACGCCCATTGCGAAGTCCTGAAGTCCATGCTACTGAAAGCCCGATTTCAGGTGTTTGACCTGACCTTGACCCGACCTGTGACCTCAAAATTCAACTTTAAAGTACTCATCTGAAGCGTCTCGTCGCGCTCTTTCGTTTGCCGCCTCGTGCGTTTCGCTGCGCTTATTGGTTCTCGAGTTATCGGCTGGGGGCGTTTAACGCCCCCCCCCCCCCCAGCAAACGGTGGGTGGCGAAATACCTACCCCAGCAACTGCCGGGTTAAATAGGTGTCATGCATCTATTGAGGTGTAAAAAGCACTAATGAAAACAGCACCATTAACCAACTGGGCTACCTACACCTGATTTTTAACGAACAATGTGGAATGCCAAAGCTACTCAACATTATCTATCTGCCTGTACAATGTACATTTAACAGCACTATGACTACACCCACCCACTGCATTCACTGTGAATTGAGCTCAACATATTATATATTATCAAAGAATGTGCATTACTTCAATCACAAATCCACCATATCAACCAGTATAGCGCCTTTTGGGGCGACTAACGGAGCGAGCGAGAGGGTGAGCCTTGCACGTGCGAAATTTCGAGGGGGTACCTCCAACTGACTTGTGCACGGCACCCTACTAACCGGTCTCTAGCGATGTGCCAAATTTGAGCACAATCGGCCCAGCCGTTCTCGAGATCTGGAAGCGGCACCCTGCACGTGCGCACGTGCAAAATGGGGCCCAACTGACTTTTGCACGGCACCCTACTAACCGGTCCCTAACCATGTGCCAAATTTGAGCGCCATCGGTCCAGCCGTTCTCGAGATCTGGAATCGACCCCTGCACGTGCGCACGTGCAGCAGCGCCCCAACTCTGGCACATGGATATTAGGGTGTTTCACTTTTCACTTTTTTCTCAGATTGTCTCTCCTCGATCGGATTCCCATTATTTCATCTTTTTAATAAAATTTGGTGGCAATTATTCGATTTTAAACTCGATTCTAAACGTCGCGATAATTCGCCAAAGTTTTCAATTTTTGTGCCGTTCGGCGTTGAAGTCACCCATGTTAGAGCAATTGCAAGTAGGGCACTAACACCAAGAAAATACGGCCGTGCAAGAGGTGGTATTAACCGGTATTTTATGACACTGTGAAGGTTGAATATGGTACCTGCGCTTCCATAAAAGTGTCGTCGCATATTCTGGTGCTCAGATTAACATACACAGACATAACTCATTATTCAGGACACGACAACTTAACAGTAAGCAAAACACTGGTACGTCAGTGACGGCAAAACATGTATTTCGGTACCGGGCCTCAACACCGTTTCTCATCGAACCCAGTCACAGGGTAGCCAGGGCTGCCTTTGTCATGTGTGGCACTGCACGCCTGTGCCTCTCCACAGCCTGCAGAAGCCACTGGAATTGGTCCTGCCCCTTCACATGCTGAGCGAATGTTTTCAGAAGAGCGATGCCCCTCTCCGCGGTGTCGTTCACGACTTTCACTGTTTTCACGAATTCCTTGCATAGGATGTACGCCTCGTGACCTTCCCACTCCCCAGGAGGCTTCGTCATCCACTCGTGGTCGACTCCCATCAGGTCAAACATCAGCCACGACGACGTGGTCACCAATTCTGACAGGCTGGTGGACTCATCCAGTGCGACCGATGGTGTCTGATCAGGCGCCGCGGAGCACGAGTTTGCGAGCAGGTTGACACATATGGCCTCCTTCTCCTCTTCTGTGACACGGCTGCTAAAGAGGCTGAATACTACAACTGATGGCTGCAGATACCACAAATGGCGCCGCATCACAGCGAGAGCAGCGTTCGCCACTGGTTGGTCCAACTGCCTATACCGCACCAGGCTACGGTACAGGTTGAGGTCGTTAGCGGGGGCGTCCTCTGCAACAGGGGCCCGCAGCCACGCGACGACATAGAAGAGGAGCAGGAACTGAGCCATCCGCTGCACCTTCTCCTGCATTGGCTCATCGTACTCCAGCTGGTCCGCGAACAAGAACATCTTGATGCTGTAAAGTGTACAGCATCAAGTGTACAGCATCAAGATGTTCTTGTTCAAGACTGGATGAGTCCACCAGCCTGTCAGAATTGGTGACCACGTCGTCGTGGCTGATGTTTGACCTGATGGGAGTCGACCACGAGTGGATGACGAAGCCTCCTGGGGAGTGGGAAGGTCACGAGGCGTACATCCTATGCAAGGAATTCGTGAAAACAGTGAAAGTCGTGAACGACACCGCGGAGAGGGGCATCGCTCTTCTGAAAACATTCGCTCAGCATGTGAAGGGGCAGGACCAATTCCAGTGGCTTCTGCAGGCTGTGGAGAGGCACAGGCGTGCAGTGCCACACATGACAAAGGCAGCCCTGGCTACCCTGTGACTGGGTTCGATGAGAAACGGTGTTGAGGCCCGGTACCGAAATACATGTTTTGCCGTCACTGACGTACCAGTGTTTTGCTTACTGTTAAGTTGTCGTGTCCTGAATAATGAGTTATGTCTGTGTATGTTAATCTGAGCACCAGAATATGCGACGACACTTTTATGGAAGCGCAGGTACCATATTCAACCTTCACAGTGTCATAAAATACCGGTTAATACCACCTCTTGCACGGCCGTATTTTCTTGGTGTTAGTGTCCTACTTGCAATTGCTCTAACATAGGTGACTTCAACGCCGAACGGCACAAAAAATGAAAACTTTGGCGAATTATCGCGACGTTTAGAATCGAGTTTAAAATCGAATAATTGCCACCAAATTTTATTAAAAAGATGAAATAATGGGAATCCGATCGAGGAGAGACAATCTGAGAAAAAAAGTGAAAAGTGAAACACCCTAATGGATATGCAGTGCCTAGTGGGTGCCTACCTACATGCCAACTTTCAGCGCAATCGGCCAAGTAGTTACCGAGATATTGCAACAATTACAAAACGGACATCTCTTCGTTTTGCACGTGGCACGTGCATAAGGGGTCACCCACATGCATCGGGAATAGTCCAATACTTGGTAGAAGGAATGAAGCTATCCTACAAAAATTACCGCATGTAAATCGGTCAAGTGGTTGCTGAGATATAAGCCTCGCAAAAGCGTGACCACGGCCGGCCGGCCGGCCGGCCGCTCATACTCAGAAATTTCCGTTAATCTAAGGAAAGACTACGCTCGCTTCGCTCGCTCCGTAATCACTGAAGTCTTCCAGAGACATCATTAATCTGGATGGGAGGGAGGAGCCATTATGCTTAGCACCAAATATTGCAACCACTCCACCTTCCTGCAATTGTCATACTGACAATTTTTCTACCTGAGTGCAGTGTAGCAAAATGTATTGATTTAGGTGGGAAATGACATCCAAATAGAAATCATTGTGCATTCTCATTTCTAATTTTTAAAAGCATTTTCCACACCCAATTTAACTGAGGAAAAGCATTTGCATTGATGATTGTTTTGCACCATACACTCAACCATATTTGTCATACACTCAACCACATTTGTACACAAATTTATGCCACTAATCCATTTTTCACTTTTGTTGGGCCTTATCTGACTTGCAATTTTTCACTCTTATCTTCCTTTTAGGAAAGGAATTTCCCCTAACAATCAGGCCAAAATGTTATCTAGGAACACTGTCAAAGTAAATGTAACATGGGTATCAGCTGCTAACATGCTCTCAGTAAAAACAACAAGTCATGCATCTTTAAACGAAGTAGTGGCAGTATCCAACAGTGTCAGAAAAGTGGCCGGTTTCTCAATTTTTTTGAACTTGGAAGATTTGTTCTGTGAGATTTTTCACTGCTAATAATCAATTTTTTTTGTTCCGTCACTGACTAAATATCAACTGCAACTGGGCATCACAGGACTGAAAGGGAAACTTACTAAAGAAACATGTTAATTGAAAATTTGACATTGTGCTTTGTTCTGTTTTCAGATCTCCAAAGCAGCAAGCAAGCATCCTGCAAGTACTATTGAAACAGATAAGAAGCAGTTGCTCCACAATTTCACCATGCAATCATCATAATTGGATCAGTTAAAATGCCAGTCATTCATTACTTTCCAAAGTTGAAGTGCTTACAAGATGAGATAGAAGCATTGACAAACCATGTCAAACTATCCAGCAAGTTTTAAAACAAGCGTGAAGGAATGAATCCAGTATACGTGCCTTGAATGTATGCTATGAGTGTGTTTGTGAAATAAATAAATGTTTCCATCACATTTCTCACCTGGTTTGTCTACGAATGAGAATCAGATGTTCACGAAAGAGAATCAGCCCGTGACAGGATGATACCTACCATCTACCATCCAATTCAACCATGATCACCTGCATGTCACGTGCACGGAATGAGGTTAGATGCTTCTTACGATAAATCAATATTATCACGAACAACCACCCATACCAATACCAATACCTACGACTTGAATGGCAAGCTCACCACAATGTCTTTGCACAATGCACAATCCACACCACGTTTATGGATACACTGCCATTCCTTTTGCGTATTCTTTCATCAAATCAGTAACTACCGATTTCCTGCTTTCTCGTCCACTATTGGGCAGAAAACGATTTTTATGCAGGAAACACTGATATCAAAAAAAAAATAAACATTACTTTTGACCGTGATGCGCATTATTTGTCGAATTTCCCAAAAAGACGCTCTTTCGACCGTCCAGTGAGGCTGCCATATCCTCATAACGGCATTTCAATGGCAGTGCATTTCTCAGTTCACCATATTCTTGTTCCGTGACACGGAACAAAAGTAAGGGTAGAATAAAGGTTGAAATAGGCTTGCAATCGGCTCAAATTAGGTATGGCATCATAGATTGTTCAATTCTGATTGTTTCTATGTCAAATTTTTATATTTTTATGGACGTTTTCATATAGTTTTATTGAAACGCCGTGACCATGTTTCGTCACGGAACAACTCACTTAATTTGGAACGTTTAAGCAATCTCGACTTTTGTTTATAAAAAATTGGGTACCGTTAGAATCGTTGAGAGACGGCGCTTTTCATAGCATAAAATTATTGCCCAGTTAATGCCGATTGCAGGAATAATACCGACATATGCTGATATCACTTTTACATGAAGTAATGTTTGTCTAGGGCATAAAATCCCTTTGCTTATAAGTATGTTAATTGAAATACAGCAGCCAGATTGAGGTCAAATATTCATTTATTTTTAATTCGTTTTAAATATGATATGCTATTTTGAAGTTTTCATCAATTTGAATCATTTTTATCAAATTGAAAACCAGTAAAGAGGAAATCCCTTTCCTCTAATTTCCCTCGCCGAGTCATCCATCCTCCGCGCCATTTCTCAAGGCTCGTGGTGCGCGGCGTCCGTTTCAGTTTGGGCAAGCGCGTGGGCAATTATCTATTATTGATTATAATCATTTGTGGCATGGTTTTTGGGGGTTGTCTTGCACAAGACCTTTTTTTAAGTGCTGGCATGTTTTTGTGTCTTTGTGGTTCGTTATTTGTTGGTTATTTGCTTCAAGCTGGTTTGCGTCAAATTTGTCAAACTTGCATTAGATAGGTATAGGTCATTTATACTGATACTATCTAGGTAGGTAGGTACCAGTCCACTTGACTATGTTTTGATGCTGCTTAAAGGTATTTCAAATAGTATTTCAATATACTTAGCAGTTTTTGTTTCATGTGAAAATGTGTCATTTGAAAAGCATATTCTGGATGTTGTGTATATTTTTATACCCCATTCATTTTTCTCACTGCATTCACAATTTTAAGAATAATTTGTATATTTTCCATTATGAATGATTTTGAGCATCAGTGATCATCCATTACCTGCATGTCCAGATTTGCTAACTAATTATAAATAGTCTAACACTTGGGCTGTAAGGCCACAACCTGCTGTGTTCCTTGAACCTTTATTTTATGTGTAGAAGCTGCTGTTTCTGACTGAGACTCTGGCAAATATCTTGTATACTTAAAGCATACCTAGAACAATACGCATGGCCCTACAGTGCCTTACTTTATGATTTTTGTTCCGTGAGCAGCTAAACATTTTGTTCCGCGAACTTAGATCCCCAAACCACTTTTCTGACACTGGTATCCAATATCCATGACTGGCAATAACATACTATGCCAAATAGCCAAATGTGAATGCCTATACCCAATGCCCATAGGATATATAGACTATTCAAAACTAGAAGTTCTTCCCTTTATGATCAAGCAGATAAAACTTGATACACCTACCATAGCTAAGACTGTTTGTATCACACACAAAGGAGGCACAAATGAAAAATATTCAGAATATTTTCAATGTCACACATAATTTTCACAATGTCACAGAAATAAAACCATTGCAGCTGGTGAACTGAACTTAATCTCCAACCCTCAATAAAATGGTATTTAGCTGCATCACCAGAAAAGAAACTTACCAGTAACCAGGCAAGTTCCACTGGGCAGCTGCTTCAGGAAGACCACACGCTTGCCCTTGTGGGTGCCAGCCAGGATGATGCACACAGAGCCAGGGGTGAGGTTCTTCTTCAGCTTCAGCTGCCTGGGCTTCCTCGTCCTCAGGGCCGGCCTCACCCGCTTAGCCTCAGTGTTGAGGGCATAGGCCTTCTTGGGGAGGACTGGGAGCTTCCTCACCTTGCCATTCTTGAGCTTGATCTCCCTCAATTTCACCTGGAAATGTTTTTTTATTCTTAGAAATTTAGTCTGGATGGATTATCTGGTGAATTTGAGGTCTGGTGCTCTGATAAGTTTTACCTACCTGTTTGATACAAAAACACAAACTACCTACAAGGCACCAATCCCTCCTTGCCCATGTCTGACCACCATTAATTTTCCTTTGTCTTGTTTAACTCATCATAGGTAAATGACCCCAATCTCTAGCTCATAGTGAGAAAAACAGTAATTTGCCAAATATAGCCATCTTGGGAAAGAACACCATTAGGTACAGCCTGTGAAGTCACACAACACCTAAATAACACCAGTATTTTTACACCAAGGTATAACACAAGTAAATGCACTAGCAAGATATTAAGTGTTATCATACTTACCCCACTTTTACTGAATTTGTGGGAGCCACTGCTTGCCACCGCCTTGGACGGCATCTGTGAAAAACAAGGCATCTGTGATTACCAGAACTTTTCAAGCAGAAGGGGAAAGTTGTTCAAATAATGAAAAAAGTGAGGACATTATTATGGTAACTGGTAAAAAGTAAAATATTTTCCTATCGTTACGTTGCGGCAAATACTGCGAGCAAAAGACAAACAGTTTTATCAATATTCTGATTACATTTAAGAAGGAACCACGACAAGCACGATGACAGCATGCTTATGAGCTAACTGGGACAGAATGCTACCCTAAATCAACACAACTTATATCACTTGGTCATGAAAAGGCATAAAATTCGTGCAAATTGATTGCAAGCTACAAACCTTGTTTACTTGCTAGCGGAAAAGGTCGGTTGCCATGTGCGAAAATAAGAAATATTTTTTCTTTCAAACAATCTGACAAAATGTGTTAGAGTTCTTTTGAAGCATCGAAATACAAAACTTATAAATTTTTGTAACAGAATTTAATATTGACTCGGTTTTCCGTAACTTATATAAAAGATAAATAAATCATTCTGATAGTGAATCGATAATCGGTTGCTTGTTTTTTACTAAGATAGACGGTAAAACAAAAGTTGCGATGTGTAATAAGCGAGTTATTTGAAGCTTAATTTTATTTTAAAGATTCTAAAGGGAGAGTTGACTGATATTTCCAATAAATAATAATCGGTTGAATCTTAACAATGTTTTACTCACTATTGCCGGTTCGCCATTTTCTCGCCGTTTTATACACAGTACAGGTTGCCGGCCAAAAGCATTTGGGCAAAATTTGGGGAAGTTTCCTTTTGATATATTCATTGCATCTTCGGGGGCTGTTTCTCTGCATTGTGACCTGTGTTTTGGGTTATGGCAGAAACTGATAAACTAAATATTGACAGCATAATCGCGCGTCTCTTGGAAGGTGGGTCGGGGTTTGGGTGGTGGTTTGAACTTAGTTGAATTTTAGGGTGTCTGAGGGATAACTAGATATTGGTATTTGCTAATGTTTGGCACTCTAAGACAAATGTGTGTTGTTTTCATCATGGATTCTTACATTTGACTTTTTGATTTCATGTTTGGGTGGTCATATAAGTCATTAATTTGAAATGAATGGAATTTGTATAACTAGGAAATGTGAGCTGTTTATTAGGTAAGCATCCTGAATAACCAATGATGGAAGTGTGACCCTGTTTGACCCTGTTTTGCGTTTACAAATGGTAGTCACTGGCATTACAATATACTTGCTAGCCTGAGCCTCCCACTTTCCTGTTTGTGTCCAGGTTTTCTCTGTTATAATGACGTGCTAATTATAATCCCGTAGACAAATAAATATTGTAATTAAATTGAAGATTTGTCCATGATTTTTCTTTCAGATTTGATTTGATTTTCAATATTAAAACTTAAAAAGGAATAATATCAGTAACCAGAAACTTTTTACTAACATCAACATTCAGATCAGGTACCTTCATTATCTCATTGATGTATTTTTTCAGAAAAAGAGGTTCTGCTGTCACTGATAAGCATGGCTTCACTTATGCCCTTTATTTCCATCACTAGGTGCTAACAATAATGTGTATTTATTTCAGTTAGAGGAGCACGGCCAGGAAAGAATGTTCAGCTGACTGAGAATGAAATCAGAGGCCTTTGCCTGAAGTCTAGGGAAATTTTCCTATCACAACCTGTTCTGCTTGAGTTGGAGGCACCTCTCAAAATATGTGGTAAGTTTTATCACCAATTTTGTGAATTGTGACTATGCATAATTGTTTTGATCCCTTGTTGATAATGTTTTGCTTTGTTTTCCATTCCCATCATTTTCCCAGTATCCCTATAACCAAATGCAGCACCTATTTGGTTGGGGAGGGCTGATGCAGGAGGCCATTCCCCTGAATATTCATCTGTTTGTTTCCTCCCTCACATCTCTCACATCTTACTTATTTGTCTGGTTGATTTTTTCCCTTTCCATATATTTTATTGCATACTATTTGTCAAATTGATTCAGTTCTGGTCCTGGAGGGTAAAATAAAAAAAATGTGCCTGTAGGGTCAGTATCTGGCCGGATATGTTTATGAACTGAATGTAACACCATGTATTAGGACATATGATAAACACATTAAATCACATTTTATTGAATTTTAATTGACAATTGGAAGGTTTAGGTGCCAGAATATATTGTTGCTAGGGAGAACAAAGTCATTTGCTATGCACCCCATTGGGATCATTGATCTGAACCATTTTGATCTAACAATCTTGCAATATAATATATCCTTTCTCATTTTTTTTTCAATACAGAATTCCTCAAAGAACGCTTGTTGCAGTTCTGAAAAGTTGTTTTCATGGTGATGCATGATCATGGAAGATCCTGAAAGCACAATTATTTCAAATTGCTTCAAGTGTTCCTTGAGTCCCTTTATGGACAGAAAGATTGAGTGAGAATCTGTGGTCTTACTGGATCTGTCATCAAAATGAATGCCCTAAATCCTTGGTCCCATCAGATGAGATCAAGATCTGTAGGATCTGATCTGATCCTAGATAAATTTTCTTGCATCCATGTCTGCTGCTTCCTGTCCTGTTAACAAGTTAGTGCTTAATACCTCATTTATGCAGTAGTGTCATGCTCATCTTAGTTGGCCCCCCACATCTCAGCTGCATGTTGCAGGCATCTGTACTGGATATTGTATGACAAATGCCTGATGCCTACCCATTTGTCTCACAGGTGATATTCACGGTCAATACTACGACCTCTTGCGGCTGTTCGAGTACGGCGGCTTCCCCCCAGAGTCCAACTACCTCTTCCTGGGAGACTACGTCGACCGAGGGAAGCAGTCACTAGAAACCATCTGCCTCCTGCTAGCGTACAAGATCAAATACCCCGAGAACTTCTTCCTCCTACGTGGAAACCATGAGTGCGCTAGCATCAACAGAATATATGGCTTCTATGAGGAATGTAAGTAATGGTTTTGTGATGATGTGTAAACGTATGAATTTCTATGGTTTCTCTTATGATGCTGCTTAGCTGCACATATAACTGAACTTCCATAATCTATGCTGCTAGTTTTGGATGCAGTAATGATTTGTGGATGAGCCATTAGATGTTGTATTCTTAATTAGCATGTTCTCCAATATGTCCGTCGACTTTTCAGGTAAACGGCGGTATAACATCAAACTGTGGAAGACGTTCACCGACTGTTTCAACTGTCTGCCGGTGGCGGCGATCGTGGACGAGAAGATCTTCTGCTGCCACGGCGGCCTGTCGCCCGACCTGCAGAGCATGGAGCAGATCCGGCGCATCCCGCGGCCCACAGACGTGCCCGACCAGGGCCTGCTCTGCGACCTGCTCTGGTCCGACCCCGACAAGGTACGACCTTCCGTATACTGCCCCCTTTCCCATACCGACCCCCAACCCCACCCAACCAGGGCTGCTCCAGTCCGACCCCGGCAAGGTACGGCCCGCCGGCCTCCCTATACCGACCCCTTCCGTATAGACCCCTAACCCCACCCGACCAGGGCCTGCCCTGCGACCTGCTCTGGTCCGACCCCGACAAGGTACGGTCCATCCTGTACTGACTGCTGACCCAGCTGTGTTCGCTCTCCGCCTTTGCCGACCAGCCTGACCCCGGCTGGCCGTGTCCCTCCCTACCAATACTGACCGCTGACCCTGGCTGACGCGGTTGTCCCTGCCCTGTGACATGTGTTCCAACTACCACCATTACAGTATAGCCCGCCCTGTAGTTACCGTTCCCGACAAAGCACGATCATTTGACCGCCGGTGTGCGTATTTCGGCAATCCTATTAATGAATTACTGATCGGGCATAGCTCTGAACTTGAATGTAGCCTTATGACCACGTCTGTTTTATGGGAAATCCTACTTTGTTTTATTGTCCCATTTATTCATTCCAACAACTGTTACATCAGCTAATCGCAGTGAATGTTTTTTTACGGAGCGAGCGAAGCGAGCGTAGTCTTTCTTAGATTAACGGAAATTTCTGAGTATGAGCGGCCGGCCGGCCGGCCGGCCGGCCGTGGTCACGCTTTTGCGAGGCTTATATCACAGCAACCACTTGACCGATTTTCATGCGGTAAATTTCGTAGGGTAGCTTCATTCCTTCTACCAAGTATTGGACTATTCCCGATGCATGTGGGTGACCCCTTATGCACGTGCCACGTGCAAAGCGAAGAGGTGTCAGTTTTGTAATTGTTGCAATATCTCGGTAACTACTTGGCCGATTGCGCTGAAAGTTGGCATGTAGGTAGGCACCCACTAGGCACTGCATATCCATGTGCCAGAGTTGGGGTGCTGCTGCACGTGCGCACGTGCAGGGGTCGTTTCCAGATCTCGAGAACGGCTCGACCGATTGCGCTCAAATTTGGTACACAGTTAGGGACCGGTTAGTAGGGTGCCGTGCACAAGACTGTCAGTTGGGACCCATTTTGCACGTGCGCACGTGCAGGGTGCCGCTTCCAGATCTCGAGAACGGCTGGGCCGATTGTGCCCAAATTTGGCACATCGCTAGAGACCGGTTAGTAGGGTGCCGTGCACAAGTCAGTTGGAGGTACCCCCTCGCAATTTCGCACGTGCAAGGCCCACCCTCTCGCTCGCTCCGTTAGTCGCCCCAAAAGGCGTTATACTAGTTTTATCTACTTCAAGATACAATGAAGAAGGGCAAATCATATAATAAAGTACTAGCACACAACTTTCACTGAACTATCCATATCTAGTCATTCTTGGGACGATAAGGTTCAAATTGTTTACTGATGCAACCAAGGTTGTAAGGCTACCTGTCACCGTTACTGCTATCGGTGGCAAGCAACGGTGTGTGATTGTTCATTGTCGCACACTTAACTAGGTGTGTTTTGCATGGGATTTACAGCTCAACTGGGTCTTGGTAGATAGTGTACCTATCATATTGAATTCCACTGTAAACACCGTATCAGCAAGCCTAAAATGATAGTCTGCTCAGGCGACAGTCACTAGCATACCAGCAGCTGTAACGTGTTCGGGTTTGGTGACGTCATCGTGTGAATAGGGCACGTCCTGTCCTCAGGAAACCTCTTGAATAAATATATTGTTTTGGGATTCTTTTGTATGATTCGGGAACACTGATGAAAAAGTATGATTCATTTGTCTAATACTACTTCACAAATGCTTCCCGAAAGTGTTCACACCATGACGTCAGCAGGCCTCCGCCGATTCCTCGTGACGCCACCTGGTATTTATCGCCTTGAGTCTGCTCATTTTACCCCTAGATGTCGGTCGCTATTCACTGTTGACGAGGTACCGTTTGACGGCAGGATACGATGGGGTGGGGCGAGAACGATCGCGGAGTGTCCTTCACGTTCGGCGCAGAGGTGGTGGCCAAGTTCCTGCACAAGCACGACTTTGACTTGATATGCAGAGCACACCAGGTGAGTGATTGCAAACAAAACACGCTCACGGCACGCGTTTTATGGGTGGAGATGACGTATGGTGTGTGCGTGTTATTGGTTTTTGAGAGAAATAAGTTCCATGGCTTCTCTTGTAATGCTGTAGTTCCAAAGTAAAACGGCGATTCATCTGACAGGTACGGCACGGCCCCACACGTGTTGAAAAAGGCAGATTGATAGGGATTGATTTTGTTGTTTACGAAATGTTCACATTTGCTCGACGAACGGTATTCGGTGGTCTTACCTCGCAGCCCGGCCGTCTGACCCCCTGTTGCCGCGCGCTGCAGGTGGTGGAGGACGGGTACGAGTTCTTCGCCAAGCGGCAGCTGGTGACGCTCTTCTCGGCGCCCAACTACTGCGGCGAGTTCGACAACGCCGGCGCCCTCATGTCCGTCGACGAGACGCTCATGTGCTCCTTCCAGATCCTGAAGGTGAGTGTCGCCCGCCGTCTCCTGCTGTCTGGGAAGTGCCGCCCGCCTGTGTGCAGAAGCGGAGTGCTGAGCTTGTGTGCGCGTTTGTTTGCCGCTCCGAGGTGTGTTTTTCGCGCCGGCTACGTTTATCACGGTGTGAGGCCGGCTGGCGGGGTCCGAAGAGCCTGCGTCCGGACACCGCCAGGCCAACACCCAGAGAAACACAATAAGACGTTCGATTGACTTGTGCATGATGTAGTAACCCCGGTGGGCATGCTTCGTTTCAGCCTGCCTGCCTGCCTGCCTGCCTGCCTATCTGCTAGGTGCCTGCCACTACCTTGCACTGCCTGCCTCACTCATCTGTCTATCTGATGTGTGTGTGTTTGTGTGAGCTTTGATGACTTCATTACGATGGTGTGCATGGCAATAAAAGGTCGCACTATGCTATTGCGACGGGAAATTGAATGAGCATTAAATTATTAAATCTCACCAAAACAAACTACTATTTAGTCCACTAGTCTGACCAATTAGTTGGCAATCTTTCATAGGGAAATTGAAAAAGCCCATAAAGATTTGAATTAATCGCCCTCGAAGCCGGAGTTCATAGGTACTGGAGTCAAATGACTGAAATGTTATACGCTTTTGTCATCTGCAAAAGTGATACTTTGAAGTCTAGCAGATGGATACTGGCAGACTGCTTGTCAGCGACGATTCTTGAAGCTCGTCACTATTGGTATTGAGTGCTGGATTACCTTTGTCTTTTATAGGCCTTTTGATAATTATCCGTACTTTAACGATTTCCGCTTCTTTCACCTTCTATTTCGGTTGAGGTAACCTTTTTTAAAACAACAGACTGGTTTCACTGGCAAACACTTGACAGTTGCTTGAATGGTCTATCGTGTGCTGTCCGGAATAGTTTCGGTATCATTTAAACAGTAATATTCGACTCAAAAATGTAAACCCAAAGGTTAAATGAATATTGACGATTTAACAAGCTTGAAGGAAAGATACTGCTTCAGGTGAATGCAATAATTGCTTAACTAGACAAAGAACTGAGCTGCTGCAGTGGTACGTGATCAATGGCTGCATAAATTGAGTTTCTCTCAGAAGGCAATTGTTGGTTTCTGAAGTTTTCAAGAAAAGTTATAATTGTCAAGAAATCGTGTCAGCTAATATGAACTTGTGTGGCAATTTGACTTATATTTTGCTGCAAAACCGTGAACCTTGGAAAATGTGTCGAGAAAAAATGTAATTTATGTGGATGAAAGGTTAATGATAATAAAGCGTAAAAATGGTTCAGCCTTTTCCCTGCTGTTCTTATCCTAAAGAAAAAATATGAAAGACGTAAATGCATAAACACACCCGAAGGCTGTGTGAAATTATTTTCGTTTACATATTTTCAACATGCATGTTTGCTGTGGTTAGCAGCAAGGTGACTGGCGTCTTATGCCCGTGTTTGTTGCGATTTTGTTCTGTTTGGATAGTCTGCTGGTGTGCGTATAGTTCGTGCCAATAACGTTTATTTGAACACTAACAGCTTTAGTTTTATTTGCTAGCGAACTATAGCTCTTCTAGTTCCGTTATCAGGCAATGGTTGTATGCTACTCAGTATTAATATCACTGTGTTTTCTTGCCTCGCAATATCTTAGTATAATGTTTCGTTTCTTTCTTTCTTTTCTGCACTTACTTAGCATTACATCGTCCACTGCACCCTGTGTCGCTACGCTGTACCTAGTAAAATCTCATCAGTCTTCTTGTGTCTCTTTTTTTCTTATATCTTCAGGAAGTATGATATAAATGTAGAACAATATTTTCTCTCAAGCTGGTCTGTCGTATTGTTGTCTGTTTTTTTATGCATGAAGTCATTTGGATGGTCCACCATAGCAGCGGAGTGACTTCACTGGGCCTGTTTCCACACGAGTGTGTCTCTGTGCTAACCCACTGGTGGCCGGGATTGTTGTGAATAGGTTGCCACAGCTTGCCAGCCAATCTGATTTTCCGTTGCACGTTGTGAATGAAACTATTTCACAGGCCTCTAACGTCTTGTCATTTCGTTTATTGACGCTGTTTTTTTTTTCTGACTAAAGAATGCATCAAAAGCGTGGCTTACTGATTTTTAATCAACAGTTTTAGTTGTGAGCGTTCACCGGCTTAGGGCAATATTGAGCTCAATAGGTACCCATCGTAAATCGCCTTGTTGTATAACGGTGACATGCTCAACAGAAACTGACAGGCACAAGGGCGGGTCAATCATAGAAGGATAAAACGCGATGTCTTCCGATGCGTGATCTGAAGCCTTCTTCAGAATATGGGATACTGGCTGCTCTACAAATTGAACTTGGACATGTGATATTTTGAAAAATGAATGATGCCGTTCGGGCTATTTTAAGACTCAACCTCAGTATCTGTATATGAAGTCATGTGTAATGTCTTGTTTTTATGATAACGGAATATAAGTTTTCAAGGTAATGACGGTCACTTTCACTTTCGGAAAATTGAGAAACATCAGCCATTTTCGCCATATTGTTGTGCGAGTAGCCCGCAGCGCCCAACATCAATGAAAATTACTTTTTTTCAAAATAGAATGTAAACGAAACTAAGCAAATGCTATTTGGAAAACTGCTTTAACTACCCTGCAGGGAATTGACTGTGCATAGGGGATCGAAATCCAAAGACTTCGGAACCTGGAGAAACTTGTTTGTGGGCACCCCCTCCCCCCCCCCACAGCGACCGGGGCCGCCTTTCTTGATCCACCAGTCGATTCCATTAATAATCCGATGCTACATCAAGATAACCAGTAAAATTGTTTCCCGCTGCCATTGCTGTTTTCTTAGGCCGAAAAAAAAATGATGCCATCCCCTAATTATGTTTTGAGATATTTGATTCGGATTATCAGTTTGGCTGGCACTGTGGTAAGCCTGTTAAAGTTTCCGACATTGTTAGTTGGGCTAAGCTGGTCCCGGTGGATACACGCACTTGCTTCCCTGGCTAGGCAATTTATTTTGCCGTCACTGAGAGATAATTTTCATTTTTCGGCAGCCGAACGGAGAGATTTACGAATTTCCTCCGAGGAAAGGCCCACCTCCGCCGGCTGCGTTTCCGGCAACGTTCAACACGCAGCCAGACCAAGAGCTCCAGTGTCGAGCAGATGCAGGTTCAAGCTTCGAACCCAATGCTCGAGACGACGTCCATGGCAGCAAGGCTCCGAAGGTCGATGTCATGAAGGAAGTTGACAAGTTCAGTCGCGAACTGTCCGCCATCCTGAGCGACTCCACGCTCCAGACCGACAATGTGAAACCTGCGGAAGAAAAAGAGCGTCCTTGGAATAGGGAAGCTTCTGTGAGCCGACGATCTGACTTTGAGGACACGGATAGCCACCGTTTTGAGACGAGCCGGCATTCTCGCAATGAAAATGACGCCATGCTTGAGCTACTGGAAACCGAGGAGGCACGCCCGCCCTCGTTCAGAGAACCCGACGGGCGACGATTCATGACTGGCCACTCGTCCATCTCGGCGAGTGGCTCTGCTCTGAGACGACAGCCGACTGATCCCGTTGAGGAGATGCTGGATATTTTCAAAGAGCGCAGCAAAGTGCGGGACCCGGTGGGCCATGACGAACGAACGCTCCGAAGGAAGCCAATGGTAGACGAGTGGGAAGACTCTGATGGTGAAGAAAGACGGGTTGTCTCAAGCGTGATGGAGCGTCAACAAGTCCAAGAGCTCCTAGATGGATCTGGTGAAGAAGTGAAAACAGTATCTGTTGTGAATGAGCCTTCAACTCATTCCAGTAGGCAGGTTGTGATGGACGATATGTTTGGAATGGTCGTCAGCAAGCCAGCGGATACGAATGATTGGGAAATGGACGAAGAACAACCCAACATATCAGTCATTGAAGAGCGTCACGTCCGGTCACCGACGGAAGCGTTGAACCGCCCAAATAACGTGTACGTTGAGCTCTCGCCCGGCCATATTGTCCGCCGTTCGCCGCTCTCAGGTCAGGAGTGGGAAAGTCCCCCTGCGGATGATTTACGAAGGGTCAGGTCGAGCGAAGAAAGGTTCGTCGCTATATCTCGGGATCATAGTCAAGAAGCTCATGGCGGTGAAGAACCGCCCGAAATTAGTGCCATCAAATACGAAATACCCTTAGAAATTCGCGGCATCAAACGAAGCAGAAGTCCAGGACCACCTTCTCGCGCTTCTAAGGCAAGGAAACACTCTCCTGCGCCACGCCGAAGATCTGGAGAGCGGGAGGTCAGGAACCGTTCCCAAAGACATTCAGAGAATAGAGAAGGCTCTCGCCAGGTATCACGAAGAGAACCGAGAGAGCATGTGGAGGAAGAAGAAGCAGGACACAAACATGCGAGAATTACTGCTAAAGCTGCTGCGTTTTCAAGTGAACAATCACTTACCAAGCATCGGGAAGAACGCAGACGATCTATCGAACGAGAAGTTAAACGATCGATAGATCATCGAGTCGCAGTACGATCGAGGGAACGCGAAATAAGGCGCTCGAGAGAGCGAGGATTTGATCGAAGAGACGAACGAGAGCGAAGAAGATCGAGGGATAAAGAAACACAGCGACTACGAGAACGGGAAACCAGGAGATCGAGAGAAAGGGAACCGAGACGATCAAGAGAAAGAGAACCGAGACGATCAAGAGAAAGAGAAACGAGACGATCAAGAGAAAGAGAACCGAGACGATCAAGAGAAAGGGAGCCGATACATCCAAGGGAGCGAGAGCAGAGGTCATCAAGGCCAACAGAAGGCAGACACGTTTCTTCTCGTATGTCCTCGAGAGAAGAGGCCTCGCAGCGATCTCGACAAAACGCCGAAGGATCGCCTCCGCAAAGGCATCGACGACTACGAGACAGATCGCCTGAGGCACGTAAACCGGCTGGCGAATCAAAGCGTCTGGAGCACCGGCTGAAGTCTATGGCTGCTCCTATCGAACGAGAACGAGACCAGAGAACTGTCAAGCCGAGGTCCGACAAATTCCACTGGCGGAAAGGTGACGATGGGGAGCAAGTCATGGCTGGGTTCCAAGTGGTAGATGAGGTAGTAGCCTCCGACGAAGAGATCGAGGTGCAAGTCCCAGAAGATGTGGCGAGCGACAATGGGAAAGACGATGACTCTTCCGGGAAAGGTGGAAAACTTGACAAGGACCAGGTGTCAGCAACAAAGTCTAAAGAACCTGAACAGAAGACTAAACAAGATGAAGCGAAAAAGCGTCATTTGATTTGGAACGAGTCTTCTGACGAAGAGAAAGAGACGAATGACATTTATTGCAAGGGCAAGGACACTCCAGGATGCTGTCGAGTCGTCGTTATTACCGACGAGTCGCTAAGGAATCTGCACTCGGACGGCAACTTTGACTCAAGAATAAACTTTCGGTGTCTCCCCGGGCGCAAAATGCGTGAGCTTATGGAAGTTGCCAAGCATGAACTCGAGGCGAGCAGTGACCCAGTCTTCCTTGTTGTCTGTGGCGGAGGGAATGATATTTACACGGCAGATAGAGTCGAACACCATCGCGTCATCGATGGGATGCGCAGGACTCTTCAGAGTATTAGCGCCAGAGTCAGAAACCACTCTCCGCATAGCCGGATCTTGGTCACACGTGTTCCTCCGAGGCAGGCCAACAAATACACTGTGATTTTGGCGAAGCAGGCCAATATGCTCATCGAAGAGACGAACGCCAGGAACTGTGTCGATAATGTGAACTTCACATGGACGGTGTTTACCAACCAGATCTTCCGGCCCGACTTCTTCACGGGTTCTTCTGGCAAGTACCCCGTGCCGAAGATCGAGAAGCAGTGGCACCACTTGGTTCTGAAGGTCGTCTTACCCGTCCTAGACGAGAAGCTGGATTTGAAAGTGCACAAGAAGAAAGGAATGAAGGTGAAGAGTGGTGAAAGGAGTGAAACATCGAGGTCCGTCACCAAGGTGCGTGGAAACGGCGATTCGCGAGATCGAAAGGCGAGTTCGACTGATCGCAAGGCGGAGAAGACTGCAAAGCAAACCAAGAAAAGCAACCAGGCTGAAGAAACCCTGAAAAATGAGTCGGGCCCTGAAGTTTCGTCAGGGCGTACGACTAAAAAACACAGTGAACCGGTTTCTGACTCTCAGGGTACGGAAAACAAGACAGATGGTGAGAAGCCTGTCGCAGAAACAAAAGAGAACTCATCCGCAGACGCGAGTGCCATTCATTCTAGTGGCCCGGAAGAACAACACAACAAGGATGTCGACCCACTAGGAAAAGAAGAAGACAGCGAAAACTCTACTTCACGAACGCTCGCGCCACGTGTGAAGGTGGATCTGATAGGCAACGTTGATGCTGCTCAAGACGCCATCAATGACAACTCCGATAAAAGAGCCGATGAACCTCACGACGACAAGGAAGATGAAGACGTCATCGTCGTGTGTAAAGAAGGAGATGCTGATGAGTGAAGTAGAATAAGATTTGTAAAGATTCCAATAGTTAAGTGAAAGACACTTCATTGGTGTACAGAAAAAAATGCTTGTTAATCTAGACGTGCCATTTCATCTAAGGACCTGCCATTACATTGAAGAGTGGATGCTGCCTACCTTTCACTTGAGGTACGTCAGCACACGTATTAACCCTTCATTAATGCTCGTCTGAATAACTTCCCCGCTGCTTGAAGTATCTTATCTGAGTCGCTGTGTGAGTGGTCTCAAGACAATCGCCCAGCGCTTAAGACATTTTCATTTTCTCAACTTCTGTTTACCAGGGCTGCGTGGTTGATACGTTTTCAACATTCCCATCATTCCCACCATTTAATCTCATCAGTTCCCGCTCAAAAAGCTCCGTGTCCTAACACAACTCGATATGTTGTGTCAAATTTTAGTCGTTCAGACCCTGCCCTAAATAAATAGGAATGACTTTCAGTCGCTCTCTCAAAAGCATTATATGCAGAATTTCGTTTTTATTCACACTCAAATGTTTTATGGCTAAATCAGGTCAACAAAGATCAACGCACATAGGCAGCATCAGTAGGGACATTGCCATATGCCCTGAACCAATTTTAGAAAATAATGACCGCGACCGCAAGATCATGTCAAGTTCTTGAAAATTTACCTTGAATTGGATCGGCTGTATATTTCTTCGACTAAAATTGACGAGTTACATTCCCTTTTACAATCTTGTGAGGGACGCCAGCCATGTTTTGCAGCCATGATGAGGCCTATGTGTTTTGGAAGAGCTGGAATCCTGGTGGACTTTGGTAACGAACTTAGCATGGTAACGAGAGTGAACACTTTATTGCGTAGCATTCCGTTCACCGGTTCAGGCCTCAACTCCGCAGCCCTGGTACCGAACACGCAGTATTCATTTTCATTAGCATGACCCTACGTGCGTGCTTATCACAGAAGCTACATGCGTTTTCAATGTAAAGATCCTTTGAGCCCAAAATAAAAAAAAAGATGTGATTGCACCGTCGTTTTCCCCTTCCGTGTCGTGCTCGCTTTTTTGTGTCGGTGTTGCACGTTACACAAGAACACTTGGTGACGATGTTTTGTTACTTTTCTCAGCCCATCGACCGGAAAAAGATCTACGGTGGCATGAACTCGGGACGGCCGATCACACCACCTCGAGGCGGCTTTCAGGGAAACAACAAAGGCAAAAAGAAATGAAGAGCTGTGGATGGCTAGCTCAGTCTCGGACTGTGTGATCGTTATAGACTCGGTGACGGCCCCGCTGGCCACATGTAACCCAGTGAAATGTACTGCGAGATGATTTGTTAGCACCTATACTGGACAGTTTACATGGTGTCATGTGCGTTGTACATAGTGACCTATGTGCGATAACTCATGTTTGTGAAACATCGGAGGAGTCGCTCGTCAAACTACTTAGAGTTTAGATGCTGTTTTGTTAGGTCCTATTTTCTCTCGATTGTTACGCCAAAAACATGGTGGCGGCATACGCCAGCTAGGAATCCGCATTTCATTGTGAGGCCGTTTGAGGCAGTATTTTTTATACCCGATGGATCAGCCGTCAGCCGCGGTCGGGGTTATCCAAGTACTGCTGGGAAGGCGGGCCGACTGTGTATGACGGTACAAACGCTGGCGTGGCGGCGGCCTGTCCCATTTGTCAAACTTGCCTGATGCGAGCGGGGAAGCCGTGCTTTGCAGTGTCGACGCGTTTTAAACATCAGCTCACTGGAGGCAGTGCGAAGAAGGCCCAATAAAATGAACCATCGAATCATCGGCCGACCCTGTTTTCTGTTTACGATAGCGAACTAAGGGGGAAGGGATGCGCTGTGTCGTGTCGGCGCCCGGGCTGACCACACGCCAGCCTCCACACATCACAGTGAACCAGTCCATCCACACTGAGCAAGATTACTTTACTACACACCGAGCCGTCCACCGGCTGGCTGGCGACCTGCGCCGCAGCTGGCACACGCGGGCCACGGCCGCTGGCGCCTCCGCCCGCCGCCAGTGTCCTGTCGTGCCCTCTGCCACCGCCACCTACCGACGGGGCACCGGACGTGGCTTGGTGGTGTCACTAGTAGCGCCGGTCACTAGCAGCGTGAGGCCGTATATCACTACGCTAGTCTCGTTAGTGTTCTTCGCATCAACCGCAGCAGAGAGCGATGCGGAAGGCTGCCTATCGGCTAGCGCTCGCAAAGGTCAAGTGAAGGATAGTGCAACACCGCAGCTTATCGCACGTGCGGCAACTTATCTGACACTGGCAACTATCGTCCTAAGATATCCCTAGACTCCAACAGACTTTGTACGCGTCGCTTACCTACAAAATGGGCTTGATCAAAAGTTACTACAATATGATCAAAAGGTTAATTGCTAATTGCTAAGTAGGTAGGTATACATTTAACTACGGGCAGGAAAAATGAACAGGATTCTTGTCGTTTGCCTAAACCTTGACAAGACGTTTACATTTTTACGCGAATGTTTTTTTTTATATCTGGGCGGGATATAAAGAGTTATGCAATAGCAAATGTGAAGACACTGCTTCCAAATGTTTTTTTTTCAGCAACAAAGGGATTGTAACAGTGCGCCAGAGCCTACCTAAATGTGGTATTGCATCTGAGCTGTTCCCCAGTTGGTCTAGGTACTAGGTAGGTACCTACGTCATCACAGACCCGCTGCCCGACCACCCCATGTTCACCTGCGCGGCGCCTGGCTGTTTGGAACGGAGCGGTACCTATGTCTAATGAAAAAGGCGAGTGGTTAATGCATGAAAGGTGGTGTCTTTCGAGTCGATGCCTTGCCCATTGCTATCGATTTGAAATTCAATTGACACTGAGATGCGTTTCAAACAAAGCGATCTTGCTTTATCACATTGTTAAGCTTAGAAGACTGTGGTCATCGATAATCCCCCTGTGTCACGGACTTTACGGCTCTGATAGCCTCATCAGCCGGCCTCTCGTCTGATACAATATCTGCGCCGCTGTCATGACCTGCAGTGCAGTGTCGCAGACTGCCACGGACCACGGGCAGACGTGAGTCGTGACCGCGCACCCCGCCGCCGCTCAGTGCCAGTGTCCCGGCTGGTCTGTGTTCGTCTCACGGTGACCAGGCTCGGGCACTGCAGACTAGTCGTCTTATATAGACCTGCACGGCGTCTCGACGGCAGCACAGTGAACTCGGCGGCTCGGAATCACGGATCTCCGCGGCTTGTATCTTCTCCGTCTCTCGCCTCTGAGTATAGGTGACATCGCCAGGACCGAGGTCAGGTCACAGTACATACCTGCGTACTGACCTGAGGCTCCCGTGGTTACCGTTAGTGCCGTAACGGCGGGCTGCCCCTGACCGATCGCGTCCAACGTCACCATGGGGAGCTCAAAGTGGCGAGTTCCAAAATCGCCTTACACTCCGCCTCCTACCAGGTAAGTGCCATGTCGCATCTTGGTTTGTTCTAATCTAACCAGTATTTAATAATAAATAACCCATTAGGGGAAGCGGGGGTAACACCGCCCCCCTAAGCTTTTCGCCAAAATGAGAGAATATGTGTGAAGTCTCTTGGTAGTTATTGTTTTGGTTACAATATTTAAACATTTTCTCACGTGTTTTAGGTACTTATTTTGCATGCTCCTAAAAGGTTTTCATGTATCACGACTTTTAAAAATACCTTGCATATTTGCTGCCTACAAATTGTGTGGGTAACCCCGCCACCGGTGTTGATGTTAACCCAACCCATTCCTACGAAAGCTTTTAATTGTTCAGAGATCGTGTGCGATGAGTTTCCTGTCGGTAAGTGGTAATTTTCGCAAATAATCGGTAATGGACACCTAAATAGGTATAGGTTCATCAGCTGTTTGCCAGTTTTATACAGCTGGCAAGTGCTTGGTCGGGATGCATGAAAAATATAAAGTAAAAAATCAAATAAGCTGCTTATTCCCGACTTAGGAACATCTACGAACATAAATAAAGCGTGTCTTTGGAGTTTCATCACTTATCACGCTACAAACAGGAAACACCGCAACCTCAATTGGGGTAACACCGCCACGGGGTGGCGGTGTTCCCCAATAAGTGATCACAAGCAAAAATCGCCAGCGGTAAGAATGTAGGGTGAATAGGTCAAAAACGCCCCCCTTAAGCGCGAAACCTTCTGACACTCAACCCAACACAGTTTACTTAAACCTTTGGGCACCATCATGTAGCTCATTCTTTTTACTACGTTTTGAGACCAAGAAAAGACACCTGCGTGTGGTATTTAACCCCCCAAAAAGGTTTTCGCATACCCTTGCAAAAGGGCGTTTTGCCCCGTACCCTGGGTAATACGCCCACACCCATGTGCAAAGCGCCCCCACCCCATCTATCAACAGAAAATGATGAACATGGCAGAACTTGACGTCATTCTGACGTCATTTGTGGTCAACCTATCATAGCCTTTGGAATAAAATTTTGTTGCAATGTGTAAAATGGATGCCCGGAGGAGTCCTGAAAGTTTGGTGACGATATCTGCAGTCGTTTAGGATATATCAGCAAAAAAGGACAGGGAGAGGCCTTTTCGGCCCCGACCTACAGGGCGCTACCCTGCACTCTCACCACCGTGCAAAACGCCCCCTTTCAGAAAACTGGGGGCGTCTTGCCCCATGCATCGAGTAGGCGTCTTGCCCCATCCACTCCATTTCCGGTCAACAAAATATTGACAAAAAACGCGCCACTAACGCCGCAGCATAATATATTCAACAGAATGACAATAAAACGCAGTTTTGAGTGATGTGCACAATAGCAAGGTTTGTGATATAAAGAGGGCATCAAAATATTAGGAATCTTCTGCAAAAACAACAAAAACAACATCCAAAACCAACATCAGCACCTACCCACGCTGCTCCTCAAGACTCAGAACCGGAAATAGAGACCTACGTAAACAAGCAGCTGACTGTTCTGAAAGACAGGATAAAACACCTATCCGTCGATAAGAAATACGATT
Organism: Amphibalanus amphitrite; assembly: GCF_019059575.1. Classification (NCBI taxonomy): domain Eukaryota; kingdom Metazoa; phylum Arthropoda; class Thecostraca; order Balanomorpha; family Balanidae; genus Amphibalanus; species Amphibalanus amphitrite. The sequence goes on from NW_024881844.1 coordinate 438,311, forward strand.
TTTTTAGGGGAGGCGTTTAACCCAGGGGTGCGTTTTCCCCACAGTTACCCTACTACACGGTTCAAGCAAACTTATCTTACTGGACAAAGCCGATCAGTTATTTTTCGATGTAATCAAGTAAATCAAAATGAGTCTCTACTTAAAGGGACCCTCCCACCTTCAAAAAAGTTTATGAATTGGCATGAAAGTGATGTCGCACGGTTCAGAAAGAGCGAAAACGAATATCTACCAAATTTCACCGAAAAATATTCACCGGTTTTCAAGATATTAGACTTTTACTTTTGTTTACTTTTTTGGGATCTCCGCTGTTTCTAGCGACTTGATTTTAGAGGTGCGGCGTTTGCGGCAGATGTTGCGCGCAAATAGCATATACCACCGCGTGCTACAAAACGTTTTAGTCAAACATTTAAAAATCGTTAGATATTTGCGCTGACGTCACACATTCAGAGGGGTATTCCTAAGCATTAGCCCCTCTGAATCAAAATGCTGCAATTTTGAAATTCAATATTTCCGATTTAAGGCATTTCTCGATGTTGTGAGTGCCGAAACCGGTAATTGTGAGCCAGGGACCCCATTTTGGCTATCTCAACTCAAATCTAATGTTAAGGTGGGAGGGTCCCTTTAAAGACATTCAAAAGTGCTCCCAACTCCTCGAATTTTTATAAGAGAATGTGCATTTTTCTTTAAATGCCCACATTGAGCTTCGATTACACTGAAACACCGGAACACAAATCAGAAGACGCTTACCTTCGTGCGGTCAATAGGAAATAACGGATTTTTACACTTCACATTTCATACTTTCGCCGCCAGATGGGGTGGCGGCAGGGCCTCGTCTAACATGTTAACTGGGGGGGCAATTGCCTCCCCAGTCGAGCGGATTGCCCCCCCCCCCCAGTGGCCAACATTTGCCCCCCCAGTCAAAACGTGAACTGCACAAAATTACCTTCCCTGCAATACGTTTTTGTTAGGAGTCTTACATGGATTTAACGAGAAACATTATTTGTTCAAAAACTGTTCATACCTACTCCATGACTACGGGAAAAGCCAGAGTTTTATGATCTATAGAGCTGAGTACCTACTGTGATTCTGTGACTTTGCTACTGTGATTCAAGTAGCAAATTGTCAATTGGCAGCTGACCAGTGACCCAACTCGTGTTTGCGCCCCCCCCCCCCAATCAATCAAACGCCCAACATGGATAAGTATGCTTATCACTGTCTGGTGGGGCAATGTGAGGGGGTAACACATTAATCTTAACTCTCGCCCGTATTGGTGTTTTTCCAGCCGCGAACGTATAGGGAGGGAGGGGGGGGGGGGCGTTGGACCTTGCCCCTTGCCGTTTCGCCCCTGATCGAGCTAGAGCTTCGCGGAGAAAACCACCGTGCTGCCCGTCACGAGAGGAAGCCGATGATACCTCATTTTAAGGTCGTAAGTCATCGGTTGACCTTCCAGGTCAGGTCAATGACCCAAAAGTCGGGAAACTCGCGGGACTTATTACAGCGTCGTAAAGGGTGGCTGTTATTTTTAGTCGGGGTGCTGATCACGAATATCATGTTAGTTATGATCATAGATAATGTCTTCATGCATTTAGGCCAGGTCGGGTCAGGTCAGGTCAGGCCAACCAGTAAGGGTTTTGCCGGGTATTCGTAGTAGGTGGCAACCGCCTCTGGCTCTGACAGCTTCAAAACATGTTACGAAGGCACCAAAACTACTTCGTAAATGTTCAAATGGTTGCTAAATTCGAATTCAGCTCCAAAAACTGGCCTAGAATCATGTAAAACTCGAAAAAGTGAACCGAAGTCATCAAAGGTCAATGACCTGACCAGACCTCCCGGTGACCTTGACGCCCACCCTAATGCATGGGAGAGCAATATCTAACTTACTATTCCAACAGAATCCGTCTGTGAGTCTGTGAGTCTGTGTGTCCGCACATCGTGTAGTGGGTTCAATTAACCTCGCCTACAAGGCAGACGGTATGTCGTAGGAAGTTGAAAGTTGCACACCTTATAGGTGACAGAGCGGGTCAGCGCCTTTTCTAGGTTTCGGCTCGCTGGGGTGCACGGTTCGCGCGTGGGGCGCGCTGGAAGAACGCCAATGAAATTTTGATCGGTTCGTAGATCTTCATTGAGAGCCGGGGTCGACAAACTTTGTGGACTAAATGCATGCCGATCGGTGGCGGGTGCCTCGCATTGGCGGATGGGCAAGTTTTTAATTTGAATGAAAAGTGGCGAGATAATGTATAGATTATAAAAATGCACCGTGAAAGGTGACCAAGTATAAAAATGCACCGTGTTTGCCGCAATGCGTCACATTGGTGACAAGGCGTCATTTTTGCCGCAAATCGCACGGTTTTGTCAAATATGGTCCGATAAGGGTACAATTTGTTGCCAGGATACATGCTCAGCCAACAGGTTCAGATGCGCCGCGTTTGTCGCAATGCGCCACATATGCCACAAAGCGCCATTTCCGACAAATACGATTAAGCGTAATGGAATGGCACGAATAGGGGCAGGGCTGGGAACACTTTAAGTCTGATATTTAAGTACTGATTGGATCCAATTATTCTGTGACCTGACATGACCCGGCGGTGTTGGTAGGGGGGTAGGGGTAGGGGTAGGGGTAGGGGTAGGGGTAGTGGTAGGGGTAGGGGTTGGGGTAGTAGTAGGGGTAGTAGTAGGGGTAGTGGTAGGGGTAGTGGTAGTGGTAGTGGTAGATGTAGTGGTAGGGGTAGGGGTAGGGGTAGTAGTAGGGGTAGTGGTAGGGGTAGTGGTAGGGGTAGTGGTAGAGGTAGGAGTAGTGGTAGGGGTAGGGGTAGGGGTAGTGGTGGAGGCAAAAGTAGAACAGTGGCCCGGGCTGATCCGATCGGACGAGAGGCGACCTATGTGACCTGGCCTGACCTAAAGTGACCGGGGCTGACCCCTTTGGCCCATCTTGACCCCGTATCAGCGAAATTTCATCCAACAAAGCCCCCAGAACAGCTCTTTTTTCTCTTCACATTTCCGTCCATATCTATGTATGCTTCTAGCCAACATATCGATTTGAAACGAACACCATTCGAAAGCAAATTGGCTGGTGCCGCAATTTTCTCCTACCACGCAGCAAAGCAAGTGGCGCAGCCGCTTGTCTAACTTACTATTCAAACAGAATCCGTCTGTGAGTCTGTGAGTCTGTGTGTCCGCACATCGTGTAGTGGGTTCAATTTGTTACGGCTACAGGGCAGACGGTACGACGTAGGGGGCTGAAATTTGCACACCTTATAGGTGACAGAACGGGTCAGCGCCTTTTCTAGGTTCCGACTCGCTGGGGTGCACGGTTCGCGCGTGGCGCGCGCTGGAAGAACGCCAATGAAATTTTGATCGGTTCGTAGATCTTCATTGAGAGCCGGGGTCGACAAACTTTGTGGATAAATGCATGCCGATCGGTGGCGGGTGCCTCGCATTGGCGGATGGGCAAGTTTTTAATTTGAATAAAAAGTGGCGAGAGAATGTGTTGATTTTCCGTTCGATGGAAACAGTTTGTGATACGATTTTACAAATTCACCGCGTTTGCCGCAATGCGCCACAATTATCTAAGGGCGTCATTTTTGCCGCAAATCGAACAGTTTTGTTAAAAATGGTCCGATATGGGCGCAATTTGGTGCAAAGATGCATGCTCAATCAGCGGGTGAAAATGCGCCACGTTTGCTGCAATGCGCCACATTTGTCACAAAGCGCCATTTTCGACAAAATCGAGTAAGGGTAATGGAATGGCACGAATAGGGGCAGGGCTGGGAACACTTCAAGTCTGATATTTTAGTACTGATTGGATCCAATTATTCTGTGACCTGACATGACCCAGCGGTGTTGGTAGGGGTAGTGGTAGGGGTAGTGGTAGGGGTAGGGGTAGTGGTAGGGGTAGTGGTAGGGGTAGGGTAGGGGTAGGGGTAGTGGTAGGAGTAGTAGTAGGGGTAGGGGTAGTGGTAGGGGTAGTAGTAGTGGTAGGGGTAGTACATAGTAGGGGTAGTAGTAGGGGTAGTGGTAGGGGTAGTGGTAGGGGTAGTGGTAGGGGTAGGAGTATGGGTAGTAGTAGGGGTAGATGTAGTGGTAGGGGTAGGGGTAGGGGTAGGGGTAGGAGTAGGGGTAGTGGTAGGGATAGTGGTAGGGGTAGTGGTAGGGGTAGTGGTAGTGGTAGGGGTAGGGGTAGTGGTAGAGGCAAAAGCAGAACAGTGGCCCGGGCTGATCCCAGCAGACGAGAGGTGACCTATGTGACCTGGCCTGACCCAAAGTGACCGGGACTGACCCCTTTGACCCGTATTGACCCCGTATCACCCAAATTTCATCCAACAACGCCCTCAGAACAGTTATTTTTTAAATTCTCTTCACATTTCCGTCCATATCTATGCTTCTAGACAACACATCGACATGAATCAAACACCATTCGAAAGCAAATTGGCTGTTGCCGCAATTTAATTATTATGTGACCTGACATGACCCAGTGGTAGGTAGTGGTAGTGGTAGGGGTAGTGGTAGTGGTAGGAGGTAGGAGTAGGGGTAGGGGTAGTGGTAGTTGTAGGGGTAGTAGTAGGGGTAGGGTAGTAGTAGGGGTAGTGGTAGGGGTAGTGGTAGGGGTAGTGGTAGGGGTAGGAGTATGTGTAGTAGTAGTGGTAGGGGTAGGCGTAGTGGTAGTGGTAGATTTAGGGGTAGGGGTAGTGGTAGGGGTAGTGGTAGGGGTAGTGGTAGGGGTAGTGGTAGGGGTAGGGGTAGTGGTGGAGGCAAAAGTAGAACAGTGGCCCGGGCTGATCCCATCGGACGAGAGGTGACCTATGTGACCTGGCCTCACCCAAAGTGACCGGGGCTGACCCCTTGACCCGTCTTGACCCCGTATCAGCCAAATTTCATCCAACAAAGCCCTCAGAACAGTTCTTTTTTAAATCTCCTCACATTTCCGTCCATATCTATGCTTCTAGACGACACATCGATTTGAATCGAACACCATGCGAAAGCAAATTGGCTGGTGCCGCAATTTTTTCTTACCACGCAGCAAAGCAAGTGGCGCAGCCGCTTGTCTAACTTACTATTCAAACAGAATCCGTCTGTCTGTGAGTCTGTGTGTCCGCACATCGTGTAGTGGGTTCAATTAACCTCACCTACACGGCAGATGGTACGGCGTAGGGGGTTGAAATTTGCACACCTTCTAGGTGACGTCACGGGTCAGCGCCTTTTCTAGGTTTCGACTCGCTGGGGTGCACGGTTGGCACGTGGCGGGCGCCGGAAGAACGCCAATGAAATTTTGATCGGTTCGTAGCCCGATCTTCACTGAGAGCCGGGGTCGACAAACTTTGTGGACTAAATGCATGCCGATCGGTGGCGGGTGCCTCGCATTGGCAGATGGGCAGGTTATTAATTTGAATGAAAAGTGGCGAGAGAATGTGGTGATTTTCATTCAATGGGAACAGTTGATGATACAAGTATAAAAATGCACCGCGTTTGCCGCAAGGCGTCACATTGGTCACAGGGCGTCATTTTGCCCCGAATCGCACAGTTTTGTCAAATATGGTCCGATGTGGGTGCAATTTGGTGCAAAGATGCATGCTCATCCACCGGGTAAAAATGCGCCGCGTTTGCCGCAATGCGCCACTTTTGTCACAAGGCGCCATTTCCGACAAACTCGACTAAGGCTAATGGAATGGCACGAATAGGAGCAGGGCTAGAAGCACTTTTAAAGTCTGATTTAAAAAAAAGTTAAATGGATCCAATTATTATGTGAGCTGACATGACCCAGTGGTAGGCAGTGGTAGTGGTAGGGGTAGGGGTAGTGGTAGTGGTAGGGGTAGGGGTAGTAGTAGTAGTAGTAGTAGTAGGGGTAGGGGTAGGGGTAGGGTAGTGGTAGTGGTAGGAGTAGTGGTAGGAGTAGTGGTAGGGGTAGGGGTAGTGGTAGGGGTAGAAGTAGGGGTAGGGGTAGTGGTAGGGGTAGTAGTAGGGATAGTGGTAGGGGTAGTAGTAGGGGTAGTGGTAGAGGTAGGAGTATGGGTAGTAGTAGTGGTAGGGGTAGTGGTAGTGGTAGATGTAGTGTTAGGGGTAGGGTTAGGGGTAGTGGTAGGGGTAGTGGTAGGGGTAGTGGTAGGGGTAAGGGTAGGGGTAGTGGTAGGGGTAGTGGTAGGGGTAGTGGTGGAGGCAAAAGTTAAACAGTGGCCCGGGCTGATCCCATCGGACGAGAGGTGACCTAGGTGACCTGGCCTAACCCAAAGTGACCGGGGCTGACCCCTTTGACCCGTCTTGACCCCGTATCACCCCACTTTCATCCAACGAAGCCCTCAGAACAGTTTTTTTATTCTCTTCACATTTCCGTCCATATCTATGCTTCTAGACGACACATCGATTTGAATCGAACACCATTCGAAAGCAAATTGGCCGGTGCCGCAATTTTTTCCTACCACGCAGCAAAGCAAGTGGCGCAGCCGCTTGTCTATATTACTATTTGAGGAGGGTGCGTCTGTCCGTTACCGAGGTCCCGACTTGGTGGTGCTTTGCGTGGACTACATGCCAGACCGTTGCACCTAGCGCGGTGAAATTTGCACAGCTTATAGATCAAGGATGCGCGACGTGCCTTTGAGGGGTCTCAGCTCGATCGGATTGATAGGGAGCGCGTGGCGCGTGCTCAAAAAGTGCAAATTCGCGTCATAGACTTTACATGTATAAATCGGCGTGCGAAATCGGGCGAAAACGGCTAATTTTGGCCGACACGGGTCCGGTCCCCGTGCAATATCTTGGTGACCAGGGGCCCGATCGGCACGAGGAAAACAGCATCGTGTAGATAATTTAACGGGCTATCGAATGGTGTGTGTTGCAGGGGATGGCACGCGCCACGTGCACCAGTGAGAGCACTTTTATGTGGAAAATTGACGTTTTGGACGGATTTTGGAATTGATTTTATTTTTAGGTGACCGTTAAACGGAGCGAGTTGGAATAACGCCTGTTGGCAAGAGAAATGTACCGCCTCTGATATAAAAATTGTGAAAAGCTGATTGATCCAAATCAAGGTGGTACAAATCACGGGAGAAAATGGTGTTTGTCAATTTTGTGTCACTTTATAAATCACACGGGTTTTGCTCCATGATCTGATATCTCTGGCAATTAAAAATGGCACTGTTGGAAAGAGCATTCAATTCTGTCCAATATTCACTCTTCATTTTTGCATGACGGGCAACAGTATCCTTAAAAATGCAAATGTTCCAAACCATTACATTGTCATTTTGAGCGAAATTCATCGATGGTCCTCAAAAGACTTCACGCCAGTTTTCGAATCATTCTAAAGTAGAACGCATGATAATACGACACGGGCACCTCGGTGCGATGTATCTTTTTTTGTTTTATTACAAAATGCTCGGCCGTCAAAAAGCAATCGAACGAAATGGATACCAGCCAAATCGACACAGACCAATTCAATACCCACAGGTCACAAATAGCCCTTCTTCGCGTTGCGGAGCACGCGGGTAACCCTAGTCATATTCCATGTTTGAACGCTTGAAACCACGAAAAGACTGTAAACGCGCGGCTAATGCGAGCCGACATATGTACGCCAAATCGCGATTCCGGTCAAATATGGTCTCGAAAAGTAGGTCACAGGTCAAAGGTCATTACGGTCAGGGTCATGACATTTTCAGAGTAGGTGTAAAATTGACTAACGCGAGGGTACTGAAAGTTTCGTCGCGGTCAGCCGCTAAAAGGTCAGCCGCTTTTACGTGAGCTATTCTTGAAAAACCGAGGGGGTCCGTTCGACCTTCCCCCTATACGAGCATGGCTCGGATTGCCTTTTTTTGTTTTTTGTTTAAAAAAATCATGGTCTCAGGTGTGACGAAAAAATAAGTGGCCTAAATCCGTTGAGAAAACAGGATTTGGGGGTACCCTAGGTTTGGGTCCTTCAGTCTCTGCCCCCCCAGTGAAAATTCCTTAGACGAGGCCCTGGGCGGTGTTTCCCACAGTGGCGGTGTTACCCCCGCTTCCCCTAGCATCTACACCTAAGCAAAACAATTTTTATTAGCGTTATTGAATAAATGTTGGCATGAAACTCACCTTGATCGAAGCCACTCGCTTATTTCTGATCTATGCTTCGTCAACCAACAATAAGCCGACAGCCAGCTTCACGGCCGAAACACTTGTTCATGGGTATAATTGGGCAAAGCCTATCTGGATTGGGTCGGCACTCGGCAGGCCGGTGGTTAATCCAACACGGCCGCCGTATCATGCGTGCCCCCTCCCCTCCCCCTGTACCGCTGTCGCTCGCCCCGGCACCAAATACGTGTTACGTCAATCACACCTTATCTGGACCAGCTGAGCCGGTCTGGGCACGGCTCAAATACGGACGGGCAGCTGCATCTGCCGACACTGATCGGATTGTAAACGGGCGCACTCTCGTTCCATGGGGCTTCCTCAGGTGGGGTGCGGGGGATAGGCTCTCCATGTGATTGACAGGATGAGATTTCACACAGGTGGTATCTCACTTCGACAGGGTATAAGAGCGCGGTGGTCGTTGATATCGTCACACTTTAACGACCTGTTCGCTGCAGTAACCCTCGAGGTATCGGCTATGGCACGATCGGTTATTACCCTTTTCATGCTGGCTGCCGTGCAAGCGAAGCCATCCATTCTTCCCCGCTCGGAGACAATTCCTGACACCTCCGTCCCTCCTATACCGCTTCCTCGCTTCGGAGACTCAACAGACCCTGTTCTCCTGCCGCGTCAGTCGGGTACTGAGCTGGTCAGAGACACTGCCGTCGCTGGTGAGACGCTCCTCTCCGCTAAGAACGGCACCGCTCTCTCCTCTAACCACCCTATCCGGTCCCTGGACAGCAGCGTACCCTCGCCGACCCCGTACGGCAGCCTGCGGGGGCAGTGCTGCGGCCTGGCGCGCCGCTCCACCCGTATTGTCGGCGGCGTGGAGACGGAGGTGCGCGAGTACCCGTGGCAGGCGGGCCTGGTCAGCGCCGGCGACTCGTGGATCTGGTGCGGCGGCACCGTCATCAACGACCGCTACGTGCTGACGGCGGCGCACTGCACGGTCGGCCGCTCGGCGGACCGGCTGGAGGTGCTGCTCGGCGAGCACGCCATGTTCCTGGCGGACGGTGAGCGGCGCGTGGCCGTGGCGGCCGTCACCGAGCACCCGCGCTACCGCTCCGTGGACACCACCGGCTACGACTTCTCGCTGCTGCGGCTGGCCCAGCGGCTCGACTTTGCCGCGCTGGGTGGCCGGGTGGCGCCCGCCTGCCTGCCGGCCGGCGGCGAGTTCGTCGGCGTGGAGGCCATAGTCAGCGGCTGGGGCACCACGTCCGCCGGAGGTCCGCAGCCGGACGCCCTGCATGAGGTCACCGTCCGAACCCAGAGCAACGCCCAGTGCAGCGCCGCCTACAGGCAGGTCAACCCGAGCATGCTGTGCGCGGCCGTCTCTGGCGGCGGTAAGGACGCCTGCCAGGGCGACAGCGGCGGCCCGCTGGTCACCGAGGTGGCCGGCCGCTACTCGCTCATCGGCGTGGTGTCGTGGGGCATCGGGTGTGCGCGTCCCGACTACCCGGGCGTGTACGCGCGCGTCACGGCCGCCGCCGACTGGATCCGACTTAACACGGCCGACGCCTCGCTCTGCTAACAAGTGCCTCACACCGCGGACGGTGTCGGGTTTGAGGGCGTGCCCCGGGCCTCTGCTTCGTTACAATGGGTGGAATTAAACACCTCAGGGGCACATACGGGTTCAGCGGCACGCTCGGATTTCCAGTGCACGGAATGACCTCGGACGTAAAGCGATTGTGAATGTTTATTGTTTACGGTTGGATCTTATGCGCATGGGTCTCAACTTCAGGAACGAGGCCTGTAATCGTCTTTCTGAATGACCATTTCCTTCCGCGTCTATGGCTTGGACTGCTCATGGGATTTGCATCTTATGAATTTCATGTGCGTGCTAGGGCGTTTTTATTTTTCTATAAATCGCTGTTGTTGCCGTTTTACTTATGTCGCTATATGGATGATTATTATTGAATACAACTGATGAAAATTGGATATTGCTAAGGCGCGTGGTTGCAGCCTGCAGATGGCTAGGCCTTAGGCATGTAACATTTTCTTGCAAGTCGCAAGTCACTACAACGAGAGACGAGTTTACTCATGATGATAACGAATTTAAAGGCTTCTGAACGGACCAAGGAAGGTGAATCAATACCTACGGCTTGCAACTATAATAGCAAGGCTGCATGACTAGTCTGGCCCTGTATGAATCGCAGTCTGACTGACCGGTATAGAACATGATCCGGGCTCAACTGTCAGCTGTGACCATTGGACATCGGTGATTTATTCCCTCAGCGGTCAAGCCATCCACAGCAGAAGCAATAACAAACAATTCCGGAGCGGAGAGCGGGCCGAGCAGAGGCGTGCATAGAGCAGCGGCGCGAGCGGCGGACGCTCGCACACGAGAGCAGCGACCCCCAGGCTGGTTCCGAACCCTGATGGGGACAACGCGCCCACCCACAGTGTCTGGCCTGGACCGTCTGACGGCTATCGACGTCCACCAGCTGAGAGCCGGACACTGGTCAGGGTCGCAACAGTACCTGCATCGCATCGGCAAGAGCCCCACACGGCAGTGCGACGCCTGCAATGAACGAGCATGCGGCGGAGCCCTCTGCCCACTCTGTAAGGAGGAAGCCGACACCCCAGATCACATTCTGTTGCGGTGCCCAGCGCAGATGGGGCTTCGGTTCCGCCTGACGGGAAGCATACACGCCCCAACCAGAGAGACTGCAAGGAGCACAAGTTACATCGCGGCCATGGCGGCCGCGCGCAGAGGGATGCTAAGCCGCGAGGCTTCGCGTCGCTAGACGCCGAGAGGACGAACAACAACAACAACAACAGCAGAGGCGTGACAGTGAACGAGCCGTGCAGGGGCTGGACGTGACATGGAGGGCTAAAGGTCAAAGGGGATCAGTCATAGAAGGACCAAGGGTCAGGGGCCGGGTCAAGGACTAAGGGTCAGGGACTGGTCACAATCAGGGGACTGGCTATTGACGAAGCCCGAAAGATCACAGAAGTCACAGAAGGACCCGATCATAGGAGGACCGAAGGTCAGGGCACCGGTCATAGAATGGCCAAGGGTCAGGGACCGGCCGTACTCAGAGAAGAACCGGTCATTGAAAGACAGAACGTGTTATAGGGTTGGTTATTGGAGGACCAAAGGCCAGAGGGTCTGCGATGGAAGGGCGGTATGGCGACCTGGCGGTGCCAGGTCTGTCGGTATGCGATGTTATGCTGACTCGGCCGGTCGTGCGCCGGGAACAATATCATGGATCGCCTTGTCAGTCCGGGTATACCCGAACCCTGTGTCCTGGCCTCCCGTTCCCGACAAGGCGTGGGCCTAGAGTCAAAAGTTTCACACTTGAATGTCATTCCCATGCATGTCTCCCTCATCTGCGCTGAGCTCGGATAGGTCCGCCGGCGTGCCTTTTCTGTCAGCTTCCTGTGGCCCTGCTCCAAGCCGCCCAGCTTTCAGCGCCGGAAGCACGGCTGACTAATGTTTCTCGCCGGGCCGGAAAGCCGGGCTGACGACACAGCGGTGATACCGGCTGTGAACTTCAGCGGAGCCGGAGTGTGGGCAGTGTGCACCGATACGATGGGCCACTGTGGAACTGCTGGCAGGGCCAGAAGTGGTTCGTGTACTCGTATGTGAATACCACGGCGTGCCGTTTTAGGCTCAGAGGCGAATAATAGTTCTGACAGCTCCCAAACGTCTGACCCGAATATGTCTGGGAGCTATTAGGCATGTCATGTCCGATAATCTTTCGACGTAGAGATGCAGATTTAAAGCCACATCCGGACTGCGTATGAGCACCACCAATGCTCGATAACGTAGCTGCGACATTTAGGAAAATTATTCGGAACAAATGAGTGTCTATTCCTCCACCAAACTATACGTCCATAGATATGCGGGGGCGCCCTGCCGGCAATGTTAGAGGACCGACGACCTCTGTTCCGTCAGTGTCCCCGTCGTTCCTCCCCAGTCAGTCGGTACGGGGCCGAGCTGTCAACGTCAGCCGTGTCGGTCAGTCGAGCCGTCAGTGTCACCCCCCCCCCCCTCCGGTCTCCGCCCTGACCGCCGTGCAGTGCCGTGTCGGCCCCCTTGGCCGCCCGTCAGTACCGCAGTGCGCTCTCGGCCGGCTCCGCTGCCAGCCCCGATTCCGCCTCTGACTGTGGCTCTTGGATTGCTGAGCTTATTGAGAGCCACTTGTGTGACCCTCCGTCGAGATCTCTGGGTCCGCCCCTGACAGTGTGGCGCTGGGATTGTCGAGCTCATTGAAGAACACTTGTGTGACCCGCCGTCGAGCCTGCTGGAGCAGGGGGACGTCGGCGCGGTGTGAGGCACCAGTGCGTATGGCGAGTGTATCGGGAAGTGGACACTAACCTAACGAACGAGCGTTTGTGATACTCGTGTTCAGTGTTCAGTGAGTGTGCATGGGAGGGACGAGCTGTGCGTAACGGTATTCTCGGACTTTGTCATGAGGGAGATAATCGGTCGGATGTGACGCAATCGGGCAGTGACGTGTCGCCCCGGATCAGATTACAGTTGAGCGACAGAGGCTGATCGACGGCGATCGTCGGTCGTCGGACCATTCTGAGATGCTTGTTCAATAGCCCCCGAGACCCGATGTTGGAGTGAGAGCACCATGCGCTGATATTGATATGACCTCCAAGTGCCACATCAAATCCGCCATTCGGAGTCACCCGTAACCTACCAGTGATTGGCACAAACCAGGGATAATTGTGCAGTATGGTGATGGTGCTACGAGGCTCACCGTCGACTCGGAGATAAAGCCTCCATAACCTACGACAAAGACGTGGGAGTAGGACAGAAGCATTTCAGTCACGATCGCTCGGTCCTCGAGAGCAGCTTTCACCATGACCAAGATCCTCGTGACGTAAGTGTGGTGGAAACGTTTTATAGACCCGGTAAATGTGATCATATGTCTGAACGGGCTGATATTAGTGACTTAGCATGTTCCTGTTAGACGTTCAACCTTACTACATCTCCTTTTTTTCTCAGGATGAAGTTGTTTTTAGATCGTTCATCGCCACCAGTAGTTTTGGAATCCAAATTAAAGTTTATTTATTGTTTGAAGTACATAATAACATTTTTGGTGTACGTACCCTATCATTTACGGAAACGGGAAAAGGTTGATTTAACGTTTAATATTTGATTGAAACTTCATTGTATACAAAACATCAAACCTTTTTTTAATATTTGCTCATAAGTGTTCAGCTCAGGTCATATCACCAGACACCAGGTCATGTCAAACACTAACGTTTTGCCCTTCCACTGAATACTAATCGGAAACTTGCGCCAACGACTTCATATTTTGCCTCTGTAAGGTCCTTAAAAGCTTGCAAGTCATCAGTAGTTTTCCGACAATTACAACTCTTAACCCACGCCGAGCCGGGGATGTTTCAAACACCTTTGTGCAGTTTGGCACACCTTTTGATTCATTTTTCTGCACACATGAAATTTTAAGGCCCAGGTCGCCTAAGGTCAGGTCACCAGGTCATGTCAAATGACCTAATCTTTAAAAAAGGTTTTATTGCCTGTCAGACGTCAGTCGTCACAGCTACACTGACTACAGCTGATCAGCAACTTTCAGCGGTCGATAAGAGTGACAGGATGTTCAGAGCCTTCACCTTTGATTTTCGATTGGCGGTAACTTAAAATCTGGTCAATTTATCGATCTCCCCATTGCCAATAGGTACCTAAGTCGAGGGAAAAAATAATGAGCGTCAAGATCAAATTTTCAAATTGACTTTTTAGGAACAAATTTGCTGATTCGATGCCTTCCAACGAAGGAAACACGATGCGGTGAAATAAACATAATGCAAGCCTAGTGTTAAAGGTTATTGAAAAAAAAATCGTTAAAATGTTTGCACCTCTGTGGACTAAACCTTTGACCTTAGGTCAAATCTGAGAGCAGTATACCCATAAAAAGCTTTAAAAGAGCTATACCGAATGCCCTTTCCGCTGCGTAGCTCTGATCGTTCCTGACTTTTGCTTGCAACTTGTCAACGTGTGTCGATATAGGCAAAATTTGACCTTTGCTGACCGCTGGTGACTTCATATTTGACCTGAGCTAAGAATTTGCTGAGCTATTTTCGTTATGCTTTTTGGCGCTCTTTCGAACATCGCTTACCACGTGTCTCTATGTGGTTCAGGAGCCGAGTTAGACGGTGTGCTCAAGCATTCCGTCTAACACGAGGACCGCACCGGCGTCGAGGACGGGCCCGGAGCGGGTTAATAGAGATATGCTAGAGCGATGTAAAGTGCAGTGTTCAGCTCAACCTGGTTCAACCTCAACCTGGTTGGTATGGTTCGACTTATGCACATCATGAACTCTTCCGGTCAGGTTCACCTCAGGTCAAATTGTTACGTTGACATGACAAGGTCAAATTATTCTTTATTTGACGCGTCTCCCATCACCCCTTCAGTGACGATTACGTTCGTGTCATCCCTCGGCAGTCGCTTCACTACTCTGTGCGTATCACCAGGACGGTCCAGTGTGTGGACATTATGGGGACCTTTGGGATATGCTACAATCATGCAAGGCATGAGCCGGCGCTGTGCATTTTCCAGTTGCCATGGGCTCGATTTATGGGACCGGTATCAACTAAGATTGTAAGCGGAAGCATTCACATTCGTCAGTCAATTGTGCGGTTTCGATACCGCGAGTCTTTGTCTTCTTGTTCAATACCGAGCACAGACCGCTGCGATACACCGCACACAAACAAGGTTGTGAGTCGCAATGGAACTCGTTCTTGGAACTGTCAGTGAGAGACACTGGAGTCCGGCCCCGTCTGTCACGTGCCTCCGAGAGACACCTACCACGTGTCTCTGAGACATTGGAGCTCGCTCCAGGCCCCAATATGTCAGTGAGATACCCAGGGAGTCAGTCAAAGCGCCTACACGTTTGTGAAGTGTTGAGGCTCTTTCCAGTCATTGACACGACTGTGAGAACCGGTCGGGGTCTGAGCCGGTGCGCCGTCATGCGCCGAGCCGGCCGTCCAAAGCCAGCGCCGATCGGCTGGACCAGAGCCAGAGCCGCGCCGGCCGGCCTGGAACGGTGCACTGCGGGCCGCGTCCGGTGCGGCAGGTGGCGGTGCGTCAGGTAGGGAGGCCGCCGCCGACCGGCCGGCAGTCGGTCACCTCCGCTGGACGGCGCCGTGACGCCGCGTTAGCCGCTGTGTGAGCGGTGACGTGGCGACGCCCTGTTCGTGGGCATCTCCGCCGGGGTGGGCTGTGTGTGACAGTGGTCGGCGGCCGGTCGATCGGAGGTGGCCGGGACGACCGTCTGTGATCAGTGGCTCCAAGGACACCGGCGCCATGCCGCCGTCCAACCCCAGCAAATCCGAGCGCAAGCACGCGCGCAAGAAGCGGAAGCTGGAGGAGCGTCAGAACTCGTACACGCAGATCACCGACTGGAACGGCGACCTGCCGTCCATCACCACCGAGGCGCCGCCCAAGGCGAGGATCACAAACAGGTACTACACTTGGCGTGTGAAATGACTCTTCAATCTGCCCTTTACACGCCCTCGGTGGCTATTCCCGCGGCACGTGCCCGGTCGGTGTCTTGGTTGAGTGGTCGGATCGGTTTGCGTTTGTGCAAGCTCCGATTCTTCCAGTCGTAAACTATGCAGACCGTCTTAGTTTCTGGATCATGACCTCACCGCAGCCGGCGTGAGGATGAGGTCATGAGCTGCCTTTTGACCTTTAAAGGGAGACTCGATCGTTAACTGTAGTGTACCTATAGTTGTTCCAGTTCAAGACGGGTCGCGGCGTGACACTGTCTGCAATCATTTGAGTTACGAGTTACATTCGGTCGTTCTTAAAACAACATAAGCATCAAGCATGACGAGCAAAGCTGTAAATTTTAGGATTGCGGCCTGTTTCTGGAACAAAACTGAAAATAAACAGTTCATAAGGTAGGTATGTACCAATTATAATACAGGCAGTTGTGTTTGGTCGAGAAATGACCTTTATTGCCGCTATTTTACGCTTTTAACAAGTCCGTTACAGTCGTAGATAATGCCGGCATAAGATGATCAGATTTACCTTGAATTGCTTTCCGATACATGTGCAGGTATTGCAGGCTGCAGCGAGCACAGACATGTAGGTAACATGTTGTCAGTGTTATATCAGCTCAAGCTGAATGCTGCATCGCTCTTTCTCACGGAATGAAGAAGTTGCTGTGATGGAGTCGATGATAAACCTATAGCACTTCTCCCTTTTCCGAATATGTTACTTTGCTTCTGGAGCGGTCGCAGACCATTTGTATCATCTGTAGGGCTGTGATATGGCCATTTACATATATCATATCAGCTACCTACCAGTTTTATGCCAACATTTTGCTTTCGCAGATCACACGTAATGAGTTCGATATACATCGACGCAACCGAGCACGGTGTTACATGATAGCAGGTCCAAGGTAAGCATTTCAATTTAACCAAATCACTATAAGGATACTCTTTGCAAGTCATTAAAGAAGAACATACTCATTTACGGAGGGACCACATTCCACAATAGTACAAACATAACGCATGTAATAACGTTTATCATGACCAGTCGCCATATAACCGTAAATGCCGAGTCAGTATCGAAGTATCACTGAACTTGGGCGTTTGTTTACGGGACTCTCCGTTCCGCTGGCGTCTAGCCACCGTTGGCAGAGGTGCGGTTCTCCAGCCACTGTTTGGGATCTGTTTACCATCAGCCGATCGCTACCTCATCCCTCGGCCTCGCCCCCACACACCACCGTACCCGCCAATTGTCTGCGTGTTTGTCGAGCCCAGAGGACGCGCGCGTGGGGGGACGGCACGGCGGTATTGGGCACGGACCAATAACACATCAATGAACCGATCGCTCACCAACTGCTCGTCGATCGCTCAATGCTTCTCACCACTCGCTCACTACTGCTCACTACTGCTCACCAACTCCTCACCGATCGCTCACCACCGCTCAAAGACCGCTCACCAGCTGCAACTCCTCTATAAAGTATACGCTCACGAGCTGCTCACCCGCCACGTGCAGCAGCTTCTCACCAACTGTTCACCCATCACGTGCGGCGGTCGTGCACCGCCGTCAGCCCGTCACTGGAGGCTGCCGCACCAGCCGTGAGCCGAGCCTGGGAGGGGAGGGGGAGGCGGCGGCTATGGGTGATTCGAGTCTCCGTCCAAAAGGTCCAGTCATCCTGATGGACTCTGTTTGAAATGTGATGATCCACGGTATATATTGTCGGAGAACAGGGCGTTACCACTCAGTCCAGGACTTCCCAACCACGCCATAACGTCGCCACCATGTAAGTCCGTCATTACATGTGTGACGTGTGTGTCTGACTCACAGATCAATTCTAACGGATAGTGCTCGTCTATTTCAAGCAGCCTGCGGTTACTTCCTTGTAATTATTTGTATTGTTTTTTTTTTTTAACCAATAGTTATTATTATGCACTGTTTGATAAAACTTCCAAAAGTGTCATCGTACGTAATTCAATCACTTATTTTTTTATAAGCATCTTTAATTTATTTACTCTACTCACTCACGTGATGACACCATTCGTGCTGTCATGGATTAGACCGTATTATGTCATCCGTGGTGGTCCCTTTAACTTCTGACTTTAGGTGCATGGTTAAGCATCACATTAGTGTACATGTATATCTGAGTGTTTTACCGGTTATAAAAGAAAACACATTGGTTATGTTGTTGCTCTTCACACATATCCATTGCCTACCCTTTCCCCCATGTCAATACTAACTATTTAAAAAGTCAAATTCAAATCTTTAGATTTTGATACTGTCATTGTAGGTAATAGATCATTGACTGTTTGAAAATGCAGCATATTATGCACCTAATGATCTGGCGTTTTGATTTATAAAGTCGCTTGGGATTTCCATTGTAGATATTTTTATTGAAAAGCAGAGCCCTGTCATCTTGGTAAGTGACATTTTTAGCACGTCTCTAATGTCTTACCAAACATGGTCCACCAATCATGCAGTTGGGCTTAAAATGGATACCCCTAGCTGTCTTCGAGATGATAGTGCTGCGCTGTAAACCTGAAACAAATTGACTGTATTTTTGTCTCTCTGACTGCTGGTTCGGTCTGCGTAAAGTCGCCGAAAAAATTCCGGAGTAGGTACAGCCGGCACTGGCTCGTCGATAACGAACTCAATACCTATATGAACGGGCAGTACTGTAATAACGTTCACTGCAAAAGTGTTACGTGTAGTGTGACAACGTGAACAATACCTAAATTTTGCCGGAACTACGAGCATATGTGCTCGGTTTCTACATGCCGATTATCGTATCGACGGGTTAAGGCCATGCGGTACAGCATAACTTCAGGCGCCTACCGATAGTGGGCGCCTGCTATGGGCGGAAATGAATGTAAGAAGGACGTGCGGTACAGCGTAACTTTAGCCGCCTACCGGTGGTGCCATCTATGGGCAGAAATGAACATAAGGCCGTGCGGTGCAGCATAACTTCAGGCGTCTACCGGTGGTGCCATCTATGGGCGGAAATGAACATAAGGCCGTGCGGTGCAGCATAACTTCAGGCGTCTACCGGTGGTGCCATCTATGAGTGGTAATAAACATAAAAGCGTTGCGGTGCAGCATAACTTCAGGCGCCAACCAGTAGTGCAATCTCAGCACACTCAGCACTATGCACATAGCATAGCGCTCGGTGTAAAGCGACAACGACGACAACGTTGTTCGGCACTTGTACATAGTAACTAATGCGGGTCAAATACCGATTACAGATTATTTGTGCACACTATCCAACTTTCATCATTTCATGCAGGTAACTATCAAAGACTTTACGTTTTTCGGGCATCAGCCTTTCATGTAGGTATTCTGGCGGACCTGGGTGCAGGGCTGTGGTCAATCAACTTAATCGTGGTACCCTGGCGGACCTGGGTGGAAGGTCATGTGATCTACTGACGTGAGGACGGTCTAGTGAGGCAGAACGTCCGTTACAGCTCCTCGGCTCCAAAGTCGACACTAGGGGGCCGCTGCTCTGCCGTAAGCGGTCGATAGAATCAATAGCCGCGGTCGCAGTGCTACGAACCTTTCGTGACTCGGCCATGCATTAAACACTTCGCTGACTCCAGTGACATTGTGTCCCGCATTAGCCATATATCATAACTACCAGTAAAAGAAGTTCAAGCAGCTTTGCATTCCACCTACCAGTCACGTCTTCAGTTAAGTAATGAATTAAGTAACGAATGTGTTTACAATAGCGAATATTATCAGCAGTACACTTGAGCATTTGTATAACGCACTTATGAATTACCTAGAAGCAGTTAATAATGTTTGTTCACTCGATGATGCATGAACTGTTAACTGACTCCATGTCCTCGTATAAATTTGATGGTATGAGCAAAGTCTAGAAAATACGCAGCTCATCAAGCTCAGCTTTAAAATCTCTTTTCGTCTTTGACCATCTCCTTTGTGCTTTTCAGGTGTATGGTGAAAAAAGGTCATGTGATACTGCTAGGACTTCTTCTCTTCTTGATCATCACGTCAATTGCACTGTCATTAGCGTTCTGTAAGTACCTTACTGTTCTGCTTGCGATATAGGTACCTATCAATAAATTATATGAACTGCCATACAGGAAGACATGATAATTTGGATAGCATCAATCCTACCAATGGAACAAGATGAAAAGATGACGGGATAAAACAAAAATGAAACGTATATGTTTAGTTCCCTCAGTTTACTGCTTGCTTGACGTAGTCCCGAACCATCCAGCATGACTAACGTCTGTCTGCGTCTTTTGTGACAGGTTTACCAAACCTCAACGGTAATGGTCCTGCAGCGTTCCAAGAGTTGCGACCAGAGCCGTCCTCGACTCCACTTAGAACTTTCCAGAAGGCAGCCATTGCCTCTGACGCCACGGAATGTGCCGAAATCGGAGCGTGAGTGATCGTGACACTATCTCGAATCCGTTTGAAAAGGGAACAAATCTTAGTTTTGCACTAGCGCTTCTTGCTTTTATTCATTTTTTCTTGTAGAATAATGAAGGGTAAGGCGAATGACAATCGCGGAATGTTTGCGAACAATCGCGTCTTCAAACCCAGGTGATTGATGAGCTGAGTGATTTAAACTCTGACGACTGCAGTCAATAGTTAGACCATGCTAGTTAGACTTAGTTTGCGATACCGATTTTCAGTAAAGATATATGCCTATAATGTTTGAAAACTATAATTAAAACTATGATTTTAGCTTTTGAATATTATAAGCTGATTGGACTGTGTATTGCTCCGACAGCGCGATTCTGCGGCGGAACGGCACAGCTGTGGACGCGGCCGTGGCGGCGCTGGTCTGTGTGGGCGTCATCAACACCCAGTCGGCCGGCATCGGCGGCGGCTTCATCATGACGCTGTACGACCGGCGGCAGCGTGAGGCGGCGGCGCTGCTGGCGCGCGAGACGGCGCCGGCCGCCGCCACCCGGGACATGTTCGTCGACGACCCCTCGCAGTCGCAGTACGGTCAGTACGGGATACCGGCGCGGGTCTTGCGGCTGGATCCGCTATTTGGCACAGTCACTCCGCCGTTAGCGTTATACTGATAACTTGTAAAAGATTTGTCAGAGACGTTGTCACCCGTCATTCTTATGCTGGTGCCCAGCGCTCCATGTAATGAAGGCCCGTTGTTCCCGGAGCGTTATTTCCGCCTTTCTTGCGAACTTCATTATGAACTTAACGCTCGACTTTTTGTTCAGAGCTCACAAACCTGGGATATTATGTTTCCTCATTTACCTTCAATTATTGATTGAAGACCGATGCGCACGTTTTGCTTCTTTGTATCAGTAACACTACTGTATCAGAAACAATTTCTACCCCTCTTGAGGTAGTAAACAGCTACTCCCCATCGAACGTTTGACTCTACTACCCATCAAACGTGTGACTGTTGAGCCGACCGTGAACCACCGTGCCCGGTGAGTGTACCCTCTGTCCTGCTCAGTGTACCCCTCTGTGCCGCTCCAGGCTGGAAGTCGGCGGGTGTGCCGGGCGAGGTGGCCGGCTACTGGGCCGCCCACCAGAAGCACGGCCGACTGCCGTGGGCAGAGCTGTTCGAGCCCACCATCAAACTCTGCCGCGAGGGGTACCACGTCAACGGCCACCAGGCCAGCTACCTCAGAGCCAAGACGGATCAACTCATCGTCGACCCAACATTCAAGTAAGCATCAAATAACTCTGGAAAGACGGTTACTGTTGTTACTATCTCAGAAGAGTTCAGGAACTTTTGGTATTCTTTGCAATGAATCGCAAAGTTCGTGATATCAATGAGCGACAGGGTGCCTAGCCTATATTTCTCGTGTCATTTGTCCTTACTTTTCGATTATACCTGGCACGAGACACACGACCAGAACATCACCAAAAGAATGAAATGGTTCCCTAAACATATTCCGAACGACGCTTCAAAACTAGTCTATTGGTGCTGTTTTTGTTTGTTTGTTTTGTTGGGTTAGGCCCTTTCGGTCCAATGAGACCATTTCAGAGCCGGGAGGATGATAGGATATAGGGGGAGACATTGGTCTGGGCAGGCACCCTAGTGAGTCGCCGGGGCTGAGCCCGTCCAAGGACAGGCCACTCAGCCCCAAGGCACTCACTGCACCCGGCTACGGGGTGCGCTCCCTCAGGAGCAGCGGTGCCGCTCCAAGGGAGCAGCCCGCATGAGATAAAGTTGCCTGTCCAGCCCGGAGGGGTTGTGGCGTGGAGGAGAAGGATTTCTGTATCCTGAGGATAGAAGCAGGGAACGGTGTATTGGTGCTGCATCCTATGATCCTAATATGCTTACTGATCATCTTTCCTGGTTCAGCTCTCCCGGCTTTTATCTTGGTCGTTTTTATCTCTTTGACTTTACCTCATACCCCTGAGACCCTTTTCTGCCTCTGCATTACGACGTGGCTCTGTGCCCACCGTCAGGTCCATCTTCTTCAACGAGACGACCGGCGAGCCCAAGAAGGAGGGCGACATTGTGCGCCGGCCGGCGCTGGCAGACACACTACAGGCCATCGCCGACGGTGGCGCCGCCGCCCTCTACGGCGGACAAGTCGGGAAACAGCTGGCCGATGACATCCAGAAGAACGGTGGAATCATTACACTAAAGGACCTGGAGGACTACAGGTGAGCTAACCACTGATGTAGAGCAGATAATATGGACGAGATGGGTGATGGCGATTTATCTGCTTACTGCAAATCATCAAACGGTATTTTACTGACTGATATGCCGTTAGCATGAATGTGAGGATTGGGGATCATTGGAGGCGGCTGCTGTTGAAGATCCGAACTAGTCCTGTTCTCAGATATGTGCAATGATTGCACGGAATTGGATGCCTCGGCCTCCTTTTGAGACTGGATTGTGTGGTTTGGTCAATCAACGGCCTTCATTGGTCCGGACTGGCCGGTGAACACTGATCTAAATATGTGGACTGGTCAATGGTCTACGTGGATTTGCCACTGTCCTGAGTGAATTGATCACTGATCTGCATGGAGTGGCCAATGGCCGCTGGGCTCACTTGCCTGCGAGGCCGGAGTGATCACCTGTCTTTGTCACTGACAATGAGCGGCTGTGTGCGGATGGGTGACGGCTCACCGGTTGCTGTACCGTTCCAGGGTGCGCTGGGTGACTCCGGCCACGGCCCGTCTCAGTGACGGTCTCTCGCTGTACGGAGTGCCGGCCCCCGGCTCCGGGAACCTCCTGACATTCGTTTTCAATATCCTGGATGGCTACCAGTACAGCCAGCACAGACCCCGTGAGTGAATTCGTGACGTGCCACGCACAACATTTTATTTTTGATTGGCAGAACTATTTATATTATACATGTGGTTTGATGCAATGGTTCAAGTAACATACGTTAATGGCGTAATAAGTTTTTAAGCAATTAATCTGTTGAACCTACAACAGGAAACATTTGGCAAACATGCTGACGAGCAGCCTCCGGTTTTCGTCATGTGACAAATACCGGCTTAAAAAAACTGACATATTGTAGAAAGTACCGAAAGGCGATGTCCTTGCAAATAGCATTTAGTTATCTATCGATATCTGTCCTATGTGACAGGTTCAGGCAATGGTATTACATTATTTATTTGCTCAGGAACGGAGGAGCAGCTGAACCTGATGTACCACCGGATAGCCGAGGCGTTCAAATACGCCTTCGCTCGGAGGACGGAGCTCGCTGATCCCGAGTTCGTGGATATTTCTGAGGTAAGACATCGTGTCCTGGTGTTACAGATGAATGAAAGGAAATGCTTTCGTCTTTACTTCGTCTTTTCTTTACTTAGCTGTCTTTAGTTCGTGCTGGATGTGATTGCTGAATGTCATCTATAGTAAATTTCAGCTGCTGACGATACCATTGCTCCCCAGCTGATGGCGAACCTCACGTCCCGCGACTACGCCGAGTACATCCGCGGCCTCATCGACGACTCGCGCACTTTCAACGACCCGGACCACTACGGCGTGGACGTGGCGCCCGTCTCCGACTCGGGCACCGCGCACGTTTCCGTCATCGACGCAGAAGGTAACGCCGTCTCGGTCACCAGCACCGTCAACCTGCACTTTGGCGCCAAGGTGATCTCGCCCAGCACGGGCATCCTGCTCAACGACGAGATGGACGACTTCTCCACGCCCGGAATGAAGAACTACTTCAACCTGCCGCCGTCACCGAGCAATTTCATCAAGCCAGGTGAAATGGGGCGGGGTCTATCGCCTGAGAGGTAACTAAATTTGACCTTCAAACAGACATAGTTCGTCAAACATTTCGCTCTGTTGCATGATGATTATAATTCACGTGTTGACTGTTTCACCGAGTCGATATTCTGAACCATTTCCGTGTTCTTTGTCTGCCCACAGGGAAGATGATGGTGTCGTCCATGTCTCCGTCTCTGTTTGTGGATCCGTCCGGAGACATCCGCCTGGTGGTGGGCGGCGCGGGCGGATCGCGCATCACCACCGCCACCGCCCTGGTCAGTCGACTGCCGATGGCGTGGTCATAGAGATCTCATAGGTTCAGGATGTTAGAGGAGCTTGTCAGACAGCTTATGCTGTATGTATTATCTTTATGAATATTATGACAGGGATACATTGGGACCGTGATCATCTTTGCAGTATAGGCGTAGAGGATAAAAATGTTAACAAAAGTATGACTTGCACTGGATAGCATCTTGGGCTCTACAGCTTGAATCATGCCGGATGCGAATTTTCCGTAATGGATAATTATGTATCTGTGCGATTTTACCGCAACCATGGCCGTTTTCAGGTTGCGTTCCGTCACCTGTACCTGGATGAGGACGTGAAGACGGCCAACGATTTCCCGAGGTTCCACCACCAGCTGTTCCCCATGACACTCAACTATGACGAAGGCTTCCCTCCGGTGAGTGAACGGAGCGAACACATACGAATACCTCAGACGTGGTGCAATTCGGTACCTACAGCGGAATAGTAAAAGGGTCATTGAACAGGGAGTGATTGTTGATATCAGATCGGACACCCTTCATGATTCATAGCTTTCTTTTAACGGCGCCTGTACTTACCAGTGCTGTTGAGCTCCCTATCCTCGGATACTGAGTACCGACTTTAACCTCATTGCCGCCCTATCTCTGCAGACGACAGTGGCCTACCTCTCCGAGAAGGGACACAACATGGAGCAGTGGAAGCTTCGCGCGGTGGTGCCCGTCCTCAGCCGTCTGAACGGGGTCATCACTGGTAACATGGACTACAGGAAGGGCGCCGGAGACCTGCTGGGCTTCTAAACTCGGCGCAAAAGGGCCATAGTCACCGGCGTGCTCTAAAGCCCCAATAAACAATCTAAGGGACTTGAGCCGGCCGGTGTCAAACGGACCCAGTGTGAGGTGAAGGGCTCGGAGCCAGACTATGACGGCAGGTAGGCCCACGGCAGGGTCATGGTGTCGCTCGCGTAATCACAGACACATCGCGGGTGAAGCGTGGGGGTGCAAGGTGCCTTGTGTGGGTAGGGGAGAGGAAGGTGTATTTACAATTCACGGTCCACCGACAGACTAGGTGAAAGTGCCGATGTCAATGAGTTTATGGACACGACATGATGCTTCGCTGCTGCTCTGTCTTGCTATCATCTGAGATAGTGTGCCGTTCTTCAAATGTTTTCAGATATATGCAATGAGCACTTGGCGAATTGAATATTTTTATCGAACGCAATGCTGGTGAACACCGCCTGGAGCTTCTGTGCACTTTTTTTTCGATGATCTCACGTTTAGCGTCTTTGCCTCTAAGTGCCGTTATGCCGCTACAATTTATCACTTGCCGTTGTCCAGGCTGCTTCCTTGTCCACTGTTCAGCTTCCCCTGCTGCTGTGTAACAGCTGCTGAGGCAAGGAGGCACGGCTCAGTTTATTGTGCCAGTAGTGCTCCAGGAATGCCTGTCGTGAATTGTCGAGCAAACAAAACAAGTGTTGGGCGAGTGAATAAATCGATGCTGCGTGTTTTTAAACGTTATGGGGCTAATCACAGGAACAAATGCAGTTTGTCATTAGAATTGTCAATTATGAAGCTGCTATATCTCGAATTAAAAATCGCATACCTACCAAACAAATAATGCATTCCCTTATTTCCGATATGCACAGTAGTGCCTAAGGAACCGAAATCCGAGAGGTTTTTGGAATTTGAAAAAAAAATTATTCAATTGCAGGTTCGGTGTCCGAGGATGGCTTCGTCATACACTTGGGAAGTATATGCCCAAAATGATTTCGATGCGACTTATTTTACGTCGGACAGAGTACGATGTGTGAACATGGCTGAATATTCGGCCATGTTCAACAATATGTATTGTTTTTTTTTTTGGTGCCATCAATTTCTTGGGATTGACAAAGTTAACATTTCTTCGATAACTGTTTTTTATACGTTTGATTACTTATTATTATGACCTATTACTATATGGTATTATTATTATTTTATCATATATATTATGATTATATTGGTATTATATTATAATTATTACCTATTCGTTTGAATGATGAAAAATGAACCTGTAGTTTCAGAAATAAGATGGGGCTCCGTCATTCTGTAATCTGTATAGCCCCCGCCCCCCCCCCCCCCACTCGAGTCATGTGTGGGTGCAATCAGCCCAAAAATTCTTGAGGTAAAGAAAAGGCCCCTGCAAGTGCGCACCGTACACGTGCAAACTGAGACTAACTGGCTTGTGCCTGGCAAAGGGGGGGGGGGGGGGGAGCGGCGGATATTTTTCTGTCTGGATGGGGATTAAGGCACTGGCGGATCCAGGCTTGCGTTTTGGGGGGGGGGGCCAACTCATGCGGAGCCAAACCTAGGGTACCCCCAAATCCTGTTTTCTCATCGGATTTAGGCCACTTATTTTTCGTCACAGCTCTGACACTATTAATTTTTTTTAACTAAAAAGAAAAATATATAAATGGTAGTCCACCCGACCCATGCCTTTATATTACTTTGTGAACACTTACCATTGCTTTTGTCGACCAGTTAACCCGCTTCGAGTCAGTTCTTGGGTCCCTTTGCGGGCCGGGAGGTGGTAAAACACCCCCAGTCTAACTCGGCTCCTGGGCCACGCACTGATTGAACTATGTTTCATTATCGTTTGGGGGAGGGGCAAACGGGCCACTTTAGGCCTCTGGGAAAGGGGCATGGCCCTAAATGCCCCCTCCCTGGATCCGCCAGTGTAAGACACCATTGGAGCTGCAGTTGGGTACCTCAGACGTCAGGGTACGCCCTCAGATGTATAGGACTTGCGTGGAGACCTCTTATGCTGTAGTGGACTGAAAGGACCCAAAGGAGCCCGTCTAGGGCTCCCGGAGAATGGAGATAGACGTGGGCCCTCAGGAGCCCGCCAGAGCCCCCAATGAGGGATAAGTGAGGGATACCAAGTGCCTGCAATTGCATATTGCATAAGCCATAACGCCTTTACAAATCAATATATTATGTATCAGTGGCAGATACAAGGGGGGCCACATGGGTCATGACCCCCCTTGGTGCCCGGGGGCACCACCGGCCAAGCAGGGGCACCACCGGCCTAGCAGGAGCACCACCAGCCCGCCAGGGGCACCACAGGCCTAGCAAGGGCACCACGGGCCTGTGACGGGTCCCACAGGCTTGTCAGGGACACCCCAGGTCTGTCAGGGACACCAGAGACCTGCCAGGGGCACCACCGGCCTCGCAGGGGCACCATGGGCCTGTTAGGGGCACCAGAGGCCTAGCAGGGGTACCACAGGCCTTACAGGGGCACCACCGGCCTTGCAGGGGCACCAGAGGCCTAGCAGGGGCACCACAGTCCTGTCAGGGCCCAGGGGCACCAGGGGCCTAGCAGGGGCACCACAGGCCTGCCAGGGGCACCACCGGTCTAGCCTTTACAAATCAATATATTATGTATCAGTGGCAGATCCAAGGGGGGCCACATGGGTCATGACCCCCCTTGGTGCCCGGGTGGTGCCTGTCAGGGGCACCACCGGCCTAGCAGGGGCACCACCAGCCCGCCAGGGGCACCACAGGCCTAGCAAGGGCACCACGGGCCTGTGAGGGGCCCACAGGCTTGTCAGGGGCACCCCAGGTCTGTCAGGGACACCAGAGACCTGCCAGGGGCACCACCGGCCTCGCAGGGGCACCATGGTCCTGCCAGGGGCCCTGCCGGCCTCGCAGGCATCACGGCATCACGCAGGGGCACCTTGGGCCTGTCGGGGACATCACGGGCCTGTTGGGGGCGCTTTAGGCTTGTCAGGGGCACCGCAGTCCTGTCAGGTCCCAGGGGCATCAGCAGCCTAGCAGGGGCACCCTAGGCCCGCCAGAGCCACCACAGGCCTGCCAGGGTCCAGGGGCACCACAGGCCTAGCAAGGGCACCATGGACCTGTCAGGGGCACCTCAGGCTCCCGTGCCCCCCCCCCCCCCCTGGATCGGCCAGTGATGCCACACCACGCGAAACACCGCCAACTACCAGCTGCCGCGCCATAAACACGTGCCAACAACAGTCTTTTTTTAAGGTCGACTCCTCTCGCGCAACTTTTGACTGACCCTCACTGCTACCATATTGCTTCCATATTATGCTGTGGAAAGCTTTACTTCACCAAGTGGCTAAAAACCTCCATCAAGGTATATTTTCTTAGCATTTTTTTCGGACGTTTTTGGGGGGGGGGGGCCAAACCGGCCACTTTAGGCCTTTGGGGGGGGGGCATGGCCCCCGTGGCCCCCCCCCCTGGATCCGCCAGTGGATTAAGGGATGCGGAAAGCTGCAATATTTTCAACCATATGCATCGTCCAATAACCAACCTCTATCGATGTCATTTATTCATAACTGAGTCATCGCATTGCACAATAACAAGCTTGCTATGCCTGCATACATGGGATGGTGTGCCGCTCATTGAGCGGTTATAGCTTTGCTGGTTTGTGTTTGTCTGCGTTCATATGTCTGTATGTGAATGTCTTTGTCTGTATGTGTATGACTGTGAAGCTGTGTCGCTGGCGCTCACTGCTGGCCCAGGAACGGGTTGTACTCGGGCAGCGGCTGCGGCACGGGCACGCCGGCTCCGGGCACCTGCGGCGGCGGGTACTGGGTCGGAGGCGGCGTGGGCAGCGCCTGCGACAGCGCCTCCGGGTTCAGCACCGAGTAGCCGTTCTCGTCGGCCACATAGTTGAGCACCAGGATGCTGCCGTCGTCGAGCGGGTACTCGATGACGCCCTGTTTGACGTAGCTGCCGGTGCCCGGCTCGGCGCCCGGGTACGACTGACCCTGCTCCTCCTGTACGATACCGTTCTCCGTGCGGAACCTGGGCGCGGACAGAGGAACAGTGCGGTTAGAACCACGGACACAGAACGATAGTTGTGAGAAGCCGCTGTATGCCACTCACAATGGAAAAAGCTGCCTTGTGTAACTCATAGTTGGAAAAACTGCAAAATGGGAAAACTGGGAAAACATTTCCCACAACTGAGAAAGGCGGCTATATGTAACCAACAGTTTGCAGAAGTCGCTGCTGATATAACTCACAGCTGGGAGTAGCCGCCGTCCTCGGTGTGCTGGTTGATCTGCTCCAGGATCTGGGCGTCAAAGTCGGGATGACGCGCTTCCAGCTCATCCAGCTTCTCGGGCCGGGGAGCGGCGCGACAGGCGGCCACCGCCAGCAGAACGATAAGCTGGAAAAGGAGAGACGGTGTCAGACGCACGGGAGGACCGACGGCCACCGCTAGCAGGACAACCGAGTGAAATAGGGGAGACGGTGTCAGACGCACGGTAGGGCAAGCGGCCACCGCCAACAGGACGATGAGCTGGAGTAAATGGGGGAGACGTGGTCAGTCACACGAGAGGGCGACCAGCTAGAAAAGAGAGGAGACTGTGTTTGCCACACGGGGAGGGCGAGCAGCTGAAATAGGAGGAGGTCGGTGTCGGCAACACGAACAGGAAAAATGACCAAACGGTAGAGGGACAGCAACCTGGGGAAAGTGGCCAAGAGATAGTTGAGGGAAGGCCGGGTCAAGCGGTTTCATGCTCTTGAGCCCTAGGTAACGCAAACAAGTGCTCAGATGAACATCTGAGTGCGTGTGCAGTGTGCAGTGCGAGTGCGTGAGTACGAGTGCGTTAATGTTTCTCAAACATTCTTTGAGTCCGTAAGGTCAACGCGATAATCAAGCAATTCGTGCTGCCTTCCATACGAAACCAAGATCACCACTATAACACACATTACCACTTCGGTCACTGCAGTGACGGGGCACGCCAGTAGACGGAAGACGTCTCACGAGTCTCGTGATATCCCCCGCCCGCCTGCCGCTGCGGGGAGCGCGGTGCTCACCAGTTTCATGATGCTCCGGGGAGGGTCGGGCTCGGGCGGGTATCACAGTCGTTCTGCCCCCACCGGCCGTGCGGCGCCGGTTATATGGGGTGTCGTGGTCACGGGATGACGTGCTCTGACGGCAGGTCATGGCCGGTCGAGCGGCGCCTCTGACGCCCGAGAGAAAGGTCGGTCTGGACGACCGGCCGGCGCCGCCCGCAATATCACGCCGTCCGGCGCGGCTCCCCTGCCTCCCGGCCAGAGATCGGCCGACCACGTCACCAGTTGTCTGAGGGAACCGACTGCAATACCATTTCCATCCCAGCCGCGCAGGGTCGGACAGAGTGGTACTCTCGCAGCTGCAATGTTTACCGGAAGGTGCCTCCGGCCGGGACGATGTCCCATATCTGTGTATACGGCTCCACGTGCAAGGTTGTCGGCTCACGTCTGCAATCAACGACCCAACCGCCGAGCTCCTCTGAATATGACCTGTCAGTTAACCCGCGCCCGTATAGGGAGGGGGGGGGGGGTCGAACGAACCCCACTTCGGTTTTTTCGCGAATAACTCGCGTAAAAAGCGGCCGATCGCGACGAAACCTTCAGTACCCTCGCGTTAATCAATTATACACCTACCCTGAAATTTTCATGACCCTGACCCTAATGACCTTTGACCTGCGACCTACTTTTCGAGACCATGTTTGGCCGGAATCGCGATTCGGCGTATGTCGGCTCGCATTAGCAGCGCGTTTGCAGTCTTTTCGTGGTTTTAAGCGTTCAAACATGGGATATGATGTTGCTCCCATGCATGAGGGTGGGTGTCAAGGTCACCGAAAGGTCAAGTCAGGTCATTGACCTTTGATGACCTCGGTTCACTTTTTCGAGTTTTACATGTTTATAGGCCAGTTTTTTGGAGCAGAATTCGAATTTAGCATCCATATAAACATTTACGAAGTAGTTTTGGTGCCTTTGTAACATGTTACGAAGCTGTCAGAGGCGGTTGCCACCTACTACGAATACCCTTGCTGGTTGACCTGACCTGACCTGACCCGACCTGGCCTAAATGCATGAAGACATCATCTGTGATCAAAACTAACATGATATTCGTGATCAGCACCCCGAAAAAAACCCCATAGCAGCTACGCTTTACGACTTTCTAACAGGTCCCGATTTTCCCGACTTTTGGGTCATTTACCTGACCTGGAAGGTCAACCGATGACCTAGGACCTTAAAATTGGGCATCATTGGCTTTCTCTCGTCACGGGCAACACGCTCGTTTTTTCTGCGAAGCTCTAGCTCGATCAGGGGCGAAACGGCAAGGGGGGTCCAACGGACCCCCCCCCCTTATACGTTCGCGGCTGGAAAAACACCAATACGGGTGAGGGTTAAGGAACAATTAACCCGCGCGGGGCTGGGGTCTCCAGCCGAACGCGCGGGGCTGGGGGGGGGGGGAAATTTTACCCCCCCCCCCCTGTTATCTCCCGAACTAATGGTCCGATTTGGAAAATTCAAACGCCAATCGAAAGCTCTCGTCACGAACAACTAAAAACATGTACTTAATTTAAAGTTTGAGGTCAAGGTCAAGGTCAGGTCAATGGTACAAATTGCAAGTTTCTACAGTATCGGCCTTGCACCGCACTGAAAGAAAAGTACACCTTGGTAATTTGAATTTGATTATTATACACCGCCATTACACCGAAATCAAGAATATTTATACCCTTGTTCGACGCATATGGAGAATGAAATAATGCTCCGGTGCGAATGTACTCTATCACGAGCGTATTCTTGGGGATTAATTCAATCCAGTTTAACACTCATAGTGCAATTCTAACTTTTGAGACATTTACCCCTCTAATTGATGGATGGTAAAATTACTACTATAGTGTATTTTCTTCAAGTGGGATAAGAATACCCATCTGATAGCATAAATTTGCACTCTGATTTGTCAGCTGATAATTCAACCCTCATCATGGTGTAAATATGCATCCTTGGTAAAGTGTGTTTCGATGAGGATGGTGTTATTTTATGACAAGGATTCAAAATACCCTAAACATGATAGTTCTGCACCCATATGCTCATTATTTTACGATAGCGTCCACGTGCGGCTCGCGAGCCTTCCGTTTCCGCCATTTTTATTTTTGTGTCTGCTCCTGACCGGAGCCACGGAGACTTCTGGCGCTTGCAAGTGATCTTCTGGCGGTTGAAACAGTGAGATAGGTGCGAGTGTGCTGGTGCGTTCGTTCGGTGTGGTGATGACTGACTAGTGCTGGACCCATTTCCGAATAACTTTGAGGGTAAGTTGACTTGATAATGTTTCGATGTAGCAGTTGATGAAATTGATTTGCTGCTGTCTGTATGAACGTCACTCACTTAGCTGTTTGTGTCAATACGTGGCATTCTGATTAGTGATTCCAGAAGCTCAAATTGACCCTCTCAGTTTGTTCTCAAGGGCAAATTGATAAATCAGTTAAGTACCTACTGAGGTTGTTAACTGTAACTTCATCAAATGTTCAATGTGTCGATTGATCAATATATGTTTAGGTATGTTTAGTAATTTTATTTCTCTACGTTTTACAAAAGTACTAGAATCTTGGCCTGAAAAAGTTGCTAATTTATTTTGTGTATTACTTTCAGGTTTGGGGTGACCTGGCTCTCGTCGTGGGTCACGCCGGCGAGAATGGCATTAGGACAAAGTCACCTCAATGACGCGACAGGCGTGCTACACCGCACAACTCCTGCCTCCGGAGGGCGCCACACCCGTTGAAGGTGAGTTTTAAACTACCATTAATGATGACTGACGACAATTGTCCGTCTGTCCGTCTGTCCGTCTGTCCGTCCGTCCGTCTGTCCGTCCGTCCGTCCGTCCGTCCGTCCGTCCGTCTCGCCTGTCTCATCCATGGGCTCCGCCACCGGGGGGAGGGGGGAGGGACGGGGGACGTGTCCCCCAATATTTTACATTTGTCTGTTTCGTCTGTCTCGTCTGTCGGTCCGTCCGTCCGTGACATACAATATCGCTCTGTACTTAAATGTTACAGTGCTTACTAGTTATATCTTTCAGTTTTCACGGACAGACATACAATATCGTTCTTTGCCTTATGATTACAGTGCTTAACCCGCGCACCGACGGGGGAGCCCTCCCCCCCCCCCTCAGGTTTTGTCAGATAGCATAAAAAAGGAGATTTGGCACGACTGTTGATACATCCATTTCGCACACCCTCTGGAAATTTTTAGCTAATATCTTAAAAAAGTCAGGCCACCAGGCCACGTTAGTGACCTCACCTCGAAACACAATCTCCGAAGTTTGCTATCTCGTTGTTGAAAGCAGATCTTGAAACTCACAGAAATAATTTTGGTGATGAGCACCTACAACTCGTATATCTCAGAATTGCATATCGATGACCTACGAATAGGTAATTTCTTACCTGCCCATTATAAGTCAATGGAATAAATTTCAAGTCATTCTTATTTCCATCAGATTCCTTTTTATACGACTTTTATCTCTTCTGTTCATGAGCTACGGAGTCGTTTGTTGAATGTTGTCGGTCTTTTTACGGTTACTCGCATAATTTGACCTTCGATGACCTCTGATGACGTCATTTTGAACCCTAGCGAAAAATGACCGAAGTACTTTTTTCATAGAACTTCTTACGAGCTTTCGAATGTCGTTTGCCGCTTCTCGCGAAGTTACTTAGTTCTTGAGATCTTTGGGGGGCGGTCATCCACCCTCTCGTCGCTTCTAAGTTGGCTCAGAACCCCTTCGGTGCGCGGGTTAATAGATTCATCTGTCAATTTTTAAGGATCGACATTCAAAATTGCTATTTTCTTAAAGATTACAGTGCTTAATATTTCTTTACATCCTTCAATTTACATTGATGGGTGGATGGACGGACGGATGGACGGCCTGACATACAAAGTCGTTCTTAACTTAAAGATTGCAGTGGTTAATAGTTCTTTTTATCTTTTAATCTTGTAGATGACGACCTGGCGGCCACCTTGGTGATCGGTGGCGGCACGACGATTTCGGAGCTGCAGGATGGGCGCAACGCTGTGTCCGTTCACCCAGAAACCCAGTGCCTGGTCAGCGATGTGAAATATCGTCTCCCAAACAGTGAGATGAAGATGCTGGCTGCCTTCGCTGCGGCGCACGCTGTGCTATATTTGCCTTTTAGAGGGCCCAGCATGATCCTTTTTGAGGTCATATATGCACGGGTAATGAAGTTCGCGATTCCTCTCAGTGCGGCCGAGAATGCCATCCTTCGTATAATCCACTGTTGCCGATTCAGAGGCACCAGTGCAGTGGACAGTGGTCGGGTGACCGAGCAGGGCCCTGTTTCACGGCACGGCACTACTGTGCGCTACTAGTATCGCGGTATTGAGTTTCCATAGAAACATCTACAAACTTGGACGCTCCAACATTGAGAGCGTTCGACTATGTGGATGTTTCCAATAGGAACTCAGCACCACGATACACGTAACGCACTGTAGTGTCGTGCCGTGAAACATCTTCAGTACCTATAGGCACTGAAGACGATGTGAGTTGAGAATGCCTCAGTCAGTTTTTTACGGAGTTTTTGTTATCAGTGCTTTCCTAGTTCGTACACCTGTGCTTTGATTTCAGAGACCGTACGTTTGGTGTCGATACTCGTTACACGAAGAAATGCTCAGTTGTTTTTAAAGTACGTGATGAAACGTTACTTAGTGACCTGATGACCTGCATGCTGTGAATAAAATGTGATTTGTGCAGCTTGTGATATCCTCAGGGAAGTCAGTGTTGGGAGGAACCAATCTGTAGCAACCTGTGATCTGTCGTTTCAAGTTATTTTAAATAAACAACACGTTGGAGAGATGCACCATAGTTGACTTTATCGAAAGTGCTCAGAAGACGACAGTAGATACAATCACGCTGGGGGATAGTCAATATGGCTGGCGATGTATATTTACCCAGTCGTATTTTTACTCCCTCTGGAAAAGAACATACAATTATTATCGTTTACTTTTGTTTTGTATGCGGATTATAACGTGAGCTATTTTTACATCTTGACTTAAATTGTACACGTTCAGCTTCGCAACCCGCTGGTATTTCTACGCCATGTCGCAAGGCGTAGAAATTGTTTTGGCTTAAATTGCACTGTGGCGTAAAATTATTATCGTAAATTACATGCTTAATTCTTCCTAACGCCCCTTTACACCCTTTACCTAGGGGTGTAAAATGAATTGATTTGGGGTGGAGATTTGTGTACCGTACTTTTATTCCGCAACGGGTGTAGTTCTAAGCTTACGAGGATATATTACTTACTACCGGGTGGCAGAATTAATCTCCCATTGTCCATGCAAACATCTTTTACTCTGGCATAAAATGAAGTTAAAAGGGGTGGAGATTTGTGTACCGTAATAATATTCCAATTTCAGGTGTAGTTTTTCTTTCAGTGCGTAGTTGCCGAAGAATGGGAGAGAGAGAGAGAGAGAGAGAGAGAGAGAGAGAGAGAGAGAGAGAGAGAGAGAGAGAGAGAGAGAGAGAGAGAGAGAGAGAGAGAGAGAGAGAGAGATACGGTGTATTTAGTTCATGGCTGCGAGCATTTGCCCATATAGCGCATGTGATAACAGTACAGCAGTTTTGAGGCACTGCAAATAAACAAATGCAACTACATTGGCGCAATTACGATAACAGTAGCGTACAGGCCATATTCTATCTGGACGACATGATATCCAGTTTAATGAGCGAGGTCATATGTGGAATGCATGACCTCCTCAGGCGAGTACCACAGCAAAACGTTTCAAGAGTGTTAGAACTTCTCGTTTCTCTGCCGGATATCGAGCCTCTCGATTTCGGGAATAAGTCTTGATGTGCTATCGACTTGAGCATCTGTTTACCGAGTCTTAAACATAAAGTCTGTCTTCTATTAGCGAGTGTTTCCAGGTTAAGGCGTTGTAAGATGTCCTGGTAGCTTTCATCGTATCCGGCGATTATTTTGACGGCCCGTTTTTGTACCTTTTCTATTTTCTGAGCCTGTTGAACAGTTAGTCCGGCGTGGAATACAGGGGCGCAGTACTCGAGCAGTGGCCTTATGTATGTGGTATATACCTTAACCAACTGCTCTTGTGGCGGCCGAAACCTCTTCATTACATGCAGCATGTAGAGGGCTCGGGATCCCTTGGACACAATGTCATCAACATGTTTCTGCCAGGACATGTCACCGGATATCGTGATCCCAAGTAATCTTGCGTGGTCAGTTGTTGGTATACTGCTGCCATTAAGGTCTATATCCGGTAAGATAATAGGCTTTTTGGCTGTGTAGAAGTGAAGAATCTGACATTTTTCTGTATTCAGCACCATCTTGTTCGTGTTGGCCCATTCCGACAATTTATCCGTTACTTGCTGTAGGGTGCATTCTTCATTAAATTGATTCACAGAGCATGCTTGGAAGACTGTTAAATCATCTACATATTTAAGCCTCCTTTCGTCTTGGACGGCGGCATCGTTTATCATAGCCAGGAAGGCTACTGGTCCCACTAGGGTCCCTTGTGGCGCCCCACAGGTTATGGGGCTCCACGTGCTAATGCTGCCATCCGGCATCTTCACTCGTTGGTGTCGGTCCTGAAGGAAGGAGCAGAGCCAATGTGCGTAGGCAGATCGGAGTCCCATGTTCAGGAGCTTCTGTATGACTGTAGTGTGATCTATTAGATCAAAACCTTTTCTGAAATCATACATAATCATGGAAAATATTTTGTCCGACTTGTCCAGCTGCGTGAATAGGTTGTGCAGTAGTCTGACCAGGTAGTGGGCAGTCGATGCTCCCTTTACGTTGCCGTACTGACGGATGTCGATCTTTGGACTTATGTCGTGGAGAATGAGCGGTACCATAAATCTTTCAAAGACCTTCATAAATGTGGGTGTGAGGCTGATGGGACGCAAATCTCCTGGCGAGCGCGGCTTGTCTTTCTTGGGTACCGGTGTGATTGTAGCCCGTTTCCAAACCGAGGGCACCTGGGAGCTTTTTAACGAGCAGTTGAATATATACGCTAATGGAGTTGCTAATTCTATTGAGAATTCCTTAATCAACCTTGCAGGTAATTGACCAGTGGAGACAGCCATATTTTCTCTGATCCGTGAAAGATGCAGTGCCACTTGCCATGGCTGGATATCGAAAGGAATGTCATTCGCCGGTAAGTAACACGGGAGTTTGTCCACTTGCAGTCCCTCATAGGTCGTACAGACTTGGGCAAAGTGTCTATTTATTAGCTCAGCTGCGGAATCACAAGTTGCTTCATCTGTGGTTTTGAAGTCCCATGACTTCGGCTGCCGATTAGTTAATTTGGACACTTCTCTGTACCATGATGCCTTTTTGCCCGATGAGACTTGACCCATCCGCTTTCTGTACCATTGGGTCTTCGCAGAACAAATCTCAGATCGTACTTTCTCACGTAGCTGTTTGAGGCGATTGGTTTGCTGGCGGCTGTGTGCAAATGGAGTCATGGACTGAGACTGATTGCCCAAAACGTGTTCTTAGGCTACCAAGACAATATTCGTTGCATACAATATCATTCAGAGGTCAAGGTCAAGGTCAGGTCAGGTCAGGTCAGGTCACCAAAAAACAAAATATAGAAAAGGGCATGTGCGACACATGTTTTATGGGTCATTTTACTCATAGCATTCAATAGGCACACTCAATAAGTGATATGGACCACCTCTGGATGAATTTCAGGTCGAGGTCAGGTCAAGGTCAGGTCAAGTGAGTTCAAAGTTTGAAGTTGGTTGTTAAGGCCTAAAAAGGTGTCTATCGGATGCAGTTTTTCACGGCGAATCGAATGGTGCTATTTTTGTTTCCGTACGAGGTCTAGATTATTTTCCCAAAAAAGTCAGTTTTTTGAAGAAAAAAAATTTGGCCAAAATCCAAAATTTTCAACAAACCGAGATATCCATTTGATAGATAACGTAGAATTACGTATAACCTTTTTGTTACGTCTTGATTCCTTTAAAAATGAAGATGTTAGCGGCGTTTGAAATTTTGCCGTTTTTGAGGCGAAAATGGCGAACATGACGTCACTAAAACGTCAATTTCTCAAATATTTTCCAACAGATTTCGCTCAAATTTTCAGGGAACGTGTCAAATTGATGTAAGAAAAGGTACTGAAAGTTTGGCGGCGCTGCGCGCCGCCGTTTTTGAGATATTGCAAATATTCGCGAGGGGGGTAAAATTTACCCCCCCCACCCCCGCGCGGGTTAACATACATGCACAGAACTTCTCTAGACCCGTTTAGGCTGTCCGTATCAAATTCAAAGTCATGGTTCTTGATAATCATTGATAATCATAAACACTTTGCACTGAAATCGTTCATGAAGTAAAATGCACATAATGCACACTACACTTCATATTTGGAGTCATCTTTATATTGTCATTCATCTCTCAAACTTTTTCAGAATTTTGATTATCTCAAATGATATGCCTGTTTTAATGTTTGCCCTATTTTACATGAATGCCCTGTTTCAAACGTTTGTATGATTTGATAGAAGAGCGAGTTATATGGCGTGCGATAACGTAACGATGCACGACTAACTTTCTTGAACTTCCCAAGCGAAAGAAGCTGCATCCACTCGACAGGAAATAATCGTCACAGGTTTTCAGCGAGGCTGCAGTTGAAGCCATTGAAACGGAACCTTGTAACGTTATAATATTTTGAGCCTTGATTGTTCTATCTATGTAATCAAGAATATGAACGGAATATTGGTTTCGTTGGAGGTGAGCTATGGCTAGTTTGAACATAATTATGAATATTATGATGGTAGAAAATGACCTTATGCTCATGATACAATGAAATGATATTAAAGTAAGTCCAAAAAGTATTATTTAATCCCCCCTACAACCCGGCCGGGCGGTGACGTCAACTGACTGATGTCCGCCCGGGCCGAGCGGAGTTAATAATACTTTTTAGTATTATTAAATCCAATAATACTTTTTGGACTTAATTTAATATCATTTCATTGTATCATGAGCATAAGGTCATTTTCTACTATCAGAATATTTGTTTATCCAATAAGCACGATAAGGGCATCGTTAATTCGTTTATGCATTGTTTAGCGCTCTTTGATCATTGCTCACGTACGCGATAAGGCACAGGTCTCAGCGGCCGCGGAAAGAAACGTACCTACCTATAATCAAACGGCCCACAACAGGCCTCTTGTTCGTCTTGCCTGCGTGTCACATAGCTCATGGACCCGAGAACAACATGTGGATTTGGACCGTTTTAAGAAACGTCAAAACTTGCTTTTCTTTTCGGACTGTTCACAGTCAAATAAAGTAGCTTCATGACATAAATCTGACATACTGAAAGCCATTCCCTTCCCCTCGTGACCTGAGAGAAGGGTGTTGGAGAGATTGTGCAATGTGGCTTTCATGTCCGTGCGACCTGCACTCAGCCCTCCTTCATCTGCAGCGGCCAGCTCGGTTCACCGTGGAACATAGAAGGGGACGTCCCACAGTGCAGCCTGCAGGTGGGCTGGCGAACGCTTATCCAAATAGCCACTGACTGCATCACTGATAAACCGGGATCTAACCACCATTGAACCACGTGCCTCGTTAACGACAATCCAGGATCCGTAAACCAACATGTCTAAACCAAAGAACAACAGTCGACAATGCTGTCAAGTGTCACTAACGGCCTCTTCCATCAATACCTAAACAATGTCGATTTCGTCTTCCGCTACCAATGCCACGCAGTGCTGATTTTGTTGATGTCAAGCCACCGTCTCTGTCACTAACAGACCCGGGGGCCATGCGCCGCTGTCATTTTTTAGGAAACTGGTGCTATACCGAGAACGGGCTGTGATCGGACCATGTAACCGGACTGGCGGAGAATCCTCAAAGACGAACCGGTCCAGCCAAGTCGGGACTGGGCCTGAATGGCCCTAAAGTGAGCGGGCGGGAATGAATACCCTGCGACCCCGAGCCCCTGTGACCTCCCCCTCTCCTCTGGGGCCGGCTCGGGTGTGTCACAATATGTGCAGACCTGACCCGTCTTCCCTCCCTCCCTCCCTCCCTCTACACAGAGCCGCCGTCGTCCCGGAGACCCAGTGCTATGGTAATTGGACGTTGCGACAGACACCCTAACGGCCGGCGGCTGGTACTCTACCTTTCAGGGTTAAGGTCACGAGGCCAGTCGCTGGTCACTGGTGGTCTCTGATGGACGGTCACTGGAAGATGCTCATTGGTAGCCGGTCACAGGTCACAGGTCACCGATCAGCCGGTGACCAGTGACAGCGGTCACTGTAGCCTGATGATAGCTACCGATGCTGGCCATGCCGTGGGATGATATCACTGCCGGCCCGGCTGTCGATCACTTGTTTATTGACCAGCACATAAAAGAAGCATTACCGGCCACTGTAAGCGTAAGGTCACACTGTCACTGGGCAGTCACTTGTCTCTGCGGGATACAGGAGGCCAAAAGGTGTGCCTTTCTTTTGCACATTTGCTCCTTTGAATCAAAAGCATCCATTTGCACATTTTTACTAGCCTGTTATTATCTGCGCTTCCATGTGACTTACCTGCTTCAAATATATTTTATTTTTAACGATTACAAACCAAAAAATGTTGCTGTTACCTGAGACAAAAGTCCGAGTCATACTAAGTCCGATCCGGCTTGACTCTAGTCTGCACTCGTTTCTTCTTTTTAATGAAGAGTAGTCACATCAATGCAAAATGTCCTTTCGGAGGATGATTATACCTTCTTACTTTTTGACTGTGATTACTGGAGTTGAGGCATTCTTGCTGTTGTGTAGTTAACCCTCGCCCGTATTGGTGTTTTTCCAGCCGCGAACGTATAAGGGGGGGGGGGGGGGTCCGTTGGACCCCCCCCCCTTGCCGTTTCGCCCCTGATCGAGCTAGAGCTTCGCGGAAAAAACGAGCGTGTTGCCCGTGACGAGAGGAAGCCGATGATACCTAATTTTAAGGTCCTAGGTCATTGGTTGACCTTGCAGGTCAGGTCAATGACCCAAAAGTCGGGAAAATCGGGACCTGTTAGAACGTCGTAAAATGTGGCTGCTATGGGGTTTTTCGGGGCGCTGATCACGAATATCATGTTAGTTTTGATCACAGATGATGTCTTTATGCATTAAGTCCAGGTCGGGTCAGGTCAGGTCAGGTCAACCAGTAGGGGTCCTGCCGGGTATTCCTAGTAGGTGTCAACCGCCTCTGACAGCTTCGTAACATGTTACGAAGGTACCAAAACTACTTCGTAAGCGTTCATATGGCTGCTAAATTCGAATTCAGCTCCAAAAACTGGCCTAGAAACATGTAAAACTCGAAAAAGTGAACCGAGGTCACCAAAGGTCAATGACCTGACTTGACCTTCAGGTGACCTTGACACCCACCCTAATGCATGGGGGCAACATCATATCACATGTCTGAACGCTTGAAACCACGAAAAGACTGCAAACGCGCGGCTAATGCGAGCCGACATACGCCGAATCGCGATTCCGGCCAAACATGGTCTCGAAAAGTAGGTCACAGGTCAAAGGTCATTGGGGTCAGGGTCATGAAATTTTCAGGGTATGTGTAAAATTGATTAACGCGAAGGTACTGAAAGTTTCGTCGCGATCGGCCGCTTTTTACGCGAGTTATTCGCGAAAAACCATGGGGGGGGGTCCGTTCGACCCCCCCCCCCCTATACGGGCGAGGGTTAATCCTGGTACATACCAAAAGGCTCAGCCCTTCCCAGCATGGCACAGTTCGGCTCATCCCAGCTCTGACAAGACTTGGACCATTCCAGCTGCGCTGTAAGTCTCGGCTCATTCCCGCGGTACGGCTGTCGTGGCCGCTACCCCGTGTTGATGTTGAAAGGTCGCCCTGCACGTCGAAACTTGGAGCGGCCCTGCCGCTGTCCACAGAGAGTGGCCCGAGTTGTCACCCTACTGTGGCGGGGGACGTGCAGTCGAAGTGGGTGTGGAGAGCTTTAAGTGGACTGTATCATTTGAGAGAATGGACTAGCCGACTGATCACCGCGACCGCCAGGTCAAAGCTGTACTTGGCACGTCTTAAATGTATTGTCGAAACCTTGTCGGAGAAACCTCCGCACAAGTCTTACTCATGCGTGCCGAAAATCAAGACAAATCAAGAAGAAGACATGAGCTGGTTAGACACTTGCCAGCAGAGACAAACACGAATCCAAGAACGAGTCAGACGCATCGAGCCGTCGAACATGAGCGCATCCCGCTGATGTGCGTGATTGTATGTCGTGTGTTAACCCTGAGGTGAAACGGCGCTATATCCGGAGTTAAACTGGAGCTAAGCCAGATTAAGAGAGGATAACTATGGGAAATTGCTAAGGAAACTTTACGAGTAGGTTCGACCGAACGGCCGAAACCATACTCCGTAGAGATGCAAACGTATTAGATTTAGGGGGAATACTGGCATCAAAATGGTCGTCCACAAGGGCGAACCACCAGTATTAGCTTATTGGGACGGCCTCAAATCGCCGGAGCGACGCCCGAGCTCAGAGAGCACGTGTCCGGACGGGCACGTACCGCGCAGAGATCGAGAGCCGACTGACTGCCGCTCCCAGTCCCGACCCCAGGTCAGTTCGGCCGGCGCCTGGGGCTAGCCGCCCGGCCCGGCCCTCTGATTGGCCGGCGCTACAGCGAGCGCGGGCAGCGGCCGGCGGAGCGCCCACCAACGCGATACAAGGCACACAAGCGTCACAGCCCCGTGGTACGCGACGTAATAACAAACACATCAATCAATAACAAGTAACAACACAAATACACTTCTCACGCGGCGGCACACCAAATCACACCGGGACGGTCGCGGACGGGTCCCGACGGGGAGGGGAGGGGAGAACGCCGCTGCCGCCTAGCACCGACCGCTGCGCCAGAGCTGCCGGTTTTACTCCGCAGGGGCCCACACTCCACAACGGCACAGCCCGAGCGCATCTGAGTCCGATACGACACCGCCCGTCTCTGCCGGCATGGCACGGCTCATTTCAGCCCGTGTACAATACAGCTCGGCACATTCCATCGTTCGGCCCATTCTGGCTCTGATAAATCCCGACCCATTCCAGCCCGGTACGGCACGGCTAGCCACCGGTTTGGCCCATCCCAGGCCAGCGGCGACTCAGCCCATCCCACGTCGGTAAGCCTCGACCAGCCGACAGTTCGGCCCATCCCACGCCTGCGGCACGGTCATGGCCACTGAGATGTCCGAGCGGCCGGCCGGCCACTGCCGCACTGTGGGTCAGCGGGTGACGCAACCGGCCGACTCTTCACAGCTCACACGGCCGACCGCTCCCACCGCCGACCGCCCCGGCTCGCCGCCCACCGCTCCCGCTCGCTGCCTCTCCGAGCGTTGGGCAACTGTCAGCGGTGGTCCACCGAAACGTGGGGCAGCCAGCGGCCGACATGGCGCGATAAATTTCGGGAGACACGGAGAGGGAGTCCGGGGGAGGGGGCGGCTGCATGGGGTCGCGTGGGGAGGCGGCGGGTGAACTGGAGTGTGGGCTGGGTGTGGGCTAATGAAAGGATTTTCGTGTCACTGAACGAATGTTGAGCTGTCAAATCGCAGCGCATAATTTTTTTTTTGAACATATTTGAAAGGAAAGGATTCTTTAGAAAGCTCAGTCCCCCAAAAGAAAGTAAATGTGCTGAAAGATAGTGCTTTTTCAGCTAAGAAAATAGTGATTTTCTGTACCTACCGAGTAAATGTGCCGTTCATCGAGCCTGCTTCTCGCTGAATTCGCAGACAAAATTATCTGAAATGCGCATTTATTCGCAAATCATCTGCGTCATTTTTTTTTTTTTTTTTACAAGCACTGCATTTTAATTTTGAAGGCTCCGACAAACGACTTCGTAGTTCATACTGATTTAGCGGTATAAGAGTTTAATTATAGAGCGGTAGGTATAGTTAAATTAGAGGCATTTGGTGGGAACTATTAACTGTATCATATCGTTTACGTGCCTACACGTGCGCGGGATATGCATGAAATCGTCGAACCTCGCCGTCAACGAGTGCATTGCCGCTGTGGTTTATGGTTCGCTCGCGAGCGAGCGAGCGCAGCGAGCGAGCGAGTTCATACTGAATTAAGGGAAAATCCTGAGTATGAGCGGTCGGCCGGCCGGCCGGCCGTGGGGTCGCTCTTCAAAAGCTAATATCTTAGGAACGGGACATCCGATTGACAAGCGGTCTTCTTTACTGAATGTCACTTGGACGTAAAAGCTCTGTGGTGTGATGGCCACCATGCGTTCTTGCCAACCACTGCACGTGGCGCGTGGTAAAGTTGGACATTTTTTAAGAACCCCCAAAATTGCAACCTCAATAACGGCACAACGGTTGGGCCGATTGAATTGAAACTCGGTACACAGTTAGGTCTCCATCAGATAATGCATATGCATGTGTTAAG
Source organism: Amphibalanus amphitrite (assembly GCF_019059575.1). Taxonomy (NCBI): domain Eukaryota; kingdom Metazoa; phylum Arthropoda; class Thecostraca; order Balanomorpha; family Balanidae; genus Amphibalanus; species Amphibalanus amphitrite. The sequence continues at coordinate 482,490 of NW_024881844.1, forward strand.
GTTGGGGTGCTACAGCACGTGCGCACGTGCAGGGGGCGCTCCCAGATCTCGGGAACGGCTGGGCCGATTGCGCTCAAATTTGGTGCACGGTTGGGGACCAGTTAGTAGGGTGCCGTGCAAAAGTCAGTTTGGACCCCGCTTGTATAGGGAGACACGTCTTCCTGCTATGGCCATTGTCCAGTGCCCTCTTCTGGCTGCAATACCCACGGCCGAAAGGTCACATGATTCGCAACCATTTTTACTTTCCCAACGACGAGACAAGTGGAGCCACCGCCCCTGACGTCTTTTTTCGCGATTGCTTGGAACGCGATGGTGATAGAGAGCCGAAAATTGGCACACCTGACCCTTTTTTGTCTTTTCCTTTCGGCCTAAAAAGAACACTCCAGAGCTACTAAGATATGGCGAAGAGATTACGCTGTGCGGGACACCGACAGTGAGCCGCGGAGGCGAGACCGTCCCGGTGGGACCGGATTGCCCTGTTGGGACGATTCCCATACAAATGAGCTAGCCACAAAAGAGCTAGTGTTGTTTGAGCTAGCTCATTTGGGCTAGTGCCACAAAATAGCTAGTGCGATTGTAACTAGTCCCACAAAACAGCTAGGAGCAAAATGACAAGTGTTGTAAAGGGCTAGTAGATCGGCTCACGCCGTACCTCTTCGGGATTTTATAGGCAAAGTTCAGTTCAGATCAGATCGGTCACTAAAAAGGTCGTAATATTAAAAAAGACAGAAACATACGACTCAGATTTTATTCTCAAACGTTCATCGAAATGTTGTATCCAACTCCGTGAAGAAGCTCCTGCCTGTTTATGATGTCTTCTGTGAGACGGCGAATGAGGACCTTAATTCGTTTATTTATATCGGCATAATTTTTCTCTTGTTTTTGAACTTCGTTTCCTGCTTTGAATTTGTAAGGTTCGGCAGCTTGCAGCGCTTCTTCTTTTTGAATCACGGCCAGAAAACACCAAAGCGACGGGTGTGGCGAGTCCACCATTCCTTACATTGCCCTGTGCCACCCTTCAATTTTCTTGTTGTTCCTCGGCATTCCCTCTTCGGTGCGAATTCATTCCACATGTCTTTTCCGAAATTTGGTGTTCTCCTCTGCCCCCTCCGTCCCTGCCTCCCAATGTAGGTATCGTCAAAGTAATTGTAATAGGTATCTTCAAAGCTCTTTGCACCACTAGCTCTCCTTGGGACTAGCCCTTATAAGTTACCAGCTATTTTAACAGTAGCTTTTACATCACTAGCTCTTTTGAGGCACTAGCTCAAACGTACTAGCTCAAATGACACTAGCTGTTTTGTCGCTAGCTATTCGGACACGAAGCCGTTGGGACAGTCCATCCGCCTCCCAAACGGTCACCCCGGAGGGGATTTTACGAGTCCTGGTGAGGACCCGACCTCATCCACCGGTTGTCAGGTGACAGAACACCGGCTGTCAGAACACCTGGCCGTTAATTCAAGCCAAATATTGTTTTGTTTTGTTGGGTTAGGCCCTTTCGGTCCAATTAGACCATTTCAGAGCCGGAAGGATGATAGGAATTAGGGGGAGACATTGGTCTGGGCAGGCACCCTAGTGAGTCACCGGGGCTGAGCCCATCCCGAAGGACAGGCCGGCCAGCCCCAAGGTACCCACTGCACCCGGCTACGGGGTGCGCTCCCTCGGGAGCAGTGGTGCCGCTCCAAGGGAGCAGCCCGCATGAGATAAAGTTGCCTGTCCAGCCCGGAGGGGGGTTGCGGCGTGGAGGAGAAGGATTTCTGCATCCTGAGGATAGAAGCATGGAACGGTGACAAATATTGTCACACCAACCACCTTTTTTGTTCAGGTCAAGTCACTGATCTAGGAAGCATAACATGAGATACCTATAAGCAAACATCTGCATACGTCCTAAAATGTGCGAACTTCGTAACACCTTCAGAGTTCAGAGCCAGGAGGCTTCTCGCAGGGAGATGGAGCTTACAGGGCTTATTAAGCTCTTGAGCCCTCACAAGCTTCATATCTTATATTTTTTTAGGTTTGTCCTACCGGGACCGTTTTTGGTAGAGTTTCAGCTATCCAAGATTGAGTTATCCACCGAAAACTGAGCCCTGCCCTGCGACACCTGAGCTGACCTCAGAGGTCGCCGCCGCCAGGGGCGCTAGCGTCTGCCACCAGAGGCGCTAGTGTAGCGCCGAGGCTATCGAGGGGATTCGAGGGACTGGAGACACTTCATAGCCGTGACGAAGGATGAACGGACGAGAGGGGTGGGACGGGCCGCCGCGGGAAAGGCCATCACGTGGACAGTCCACCTAGCCACGCTAACGGTCACTGTGCCCGGCCACGGGCCTGCTCCTGACGTGGAGCTACCCAGGTAGAAAAAAGGCGAACGTCCAGCCCGGATCAGGGGTTCTAGGTGTAGAGGAATATATTTCACTGTCCTAAAGATGGAAGATTACGGGATGGTGATTGGTCCCTTAATCTGGATATGCTCTTATGATAATCCACCTCACAGTACGGCAGATGGGCAATGCGACACTGGCGTCATCTACATTTGGGTCGACTGGCTCGCCAGTCGCTACCCATGTAGCGTCATCTATGGCCAGCAGTCAGATGAGAGTGAAAGCAGGGCTGCGGAGTCGATGGATTTTCGGCGACTCCGACTCCGACTCCGACTCCGGCTTTCAAAAACCAGCTCCGACTCCGACTCCGACTCCGGGCAGAATTGTCGACTCCGACCGACTCCAACTCCCGACTCCGACTCCGCAGACCTAGCAGGGCTGCGGAGTCGACAGATTTTCGGTGACTCCGACTCCGACTGCGGCTCGGGTTTCTAAAATCGACTCCGACTCCGACTCCGACTCCGGTCACAACTGTCGACTCCGACCGACTCCGACTCCGACTCCGACTCCGACTCCGCAGCCCTGAGTGAAAGTAAAAGCTACATGACCTGACACCTACCTATAAGTAGGTGGCAGGTGCAGTCACAGGCGGATCCAGAGAAGCGGTTTTGGACGCTGCTTGGGGGTGTGGTGGCTCACCTTAAATATATATATATTTTTTTAATTCCAAAAACTCCTCGGATTTTTGCCTCTGCATCTGCTGCAGAGTTTAAACAAGCTTTTGTTATACAACCTGTTTAGTTTTTAATTGCTATAAAATACTTTCGACTTTCCTCGCTGCGAGGTCTGCGAGTTCTGCGAGGTTTGCGGGTTTTTCGTTGGTTTTGGTTCGTTGCGCTGGTATTGCGACTATACCTACCTATGTTATTTTCTGAAGGTGTACCGGCTTCACTGCATTCATTAAGTTACCGTAAGGGAACGGTCTAATCACTCTATGAATTAGTATTTTGCCCGCAAACTCAAAACCCGCAAACTCGCAACCCGCATGCGAGGTCCAGTGTGGGACAGCCTTAGCACAGCTAGGGAACCAGTTCATGGGCAGACAAAAGTCGCCAAAAACCTGACTGTTTACAGTCAGGTTTTTGCTGACTAGCGACTAACCAGCGCTAGCTGACAATTTGAGGGCAATCTAGAAGCCATGGGTGAAACTTTGACATCACCATTGGGGTCCCAAACGTCCAAGGGGGCCTCCATTTAGTGGGGGCCTCCAAGCAATTAGGGGCCTCCAATTGCGGAAGCGGTAATTTACGAACCACGCCAGGGCCTCCTCTAAGAAATTTTCACTGGGGGGGACCGGAGGCTCAGAAGCCAAACCTAGGGTACCCCCAAATCCAGTTTTATCATCGGAGTTAGGCCACTTATTTTTCGTCACAGCCCGGATGCCATGATTTTTTTCAATATTAATAAAGAAATGGTAGTTCACCTGACCCATACTGGTGGATCCAGGCCAGCAGGGTGACATTGTATGTAAATATCCCCCGTGGCGTCCGAAATCGATGAAAATTTCTGGCTTTTTCACTTTCGACGATAAAACAAAATGCCTTTATTATAGAAAAAAGAATTTCATGGCACAGTATTGCGCAAGGAATCTAACCTATACCCTAGAAAGTGTGAGGCTTAATCCTCGCCCGCACCTGGGGGGGGGGGAGCTGCCACCCCCAAGTTAGTTTTCCTGCTCTACACTGAACATTTTTAAAGCTAGAAACCCGATTTTTGGATAGCTGCTTTTCTATCTTTTCTCAGCGTCACTTTGAAAATTTCAAGTTTCTGTGGCTTTTGGGTTTGTAAATATGACCTTGTTTTTCAGGTCATGTCATTACCTAAATGAGGAATACCCAACATCTTGCGTTCAGTGTTGGCTATGGGTCTTGTGAGCTTTTGACAACTTGATTTCCGCTTTTTTTTTTGCCAGTCTTACCTCCCACCTATCATGGAACATGTTGTTCTGCGATGTACAGATGACCTTGGTTAAGGTCAACCTAGGTCATCTAAATTTATTTTCGTGAAGTTTCTTTGACTGCATGTTTAGTAAAAGCTTCTCAGCTCATGATCTCATGTAATAAGGACACACAACCCAATCTGTGCACACATCAGTACATACACAGACATACACAGACATACAAACACATATCATTTGTTTCGGTTTCACTTAAATTCACTCGTCACTCGCTCGCAAGTTATATTAAGCTAGCAATGCAAACAAAGACAGGCATGGCGCCGGGCGCGTCCGCCCTCGGTCGCGTCCCGCGTCTGACTCCCGGTCGCCGCGCCGGCCACCGCGGCCGGTGACCCCGGGCGGTCATGTGACCGTCCGGCCGGGACGCCGGGACCAGGCAGTGTGAACCGAGTAGATACGCGCGGAACAAAATAACATCACAACATCTCCCCTTCCCCCGAGCCGTGCGAACGATTCATATTTCTTCAATCAGCCTCACAGGCCGACGCCGGGTGCGGGTGGACCTTCGCAAGGTACCACCGTTCTCCGGAGCCGGTACGACGGCAGGGCCACCAGACGTCGGCGCCGCTGAAGGGAGCTCTTGTGTTAGTTTCTCCGGCATGGCGTGTCCGTAGCGTCGCCGTAGGTGTCGGCGGTTCCGCGTCAGCACCCGTCCGTTGCTCAGACGAACGAAGTACCTCCGATACCGATGGGGGCCAACGTCACAGATGATGCCGTGCCGGTCCCAGCGTTTGGTCCGATCATCTTGAATGGCTACTTGGTTTCCGACAGTCAGGGGTGCCAGGTCCCTCGCTTGCCTGTTGTAGAGGTCGTCAGCGCGCTGCTGTTGCTCAGACAGTTTCACCTCGGCTCGTTTGGCGGAGAGTTGCCACTCGGGAGCGAAACTACGCCTGTGAGCGGCAAGCACGTCTCGGATTGGCCGACCAAAGACGATCTGGGCGGGCGAGCGTCCTCCCGGTCCGGGTGTGTTCCGATGCTGGAGTACGCCTCTGGTCCATCTCTCCTCGTCGAGGCAGCACCTGGAATCATCCCAGCAGCACCGAATCAATTTCTTGGCTGACTTCACTGCCGCCTCAGCCCTCCCATTCGACTGGGGGTAGTGGGGGGGAAGACATGCGGTGTTTAACGCCCCACTGCTGAAGGAACACCCGGAATGCACCCGAAGTGAACTGGGGCCCTCCATCAGACATGATCGCTTCCGGCACGCCAACTTGACAGAAGATTTCACGCATAGCGGACATCAACTTCTGCGTATGAGCACTGGTCCCTAGCGGCTTGATAAAACGCCATCCAGAGAAGCCGTCGACAGCGATGAGGTACTTACGGCCAGCATGCTCAGCGACGTCTAGATCGAGGCACTGAAACGGTCTTTGCGTAGGCTGATGGTGGACGATGGTCTCCCGTTGCTGAGACGGAAGCTCCCGCTGGCATCGCTCGCAGCCTCGCGTCACGTTCTCGATGTCTGCGTCCATCCCGGGCCAGTAGACGGTAAGGCGGGCCCTGCTCTTCGTCCGCTCCTTCCCGAGATGACCGTCATGGAGTGCTGTCAGCGTCGTCCTTCTAAGGGCCTGTGGGATGACAAGGCGACATCCACATACGACCAGACCCTCATCGATCGTCAGGCGGTCATGTACGGGCCAGTACTTACGTATGGGCTCCGGCAGATCGTGTTTGGCTGAGGGGAATCCTTCTTTAACGGTGCGTGCCAGAAGCTGGTACTCAGGGTCGTACTGGGCGGCACGGAGTACCTCATCTAGTCGGACGTCGGTGTCTGTGGCGTCAAGCTCGGCGTTGATGACGGTACACACCTGTGCCACCGATCCATCTTCACCTACCTCGTCTCCTGACACAGGATCTTGTACGGGCGCTCGCGAGAGGGCATCAGGAGCTCCGTGCTCGTTTCCTGCTCTCCAGCCTGCTGTGAAGGGACCTGCCTCTCCTATCTTCATCCGGAGCCGCTGGAGGCGAGGATTTTCTATCTCGTCCAGCATCTTGCTGTTCAAGATCGGCACAAATGGCCGGTGATCGGTGAGTATCTGGAACAGAGGTAAGCCACACAGGAACAGGTGACATTTGCGAGTCGCCCACGCCACGCTTAAGGCTTCCAACTCTATCACAGCATACCGGGATTCAGCATCGCTCAAGAAGCGCGATCCGGCCTGGATCACGCGCCACGTGCCGTCCCGCTGGAGCTGGCGCAGGACAAACCCAATCCCACGCACTCGGCTGGCGTCGGTCTCCAAGCGGGTTGGCAGCTTCGGGTCGTAGAAGGCCAGCGTCGGGACGGAAGAGAGGGCAGCTTTGGTGCGCTCAAATGCTGCCTGGTGAATCTCGTCCCAAACAAACTCCCTTTTCGAACTCAGGAGTGGTCGGAGCGGAGTAAGGTGGTCCGAGACGTTTTCTACGAAGTACGTCAGCTGGTTGACGAGCCCGAAGAAGCTCCGGACCTCGGTCAGGTTGCCGGGCGTCGGGAAGTCGGCGAGAGCCCTGACGAGTTCAGGATCTGGTCGATAGCCATCCCCTGAAACGATGAACCCCGCGAACTTCACGGTCTGCTGTGCCAGCTGGAGTTTGCCGGCGTTCAGGGAGATGCCTTTCTCCTGGCCAGTGTTCGCCACGGGCCCCAAAATCCCCAGCCCAGCCCGGCCCGGGCCCATGGGTTCAGAGCCCGGCCCAGCCCGTAGCCCGCTCTTGGCAAATATTCCAAGCCCAGCCCGGCCCGGCCCGTCAAAAATAGCAATCTAGTTATTGTCTTAGTCTATTGCTATAATAAGCATGATTGATTACACTATTTTGAGAACAATTCAAATTGCATGAATATTAACATGGCAATCATGACTCCCTTCTTTTCAATGAATATAATCATTTCAAGCACCTATGGCACAAATTTTAACAGTAACAGCAAGCACCTCAGTCAATTAGGTCATGATTACACACCTATAAAAAGTTCACATGATTATATTAACTACATTCTATGAGTAAAGTTATCTTGCAAGCTGATGTGTGTGAACATTATCATTCATAATTGGTGACTCTAATGCATACTTGAAGGAAGTATTTGCCACATACTCTATACTTCCCAGCACTTACCAGCAGAAAAAAAGCTTGACTTATGGCCATTGATGAATCTGTCTGGGATTGACCTTGCTGTTAAATTCACTCCATAGATGCTGCAATATCAAACGCCTGAGAAAGCATACAAAATAGGTGACACTAACTTTAGCACTGTCTTCCAAAAAAAGAGAAAATCCATCCATTTATCAGCAAAACTGATCTTATCTATTTTCAATTCATGCCCACGTGTCAACCGAATCTCTGTGGACAACTATCTGCTACTTTCCTTGCTATTTTATGTTAGGCTCTTTTCAAGATATGGATATCGCTAGCAGCGTAAGCAGAAAACATGATAAGCTTGAAATATCATTGGGTATCTTTGCGACTTTTACGCATCATCATCATCAATCGAAAATGAGCGAACACTTCTTGATTGTCGCAGCTGCGGCAGGTAGGAATTTTGACCAATTGTATAATAATTGTCAAATGTGGCCAGATGGCATAGAAAAGATCGAAAAAATGAGAAATCAGCAAGACAAAAAAGGGGGTGGTCTACTAATGATATACAGGAAAGACTCCTGGTTTGAGGTAGAGAAGATGGAGACGAAAAATGTGGATATCCTGTACGGGAAGATTAAGGCAAACAGCCTCAAGATTCACCTGATTCTGGTGTACTTTTCAATCATAAAAACAATGGATGACAAGATACGCAACCAAGAAATGAAAAAGGAAATCGAAGGAATTCTGGAAGGAGTTCAGGAAAAAAGTGAAGCAGCCATCGTACTTGGAGACTTCAATGGACATATTGACCTCTTGGGATATCAGAAAGAAGATGAAAATGGACGCATCATACTGAATTGGATTGATAACCTTAACATGACCCTATTAAATCTGGACAGAGCATGTCAAGGTATGTTTACATGGTCGAGACAAGATCAAAAAAGTGTTATCGACTATGTCCTTTCAAACAAAGAATGCTATAGATACTTTCAAGGGATGCAAGTGGATGAGGGAAAGGAAATAACTGATGTATCCGACCATAATGTGGTTACAACTACTTTTAAGCTACCACATGTTGACAACAACTTCAAAAAGGATAAAGTAATCAGAGAGAGCTACATGAAAACGGACCAAAAGTCCATGCAGAAATTCGGAGAAGAGATGAATAGAAGGCTGAGGACAACAGAAGTCCAAAAATTTGAAGTGCTTAACAGCATGATGAAAGAGGTGGCAGAGACTCTACTTGTAGCTGTCTACAAAAGGAGATTGAGTAGACAATATTCAAGGAAAGAGCCACCATGGATTACGGAAGCTATCAGAGAAGCAATAAAGAAAAGAAAGGACCTGAACCGCATGAAAAGAAATGCAATAGATGATGCTAAAAAAGTCACCCTTGAACAAAAGTACAAAGAGCAAAAACAGAAGACACAGCGCCTGATTAAAGAAGCAATAACAGTGACAGAAAAAAAGATAACAAAGGAAATTCGAAGCAGTGAAAACAAAAGTAAATCGCTATGGGAAAATATAGACAAACTCAGGAAGAAAGAGCGTATTAAAGAAGAAGTACGTCTATATGACGAAAATGCCAAAATTCTCGACCACCTTGAGGAGAAAGAAAAACTTATCAGCTACTGGACCAGCATATACCAGCAGCATAATAACGATATTGACGAGCATTGGAATGAAGAAGAAAGACGAAGTTATACCGAGGAAATGAAAGAACAGGCACGGAACAAATGCTTTCCTAGGCATCTATGCGAACATATGGACATGGCCATGTACATCAACAATGTCGTTGAACCAATGGAAGATCCTCAGCCTGATGGAGCGCAGGTGAGGGCTATAATAAATAAAACGAAAACAAAAACCACTCCTGGGCCAGACGGGCTGAAGAACGAGCTGTACAAAGAGTTAATCAAAAGCGACAAAGGCCTTAAAGTGCTAACAACATGTATGCAAAACGAACTGACATCTGACACGAAGCCGGATTCATGGAAAGGATCACATACAAAGATGATACCTAAAACAAGCAAACCAACAGCACGGCAACTACGACCAATAGCACTGACCAACGCATCATATAAGATATATATGAGCATGATCAAAAACGAAATCGAAGAACATCTACTGGTGAACGGAGCCTTAATGGAAACTCAAGCAGGCTTTACTGCTGGAGGACGTGTTGAGGACAATCTCTTTCTTCTAAGCTACTGCGTCGAACAAAGTTATAAAAGAAAGAGACCGCTATATGTGACAGCCATTGATTTTGAAAAAGCCTTTGATTCAGTCAAGAGAGGCCCAATGATCAAAGTCATGCAAAGATATAAGATCCATCCCGATATTATCTCATCGGTAGCAAGTATATATCACGGCGACTTCACAACGATTAGGCTCAGTAGTGCTACAGAAGAAAAACTCAAAGTAACCAGTGGTATAAGACAGGGCTGCACTGGTAGCACCACGCTGTTCAAGCTGATCACGTATGAAATTGCAAGGAAGCTGATGGCCACAAGAATGGGATACAATGATAGGAATATCTATCTCCCCTTACTTCTGTTTGCAGATGATGGTTTGATGCTGTCTCATTCAAAGAAGGAAACAGAGCTAATGCTTGAGGTACTTGTAGCATCAAGTGAAGAATACGGAATGAAAGTAAACAAAAGAAAAAGTGAGATATTGATCGTAAATGAAACTTGCGAAAACAGTGAGAACATCACAGAAATCGGAGGGATACCTGTTACAACAGAAGTCAAATACTTGGGAGTGACGATTCTCAACAAGAAGGATGTATTCAAGGAACAGAAGAACCTAATGATCAAGAAAGCCCATAAGCTGTCAAATATGACATATAGCATCATAAGTAAAAGTTGTAATAAGATTATGATTGGGAAAACCTATTGGAAAAGCATTGCCCTACCAGCAATCCTATATGGAGTCAATGTTATGACACTTACAGAAACAGAAATCAAGCAACTACAGACTATTGAAAACGGGGTCTACAGGAAGATTCTAGGAGCACCGAAATATGCACCAAATTGCACATTAAGAGGAGAAATCGGTTCATCACTAATGAAGACAAGAATAATGAAAAGTCACCTTCAATATATAAGAACGACACTGCAAGGACGAAATGAACTACTAAAGAAAGTAATGGAAATAGAGCTTGAAAGGAAAGAAAGCAAATGGGCGAAAACAACCGAGAAGTACCTGTCATCACTGCAAATAAGATTACATGCCCTAAAAGATAAAAGCAAAAAGGATATAGACAAAGAAATAAACAAATGGGATGCAAAACAATGGATGGAAGAAATAGGAAGCAAAGTAAGCCTACAGCTATACAAAGCAAGCAAACAACGTATAAGAGAAGAGACTATCTATGACAACACCCCAGCAGCGGTCACTCTCTTTCGAGCTAGAACGAATTCGCTACCCCTACAAGAAAGAAGACGACACACCGATGAAGACACATTATGCCAACTATGTGGAGAGGAGAATGAAGACATGGAGCACTTTCTATTGAAATGTAACAGACTCATGGATGTTAGAAGTAATATCGAGTCCCTACAACGACCTCACATAGAAGACACTCAGGAGATCATGAGAGACTTTCTCTTCAATGACGAACGGGAAGAGGATGCGGAAGAGAGGAAGGAGAAGCTGCACTGTCTATGGAGAACCCGTCAAAAGCGTCTGGAAGGAACATGAGCAAATGTAGAAAGACATGCAGCCTCCATCCTCATCCTTTTCCCAGTACCCCTATAACCAAATAGGGCACCTATGGGGGAGCCGATGCAAAGGCTATTCCCCCGAAGACTCATCATCATCATCATCATCATAAAACATATATGATCAAGTTTTTGTTTTGTTTTTCGTTCGAGTTTTCAGACTTCGTGATTTAGGTTTTATTTCTTATTTGTTTAATTTTGTTTTTCACCTTGATACTTACTTAAAAAACGTATTTATTTGATATACTGTTGTGTATACTACCTAGATGCCGCCACATAAACATAGCGCCGCCGCCATGATTGCAAATTTTGTTGAGAAGGGGCTGGTTTGTTGTGATTTATTTTGACAAATTTATGGACATTTAAAGAAGCTTTCATCGCGAAATACTCTGTAGAGCTCCTCGTTACTTACAGTGTGTTTTGTGAGTATCCTTTTAAGGTTCTGTTCGTTAAAAAGCCGTCGGTGAAGGAAAAAAGACTGTGTTGGAATTGTCTCACTATCGCCATATATAAGTGTTAAACTTAATGTAGCCCTGTAGCCCATCATTGTTGAGTGGCTTCTTAGTTTTTGGAGTTGTAGTGCTAAGTAAGTTATTCTGATGACTACATTTTAACTTTTATTACAAACTCATGATGCTAGAGATTCTCTGATCTTTTTGGTTGCGGAATTTTTATGAAAACCCTCCTATGTGTGACATGATGTGATATTGGATAATTCTCAAGATTCCCAAAATTCAGTATCAGGTAGGTTTTCTTTCACATTGCTTAAATTTGGTTTAGTATTTGTATTTTCCCAGTGGGTTTTGTTTGCATCAGTTTCCAAATTTTCTTAAATTGACATTAGTCGCAAAACACATAGTGCACAAAGCTCTTGGCCCAGCCCGTCCATAGCCCGTTAACTAATGATATTTGGGGGCCCGGCCCAGCCCGTAGCCCAGCCCGGCCCATGGCCCGTTGGGCTGGCCCGGCCCGTGGCGAACACTGCTCCTGGCAGCGAGCCAGGAACTTGCGCACATGCTGGATATGCTCCTCTCTGGTGCGGCTGAAAACGATGACGTCGTCTACGACTTTCCTAAACCCTGTCATCCCTTCGAACGCCTCGTCCATCCTGCGATTATAATGTTCGGCGATCGAGGTTATCCCGTAGGGGGCCCGTAGGAACGCGAACCTACCGAAGGGCGTGATGAATGTTGTCAAGGGCTGACTCTCTACGGCCAGTGGGCACTGATGGTAACCCTTAAGGGCGTCGAATACGGTGAACCAGCGAGCCTCTGAAGCATGGATCGATGCCACCTCTTCGATTGGGGTGGGCGACTGGTACAGCTCACGACGCACGTACTTGTTAAGTTGGGACAGGTCGACGCACAATCGCACGCCTGCGCCGCCTTTCTTAGGGGCGACCACGATTGGAGCGCACCACTCAGTCGGAGCAGTGACCCGTCGGATGACGCCCTCACCCTCCAGCCGTTCCAGCTCGGCTTTAAGGGGCTCTCTGAGCGACAGTGGGATCCGCCGAGGGGCTGTGACGCAGAACCAGGCAGTGTGAACCGAGTAGATACGCGCGGAACAAAATAACATCACAACAACCCAATCTGTGCACACATCAGTACATACACAGACATACACAGACATACAAACACATATCATTGACCTTGACCTAACTTGACGTGAAATGACCACAGCCAGCAAATTAGTCGGATAGTGTGACAAAGAGCTGTTCTAGCTGGCTTGGCACCAATACGGCAGCGTCATCGGTATATGATGGGTTGGCCCGCTGCTTGTGTAGGTATTTTATTCGACATCACCACAATTTATTCAAACAAGATTTTAAGCTTCGCGGTCAAGAGCAACAGATTCTTTGGGAAGAGACGAATCCAATGATACCAAATTTAACCTCTTCACTCTTCAGGTCAGTAATTGACTTTCCAGGTCAGGTCAAACTAAAGAATGCTGCTGTTTGGGGTCACCGCTGCCCGTTGGAATATCACGTGCGCTGCTCATCATATACTGATGACGCTGCCGTATTGTGGTGCCAAGCCAGCTAGAACCTCTTTGTCACACTATCCGACTAGGTTTTTGCTGGCTGTGGTCATTTCAGGCCAAGTTAGGTCAAGGTCAATGATATGTGTTTGTATGTCTGTGTGTGTCTGTTTGTATACTGATGTGTGCACCGATTGTGAATGTGTCCCTATAGCATGAGATCATGAACTGAGAAGCTTTTACCAAAAATACAGTCAAAGAAACTTCACGAAAGTCAAATCAGCTTGCCTAAAACGCAATATTTTTAGATGACCTAGGTTGACCTTGATCCTGGCATCTCTACATCATCGAACAACATGTTCCATGATAGGTGGGAGGTAAGACTGGCAAAAAAGGCCGAAATCAAGGTGTCAAACGCTCACAAGACCCATAGCCAACGCAGGATATTGGGCATTTGTCATTTGGGTTATGACATCACCTGAAGAATAAAGTCATATCTCCGAAACCAAAAACCACAGAAACTTGAAATTTTTAGTGGACGCTAAGAAAGGATCGAGAAGCAGATATACGAAACATTCGGCTTCTAGCAATCAAAATGTTGAGTGCAGAGCAGAAACAACTACCTGGGGGGGGGGGGAGTGGCAACCACTGCCCCCCCCCCATGTGCGGGCGAGGATTAGAAAATTTGAACATCAGGAAAACAATTTATTCAAACAGGCATTCCAACAGAGTCCCGCTTTTTTATAGGTGACCTCCGATTTGTGTAGCCTCTAAGTTGCCCAGGGGGCCTCTTATTTGTAGGTATAGTACAGAGAACCTCCTACTTCTTTTTTTCAACATTTATTGACAATCCATACAAATATGACACAGGTGTAAAATAATCGAGGGCTCTCAAGCCCAACAAGGACAGTCGCTGTCATGGCTTCTGACACGAAACAGCCGGTTTCCCGTCTATGCTAACGAGCGCCCCAGGTTGAGACGTTTAAACCCGCAAACGCCTGATATGCACAGACACAATAGGGCTTTCAAAACCCCCACAACGTGCGAGTAATATTTGGCAAGCGTACACGTTGGCATACAATGCTGGCAATATACACAAATCGGACGCCACATTTCAACTGCATTTTGACTAGGCGGCGGCCGAGTTATAAAAATAGAGCTCGCCACCACCACGCGATGTGGTGTGGCCCGCCTGGCCAAGCCGCCCCGGTGTCTTTTCATGGACTAAAGAAACGCGGCGGGCCATCAGCGAGAACCTCCTACTTCGACTACTTGCACAGAGAGCCTCCTTTTTGTACATACAGCTAAGCTTCTACAGGCCGAGCGCCGGCCTCCTATTTGCACGTACAGAGAGCCTCCTACTGTTACAGAGTCTATTTGTCTAGGGGCCTCCTATTTGTCCAAGCGGCCTCCGATTCGTCTAGGGGGCCTCCTATTTGTCCAGGAGGCCTCCTGTTTGTCCAGAAGGTCCCCTATTTATCCAGGGGGCTTCTATTTTCCAGGGGGCCTCCTCTTTATCCAGGGGGCCTCCTACGTGTTCAGGGGCCTCCTAGTTATCCAGGGGTTTTCTATTCTACCAGGGGTCTCTTATTTGTGCAAGGGCCTCCTATTTGTCCGGGGGTCTCCTACTTGTCCAGGGGCCTCCATTTTTTGAAGGGCCTCCTTTTTGTTAAGGGAGCCTCCTATTTGTCCAGGGGGCCTCCTATTCGTACAGAGGGCCTCTAGCTCCTACTTGTCCATGGGGCCTCCTATTTGTTCAAGAGGCCCCCTATTTGTACAGGGGGCCTCCTATTTGTTCAGGGGGCCTCCTATTTGTCCAAGGGGCCTGTTATTTTTCTAGGGACCTCCTATTTGCCCAAGAGGCCTCCTATTTGTCCAGCGGGCCTCCTACTTATTCAGGGGGCCTCCTATTCTTCCAGGTGACCTCCTATTGGTTAAAGTAGCCTCCTATTTTCCAAGCGGCCTCCTATTTATCCAGAGGGCTCCTATTTTAGGGGGCCTCCTCTTTATCCAGGGGGCCTCCTATTTATCCAGGGTCCTTCTATTCATAAAGGGGGCCTCCTATTTGTCCAGGGGGTCTCCTAATTGTCCAAGGGGTCTCCTTTTGTGAAAGGGGGCCTCCTATTTGTCCAGGGGGCTCCTAATTGTCCAGGGGACCTCCTTTTGTGAAAGGGGCCTTCTGTTTGTCTAGTTCTAGGCCTCCTGTTTGTTCATAGGGCCTCCTATTTTTCCAGGGGGCCTCCTAGTTGCAGAGGGCCTCCTACTTGCCCATGGGGCCTCCTATTTGTTCAGGGGGCTTTTTATTTGTACAGAGGGCCTCCTATTTGTCTAGGGCCTCCTATTTGTTCAGGAGGCCTCCTGCTTGTCCAGAGAGCCTCCCTTTTTCTCCAGGGGGCCTCCTATTTATCCAGGGGGCCTCCTGTTTTCCGGGGGCCCTCCTACTTGTTCACGGGGCCTCCTATTTGTCCAGGGGGCCTCCCATTTGTCCAACAGGGCCTCCGATTTGTCCAAAGGACCTCCTTTTTATACAGAGAAACTTCTATATGAACATCGGACCTCCATTTGTAAAGTAGCTGGTGCGTCTCGGGGGCCTCCACTATTGGGGTCCCAAAATGACAATTGGGGTCCCAAATGTTCGCATTGGGGTCCCACATGGGATCTCAAAAGTATACCTACAAAGTTACACCCATGCTAGAAGCTCCGTGAAGGAAGCTGGTTACGGCTAGCATCATCCTAAGCATCCTGTAGTGGAAGCGTCGACCAAACTCTGGTCCGCGCCGAAGAAGGAGCACTCCAATCTCACGCGCATACGATTTGGAACAAGGAAAAATTGATCGATGAAAAAAACGGATTCATTATAGTCACTTTTTACTTCAAATGCAAAAGAAGAAAAACAATCAGCCAAAAAACAAAAACAATCCGCGCATGACTGGGGGGGGGGGGGGGCTCTACATAGCCCCCCTCCCGTTTTTCGGCAATATCTTCTAAACCGTCTGACGAATCAACACGAAACTTGTGGTACCCTCAGCGGCATCAATTTGACACCCTGTGTTAAAAATTCAACTATGTAGCTACCATAGTTTGGCCGAAAATGACGTCAGAGTGACGTCATGTCGGCCGATTTTTATGCAAAATATTGAGTTACGGCAAACGCTCTCAAGAGCTTAGTTTTAAGGCTAGATGGACTTTCTTTGTATCAGTGGAATAAAATACACGCAGCTATCAAAGTGCTATCTCGAATTTTCGAAATTTTGAAAATTTGGAAAAATATGTTTTTATAATTTCAAATTTTTTGAATTTTTCCGAAAGTGTTTGATTTTTTTCCGCAAAAACCGGAATATATGTGATAGAACACACACTGATAAACTACTCTATAATAGCAAGTTTTAGCCCAATATCGTCAAAAATAGCCAAGTTATTTGCATTATTGTCAAAATTTTACAATTATATATTTTTCAAAACAATTTTTCAGTACGTTTTTGACATCGTAGAGCAATATAAATGGCACCATAGTGTTTCTGAGCTCAAACTGCATCTGATAGGCATCTTGTTTGTTGAAAAATTTCATTTTCAAAATTTGACCTTTTCTGACCTGAAAGTGACCTGACATCCGGTAAATTCAGCTGAAAATGACCTCAAATGACACAGACGACATTATTTTCTAAATCTGCGAGTAAAATGGACCATAAAACATGCGTCACGTGACCGATACATGATATACAATTTTTGTGACCTAGGATGACCTGGCCTTGCCCTGAAAAATTGGAAGTAAAAGTTCGGTACCCTCAGGGTATCTAAGGCATATATCAAGGAGTTCGTAAACCAAAAATGAGCCTGATCGGACTTGTCAGCCGGCGGCCAGAGCCTAAATTGTGAATAAGCAAAAATGCCGATAATTTTTACTTTGACCTGACCCCTGTGACGTCATCGGTGACCTCGAGGTCAATGAAAATAGGTTTTGCTCGACAGTTTTTTTCAGGGCTATCAGAAGCCGTTTGAATTTTGACGATCGGCCCAGTAGTTTCGGAGATAGGAGGGGAGGGCTCTGGAGATCCCCCCTCAGTCACTCGCGTTATGGAAAATACCCCAGTCATGCGCGGGTTAAGTGTTTAAATTTTGTACGAACAATGCCAAAATTGCTGCCTACCGTTCACGAAAGTTTAATGTAGGTAATCACAATATATTTTCCGCTCGCTGTCAGTGAAACACCAAATTTCGCAACGTTTTTTTCCTTTTTTGGTGCGTGGGAGGGGCACCCGGTATATGAGGGTTTCCGAATTTTCTATAGCTTTTTCATATTTTTATTTATTAGAAACAAACATTTACCAACATACAGGTTACAACGGATACAATATGATGCACAGATACCTAACACAAGGCTCAGCTAAACACGATATAGCAGAGCACTGGGTCACACCGCGCACCAGGTAGGGAGCCAGCTCTGGGTCGGCCAGAGGATCCTGTCTCAGAGCGAAATCTTGTGTTTCAAAATTGACCCTCATTTCCTCGTACATTTTTCTGTACTTTGCCAGGCGAGTTGAGATTGGACTGATGGATTTTGGGGGTGATGGCGCTATATCGTGGTGGCCGGTTGGTGTATGGTATGCTGTAAGTGTGTCGTGACTTTCAGATGGAGATGGTGCTGATGCTGAGTTGGGTGGAGCTGGTGAAAGTGTCAGAGGTAAGGGAGATGTTGCGAGTGTCATGTTTAGTCTGTTGTTTCTGTGTGTGATGGAAAGCTGGTACACGGGGTGGTAAGGCGGAGTGGGCGGGGCTTACAGTGGAGGAAAGATAAGCAGAGCCTCTGATTGCCACTGCGTTTCCGCGAATGATGGCAATAGAGTTTTTTGCCATAACCAAGCCGTTTCGCGCCTCTCCCCGGTCACTGATGTGATCCTGCGGCCGAGTTCCTGGACTAGGCGGATGGCACTGGGACCGGCAACGCCTGATGTTTCGACCGCCAATGGAACGAAGAGATACTGGGCTGATAAAGAGGCATACCGCTGTACCTTTCGATCCTCGGCGGCCCCGGCCGCTGATCCCGGTTTTATTGCCGATTTTGCCAGGCTGCTGTCAGCAAAGGTATCGGTGCATGTCGCATCCCAGGCTAGGCATTTTCCACCTTTAAAAGGGAATGTGGTAAGCCGGTCAGGACGCTTGCCGTCACCTCTGTCAAGTCCCGTGGGCTCGAGGACGGACGGGATGCCAGATGCAGCGAGGCTGCGCTTCACCAAATCGTTAAGCTCAGCGTGGCGGGGAAACCGACCAGCACTTTTGCTGCAGGATAGGGCGTGATGTCCCAATCTGTCGACCGGGCAGCTTCATAGGCGACAGACATGTGGCTCACAAATAGGGGCGCCAAGACGGAGAGCTACCGCCATCCTAACAGATTCCGGGTCCAAAAAGAGGCCAAGGCTGGGGACCGGTACTGCTTGTAGCCATGCGGCTGTGTGAGGCTGGTAGGCGGCAAGTAAACGAGCTCTGTGGACTTGATTTGTTTCGCGGAGTAACTGTTTGCAGCTAGCCACCGATGCCAGGTCGTCCCAAGCCCTCTGCTGCCCTGGTGTAGAGGGGTCGGGGAGGGTTGCCTCTCCGATTAAAGGGACTGTCCCACCTTCAAAAAATTGCTTTGATATACTGTTCTTGTGTTGCAAGACATAGATTATGGGCCCCTTTACACGAAATTGGCAAACATTCGGCCCATAGTTGGCTAATTGTTTAAAAATTCCAATTTAGAGCTTTTGGGTCGATTACGTCATATGATTGTTTTTTTATCGGGCAAAGTTTTTTTCCTAGCTGCCAAATCTGTGGCACAAAGTTTTGTTACGCTTCTGCCGCGAATAGTACAAACATTGCGCATGAACCCAGGAAATTGGTAAACATGTTCAATGTTCATGGAAAGCCTTGATGGAAAGGATTGAAATGAAAATTGGAAAATTGAAGCTTGAACTTTGTCCAGAAGAAGGTCGCAAACTGCAAAGAATATCAACAAGGCCTTATTTATCATTTTTAAAAAGTTATAGATTGCTCCCTAATAAGCAAAAGCAAGATATTGATGTTTGATTATTGATGCTGCCCACAATGTCTTGGGTACATGGATGATGGAAGTGAGCTCAACTTCAATAATCAGACCTAAGAATCACAATGGATATAGCCATGACCCAGACTGCAAAGTAGGGCAATTTTGTCTAGATTTTGTCAGTGCGGACTCCTTCGTCTGGTGCGGATTTAAGTGTGACTCTGATTTAGTGGCTCATGTGGAACGCAACGAGCTGCGGAACAAGCTTGAATAGTATTTTGCCTCAGGGCTATCTGCCAGAAACATTTCATTTGCATAAATTTGCCTACAGGCAAGTCTGACAAATTTGTGGATTAACTGGGGTCCTTGTAAGCCTGCATATTAAATTCTAGCCCACCAGCTCAGCCCTATTCTCAGTTTCAGCATTCAGCATGATAACAGTTCTGATCAAGTTCTGATTGTCACCACTGATACACCAATGGAGTCCTCTGAAATTTTGCCTTTTTATTAGATTATTTGTAAGAGTTTCAGCTACATTTACATAGACCAAACGTTTCACTCTCAAAGATCTGCGACCCACCCCACTCGTCCAGTAGGATGCCTGGCGCGCAAACAGTCCAGCAGTGAGCTGCCAGCCGGTACGCAGGGCAGCAGCAGGCGGCGGCAGCAACAGCAACTAGTGAAAATGTCTTGGACTGCAGCCACGACATGATCTAGGCTAGCATCTATTCAATTTGTCCATGTACAAGTACCACAGCTCCTGCCCGAGGTCGCGCAAGTCAGGGAACTGACCACCTCCAGCCCAGGCGTGGTTCACTGACTCAAGACATTTCAACTGACCAGTCAGAGTTCATGTTTTGCAACTTTTATCCAAGTTATTTGTAATTGTAATATTCTAAACTGAATTTTAGGCATGACTTCATTTTTCAAGAGCTACACAGAACACGCCTTCCCTGTACAACACGTCTATTGTCCTAACATTAGTCAAATAGTTGCAAGAAGCGACTTGAATGCGGAACCTGCCTGTTTTGAAGCCCTGTTGTCTGTTGGGTGACACTGCACAGAGGTAAGGATGGGGTGTGATTTTGCTGCTGTTTGTCAGGTGCAATATGTGTGTCAATGATCACAAAGTACTCTTAAAGGTTTAAAAAATGCACAGCATGGCCTAACAAGGCACATTACCTAGGTTTTGACAAGCAGCGCAGCGACTGTGGTACAAAGGCCCAGTCCCAATCTCATGTTAGTAGCTGGATCTGCTCCCAGGAAACAAAGGTAAAACACTATTGACAGCTTTAAGATGAAATCTGCATGAAAACTAAGCCATCTATAAAATCTAACATAAGCTTAAAAGCACAACAGAGCATTTCTTATTCAACATGCAGCACTTCCGCTTTCATCCGCCATCAGCAACTCATTCAAAGAATGATGCATTACATCACTAAAATTTATTTCAAAACACCTCTGCATGGTGTTTACACAAACAACAGTTCTTTACTAGGCATGGTCGACCTCAGGCCACCCACACTTCAGCATACAGGGTATTATCAATGCTTAACGGCTCAAGGTTAGTCGTCTTGGATGCTCAGAAATAAAAAGGTGAACATTCATTGTCTCTTCCTTAGTTGTCACCATCATTAGATTGTGGACTCCTCAGAGCATGTCTTGATTATGGAGTTGAAACAGCAGTGAGCAAATCATTTATCATTTTGATACTATGATTAATTTTAGAGAGTTGCACACTTGAACTTGACACCTGCCATTGATAAGTTCATGGCTCTTGCATTCTTCAGTCACATTTAGGACGGCCTCTTATTTATTTAAATACAAAAATAAAAATACTACAAGAATTAGAAGACTATTAGAATTAGTTTGGCATATCAATTTATTTCTCCACCTCGTAGCACCGGAACGAATGGGCGCTGCAAGGCCGTATAGGGCGCTGTTCCAAGAGGCGTTGTTATTTTTCAAGGTTTCGATAAAAACAAGTCGACAGATACAGAAACTTCGGAAAAGGCGGAAACGTCACAGGTTTTAAGTGCCAATACCAATACATTGTGGCACTTATTTGCACAGATGTCAAAATCAAACACAAATTTCTTTGCGATGAAGTAATTGCTGGAGAAACGGTTTTCACGGCTATGATTTTCAAAGAACGCCCATCAAGATGGCTATCTCAACTCAATTCTAATGTTAAGGTGGGACAGTCCCTTTAAAGGAAGGAGTCGTTCAAGAGCGGGTTTTCTGGCCAGTATGGCGTCGTATCTGTTCCCTTGATTGCTGAGAATTTTCATTGTTAGTACCAAGAACTGTCAGCGCAATCTAAGTGCATGTTGTTCATCTGTCAATCCTTTCCACGCTTAGACAGTCATGTAAGCACCCGAAGTATTGGCGGATCTCCTAGATAATCCTAATTTGGCGGGTTAGAATATAAAGATAAATTATTGAGGTGGTTTGGACATTGCGATTCCCCCACACCCACCTAACGGTAGAGCCCCTGGGCTTTGCTGTCGTCTTTTGCTGGCGCTCGCCATGCCTTCTCGCCATCCCTCGCTGCTGATGCCCTGTGCCGGTGGCCGGCACGTCGCTCGGCCGTTTTCTGCCAGCCTGATTGTGTGAGCGGTGACCGAGCCACGCGCCGCGCGCCGCGGAGCCGCCGCGACCCCCGTCCCTCGGGGGCACCCGGGGGCGCGGTCGGGCCCGAGCCGCGGCGGACAGACGCCGCCGATACGCCGCCACCGATGAATAAGGGCCGAAATAACTCAAAAATAATATCTTACGGGAATTACCCTGGAGGGTTGCTGCATTACCCAACCCTTTGTGGCCGGCAGATCATTACGGCCAGCGGAGGAGAGATATTCGGACGGCATCGACGCACCATGCCGGATTTCTCCGTTTCCTGTAGCTTTCTGTGCGGCAGCCTCGCTGAGATGGCCCTCCGCTCCAGGCTGACCGCTCCAGTGCCCCTCTAATTCATGAAATGTTGTGTGCTTGGCAAAAAAAAGCTGGACAGTTATTTCATCTATCAGGGTTTTGACAAGTGCGGTAATTGAGTTTGGACGGTGAAATGAGCGCGATTTCTCCTGGGAGGCGACTGACAATTTGTCGAGTTAAAGCTCACGCAGCTACTGGGAAGACGCCGGCACCAAATTGGCTGGTCCGAGAACCAAGGGTGAGTCGGCCGGGAAAACCTGGGCAGAAAGTTCCCCTGTTGAAAATAACAGAGCTGAAAGGCATTGGCGACGCCTGAAATATTTACGAAGTCGATCCCCGAGCAGCGCTAGACAGCTCCTCGAAAGGAATAAGTGAAGAACGCGACGCTAATAGCATTTTACCTGCTCCAGTAACTTAATTTTTGTTTCACGTTCGACCCGCAGCACAGCACCTCTTCAAACGTTTTTGCATTTCGCTTGTTCCCATCGTGTTGACAATTGGTACAGTAAAAACCGGAAAATGTTTTCATCTCTGTAGTAATTAGTTTTACGGTCTCCATGCGTCTTATACGAATCTTTTGGCGACACAAATGCTCATGCTTTTGCATTGGCTTTTAGTCCAGAGAAGTGCTTGAGCAAAGGAATACCATATTGTTGTGCGGCCTACTGCCCTCCCACGGCTATGCTTCAGCTGCTTGCTGTTTTGTGGTCATGCCTAACAATGTTTGTTGCATTTAGATGACACTGACGAGGAGTTTGTATCATTTCCGCATGTGACCTTGCCGGAACAATGCTTACGTACCGTCAGGGCACACTCAGAACACAGTTTCCAACAGCTCGAGCGGATGCGACTTCGTGATCGAGGTTCTTCCCTTTCTTGAAATTCAACGTTTTCCATTCCTATACACACACACCATAACTTGAAATTGCTTGAATTTTGTAATTGGTAAGAACGGGGAAGCTACGCTCTCTTATCTTCTGGAGACTGCTCAGTTCCCACCATAAGCATTTACCTTATAGGCATTTACCTAAATCATAATGCGTCACGTGGACCTAAAATCAATCACGACGTGGTGACATGGTTAGGTATGTCGGAGTTAAAAAACATTTTTTTTTCTCCTGAGCCTGTCGTGTGTTTGACTATTGCTTAGGATGAGTTACCTATGGTATACTGCTGATCGGTCAGTTGGGAGAATGATAGAAACATTGTTCTCTGAATTCACGAAACATCATCAGGTAATAAAGATCTTCATTTCTGCCATACGGTGGATCATCGCTCAGCTGCTGATGACGTCAGCGTGGCAGCGAAGACATCCTCCCCTGTCAGCCCGATAAAGACCCAGGTCCCGGAGGAGGAGCGAACCATTTTCGCCGCTGCTGCCGTAATCACCTCGCCAGATGAGATCGGCCGGCGGGATCGGCGATATCGGCACCGGACATCGGCCAGCGGAGCAGCGATATTGGCACCGGACATCGGCCGAAACGGTGATATCGGCAACGAATATCGGCTGTATCGGCAAGATCTGTGCCAAGCATCGACCGAAACGGCGATATCGGTACCTTATACCAGCCGAATCGGCGATATCTGTACTGGACATCACCCGAATCGGCGATATCGGTACCTTATATCAGCCGAATCGGCGATATCGGTACCGCACATCGCCTAGCGGGAACAGCGATCTCGGTACAGGTCATCTCCCAAATCGGCGATATCGGCACTGGACTTGGGCTAAAGTCTAAACAGAGCGCCAAACGGTGATGTCGGCAATTGATAACGGTTTCATAAACCGTCTCTTGAACACCTCAACTCCTGGACTCTAGTTACGGTGCTATTTATGACCGTAATTGCATGCCGTCAGCTGCCGTCGTCGCGCTGACGGTGATATGAACGACAGTTGAGTTGAGACGGAAGGAAAATGTTATATTTCTGATAAATTGTAGTACATACATTATTGTAACCCGGAAATGTCAATGGCATGATGAAAAAGCTCTCTTATCATTTTCAGCATAGTAGTGGAATCAGAAAATGCATTATCGTCTTACTGGAACCAAGCTGAGTTGATAATGATATAGAACGAGTACGTTTTCATCGCTTGGAAGCCGTCGATTAGATGGCAAATTGCATGCTCAATAAGATAATCGCGATACTCTTTGGGGCAAATGATCACCCTTCCCAAATCCCAATGAGGATGCTAACCAAGTTGTTGCGCTGCGTTGGGCCAACTCAACAGGTGCACGTCCGAGTCAGCTTTACCAAGCAGCCGAGCCATATGGTCAGTGCAAGCCGCCTTATGTCCTCGTTCCAGCCAGGTAACAAATGACAACTTTTAACCCTTCTGGCAGCTTCTCCAATGCTTTCGTAGAACTCCAGTTATGCATTGTCTATTCATCACAATTCCTGCACAGTGCACACCTATCAGTACCCGGGATAGGGAAACCAGCGAACAACTCACAGTGTCCTTTACGGGAAGAGCGACAGCCACCGACCTACAAGGTGGCCCTTACCTTTCAGTCGGCAATTGCTAAACATTATCTGCAGACTGCACAGCGGGTAAACTGTCTTGTACCACCGTGAACTGCCTTCGGCCTACCTCCTTGGTTCGCCTTATCGCTCCAAGCTAAAGAAATGAGCTGCAACTTTGCATAATGCCGCTCCAAGTTCAATCGATATGTTATGTGGAAGTACCAGCTACATTCCCGAAGAAATGTAAAGCTACATAAGATGTTACTTAGGCACAACGGTGCTCCCGCCAATTCCGAACTGATTCCTCAATATTACTGAAAAGTGATATTGAAGCATTACTTACCTTATTTCTAGGCGGTTATGATACCATCCATTGTTTTGTGACCCTTTCAACTTCCCAAGTTTCCAACTTTTCGACATCGCTCTCAGGTCTTTCATGTCCCCTTCAGTATCTCAGCGACAGCGTCGTTTTCTGATTTTAAGCGTCGTTCCCGGCTCTCTCTTGTGGCTCCTAGCTCATTAGTGCTGATTAGCCTTTAGCTCATTAGCCTACAGTCTCGCTCTCATATCTTCGTTATTATTTCTGGCTGCTCAGTGGCGTCATTGGTTCGCTGGCGCCGCTTCCAGTTCCTCAGTAATATTGCCTTTTACAGAACGATTGCTCTGGAATTCTGGCTTCAGCTCCTTTTCTCGTGACCTGCCTCACTTGGCCAGATAGAGCTGCCCAGCTCTGGTCTGGGGGAGTGGACCCGCGCCAGCCCTCGTCGAGGGGGAAACGGAGCAGTTACAACTCCGATTGAAATGCTCAGCTCTGGGGGAGCTCTGACGGAGCTGCCCCAGCTCCTGCCAGATCGGGTGAGAAGAACTGCCCGAACTCCGTTCAGAGTGAGAAGCTCTGGCCCAGCTCTGGTCGCGGTTGGAGGAGATGCCTCGGCTCTGGTCAGGGTGACAGCTCCGGTCAGGCCGTGTGAGAAGAGCTTCTCTAGCTACGGCCAGGGTGAGAGAGGCTACCCCAAGCTCCGGTCAGGCCGGGTGAGATGGAGCTGCCCCAACTCTGATCGAGGTGAGCAGAAGCTTCCCTAGCTCCGGTCAGGGTGAGAGGAGTTTTCCCAGCTCTGGTCAGGGTGAGAGGAGCTGTCCCAGCTCCGGTCAGGGTGAGAGGAGCTCCCCAGCTCTGGTCGCCATATCTGCTCGCGGCGGGCTGGGCATTGATCGGCCCCCCGTCCGCCTTCTCCCCGGTGGCCGGCGGGCGGGGGCGTGGTCTGCAACAATGCAGGGCGGTCCGACGGCGGCCATTGGTCGAGCCGGTAAGATGGCCGTCCCGTCCCCGGTGGACGGCCGACTAATTCGGTCAGGTCCCGGCGGTCTGCGGCGGCTGGCCGGCTCCGGCGAGCACCATTGCTCAGCTGCCGGCCGCCGGTCGCCGCCCAGCAGCAATAACAGAGCTGCAGCGCAGCAGAGACCGGCACTGCAGAGCGGCAGAGCCGGCACCGACCCGGGCATCTGCAATGCGGCACCGGGCGTGGCGGCACGGGCTCCTGGGCAATGCATCGGGACAGAAAGGCCGGCTGCAGTTAGTGACCAAACAGGAACTGGTGGTTTTAGAACTGTATAGAATCAGGGATCTACATAGTACCTAACTGTTGGATCTTTGAGCCTGGCGCGCTTGGCCAGCAATTGTCCGAAAACGGACGACAATTGATGTGATATGTGGGAGATGCATGTTTCTGGGTCTAGCGACGGCTGATGGAACTTAGGTTGAGATAGTTTACATACTTTGTATTGAACGCATCCCAGTGTCAATCTTTCTTCCATGCCGCATTAGGTATTCAAGGAACATGTGTAATACAGGCAATTGTCTGGAACGTTTCAAACGAATATCTTGATTGGTAAGCAAATAATTTCATGCCATGGTGGCTGGTTACTCTGTTCAGACGTATGCTTATGTGCTCATCGCCTAGGTATGCGTGTTTCTGCGCAGTATCAATTTATGATGAACCTAGCAAAAGTGAGCTCAAACACACGGGCTGCACGTTTAAGTCGAAGTCCTTGTGCCCCGATGCGAATGAATGAAATGTGTTAGGGTTCAGGCTTTTTCTTAACACGAATACTCTCGAAGCGCATGTCGATCCTAAATATAACTGAAATGGGTGAGCCGCTCTTTCACACGGGAAGCATGGCGACTATCTGTTGAGAGTTATAGTGACCATGTGACGTGTGTGACGTGAATGTTATTCAGTAAATGTTTAGCGTTGAGCACATATATGCTCTGACAGAAACTTACTTGGGAATAGCTGAGTTCATACACAAAAATAACGGCAAAGGATCCAGCGATGCTTCTAACCCGCGTCCCGTTGAGGTCTGCCGAGCAACGCGCCCTGATGGGGGGGGGGGGGCATTTTGGCCCCCCTAAGATCTCGAGAACCACACAACATAGCGACAAGCAGCAAACGGTGCTGGATAACCCCAACGGGGAACTACCTTGCAACCCAATTTCATTGACCTCAGTCTAAGCGATGACGTCACAGGTCAGGCCAAATGTCGAATATTCACCCTTTACAGGCATTTCAAGAAATATGTAGTAAAATCGAGTAAAAAGGCATATTATTAAAAATCACCGATATGGAATTGTCCATCAAACACA
The DNA here is from genome assembly GCF_019059575.1 of Amphibalanus amphitrite. NCBI lineage: Eukaryota > Metazoa > Arthropoda > Thecostraca > Balanomorpha > Balanidae > Amphibalanus > Amphibalanus amphitrite. The sequence goes on from NW_024881844.1 coordinate 509,638, forward strand.
TATTTTGCTATCTGAGGTCAATACAACCAGGTCAGGTCACAGAGGTCACCATACGAAGTGTCGTGTGATGCATGTTTTATGGTCCATTTTACATGACAAATGCGATTATGTGGGTCAGGCAGCCTTAAGGGCCAGTTTAGGTTATGTTCTGGTGAAGGTCAAGTCAAGGTCAGGTCAAATTAGGTCAAAATTAAAACTTGATATTTTGCATAAAATGGGTCTCGATTCGATGCAGCTCGTCAGGGGAAGTCTAATGGTGGTCTTTGTTTTGCGCCACGTTGTCTAGAATTGCTGAAAATTGAGTTCAACAATTTTACGTCATCAATTTTGAACAGTGTTTTTCGCTATAACTTGGCCAAGAAGGAGATATCGGTCTAAAATGTGGTATGTAGATAGAAGAACGTAGGAAGTATCATATATTCATTTTTTATTCAAAAAACTTTTCGGATTTCTGGCTATTTCAGAAAAAATTGGGGGGAGGGGGCAAAATCATAAAATTTTGGAAATCCGAGATAGCAGGTTTATGGCACCATTTTTTTTTTATACACGACCACATAAAGAACTTTGAGATTGCTTAACTTTTGTGAGCGTTTCAAGATTTCATGTTTCTGCTCATTTTTGCTCGAACATGACCTCAATAACACCACGGCCCAGGACGTTTTTGAAAATAGGCAAAACTGTGCAAGTCTGGTGTTTTAATGGAAAATGGAGAAAGAATGGTGTTATTTTCGTAGAGCAGTGTGTGAGATAGTGTTGGTTCATAGCACGCAGTATGACACCGAACTGTGACATGAACGACGACTGCTGTATTTGACACCCACTGACAGAGACGGCACGTCCCATCAACAGCTAATGATAAACATGTCACCGTTTCGGTACCGCGCACGTCACGCCGCTCACCTCTCTAATCAGCTCTGTCATGAACAGTTTACAAACGACACAAAACGTGCTGCATGAGTCAGCGTAATGGGAACCAGAATCGGACTCTGGTGTTGCGAGGTGAGAGGTCCCACAGTGAGCACGAGCAGTTCCAAACGACCTGCCGGCCGGCCGACAGACCGCCTGATAGTGGTGACGAGCGGCAGGCCGCGGCTGAGTCAGATAGATGGGTCCAGTCTCAAACTGAAACTCGTAGCATTGCATCAGGCCTGCTTACAGCTGTGTCGGCTGGTCAGTGAACATCTGGCCATCGGAGGAAAACTGCTGACATGGCCACCGCGGTGGGCTTCTGATAGTGGCACCGGGAGCCCTTGGCTGCCGCCGATGAGGTCGCCAACGCCAATGGTGGAAAGAGGACTCACGTCTGACGAAGGCGGACAGCTGGTAGGGCAGGACCGTGAAACTACTGCTGCCACCGGCGGAGGCTGCATGGTAGTGATGAGAAACATTTACCCAGAGTCTATACAGCCACTCTTGCAGTCTCGACGGAGTCTACACCCACTTGGCCCAGTCTCGACGGAGACTCCGGTAAACCGCGGGCCGGCCTGCCGCTCGTTTTGTTATCTTTGAGGGATTCAGCGACTGTGGTTTATCCGACTGAATAAACGAATCACTCAACGCCGGCAGAGTCAGAGAGCCATTGGCTAGCGCCTCATGATCTCTGACGAAATCTAGTTAACACGGTCATACCGTTAATTCCTTCAATGACTGCCTAAAAAGGCTTCTGGGCTTATGTGCACATTGGAGCAATTTATGTCATTTAATTATCAACCTTGGCACGCATGCCCTTTTCAATAGATAATGGAAGACAATATCATATCAATTCTCATGGCTAGCTTTCATTAGTCCACACTAGACAGCCCGAAGCACGTTTACAACGCAAGTGCTCGGTACCTTTCGCGAATTCATTCGGACAAGTTCAGTAAGAGCAGCTCAGCAACTAAGATAAACTTCGCCCCATCGCGCCGTCGTATCGCTGTCAGCTAAGATCGGCGACGTATCACTCGCCGGCGCTCGGAGGGGACAGGCCCGTACGACCGACCGCCCCGCGCGGCGTGCGCACCATGCGACAGCTCATTTTTTATTCATGCATTAATGACTTTATTTGTCTGTAGGCTGGGTGGCGTCGAATGTGAGCCGACATTTTTGATTAGCGCGTCTGCCTGCCAATTTGGTCAGGTCTCCGGAGAGCTGGACGACGGCTCCGATTACCAATGGCAGCAGACATCAAACTACAAATTAGGCTGGTGCGGCGCGCAGCGCGGCCGGGCCAGCAGTCAGATCAGATCAGCGGCCCGACGGCGGACGATCGGCGCTATCCGCGCCGGCATTCGATATACCGCCGTAGAGGAGCAGATCCGATCCGACACGGCCCGGCCAGCCGCGCGCGGCCAATTGCCGGCCCGTTTTTCGCCGGCCTCCCGGGACTCTGCCGACAACAGCCGTAATGCCTCATTTCTTACAGCGAGCAAACTTATTGGGAGCCCGCACCGGTATTGATGAAAAGTAATAGGACAAGAGGAAAGAGAAATAAAAAGAGAGATAAAAAGTGTTTAAGGGATTGGGAGAAAGAGAACTAAAGAGAAAGCCAGAGACAGCCGAAAATTATCATTTGTATTATTTTGGTGAGCTTGAAATTGCTGAGTCTGCTTTTCTTGGCATTTAAGACACAAAAGCTCATTTTGTATAATGAAACACCTAAAATAAAATGAAGTATCGTTGTTACAATCAATTGCTAATAAATCACTGCTCGAATTGTTTCTTCTATCCGTATATTGTTGCAACTGTACTCAAAGGTATTGGGATTTGACGGTATCTTAGCTGCTCATTCAAGCAATATAAATTGCAACAATCAATGCATCGCCCAGTTGAAGGAGCGGTCCCGAGTCACACATTGCTATGCACTCGTCGTTCACCTGTCTGCCGGTGGCCGATGGCCTGTGCCTTTTGTTCGCCGCCGGTCGGGCGGTCGTTCCGCTCGGGCCGTGTCCCTCCCCTCAGCTCGAGTCCAGCTCTGTCCCGCGGGCGACTCTGCAGTTCCACAGACTGAACTCTGAGCTGACGCCCACCAGTCGCCTGGGGACGGAATAATGTGCTTGTTTTCTCCCCGGTTATCGCGACGTCGCCGGTGGAACTGACTTCTTGTCCCCATAATTGGCCCGTATTTTTGTCCCCGACTAAGATATTCATGAAACGCGACGCCCTCTGGTGTCCAATTTGGTATTTTAATTTTTCAACCTTGCCGAGAGTGGAGGGAGTTATGAGAGGCCGGGTGCGCTGGGACCGGCTTAAATCAGGGCCGCGCTGCCTTTACGAGCCGGGCCGATTGCTAGTTATGTTCCCAGCAGGATATGAAATTATTTAATATTCTGTGCTTACGGCCAGATAGAGCTGTGCCCGTCCGAGCATGATTTAGGAGTGGCCGAGGTGGCAGCCGGCGCCGGAGCCGGAATGGCCCCGCCAGGACCGCGAAATGCACCAGTTAGCGACGGATGGAGCGGCAAAAACAGCTGCACACCGCTCCCAAACGCCGCAACTTGGACGGCAGTAAAACGACACCGTATCTGGACCAAAATATGTAGTCAGACACTCTGGAATAAAAGGAAAACATTGATTGCGGGAAATCATGCCATTGCTCATGCTATCTAAAAGCAAAAAACCAGCCAAGGCACAAAACAGCCCATTGGATGTAGAGCCTCGGTACCAGCCCTTTCTAAGCTCACTTGGGATGATCCAAGTCAGCAATCGTCTCACAGTCTCGCTGTGTGGTCGTAGAAAGGCAGCAATTGATCGAAGGCGAAAATATTCCTATACAAAACGATTGATTTAGCAAATATGTGCACTATTTTTGGAAACTTTTTAGGGGCAATGGACTCAAATTACGCATTTTCTCACCATTATTTCAATACATTACTACTCGAAAATAAAATGCACTTTTATTGACCGTTGAATAGAGATATCGCACACAGAAAGACATGTGACCGACAGAAAAGTATATATGAAATGTGAATTGAAAGCTCCAATCGCATAGTTATTGAATTATGCATTTAGCTACGTAAGTTAAGCTATTTCAAGCTATGCTGTGGGGCAGTACAACGTATATAGCGTTTCAAAATCGGGGCCTCGGATTTTTGCAATATGAGGGAGTGAATTCTTTTCTCGGAGTTTCTCCTGGTTTCCTCAGCTGCCAGAGCGGCCATCCATTTCGGTCTTATAAAGAATTCCGTGTGGCACCCGCTCGGTGTCCCCCGTCGCCGGGCCTTATAACTGCAGCCGAGATTGAGTCGCGCGCGCCCGACCTGCCACCGTGACTTATAATTGAGAGCGGAATTGTCAGCCGTCGCCCCGTCCCAGGACCCCACTGCGCAGCCCAGCGACCCTCAGTGGCCTCAGAGAACCAAGGTACACACAGACACATGCCTTCTGTTAGAGCGTCCCTGGAGCAGACCGGCGGTCTGTTTTTAAAGCAGAAAGAGGCTGAGACAAATGCAAACCATTGTCAAAATGGCGTGACGTTTGTATTAAGAAAATATCAAATCGCAGCACGTCATATTCCTGAATTATTTTCTGCGCATGGTGGCTTTATGTACAAAAGTAGGGCTAGATAAACCCGACCATGCTATCATCAATTTGATAGCAATAAAGACTGTGATGGCAAAATAAACAAGTTTGATATCAAATCAGGTTCTACTGTTGCTCAAAGTGTGTTTGTGTTTACATACATTTCAATCGCTCATCATTTTCCGATGTTTATCTCACGCTTCAAATGGCTCTTTTTTGTCCACTCCTTATCACTCGACCTCATATGCTGCTAGCGCGCGAGCGGTTAGAATTAGATTAACCCTCTCTGTCATCGACCATTTACCTAACTCTCCCTCTGAGATTACCGTGGAGATGCATCTCCACGGTAATCTCATGTCTAGATCTAGATCGTGATAATTCTGCTCTCTCATGTGGTCATCAAGTTGAAGCGTGGCCTAGATAGGTGCAACACAAATATTTTTTTTTCTTCTGAGCCCAGTGGAACTGGATGGAACCATTGAATGTTTTAAATGAATTAGCAATGCGATTAATGAATGCTCGTCACTATCGAGATGATTTTTTTTAAATGTATTCTTTATTTCTACCGCCATGGTATTATGAGCTGTATTATAGACGTCGGGCTTGCCAAAGAAGGTAATCACATTTCGAATAAGTTTTCCATTTGGTCTCGCACGAGGATCACCCAAATATGTACACATGAGACCAGTGAGCTCTTCTTGGTTATAGTAGTTGCGGCAAAGTAGGTAGCAAATGCTCCGTAGGTATCAGTGATGGGAGATATCGATATAGTAATTTGACTTTATATTATAAAAAAGGCCAATTGCATCCTGAATAATCGATTTATTTTCCAGTGGTCGATGATTTGGATGAGCATTCGCTTCAAAGTAAATGTGTTTTCTTTAGCGGGATGGGGGCAGCTAGGTTGGGTGTACCATGCACTGGACTGGGTAGGTATGCCACTGTGCCGCGGGGAGCTGCTTTGCAGTTCACTGCGGTGCCGGGTGCTGGACAGGGCGGGGTGTGCCACTGGGCTAGGTGTGCTGCAGAGATAGGTGTTGCTGGACCCTCCCACAGAGGTATCTGCAGCTCTGTTAGAGAGGCGGCCCCTGGCTGCGCGGCCCGATTAAACTCGGTCCCAACTTTAATCGGTGCATTAGCCGGCGGTGCCGTGCCCTGGGACGGCGCCGGTCCCGAGAGCTACGCACGCCCGTGTCACCGGCACGCCAATGCATAGCTAAGGAGGCCATTGAATAACAAACGCCGCCATTAGCGTTTGTGGCGTGCGGAAGACAATAGTGCGGCTGGGCGAGTGGCTCCGGCCGGGAATTGAGCTCCGCTGTTCCGCTGCTGACACGCAGCTGGAGAAAACATACCCGGGCAACTCTGTCAAGGCAGACAGCACCTGCATTAGCAAGGACGCAACCCTTGTCAGCGCGGACAAGGACAGTACCTCTGTCAGCGCGGACACGGAGTCGGACACACATTCATCCGCTATCATTGGAACTATGAACATATTGAATGGAAGTCGAAAGTGCTGGTATGAAGACTAGGTACTGAATCTAACTAATGAAGACGCAAACTAGTTATTCACGTTATTACCCACACTGAGAAAACAGTGTCCCGATTTTCGGGCTCAGAGACCAGTTTTCGGGCTAATGTACCATATTCAAAACAGACAGCACATTTCGAGAATACTTTCTGAGCTAGCGCCACATGGGCTCATACGATCCCTTAAATCGGTATCATTGATCGCAGAAACAGAGCTCAGTCAGTACCCATTATCGGTGTCAAGCTCTAAAACTAGTCTCACTATGATACCAGTTTTCAGCCTGATCCCCATTTTCGAGCTCACCTGATTCCAGTTTGAGGGCTCAAATTGTGTGGTGAAGCCAATATTAGGGCTCACGTCATCGCTTTTCGGGGCTTTGGTAAAAGCTGGATTGCGTCAGCTGGCTGGCCAGCTGGCGACGCACGAAAGGTATTTAATTTTAGATATACCTAAGCGCGGTAGTAGGATGGACATAAATATTTCAAATGGCTTTAAATGAAAAATTGATTGGTAAATATTCATTCTTTTATATCTAGCATTGATATGTAAGAAGCTCTGCTAGCGCCACCATACGGCGCCAGCTGGCAAAAAATCCAGTTAATACCAGAGCCCGCTTTTCGTCCGATGCAGCCCCTCCTCCCCCGTGTCCAGCAGCTGCGAATAAGACGAAGCCGCGGACAAACTTTTTTTTTTGCTCGGCCAGCCTAGCGCCAGTCTCGAGCGGTGGGACAGTTAACCGGCAATTTTGGCCGGGATGTAAAAGTTACGTTAAACCGGTTTATGTTAACCCGGGAGCAAATAACAACGTGGGAGCCTATCTTAGGTGTGGCAAAGCTAACGGATTACTTACTTGTTGCCGAGGTGCCCAAAGAAGGTACTGGAACCGAAAACACAACATTGGTTCATGTATTTATTAACATTCATACACACAGTCATACTTGTGCAAGGTGTCAGTGTTCGGTTGTGGGGTGTAATAGCCAGGGAAAAAGTTCTATGAACTGAAAAACCCGGCGCCTATTACTTCGCAACATGGTTGTGTATTCAACATGAACTGCAAGGAGTGCAGACGACATTGCCTGTGCTAACTTAACGTCTCACGGGCAGCGCCGCGCTCTGACACCTTGGTCCCAGAAGCGGCGGCGTTTCTGACCGCAAATCGCCGGAGAGCCGGTCGACGCCGTTGAGGGGACTGAGCAGGCCGCTGCCAGCTCCACCTTCACGTCCGCGCGGCGCAGCTCGGTGTGCGGCGGCGGCTCATCGCGCGGGCCGCACCCGTCCGTCCGCTGCACGAGCCGCTTTTCGATCCGACAGCGCAACACCGGCACGCCATTGTGCTGGCTGAGCGGCGGCAGCGGCACGTAGGCAACAAAACAGTAGAAATCGATGGGCCTGGATCGGCGTTGCCAGCAACGCCGGCAGCGGCGCGGCGGGAGGCGCCAGTGCCGCCGTCGGGGACGTGTGCCCTTCGCTGCGCTCATTCGAGTTGGCCGGCCGGCCGCGCGGCGTAGTCCTTTTGACACGGTGCGAGAAGAGCCGGATGAAGGTGGACTTTTTATTGGCGTTGCTGGTGCTCACGCCGCCGGCGTCCAGTTTGGGCGGCAAGTCCGAGTACCGGGAGTCGGACAAGTCCCGCGCGAACGCCGCCAGCCGGTCGTCGTCACTGCTGGCGGCGGCCCGCCGACGGCGCTGCCTCAGAATCGGACGAGTCGGTGGTACTGAGCACCTCGCGGGACGGGTAGCTGGGAGTGGGCCGGCCGCGGCCCCTGCCAGGCCGCGCCACCTTCACCGGCGCAGCCGCCTTCAAACTGCCCTTGCTGGGCGGCGGGTTGGTCGGCGGAGGCGGCAGCGGTGCCTCGACGTCAGTCCGAGTCGCTGTCACTGGGCGGCCGCCGCGGAGACGGCTTCTGTTTGACCCGCAGCCGGCCTGGGCCGGCTCGGCGCCCTCGGCCGGCGGCGCGCGCCGTTTCGAGCGTTTCACCTTTTCACTGTTACTCTCGCCTGGTCCTCAGCGTCGAGCGGCTCGGCGCTGTTCGGTTTCATGTGGCCCATGCTGCTGGGAAACTCGGGTGGGGACAGCTTTCTGACTGGAGTGCCGTCGAAGATGGAGGAGACGGGGGTGCTCGCAGAGTCCTTGCCCAATGCCCATGATAGAGCCGAGGCTCCACTGGACGCCCAGCTTAATCGGGCTATCGCCGCCCTCCTTCTATGGTGGATTCTTCGGCCCCCTACAGCCACTAGGGCCATCATATACTCCCAGATGGCGGCACCTAGGGGATGAGGGGGGGGGGGTGTCTGGGCCACTTGTCCACCTCGTGGCGTCGCCAGCGACGCCTGCGAGTCGGAGCAAATGATTATGGGGTCTTCCTCGAAGGACGGGTGCTTCAGGAGATGTTGCTTTGCCGTTTTGGGCGCCACCATCTCAGATCGGTAAATGGAGCAAATCCTCCCCGCCGCCTCCCGCAGTACCAATGTTGTACTGTCTGGGTGCTCGGTGAGGACCCCAGCGCCGCCTTCCTATTACTCCCCCGGTCGCAGACCCGTCGACCCAGGCCCACGTCGCACGCTGGGGGAGCGCTCCCAGTCACGCCTCCGCAGCACTCCTCCTCGCTGTCGCGGACGCCCCGATCGGCAGCAGGTCCAGGTGGACCGTGACGCCGTCTGTTGGCGTCTACGGGGGCAGTCTCGTGGATAAGCGCGCCTCGGCGGGCAGCGCCACTCCAGTGGTCCCACACCGCTCCCCCGCGCTCTCTCCAGCCGGTCACTGACTTCAGTCACGGTTGGGGGGGGGCTTCCGCCACGACGCGGCGGGTCCTCCGACGGGAGGGAGAGCGCCTTCGCCAGTAGGCGCGATGCCAGCGCATCCCTCCTCATCTCTCCATCGGCACGACGCCCGCCTCGGCCCTCACGGCGAGTCTCGGAGCATGGAAATCGGGCAGCCAGTGATGACTCATGCCACCATCAGCATCTCCGCCTCCAGGACGCCAAGATGTGTGGCCGCAGCCGCAGGCAGCCACGCCGACCCCGCTGCCCGCATGCCCAAGTAGTCTCGAATCGCTGACACCTCTCCTGAAACAAGAGTGGTGTCGTAAACTTAAACCCCTTGCTGGAGCCCGCCAGCCGCGACAACACCGCCACACCAATTTTTGTGACCCCGGAACTTCCGTCCCGAGCCTTATTTCACGGCACGATGCTACAGTGCGCTACACGTATTGTGGTATTCAGCTTCCATGGAAACATCAACTAATTTGGACGCTCAAACATGGGAGTCAGGAGTGGTTAAGGCCCAGAGCGTTCTGTCTGGTTTATAAAACCTTGGCCAGCAGATGTAAACGTGCTTTTTGTATAAGTGGCTTAATTTTGACGCAAAAGGGCACTAACCTTCGGCGCAAATAATGCAGAAATTTCAGCGCAAATTGCCAAATAGCTTGCGCCGAACTTCGGCGCATGACGGCTTCACGGGCGTCCGGCGTACCATATGGATGTTTTCCAGTTTGGGCTGCAGGTTTTAGCTCTAGGTTTTAGACTGTAGGTTTTGGGTTGGGTTGGGCTGGGCTGGGCTGGGCTGGGCTGGGCTGGGCTGGGTTGGGCTGGGCTGGGCTGGTTGGGGTGGTTGGGTTGGGTTGGATTAGGTTAGGTAAGTTTAGGTTAGTTTAGTTTAGGATAGATATGAATACCTATTTTTTGTAAGTTGAATTATTTTTTTCATTTTGTAGCATCATATGCCTTCCATCTTTGAACTGCCATATTCAAGCACCAGAATAAGTATGGACTTGAACCTTTTCCAGTCTGGATGCCTGTATGGAAGTTGTGCAAAATCATGCAGTTGAAGGTATTGTAACCACAAATAAGAGCTCATGACTCAAGTCTCAACTTGTCCATAATTGGTTATCTTGATGTATACTTGTAGACCCTTCCTCTTACTTGGCACACAGGCATGGTGTCACAGTGTTCTAAAATTGGATTTCAATTGGGTGTCCCAATAAAAAAAATCTGAAGACAAAATGAGATAGATTTAGTCTTTCCGCAAAACTGCATAATGCCATTTTTACCTCAGATTTTGTCAGAACCTTCACAGGATCTGAAATGAAATGATGTAGAGTAGATGCATCAACTGTCAAGTCATGCGTAACCTGGCAGCTGGCTGTTGAATCAAACTTTTGACATATTTTTTTTAGCAAAGATGAAATAAAGCCACTTGTCATATTTTTAGGATGAAAACATTTTCCCCATCATGTGTGGTTATTCACCTAAAATTCCGAAACATGGAACACTGTCATACCAGCATTCCATCATGTCAACCAGCATTCCGCAGCATGTTAGCAGAAGCAGCAGCATGTTATAAGTATATGAAAGATCCAAATAGGTTGTAGGTTGGTAGGTATTGGTACTAAGTTTAACTTAATAGGTTAGTAGGCAAGGTTAGGATTAATTTTAGTTGAGCATCAAGATAACCATTACGAACAAGTAACAAAATCCTTACCTACCCTTGAAAGCATTGCTTCAATCACATCATCACGAAGAACCAGACAAAATTTTTGCACATTCTTACACTATTTGACATCCTGAATCCAGATATGATGCTTTCATGTGGCGCAAATACAAGAAAAACGAATAATCAAACCCGTGTGTATTCGTATCAACGGCGCCACAATTGTAGATCAGACCTTTTCTGAACAAATGCCACCACAATTTTAATTGATAAGGGATTAAAATGGCATGAGCATCAACATCTTGATTTTTTCTAAAAGATAGCGATAACTGATAACTAATAACTTACCATTCATTTTGAAATCACGGCGGTAGGTACACCAACACATGGCACTGAAAACAGCAAAAGACGGAATGGCGGAATGTCGTATGGAGCCCTAAAACGCAGCTCGAATTGAGCCCGAAAAGGAAGACGAACTGATGCCGCTTTCGGGGCTAATGTACTTTGAGCCCGAAAAGGGCGCCTAACTGATCCCGATTTTAAAATCATACAGATTTGAGCCCTGTTTTGGCACTCATATGAGCCCTTATTCAAAAATGTTCTCAAAGTGTTTTCTGAGTGCACGCGGATGGGATTGCAGAAATGTCCATCATGCTGGTAAGTACCAGATGCACTATAGGCTGCGAAGGTGGCAGCCATAGTGGGCCGCTGCTCGCCTCAGCGGACCGGCCGGGTGCACCCTGGAAGGGAATGGCGGCGCGCAGTCTGAGGAGCCCGAACCGCTCAGCCGCAGCCCGCCCCTCATCCGTTCCACCATAAATCTTCGACGGCACGCCACCATATATCCTCATCAGGAGCGCGGTGCGCCGCAAGACAGATCACTGCGCTGACCGCTCGGTATTAGATAGTTCATCCGCGGCCGGCCGGAACAACCATAACTCCTGCTCAGCGCTGCTCCCAGGTGAAGTCGCCCGCTGCAGGCCAGCACTCCATCAGATATCTTTTTGGGATGGGGTGTGCCGCAATCCAATGCAATATCACAAGTAAGATAAATGTTCGTTGGAAGGTACTCATGCCTCTTTGTCTTTGTGTTATTCGATGCTTTGATGTGACATGTAAGGAAGATTTGTACGGAAATGTTGTGCGGCAAATATGCTGAAAATTACTCGCAGTTTGCAAGCCGCAATTGCAATATCAAGACTCTTCCTTCACAGCAACTAAGACGATCTGTATTGTTGATATTTATTCTCCTTTTATCCATACTGTGAATCCATTGGTTCGAATTAAAATCCAACACCGAGCACGCAGAGAGCATATTCGGATCGTTGGCTTAGGTATATACTGATTAATTGACGATATCTCTGCTCGTCATGGACAAAGAAATGTAGCATCTTTCAAATGCATCTTGTTATTCGTTCAGGTGATCAACACTCCCCTGGAAACGTTGCTCGCGCTGCGCGTAGCTAAGGCCAGCAGTGCGTGCTGTTCAAGCCTACTGTTCCGCATCGCACGTGTGCCGTGCGGCACAGCCTACCCAGAAGGCACCCGAGAGGCAGCGGTAGCGCTGCGCCAAAAGGCCGGACATCGCCAGGTGCCCAGCCAACAGGAAAACAGGCGCCTTATATGTAGGACATACGAGTAGATATCGGCAGAAAATCCAGGATAAATATCGGCAGAATGCCTAGGACAAATCACATAATCTGGTGCTCGAAAACACTCATTGAAACTAGGAAAAGAAAGCAGCAGAGCTTTAGATTCTCATAAATGAGCTGATAGTAAGCAGTCTTGAAAATGAAATGGATAGAGTCTTACATATATCCTCTAATCAAAAGGAAGCATGCCGAATAAAAGCACTTTCAGTCGATAACTGCGTTTGTTCAAGAGCTCACTGACCCTCGACTGGCGTTTGGAGCAGCACGCTGGGTGGCTCTCAACAGGTGCGTGTACGAGCAGGGTGCCCCTTTTACGCGCCATTGTTCCTGGAGTACCATATGGCGCGATGAACCCCAGCTAATGCCGCTCCCGCCCCTCACGCGGCCTGCCCCCCCCCCCATCCCCCAGCTTGGTGTGATAATGGCCGTTCGTCAGGAGCTCTCTCGATGGGATGGGGAGACGCGGATGGGGAGGGAGAGAAAACGAGCTAACGTGGAGGCCCATTGGGTGAGGTACTGCGGTGTGACGGAGCTGAGCCGTCTGCACCGTCATCACTGACACCATCATCACCAGCATAATCACCATCACAGACACAACTCACAATCGTCATCACCAGCATAATCACCATCACAGACACAGTCATTATAATCAGCAGTAATCTCCAGGGTAATCACCATCGTTGATACAATAAAACTCATCGTTTAATGTCTATACATGTATTTCATTACTATTCACGAACAACAGTGCCGACAACATGAACTAGCATCAGCGAACCAATCACCAATACCATCACTAACACCAGTGAGGAGCACAGACAACATGAAACAGCCTTCATCACAATATCACAGGCACCACCACCATAAGCGGAAAACGAATGCTAATAGAACTACGAATTTCCATAGCTAGGTAGGGACGAACTTATACAAACCAATATAACCGGCACATTTTGATGCCAACGTGCCAACACCGAAACCAGCCCGCCACGAAATCCAGCTCCGTCACCATCTCCGGCTCGGGTGACACTACCATCACTGGCCACTAGGGTGTCCCAAATTTCACGAAGTTTTCCAATTCACTTAGGATACACCGGGATCCCGTTCCTTGGTTCATTTGAACCTCACACACCAATTTATAGAGTAAACTACCGGTAAACAAGGTTGCCGCTAGTGCTCTGAAGTTTTATTTGCATTTTGGTGTTATATGATAGTGCAGCGTTGTAGTCTCCGAATGCAAAATGGAAAATATGTGTAAGCAACGTAGCAATATTACCTTCTTCGATGCTCAGTGATGCTCAGATCCCACCCACATTGCACAATGATGAAAATCCGGGTTTATATACGCATACATACGTGTGAAACTGTGTGTGTGCGTGCCTGTATGCCTCTGTGCGTGTGTGTATATGTGTGTGTGTGCGTGCGTGCCTACCAGATAGAAAGTGCTTCAAATGTCTCGCTTCAGATCGAACCGTCTGCGGCAATGGCACACCACATAAACGTAGATTGAACGGAATCAAATTTACATTGCAGCTATGGGTATTAAGTTCACCGTACCCTGTCCTGAGACCGTCCACGCGTAACATCACCGTACCCTGCTCCGAGATCCGTCTAAACAAACATCATGCCTTGCTCTGAAAACCGTCTGAAACATCGTACCCTATTCTGAGCTGCGTTTAAAACATCGTACCCCATTCTGAGATCCGTCTTAAACATCGTACACTGCTCTGATGTCCATTGTTACACTCTACGGTCTACACGTAACGTCATCGCACCCTGTTTAATATCTGTCTACCACTATACAGACCCATGTTACGTCCTTCTTCGTGTGACCGTAAAGCGACCTGTGCCATGCCACCACCTGGGCCAGCGCCTGCAGCTGGTCCTCATCTTTCGTTCTGTCCATCATCTCCTGTGCCAGCTTCACTCCGCGATCCGCTCCATCATTTGCAACTGCCAGGCTGTTGTATTTGTGAACTGCGTTGTAACCTGAGATACTTTTCCATTTTTGACAGGCTCTTGCAACCATTCGAGGGCGCACCCTTCCATATTATGGATGAGTGCCTATGATTCTCATAGCCGGGTGCCTGGTGCAACCATTCGAGCAACCACTCATCCAGATTCTGGATTAGTGCGCCCTCGAATGGTTGCAAGAGCTTGTAAAATGCAAAAGCATCTCAGGTTACAACGCAGTTCACAAATGCGTCAACAGCCTGGCAGTTGTGAATGAGGGAGAGGATCGCGGAGTGAAGCTGGCACAGGAGATGATGGACAGAACGAAAGATGAGGACCAGCTGCAGGCGCTGGCCCAGGTGGTGGCATGGCACAGGTCGCTTTACGGTCACACGAAGAAGGACCACGTGGGTCTGTAGTGGTAGACAGATATTATAGCAAGGTGCGATGACATGTGTAGACTGTAGAGTGTAGATGGGCCTTAGAACAGTGTAGGATGTTTTAGACGGACCTCAGAGCAGTGTACGATGTTTAAGACAGGTCTCAGAATAGGATACGATGTTTTAGACGAATCTCAGGGCAGGGTACGATATTTTAGACGGATCTCATAGCCGGGCACGATGCTGTTGACGGATCTCAGAGCAGTGTATGATGTTTAAGACGGATCTCAGAATGGGTTACGATGTTTTAGACGCAGCTCAGAATAGGGTACGATGTTTCAGACGGTTTTCAGAGCAAGGCATGATGTTTGTTTAGACGGATCTCGGAGCAGGGTACGGTGATGTTACGCGTGGACGGTCTCAGGACAGGGTACGGTGAACTTAATACCCATAGCTGCAATGTAAATTTGATTCTGTTCAATCTGCGTTTATGTGGTGTGCCATTGCCGCAGACGGTTCGATCTGAAGCGAGACATTTGAAGCACTAACTTGAGACCTTTATTTGATCGCTTACTCCTAAATGAAATCAGCGGCACATGAAATCACCCACACCAAGATTAAAACTGGCATTGCCTTCTATCCGGTAGGCACGCACGCAGTCGCGCGCGAGCGCGCACACACACACACACATATACACACACGCACAGAGGCATACGGGCACGCACACACACAGTTTCACACGTATGTATGCGTATATAAACCCGGATTTTCATCATTGTGCAATGTGCGTGGGATCTGAGCATCACTGAGCATCGAAGAAGGTAATATTGCTACGTTGCTTACACATATTTCATATTTTCCATTCGGAGACTACAACGCTGCACTATTATATAACACCAAAATGCAAATAAAACTTCAGAGCACTAGCGGCAACCTTGTTTACCGGTAGTTTACTCTATAAATTGGTGTGTGAGGTTCAAATGAACCAAGGAACGGGATCCCGGTGTATCCTAAGTGAATTGGAAAACTTCGTGAAATTTGGGACACCCTACTGGCCACTGATGGCGAGTCTCATTATCAGCATGCACTCACCAGCCCCGTCCCAGTAAACTTGTACATTTTCCACAGTTTCACAATTAACGGATTTCTGAGACAGTGTTCCATTTTTACGCTTTATCCACTGCATCGCCCTATTCTGCAATATGCAGCCCCACATTCCTGGCTGAATACCAAGCCTCTTTGTTGTCCCATTATATCCTAGCAGATATTCCTTTTGGTTTACAGTTCATGTGCCTAACGTCTTTTAGCCCAAAACAGTTCTGCTGCGCTGTTAGATGTCTTCTATGCTGTCTCTCCAGTATACTCCCTCCTACATCCGTTCCTTCGTGCTGTCTCCCCTGCATATTGGCTCCAGGCATTGCGCATGTCCTCTCCTCTCCCCTCCATATCCTGCTCTCGTTGCGTGTCTCCTCTCTCCCCGGTGCGCTCACCAGTCGACAATTACAGCTGCGGGAGCGGGCCATTCCCACTAACTCAATCACCCGCCCTGCTCGGCTCGGCGACCCATGGCACCCCACCCCCTCGCCGCTCTCCCCCGCTCTCGCTGCCTCCATGCGCCCCTCTGCAACCTCAGCTCACACGTCGACCCCATAATGACTCCATCCCTACAGCATGCAACCTGTTATTATGCGCGCCTCTCTTCAGCCGGGTCCTCAACGAACCATAACGCGGCGGCGGCGCGACAGAAGGCCGCCCCGCCGGCTGACATATTGGCCTGAAAATTACCGGCCCGCCGGCGGCGGCACGGGTCGGCCGCGCTCCCCCTCTCTCCGGCCGGCTCCCCGGCGGGCCCTCTGCCCAGCCCCGGTCCGACTGAATAACTGATCACCGGTGCCGCGCTCCTCCCCGCACACCGCCCCCGGCGCCAGCGCGGTGACACAATCAGACGCCCTCGCACAAAACGCCGCGCCAGACAAAAGTGGCCAAATGTTCCGCTTCGGGCCCGGCCGGCCCGCCCTGGCGCCTGGCGGCCTGAGCTGAGGTGATGCCGAGCCCCGGACGGGTTTTAAGCCAGGCGGAGGCTTGCACATTGTGCAAGCCTCCGCCTATATAAAAAACCGGTGCCACAAAATTGTGCAATGCACAATTTTGTGGCACACATTGGCACGTCTCGAATCGTGCCCTGACACTTGCACGACTTTTGGTCACGATTTTGTCGTGGCAAGCCGTGCCATTTTCGTGCACGAATTGGGATGGCTCCCGCACTGCTCACGACTACATAGTTCACGACCGGTTCACGACGATTTCACGAATAATTCACAAATGCGTGCCCATCAGTGTCCACATTGACACGGACTGGTACGACAAGTTCACGCATACTTTCCGCATAGTTTGCCCACAGTTTACGCACTTCCCGCATTGGCACGAGGAGTTTGCGCAATTTGTGCCGACTTGGGCACGCCATATAAAAATGGGACCTCCCATTTACCAATGTAAAGGTGCCCTGACACTTGCACGACTTTTGGTCACGATTTTGTCGTGGCAGGCCGTGCCATTTTCGTGCACGAACTGGGATGGCTCCCGCACTGTTCACGACTAGTGCACGACCAGTTCACGACGATTTTTTTTGCCCCGACATGGCACGAAGTCACGACGAGTTAACGCACACTTCACGTCAGTTCACGACTAGTTTGCGCACGGGCACGATTCGATTCGTGCCAATGCGTGCCTCAAAATCGTGCAAGTGTCAGGGCCCCTTAAGCTCCGTGTCCTGGCAAGACCCATCGTGACCTCCAGTGACACAAATGTCCTGACCGTACGTAATGTGACCAGTTTGACCTGGACTGACCTATCGTGACCTTGACTGATCTCTGTGACCTGGCGTGACCCATCGTCACCTTGTGCAATGTGCACACTGTTGCGTGCTCATTCGTGAACTACCTATTCGTCAAATCGCCGTGAACTCGTCGTGAATCATGCGTAAACTAGTCGTGAACAGTGCGGGAACCTCCCAGCTCGTGCCCAAAACTGGCACTACTTGCCACGACAAAATTGTGGCCAAAAGTTGTGCAAGTGCAGTCCGCCTTTAGGACGAGCCGAGCTGATACCTACAGTGGGCTGGATAGTTTAAAAACGATTCAAACAACCGGGCGATTGACCAATGCAGAAGCTCAAACATAGCCGGCGGAACGGGGAGGGCACCGGGGCACCGTGCCCCCTTTGATTTTGGCATTTTAACATTAGCCCTATGGGCGTTGCATGGAAAGAATGGGATCAAAAGTCGGTAGTGCCCCCCCCCCCCTTAACTGAAGGTGTTCTGCCGCTACTGATCTCAAAATAATTCAATCTTTACGCTTGACACGAAAAAATAGCTCATTGAAAGTAGATTATGTCTTTTTGCTCTTAGTGTTTAAGATATTGTCTTATTATAAACTGATAGGATTTCTTTAGCTTTTCACTCTCAATTGTAATTAAAAGTTGCTTAATTTGATGGTTGTTTCCTTTTTATAACATAAATTAAAAACAATGAACTCTGTCTGTCTGCCTGTCTGTCTGTCTGTCTGTCTGTCTGTCTGTCTGTCTGTCCGTCTCTCTCTCTCTCTCTCTCTCTCTCTCTCTCTCTCTCTCTCTCTCTCTCTCTCTCTCTCTCTCTCTCTCTCTCTCTCTCTCTCTCTCTCTCTCTCTCTCTCTCTCTCTCTCTCTCTCTCTCTCTCTCTCTCCGGCTGGGCTCTAAGTGCGCCAGATGGTGGCGGCTGGAGCGCCGCATTGTCCCTCGCAGCGCTCGCCGCGCCGCCGCCAGCTCACGTTACCTTTGGACGCTGCTGTGACGTCATCGGCGCAGCGTGCCCGATTACAGCCGAATTACCGCTATCTGTTTATGATATCTCCGTAATGTGGATAAGTCCCTCGATGCACATATAGTTGCGTTAGGGGAGCGGCGCTATTCTCGCCGGGATGAGCCGGCAGATCTATGCTAATACTGCCGTGGGGTGACGCGGCAGCAGTCGGGGCGAAATTAGCCTTCTCGGCGACCCGTCCCCTCGGCCTGCAGAGCTGCTGCTCTATCTCTGACGCAGCTACCTGCGCTGTTAGCGCTACCGCAGCTACCGCTACTGGCGCTGATTCAGCTGCTGCCGGACTGTCGCGGTTACCGCTGCACTGACGCCGCCCAGCAGCAGCCTTTTCTGCCGCGCCGTGCAGATTCAAAGCCCGGGGAGAGTGAAATTTGATCAGCTCCACTGAGCACTGACCATCGGTAGTTTACGTTCGATTCGCAGCATATTTTCGAGACGGCTGAATTCAGCTGGGACGCAGGGCCGCGCCAAAGTTTATGATTTATTCAATTTGGAGTTTGCGCGGGGCGTCCAGGCGCGTCGAGGAGAGCTCCCTCGGGCGACCAACTTCGTGTCAAACAAATCGGCCGGGCGACCAGATCAAACAATGGCCGTGGTCGGCGCGGGTGTCGGGGGAGGCGAACGGAAGCGGCCGGCGCGGCGGCAAACAGAGAGTACCGACAGACGGCACCTCCGGGAGCCAGCCGCGGCGCACATCACACCGACCGCGGCGCACATCACACCGGCCGCCGGCCTCAACGGGACCAGACTGGGCCGGGACCATCGCCCTCGCCGGGACCTGACCGGATCGGGATCACCTCTCTCGCCAGACTGGGGCCAAGATGAGACCGCCTCCCTCACCGGGACCGAGCTGGGATCGTCTCCCTCACCGGGACCGAGCTGAGACCGCCTCCCTCATCGGGACTGGATCGGAGCGAGATGGAGACCAGGTGGAGACCGGACCACAGCAGGATCAGACGGACGGAGCTCAGCTGCCGCCCACCTCACCGTCGATCCGGGCCGTCTTCACCGCATCGCCGAAGCCAGCACAGATGGATGATAGCGCGGTTTTGTGGGCTTTGTGAGCTTTATTCGTTATGCTTGTAGAGTATGAAATACGTCACGACCCTCTTTAATGCGAAATATTTACAAATGCATAAGTCGGCACGGGTGCAAATTTCCATCCATTGACCTGAGTAACAAGCGATGAGCTGCGTTCCCCTCTCCGTGCCCCGGACTCCCCTCGGCAGTATAAGTCATTTTACAGGGGGCTACCGGCGACCACCGGCTGATTATCTATTTACCGGTATTACGTGGCCCATTGGCCTGACGTCCCGAGCGCAGGTGTGCTCATCGCGTGTCCGAGCCGGGATAATCCGCGCCCCTGGTCAGCCGCCGCCGCCCCCGCCGCCGCCCCCGCCGCGCCGCCGCAGTGGTCAACAGGTGCAGGTGCCGCCCCGCCCCTCTCTCTCCCCCACCTGCCCAGCTGTACGACAGCATGATCACCGAGCATAAAAGTCATTACCCGGCTGAAAATTATTTGTGATGATGCTTTTGATTATCGGAGAGAGGGCAATGACGACATTAGAGAGGGCGGCCGAGGGCGCCGACTGCAGAGAAGGGCCATGCATGTTTATGGGGGAGGGGGAGCGGCCGACTGCCCGTAGTTAAAGGGACGTATCGAACGGGTCTAGCTATCATCCACGGGTCGATACTTTGATTACATATAGTCAAAACACAGAGATTGAAGTATGTACATACATATATATCTGTTCGACCTCTCGGTACATTTGATGCGCTGAGATCAGCCATTGAATTAGTACTTTGGTATCAAAAACACTCTTACTTAAACGAATTTGGAAGTCTGGTGCTTTCCGCCTTTTCAAAAACGCCGACGTCAGTTCGTGTGTGCCCGCCGAGTCTCAGGTGCCCCTCCCGTTAGCAGCTGCCGTGGGAGGGGAGGGGAGGGGCTCGGTGCGGACCTCTCGGCAGCCATCGACAGGCGTGACGGGTCGTTACAGCGTGACGCAGTGGCGGCAGAAGGGCGCGTCCATTCCGCTCGGCTGCCCCATCCCACCCCGCGGCGACGGGCCGGGCGCACAGACCAGTTCCGCCGAGTCCGCTCCGCTCCAGCTGATGTCGGTGTGGACTTGGCGACTCTCTCATACAGACCGTCACACAGCGTCCCGGTGAATTATTGCCTGGGGCGTCTCGGTACTTCTGCCCGGATTTTGGCAGGGCGATCCGATACTGCCAACGGCATAGGCTTGAGAAAATTGACCCGTAGTAGTGAGATCCCACGGATCCTGCTCGATGTGTTGCATTTTTCCTGGAAAACCACATTCGCATAATACTCAAATGCTGCAAGCATGTTTTTTCAACACATTAGGGATGCGATAAATAGACCAAATAATTAAAGAGGAAGTCCGAATGCACTAGTTGAACCAACAGCAAGACCGTAAGCCTGATGATGGCATGGCATTCATTGAATTCCTTATTCCATTCAACTTTTCATTAACCAGTGCCGTTTGACAATGCCGTTCAATAACGTTTAATGTGCACTGCTTCCAAAGTATGGCATAAACGGAACGGAGCAGTTACAAACTGTATTGACACCAAGCGCAGGTGTTTTTTCCTACTTGCGTAACATTTTGTAAAAACATTACATTGTAGTTTTATGTGCACCGTGAATATGCAATGTGCAATGTGCAGCCACGGTTAGCTTTGAGCGGAGGAACTGCGCACTGCGGGTGTTGCAGCCATGCAGCGAGTTCGCCGAATAGCGCTGTTATGGCTGTGTGTTGTCTGCAATTGATCCCAGTCGAATTGGGTGTTAGGATGACTCACTGGCGGTCGGTGTTTGCTTACGGTGACCGTTCGAATTCCCGAGCGGTCCGTGCGAGGGGTGTAAACAGAGGAGCAACACGGCGAGTGGTGACTGCAGGTGCTACGCAGATGTTACCGATAGAATAACCCTAATAGAGCACCCATTTTATAAAATAAAGGGGTAGGTGCGGTTACAATGCTGCACAATACTGAGTTGTGCAGTACTATAGCCGTTTTCACGACGGACTTTCCGATGAGTGCACCTAATTTATCCGGTGAGTGCACCTAATCAAACATCTTTATTTTATGAATTTATTTCAGTGTTTTGCTCGATGATACTCTCTGATAACATGACAAAGCAGGCATATAAGCAATTAGTGCAACCCAAGCTGATAGCTATCTTAGAGACACGCAGAACCTAATTTGACCAAATATGCACCTAATCTGCACCAAATGTGCACCAGATGCCCGTCGTGAAAACGGCTTATACCGTACGTTGCACGGAACGGTGCTGTACGACATATTGTTGAAAAGAACACACGATACTATATGGCACATCGCACAGTCGCGCTATGGTATAAGTGAGCTGTGAGTTTCAAGCGTTTTAAAAGGTGTGAATCGCTAAGTGCATAATGCATATTCCACAATCACAGTCAATGTTCAGAAGTTACTATTCACCAAAACGAAGCACCAGCCACCAGCCAATGCAAAAATAATGCTATGTAGATAGCTGCAAATTTGGCAACGCATGCAATTTCAGCTGCGTAGAAAGATCTTAGCGTAGGGCTGTCAATTTCTCAATGCCACATCTGCGGCAGAAATCCGCCCTTCTCGAGCTGCACTTCACTCTTCCGAGAAGTGAGAGCCGCGCTCCTCTGGCACAGATTGGAGGCGACATTCGCGGGACGTCCAGATTTTTATCCTCTGGGAGTGGCGGACTGGATTTTTCATTACCTAATGTGATGTGTAATGGTGTGTGCGGCCGGGCCGCGGCGGCCGAGACCCGCTGTCGCTCCCGGCGGGCCGCCACGCGCCGTCGACACCGGCGCCGCCGGCGATAAAGCGCCGCCGTGCGCCCGCCCGGCCACTCCGTGTTAACAAACTGGCGGCAAGACGCCCCCGGCCACCCTGCAGTGGTGACAAACTGGTACAGCGCCCCTGGCTAATAGACGTTAATGGCCGCCCCACACTGGAACTCGCATGCGGGTTGCGAGTTTTTGGGTTTTCGGGTTTATTCAAAATCAAATGATACAAACTAAGCTGAGTGACCCACACTACCATCTAACAAGCGAGT
This sequence comes from Amphibalanus amphitrite, assembly GCF_019059575.1. Classification (NCBI taxonomy): domain Eukaryota; kingdom Metazoa; phylum Arthropoda; class Thecostraca; order Balanomorpha; family Balanidae; genus Amphibalanus; species Amphibalanus amphitrite. The sequence continues at coordinate 532,030 of NW_024881844.1, forward strand.
CTGCATGTTTTTAGCTTGCGAGCGACCTTGCATCGCATTCCAAAAGTTGATTTTGAGTCAACTTTCGATTTTCCTCGCTGCGAGGTCTGCGAGGTTTGCGGGTTTTTCGTTGGAGTCGAAATTTGGTTCGTTGCGCTGGTATTGCGACTATATGTAATTTTCTGAAGGTGTACCGGCTTCATTGCATTCATAAAGTTACCATAAGGTAACGGTCTAATCACTCTATGAATTAGTATTATGCCCGCAAACTCAAAACCCGCAAACTCGCAACCCGCATGCGAGTTCCAGTGTGGGGCGGCCTTAACTCGTGCTCGGCTAAAGGAAGGCTATGCCCCTCATTCGGGATGATTGTGATTATTTCAAAATATTTAGATAGAAGTGATGGCATGAAATTGCATTTACTTTATCTTGAATAAATTTGACATTGTTCAGCCATTTTGAAAGAAATGATATGTTTTTAACTCAACATTAAAGACATTTTTTCTTTTAGCAAAATCAGCTTAACCCTATTACTGGGGAGGGGGGGGGGGGGGCGAATCGGCCCCACCTGTAGTTTTGTTTTTTGCTCTCGACGGAAAACGAATTTAGCCAGGGACTCGAAATTTGGTGACCTTTCTTTGCTATTCTTTGGGCACATTGTGTCAAATTTTTTAGCTTCCAGCTTGCGCAGAGGCGTCTCCAGGACGAGTTTCTCGGGGATAATTTTGGCCCAGATTTGACTGTTTCGACATTTGCCGCTAAGCAGCGACTTACTTAGGTTCATACTGGTGACCAGTGGCACCACCCGTTATATGTATACGCCTTAACCCTCGCCGGACCTATTGGTTTTCTACATACGCGCCGGCCGAGGGGGGGGGGGGGCGGGTACGACCCCCCCCCCTCGCCGTTTCGCCCCTGGTGGAGCTAGCGCGTCGCGGAAAAAACGAGCGTGTGCGCCGTTACGAGACGCAGAGATTGCTACCCGATTTTAAGGTCCTAGGTCAACCGGTGACCTCTGAGGTCAGGTCAAGTGCCCCAAGGTACGGTTCAGTTTTTGGTGAATAACTTCGCAAAAAACGGCCGCAGAGCGCTGATTTTGGCAGCATCGTGTTCGTCTCGCTCAGGCGCGTCGAATGATATACTTTTTGTCCGGGTCAGGTCAACTTGGGGTATTGACCTCAGGTCAAGGTCAGGTCAGCACCCCCAGGTCACGAAGTTGGTCGAAAGAGGTCATGTCGCATATCATTCGATTCGGCAGGTCTTCCTGAGTCCATTGGTGGCTTTCCCGACTCGCCAGCTCAATTTGATCAAGAGTTATTGACGAAAAACTAATATGACCTTGATGACGTCATAAATGACGTCACGCAAGGTCAACATTGCAAAAGTGACGCATCTAACCTTGCAAGGAGTGCATAAAATCACGATTCTGTGTGCTTGAGATAGTTGGAGATCGTTCCCGGCGCCAGAATAGCAGTTTGAATTTTTCCCCATTGACTTATAATGGTGAGGTCACGAAAATGACCTGACCTCATATTACCTTTAGGAAAAATCCGAGATATACAAGTTGTGGGACTCATAATGGATACTAGATCCTGCAAGTTTCATTTCCCTGTGCCATCTCCTCTGGCAGTGAGGGCGTTACGAAGTTGCGACATCTGAAGACCGTGCAGAGGTTCACTTATGACGTCATAGGTCAGTGACCTGACCTGACCCAAAAATGCAGTTGGTGTCAAAAGATCCGGCTTGGATCAAAGGTCAGGTATGCCAAGTTTCAGCTCTCTATCGCCAGCGTGTTTGGAGCTATCGCGAAAAAAACCCTATGGGGGGGGGGCGGCACCCGCCCCCCCTTGGCCGGCGAGACTATGTGACATCATTTTACAATATTTTTTTTTTTGGAATAGGCGGATCCAGCTACCTGAGAAAGGAGAGTAATATCAATGTACTGCCCCCCGTCTTAGTGTGCCTGAATCCGCCTATGCTTAAGGAAAACGTGTATTTTGTGCCCACGTTGCATATTTTACATGATATATGACACATCATGTCATAAGACACATGATGATATGCCATGACAAAAACTCAAAACATCATCCCAAGTTAGCTTACCTGATTGGCTGAATCCACCTATGATTTTTGAAATATCCAAAATACCGGGAAATATATGAAGGCCAAGCTCATGAAGAAGGGTTTCCTGAAGTTTCATCAGAATCGGTCGAAAAATAAAGAAGTTATAGCATTTTAGTGATGAGGTGTAAAACGCGAGTTTTTTTTTCGAAAATTTTTGCTTCCAGGACCCCAATGTTGAACTTTATTTTGACCTTTTAAAGTCAATTAAGTCCCATTAAGGGACTTATTTATCCGGTGAGTGCACCTAATTAAACATCTTTATTTTATGAATTTATTTCAGTGTTTTGCTCGATGAAACTCTCTGGGACTTTGTCCCATTAAGATCGGACATTTAGTTTTCGAGATATCAAGGGGGACCGAATCGGCCTCCCTCCACCAGTTGACGTAGTCCAGAGAGCCCACCAATGGGGTTAATATTGCGCGAAGCGCCGACATTCAACTTCTCAAAAAAGTACATACCTAATATATAAATATACCAAGAATAGTACTGCATCAAAAAGTATTCACGCATTGTTAAAATAAACGGGGAGCTTCATTTCCTAAATGGAATTCCTTATAAATTTATGTTTCTTTAGAACTTTTCCTGATAAATCCAGGCTTTGTATTGTTAGTGTTGATGCCTATAACATTTGGTAAGGAAAATACAAGTAACTATCTATGTTACACATTCGGCAATGCGAAAAAAGTGAAAAGATTGAATGTAGAACGCTTGGAAATGAGAAACTGTGATGATTTAAGTACCAAAACAACCAATTGGAAGTTGTACTTATGTAATTTGATTATTTGTTTCCTAGATCACTTGGAGTTGAAATACCTTTGGCTCCAAATCGCTCTGTGAGCCTCTACTGGCTGCTGAGACAGAGTCAATAGAGTCGTGTCGTCGTCTCCGTGCTGTGACAGCCTCTCTGAATTAGTGGTTGGGCCATCTGGCCTGTCCGTGTCGAGTGGACGTTACATCCTTCTCAATTACGGCAGTAGTGACCGGAGCAATAGTTAAGAAGCACGCAACGCCGCGGCCTCTGATCCATGCTGCTGGAACCCACCGCTGATCCCCGGTGCTGATGGGACTACGGTTGATCCATGCTGCTGGACCGCTGCAAGAATCTGCCGATGCATCACCATACGGACTTGCTAGTCTATAAATACTGCTTTGCTTTGTGACCCTACCGAGGACACTCCACGAGCCCGTTGAACCTGCTGGACCACCATGCCGACACGCTGGTCCATCACACGGACCTGCTAATGCTGATTCACTTCTGGTCCGCTGCTGAAGCGCGGCTGACGTATTTGTTCTGCAAAGGATTTTCTATTGGACGAGTTCATACACACACCGGCCTCCCACAAATATTTTCTCGTTTTACTTGCTCGAATTCTGAAGCTGCCACCAGACCCGTTCGTTTTATTACAATGCCAAAGTAGCCCCAAAATAACTCTGACAATAAGTCATGAGACGGATAACTTGAAATTAGGAATATCTATGTAATTATTCGTTTCCAGCATGACGTGGTTCTAAGCCAGTAAATATCACTCGCGTGTTTCGCATAAAAAAACGATCCTGACCTTCAATTAGTATATGCTGGAAATTGTCACAAAAACAGGTGTCACAAACACACAAACAGCGCAATGTTCGGCTGGCAAACAATGCCTGTGGGACAGCTAGTAGTGCACTATCAGACGAACGCCGTCATTAGTGACACATCCAGCAGTTGATCAACAGTGGACGGTATGTCGCCCTGGTAATTACGGGCCGGCTACTTGTCGGTAATGGGTGGCGAATATGGTGACTGACATTTTTTGTGCTTTACACAACATTTATGCTGTGTCCCGGGCTAAGCAAAGACGGGGCCGGCGTTGAAAGGCAACTAACATAGCAACCTGCATCTTACGCTATCACGATGTTGTCTCACGCTATGTGCTTCACAGTTCACTGCTTTTAGAAGCAATATTTGGAGCACCACATCATCTTGCTCTGTGTTTGGTGTGACTTGCACGTTTAGGTTGCAAACCTGGGGCTTGAAAATTGGACTCCTCTGCCCCGTTCTTTGTCTTCAATCTTAATTCTGAACAAAGGATCTTTCATCTGAAACTAGAGGGACAGCATTACGCGCAGCGTAATAAATCAATTTTCATTAAAATCGGCCCAGTAACGGCCGAGTTATTGCCAGAATAAATTTGGCGTCTCCTCCTGGCCGGCGGTGCTCTGTTCCGGTATTCATTGCCAAAGGTCAGTGACCTTCCGGCTCTGATTTCACCCAGTTTTGCAGCGAAGAAACTGAGCCTAAGGCGCGTGCCGTCTGCTCGGCGCCGGCCGCGGCCCAAAATCCCGCAAAGATGCGCCCGCCACGTGCAAACCACCGAGCGCACCTCTTCCAAAATTTAATACAACAAACAGATGCACGCGTCCGACCTGCGCCCAAAATTCCACCCCCGTAGCCCGCACCGTTCCGGAGCAATAGCCCGCCAAGCGTGACTGACGCGTTACATACATACATACATACGTACAGACGTTTTGATTTTTATATATGTAAACTAGAGGGACAGCATTACGCGCAGCGTAATAAACCAAGTTTCATCAAAATCGGCCCAGTAGCGGCCGAGTTATGGCCAGAATAAATTTGGCGTCTCCTCCTGGCCGGCGGTGCTCTGTTTCGGTATTCATTGCCAAAGGTCAGTGACCCCCAGCGATGTTTCCGCTCATGGTTTTGCAAGCGAAGAAACTGAGGATAATGCGCGTGCCGTCTGATCGGCGCCGGCCGCGGCCCAAAATGCCGCAAAGATGCGCCCGCCACGTGCAAACCGGCGAGCGCACCCCCTCCGCATTACGCGCAGCGTAATAAGTCAATTTTCAATAAAATCGGCCTAGTAGCGGCCGAGTTATGGCCACAATAAATTTGGCGTCTCCTCCTGGCCGGCGGTGCTCTGTTCCGGTATTCATTGCCAAAGGTCAGTGACCTTCCGGCTCTGATTTCACCCAGTTTTGCAAGCGAAGAAACTGAGCCTGAGGCGCGTGCCGTCTGCTCGAAGCCGGCCGCGGCCCAAAATCCCGCAAAGATGCGCCCGCCACGTGCAAACCGCCGAGCGCACCCCCGCCAAAATTTAATACGACAAATGGTTGCACGCGTCCGACTCGGCGCCAAAGTTTCAACCCCGTAGCCCGCACCGTTCCGGAGCAATAGCTCGCCAAGCGTGACTGACGCGTCACATACGGACGTTTGATTTTTATATATGTAACTAAAGGGACAGCATTACGCGCAGCGTAATAAATCAATTTTCATTAAAATCGGCCCAGTAGCGGCCGAGTTATGGCCAGAATAAATTTAGCGTCTCCTCCTGGCCGGCAGTGCTCTGTTTCGGTATTCATTGCCAAAGGTCAACGACCTCCAACTCTGTTTTCCCTCATTTTCGCAGCGAACAATCTGAGCCTAAGGCGCGTGCCGTCTGCTCGGCGCCGGCCGCGACCCAAAATCCCGCAAAGATGCGCCCGCCACGTGCAAACCGCTGCACCCACCCCCTCGAAAAGTTGATACGACAAACAGATGCACGCGTCCGACTTATGTCGAAAATTTCACCCCCGTAGCCCGCACCGTTCCGGAGCAATAGCCCGCCAAGCGTGACTGACGCGTTACATACATACATACATACATACGTACAGACATTTTGATTTTTATATATGTAACTAGGTGCCGAGCATTACGCGCAGCGTAATAAATCAAGTTTCATTGCAATCGGCCCAGTAGCGGCCGAGTTATGGCCAGAATAGATTTGGCGTCTCCTCCTGGCCGGCGGTGCTCTGTTCCGGTATTCATTGGCAAAGGTCATTGACCTCCCGGCTCTGATTTCCCTCATTTTCGCAGCGAACAATCTGAGCCTAGGGCGCGTGCCGTCTGCTCGGCGCCGGCCGCGGCCCAAAATGCTGCAAAGATGCGCCCGCCACGTGCAAACCGGCGAGCGCACCCCCACCAAAATTTAATACAACAAACAGATGCACGCGTCCGACTCGGCGCAAAAATTTCACCTCCGTAGCCCGCACCGTTCCGGAGCAATAGCCCGCCAAGCGTGACTGACGCGTTACATACATACATACATACATACATACGTACAGACGTTTTGATTTTTATATATGTAACTAGAGGGACAGCATTACGCGCAGCGTAAAGAGGGACAGCATTACGTGCAGCGTAATAAATCAAGTTTCAATAAAATCGGCCCAGTAGCGGCCGAGTTATGGCCAGAATAAATTTGGCGTCTCCTCCTGGCCGGCGGTGCTCTGTTCCGGTATTCATTGCCAAAGGTCAGTGACCTTCCGGCTCTGATTTCGCTCAGCTTTGCAAGCGAAGAAACTTAGGATAATGCGCGTGCTCTCTGATCGGCGACAGCCGCGGCCCAAAATCCCGCAAAGATGCGCCCGCCACGTGCAAACCGCCAAGCGCACCTCTTCCAAAATTTAATACAACAAACAGATGCACGCGTCCGACTCGGCGCGAAAGTTTCACCCCCGTAGCTCGTACAGTTCCACAGCAATAGCTCGCCAAGCGTGACTGACGCGTTTCATACAGACATTTTGATTTTTATATATGTAATTATTCATGGGGCTACGCGCCATTCAGATATTTGGGTGTATTTTATGCACATGCAAGTATTGCATATTGCATCTTACATTCAGATTCAACAGAAGCTACAAAACTAACAGCTGACTGTTGTCTGGGTGGTTACGTCCTACCTGTTGCGTACTAATGACACCTCAGGCACATTGATGAAATGCCTCGCTGTCTTCACCGTACATCTATGTTTATTGTAGTCGACCTGTCTTCATTTTGTTAAATTACCCGTCAGTGTGATTGTGTGCCGTGGCGCGTTTTTCGGCGCTGTGTTTGTGTTGTAGTTTTGCGCCGCGGTGGCCGGCGGCGGTGCACGCGCCGCTGTCGGTCCCCGCGGACGCCGGCCAGCGTCGCTGTCGGCGCGGCGACGGGCCGGTCCCCCGTGGCGGACGGCGCGGCGCCGACTCGCGGCGAAAATTGGCCCAGCTGCGCCATAAAGCGCCGACTGTATGACGGAATCAGCGTCATCAGTTGCTGGCGGACAGTGCCGCTGCCTGTCGGCCACGTGCGCCGCCAATTTGACCGCTCACTCGCACAGTTTTATGTTTACCTTGAGCTATTCAGTGGCAGCTATACCCGAGCAAATGTCCTCGCCATCAGCAGCGTAAACTAGCATGTTGTTGACTAAGGCACAATTATACTGACTCATTCAGACAGGCGTTTTAGGCGAGTGGGCAGAAGATAGGCCAAGTGGGACAGAGGAAATTGGGTGTTATGTTCGCTGCGCGTCCAGTCACATGCGTTTGCGAGCATTTAGTGGAAACAAAAGAGAACAAGGTGGTTTGCAATTAGACTGGAATAAACATTCTACAATATAGCTGTTATGACTAAGGTGCATCAAACTCGCTTCTACCGCAAGCCAGATATGTGCCGCTGATGGCCAGGACGCCCCCCGTTTCAGAGGCTGTGCTCAGTGGGGGGTGGGGGTGGGGGGGGGGCGTCCCGACCAATGGTGGAAGCTGCAAGACACCATGGGCCTATCTCCATGTTTTACTGGCTTGTACTGGACGTGGAACGGCTGGTGATCTACAGAACGGTCATGGCTATACCCTCGCGAGTGTGCGTGTGTGTGACTCAGCTCGCCGTTCCTCGCACGCGCCTCTTCTAGAGTCCAGAAGAGAGGGTCAGTCTGGCCGATGGGTGGGAGAGTGCACACGTAGATACAATCTGGTCTTGAAGCCACTCTTCACAGTTCCTTCCTTTCCCTGTATCATATTCAATAGTGATACTCGGAGTGACATATTTACCCGACTTCCCACAACTTTCCACAGCACACTGTCATTGGGCGATCGCAAACAACACAAACGATTTTGTCAGGTTTAACTTTATCTAGCGGGATTAAGCCTTACTTATTTTCAAAAGTATTCAATCATAGGAGACATACTTTCCTCAGAACTGAAGGCGAGTGCAATAAGAGGACTGAGCCATGGCTGAGCTGTGGATGATAGGTTTATAGACAGAGACAGGAGCATGTGCCGGCTTTCGCTAAGGATTGTTAAAGGCGCCTGTGCCATCAGCGAGCATGGAGAAAGCGGTCAGGCTTAATGCATGAGCTGCGATATTTTTGAGTGTCAAGCAAGGCTCGGCATTATCAAATTTTTACACATGTGCGGAAAAAAACTCTTTGAATGCCATAACATATTTGCCGTTGATCAATCCCTCCAGTTGATTTTCTACGGGGAAAAATTTAGTAATGATTCAGGTGGATTATGAACAAAAAATAGCAGTGAAAATAGCTCTACATTTTAGCATGAAAAATAGCAGTGAAAATAGCTCTACATTTTTAGCATACACCACTGTTGATATACAAAAACTGAGAAGGACTTTATAGCTCCCATTAATTTCTGGATGCGCTCATGAATAATATATTTTGGCTCCCTCTTCACCAGCGCAAGGTGTGAAAGCGTCGAGATGTGGACTGGAAGTGGACACGGCACCTCTTGGTCACCCATAAATACAAATGCGCCGCTTTGAATGCAATATAAAGCCCTGGGGTGACGTTCCGACTTTAACACCGTGCTCAGGTCTAGATGGGCATTGGGCTCCACTTTGTTCTCGTGCGTTTATTGCCCTCTGGCGGGCCATAACGGGGCCGTATGGTCATTTGGCCGCGCGGGCTATGATGGTAGTTAAATTGAACGGTGATGCGGCGCGGGCCGGGCCGGTGGCTCTCCTCTGCCCCGGGCCATATCTCAGCGGCCCGCCCGGCTCACCACCCTCGGCAGATTCGGCTGACACCCCTTTTTTACTTCAGCCGGAACAAACACCAATCAGTTCAACGGCCAGACGATGAAATTGACGATTGTTGTGTGCCTTTTTTAAAATTGAGAATTTTGTGTTCTTTTTTAGAAAATGAAAGCCATCAACTTTACTTCAATCCATAGATTTTATAAGTACAGCCCACCGCTAAAGTAATGTGTGGTTTTACCAATCTCAACGGATGGCTTTGACCGACGATTTTTAAATGCGGACTGATTGACAAGAAGACGTCAATAGATAAAGTTGTAGCTGCAAGGGTGAAGATACATGTAAGCTACATTTAAAGTCTCGTTGCAGTCTGGCTAATCGTTCCTAGGCTTCAGAACCAGAACATACCCATGACTGAAACCACACATTACTTCTGCTGTGGACTGTACAGTCGTGTACAGGTTGATGGTCCCCTACTCTTTATCCACCGGGTTCCTATGGCTCAGCATTGGCAGCAGCCGCCTGGTACCGGTAGGCTGTGCCGCATGACCCGAGAGTGAAGCGGCACAGCCTACCCACACTGTATGACACCGGCTCGGGTCGCCTGGTAGAGCGATTTGACCGGACGCTGCGTTACACCGGCTGGGGGGAGGGGGGTAAGGGTTAGGCCTGTCTATTTGGCTCGGCTCGGTGGATGAGGCGGGCTGGAGTGTGGTGTGGGGCGGGGGTGATGTGGGGAGTGAGTGAGCGGACCTGGGGCTGGGTGTGAGTGGTCACTTGTCGCGTAGAACCGATAGTAATCCACCCTCCAAAAATTCGCTTTAGAGATATTCACAAAACCCAGGGGGGTTCAAACACCCATCTCCCAAGTGGGGTGCGGAAGGACAGGTAAGGGTCCATACGGTCTCCTCATGAATTGCAGCAAAGAAAGGAAACAGGCCTGTCACCAAATAATCTTTCTGAAAAGTGGACTAATCGCATAGCCTCGGACACAGAAATAAACATCCAGCACGCGAAGCGTCTCGAACCGGGCCTCTCACTACCGGTCAGTTTGACAGTCTAGCACTCCTACGCTAAGCTACACCGGATGGTAGACACGGCCGGGGCAAAGTCTGGCCGGGCGGGCGGCGGGGCCGGTAGGTCGGCAGCAAAGTCAATGAATGTTTTTGTGGTTTCGGGTGCCGGTCGCTCTAGCTTGATGGAATGATGATGGATCATTGGCAAAACTTTCAACGTGGAGTCCCGGTTCGAGCCTCATCGGGGCTCCGGCTACTTTTCCGAGTTAGGATCTGGTTTGATTTTAGTGGTTGCGAGCCATTTATACGGTTTTATATCTACATGTCGATTGTCGATTGATTGATTGATTCATTCATTCCTTCATTTAATACATGTCGACATTTAGCATACGAATTGACATCCAGGATCAATCCGATCAATTTACCATTTTCATCAGCGTATTGCCTAAATACCATGCATATATGTGGCACAAGACCTATGGTTGCCTCGATACCGTGCCAAATCACGTTTTGCACAATGCAAAAGTAAATTATATTCGCTGGGTCTTCCGTGCATTGTGCTTAGCAAAAACAGGAATGCAATTGTTAAGCGACGCAAAATGTGCAATGCAGCAAGTGACCACACACACCCGCCCAGCCCCCATGGTCCACCAACACGCCCCACACCACTCACCAGCCCACGCCAACCACCGAGACGAGCCCCTCCCCCCGCACTGGTCTGACGCGACAGCTGGTCTACAAAGCGCTCCACCCGGCGACCCGAGCCGATGTCAAACAGCGTGGGTAGACTGTGCCGCTTCACTCTCGGGTCATGCGGCACAGCCTACCGGTACCAGGCGGCTGCTGCCAATGCTGAGCCATAGGAACCCGGTGGATAAAGAGTAGGGGACCATCAACCTGTACACGACTGTACCTACTGATGATCATGCCACGTTCGTCGTATGATTAGGTACTGGCTACTGCAGTGAAGCCTTTCAAGCATATGTATATTTAAAAACGTCATTTTTTAACCCCGCACGTTGAATAGACGAATGCCGTGATAACAACAGAACAGAACACAGAACAGTCAATGCCTGTTCCAACCCAGATTGCACGAGGTCATCAGCAGTCATTGTCCGTCCAAATGTGTTTTGTTCTTAACTGATACAATGCTGCCATGTATGTATGCACTCCGCATAAAGAAAAGCCTAAATGTGATCGCATCTAGCCCACCCCTAAGTATGTATGTATGTACTGGGCTCAGTGCGGACCACCCCGGCCATCCCACCTACTCCCATACCGTCGCAGCAGCCCGTGAGTCTGCCGCGCCGATATCATATCGGAAACGCGCCGAGTGAAAATACGTGTAGGGGGTCCCGGAAGCCCCAGAGGAGACCGAATAAAACATGACAGATGATGCGGCCGGCCATATGTCAGCCGGGGCTGCCCGGCCTACAAGGGCACTCGATTACTGCCGACAAAGACGGCTGAGATGCGATGGTGGACGGTGGAAATGTGGATGCCGTGTGGCGGTGGACGATGGAATGGCGACAGAAGACGACAGAAAGAGTGGCGGATATGTGGAAACGGGTGGCCGAGAGGCGATGATGGACGGCGGAAATGTGGATACAGTACGATGGTGGACGGTGGAAATGTGAATGCAGTACGATGGTGGACGGTGGAAGGAGTGATGGAGAGGTGGAAAGAGGCGGTAGACGCCGATGGGGAGGTGTCAGGTGGATGATGGTAGAGTTGTGGACAGTGACCGTGGATAGTGGAATCAAGTCCACCGAGAGACGGTTGAAAGCGCTGATGGAGACCGAGGAGGCGGTGACGCGGTGGCAGGCGATGGTGTGATAGTCGAGAACAACGGGGAAGACAGCGCTGAAGCTGGCCGCTAGGTGTGTAATGTGCAGTTTTTCTGCATACTTTTCTTGCTTTGCAGTTCTTCTGCTATGTCAGATTCGTAGTTCATTAATCAATCTGTCCAGTGATAAGATTTAGTATATGAAAACAACACGATTTTGAAGCTAAAGATGTAGTGTGCAATAGGTATTGAAGGTAGTTAGTCATAGGTCACCATTTTTATCAAAACACAGTTATGCATCATTTTTTTGCGCAATTTTCACACGAAAAAGTGTAATGAAAGAACAAGCTGGCTAAGGCTCCATTCGGATTTCGGCCATTTGACGTGATCTCTCTCAGTCTGCAGGACCGAGAGGAAATGGAGCCGCGGCAGCCGACTAGCCCGGTAGTTCACAAGTTGTCCGCCAGGTGATCAGCGACCAGCCTGCAGAGGCGAGCCATATCGGCGGCAACAAATGCACCCGAAAAGTTACACCGATAGTCAGGCGCAGACCCGTGATCATTTAATAAAAAGGCATACCTTAAATGTAAAACCAGTTCATTTTGATGCTTCCTCAATATTTTAATTTGCCCATTCCGAAATTGGGGACGCTTTCACGTTCATGTCTTTTAGCTAAGACATTCTCGAAAAACAAAAACATTGCAACACCACTTTTTGTTATTCCTTAGGTTTTACATCAATGATGTATAAGTTTTACACCCTAGTCACACCCTGTCAGAACACCAGATTTGTGCACAGGGCGTCCCAGATGCCTTGCAATATCCATTTCTCAAGATTTACGTCTCTAATGCTGATATAAACTTTGTAAGGGCGATCTTCTTGCTGCCCTACGCAAAACGTTGTAAGGGCGATCTTCTTGCTGTCATACGCAGACACATGGAAACTTTGCGGATGCTGCCTCGATACATGACTGAACTCAGTTTTGGTGACCACTGGCTCATGGCTGACCCTGGGTCAGCCACAGACAAGAAGGTCACCGGATGGGTCACGCTGCCAGGAGATGTGCACTCATGATCCTTTGCTTTGCATTATTGGACACTAGTGGGTGTGGCTCAACAAGATGTCGCAGAGTTTGTAGTCAACCGTGCCACTATCTCTTGACGGTAATGGCGCTTTTTTAAAATAAAATCATTGACCAATAATGATTGCTTCGGCTGGTCATGCACCCTGCCCTAAGACCCCAGAATCGCTCACACCAATGCTGGTGACAACAGGGGGCACAGTGGGAAGAGATTTCAGCGATAAAACTGACAAGAGGGGGCTCTTCGATGTCAACATAAAATGCACACCGGCTCATGACACGGACAAAACACTTGCGGCCATACAACATAGAGAAACGGTCTAATTTGCTGCAGTAGTTACTAAGCTGTGAGAATAAGCTTGGGGCACGGTGATGGAGTCCCAGCATGATCGATTAGCAGACGTTCTTCCACAATTCGAACCAAGCAACGTGCTGTTGCCTTTTTTGACGGCAGGTACTATCAAATCAGTCAATATTTAGGTCAAATAAAACGGTGGCTGTTCATCATATTGGGACTATCGATATCAACACTGTTCGTTCAAGTACAGCTTGACAACCAGAAATTCTTCAATCTTCAGCATGGTACAGACCCAATGCATGCCGATGCAAGCACACGTGAGATGGCCAGGAAGCTAAAATGAGAGGCCGTGGGCCCTCCCCTACAGTGTTGATAATGATCCAAGTGGCTTTCTATGTTTCCGAAACTCAAACAGCACCTCCGAGTACGTCACTTTCCGCCGGACGAAGAACGAAAGAGCTACGCATGGCACTGGCATCAGCTGATGTTAACGGATTTATTTCGTGACCGTTTCACAATGGCTCAACGTTGGCAGGTTTCTCTGGTTCACGATTTTGACCACGGGAGATAAAATTATTAAGATGAATATGAATGACAAATGACCCGGAAAGCTTGCTGTTATTGTTTTATCTCGATACCGTTAGCGATTTTTGATTATACGAAAACAAGGGTGCTGCTTTTCAGCGCAGCTGTTTGTGTAGATGTTCACCAGGGGTGGAGTATAAGGGGTTTTGGGGGTGCTCGAGCACCCCCTGAAATTCAAAAGTCACTATATAATAGTGCTCCAGGGGTGCTTAAATTACGTCTGCGACACAAACTGTTTTGCGTAAGTCGCGAGTAGAGTGATGCTGCTGGGAAAACGTACCAACCAATATGTGCTTTTCTACGCAAGAATTTGACGCTTCCATTCGCCAGGTGCTAGAAAAGCACCCCCTGGGATTATGACAATTCTCCGCCCCTGATGTTCACACAAGTCAGCAGCGGTTGACTGTGCGAGCAGAACGAAGGCCGTCACTAAAATAAAGATCGTCGATCCAGCGTCAGGGACAATTTTCATGATGCAACGGACGAACTGAAACAAAGGATTCATGGCAAAGCAAAGCCTAGTATCGTGCGTGAAAGTTTCCAGAACTTGGGGATAAAGGCGAAATGTCCGGCAACTCGCCCGACCTAAGCTCAATCGAAAATAATCTCTGAGTGGTTGCGAACGATGGCCTCAACCGATAGGACCTGGCTATCAGACTGGACCCGTTTGAAGGACATCTGAAAAGGCTTGGAGAGAAATATCAGCGTGCAAGCTGTGTAGTTCGGTGATCAGCATGATGCGTCGCATCCAGAAATGAGTCCGTTTTCGCAGTGCTTGTGTCGGTTGTTGAATACAAATTGTTCAGCAAAAATGAAGCGATGAAAACCCAGGGATCGTTAGGCTGCAACTCTTTGGGACACCCTGTACTTAGATGTATTTGCTTCATCTTAACACAGGTTCAGTGACCGTTCTGTTGTTATGCCTGTAAGTTATTTGCGCATGAGAGCTTTATAAGGGTGTGCACTTTTGACTCGGACCGTGTATTGCTAAAACCGTTGCGGATTCCCTCATTTCAAGAGGGATTGAAGCCTCATTTAGGTATAAACAAAAACAAAATTTGGCTTTGGAGTGATAAATTAGCATTTTAAAGTAAGATGAAATGTTTTAAATGTTTTGATTTCGCTGGAAGAATTCCTTTTGAAAACTATACTTCTGATGTTTCTGATGCGCGGGACCGCACCCACCCGCCCTCCGGCGCCCTCGGCATCCGACTGAGCCTCCACGAGGTCTCTCCTCCGGTCCGGCCCCCGGGCTCTGACGTCACTGCACGCTGATTGGCCGGCTCGGCGGGCGTCCGGCTGCCATTGGCCAGCGGTAGTCGGTGGGCGGGCCCAGCGGCGGACCGCAGCCCTCAAGTGGCCTTATCCGTCTCCGGGGGCGGTCCCCCAGGGCGCCGCGCCGCCCGCCAATATCGGCCCGCATCAAAAGTCTATACCCAGGAGTTCGGAAACCAAATAGAGGTGGCGCGTCCGGGGCACCGCGCGTGGCGAAATTGATCCGTCCGCAGCGCGCTCAGTCCGCCCCAGGGACGCGGCGCAGAGCACCGTGGTGAGCCGCGCGAGACGGAGCCCTCTGAGACCGGCTCCTCCTGAGCCGCCGCCGCCGCCGCCGCCGCCGCCCCGCCGCTGGGCTCCTGCGCTAATTAGTCGGACTCCCTGGACAGCCTCAAGCACAGAGTGGCCCACGCGCTAAAAACTCGCGAGCGGTCCCCTGTGACGCGCGGCCGGCGGGACAGGCCGAGGCCACCGAGCCACCACTATGATGTTTGGCCTGCAAGAGAGCAGTCTGCACCAGACGCGCGCGCCTGTCTCTGGCCTCAAGGAGGAGCCGCTCACATCGCGCTCCTGGATCCAGCCCGCCATCGGAGTGGACCAGACACACAGGTGGGTCACGTGTGGGCCGGGTCATGTCAGGTCAGGTCGGTGTCGGCTGGGTTTGATTAGGATGGGTGTGTGGCGGCGCGCCGGGCGTCAGCGGTGGAGTCGGAACTCCCGGCCCCGCCGCCCGGCCGTTACGGAACAGCGATACACGCCACTGACACTGTAGATTGTGGACGGTGGACTGTGGACTTTAGACGGTGGACGGTAAGCAGTGGACTGTGGATGGTGGATGCTTAGCTATGGACGGTGGACTGTAGATTGTGGACGGTAAACTGTGGACTGTGGACGGTGAACGATGGACTGTTAACTGTGGACGATGGATGGCGTATTGTGGACGGTGGACAGTGGACGGTGGACAGTGGACAGTGGATTGTGAACTGTGAACGGTGGACGGTGGACTGTAGACAGTGGACGATGGATGACGTATTGTGGACGGTGGACGGTAAACAGTGGATGGTGGACGGATAATTGTGGATGCTAGGTATACAGAAATGCATGGGCAAATAGTATATAATGGCACAACCAAAATAAAACAAGCATCGCGCATGTAGTTATGTACTCAAATACAGGATGTTATCTCAATAATGACAAATATCCAATATCAAATGCCACTTATCCAACCGGCAAACTTTGCTGGCTTATTTGAGCGTAGACTATTGTATTACTGACATGGAATAGGTAGTCTCGGATTTGGATTATAGTTTTTAAATTGTAGATAAAAACACTTTCATTCGTGTGTATCAAAAGTGTAACATCCATTGGCATATTAAGATCAAGTGAAGCAGCTCCGACGTAATGCGATGAAAACAAAAATAGGTATATCATATATAATAACATCGGCAGGCTGTACATCTCTGCTTTTCCATTTCTGATAAATTCAGCACGTCATTTTAAATAGATTATGCAGCCTCCAATGTTTTTATATAAAGCACGTCAGACAAAGCATAAGACAGAAATGACAGGAATTTAGTGAAAGGTCAATGGTATGAATATTGAATGTGGAAACCATATAGCAATATTTAGGTTTCTTACATGTCAAATGGTATAAGATATTATTCAGAGCTTCCAATTCTTCAGCAAATCAAGATGACTTCAACTTAGCTCAGACCACGGCCGATAGATTTAGCGTAGTATTCGAAGTTCTACGTACGTTTTGAAAATGGGTTTGTTCCCGTCGCTCCTCTAACCTCCTCCAAGCTCCTCTAACCTCCTCTCGTTTCAAAAAATCGTTCCCGTCGCTCCTCCAAGCTCCTCCAAGCTCATCTTGATTTCACATCTCACCACCACTATTTGCCTCCTCCCTCATCCCAAACGAAAGTTGTTTTTTTTGGAGGAGGCTCTTGCGTAGACATATTTGGCGCACGTAATACAAATGTGAGTTGTTTATAAATGAGATTTGAGGGAAGTGGAAATGATTTTAGTGATTGATGACGATTGGATATCTTTAAATAGTAATGTTTGATATTAATCCAAGGCTATTTTATTAGAAAGCGATTATTATCTCTTGATTTATGTTTGCGCGCCATAAATCGCCGACCGTTACAGCCCGCAAACAGCTGATTTCCTCGCGAAAATGTTCCCGTGGCTCCTCTGAAACGGCTCTCCTCCAAGCTCATCCAACCTCATCCGAGATTTTTTGGGAGGAGCGACGGGAACAGACCCAATGAGAGATGAGCCTCAATGATAAAAATGAATAAACTGAAATTCGCGTCTTACGAAAGGCAAGATGGTCAGTATACACGATAAACATGACAAACGCTAAAAGGTGAAAGTTTTCTACACATTACCAATAGGCAGTGAACTGTGAGAAACGCATACATACACTATTCAGATGAATGTTTCAAGTTTATGATTTTTGACGACTTCTGAACAGGCGCAAATGTTCAAGTGGCAAAGCGGGAATTTCTAGATAGCTGACATGCTTCAGACCGCCATGCTATTTGATCAGTACGAGCAATTCTCCGTAAACCTTATGTGCAATAGTCACGAGTTTTCAATATGGATAGTCAGTTAGTACCTACAAAGTTCGCCTTTGAGCCTCTTGATTGGAGTGCTTAGTTGAAAGGATATGGCCAGTCATTTCAACCCATGCATGGGTCCAAAGGCTTCAATTAACCTGCGTCGTCGTCGTTCAGAAGCTGAATATGATCGGCTGCCGAATGTTACACATGTGTGGCATTACTGAACATCTGATATGGTGGATATGATAGCTTAGATAACATGTAAACGTTATTTTGAGTCTTGCTGGTGAAAAGAAAGGAATCCAACAATAATGCTCATGATACCTACCCATTGGCGCTGCACTGTTTCTTAACATGGGGTATGTGAAAAATTGGAGCTCAAGACATTGATTTACATTTACCTAGATAAACCATATTTGCCGTTGCTGTATGAGCATCCTACGACGAACATTGAAGCGTGTTATATCGACATTATCAATATAATTGTATGCCATTATGCACCCAAAATTCTGATGCCCTCTAAATTAGTCAAGGGCACGAGTTTTAAAATTTAGCTAGACGATTCAATTGAATGAACATCATGCTCACTTGCAGACGCTACGTTAACATTTCACTGGCTTTTACTCAGGCAACAATCACAAGCCCGAGCGTGTATCATTTCAAAATTGTGTACAATCTTGAAACCTACAAATGCTGTCAGTATCTCGACAGTGAGTATATTTCCTTGAAACACGACGTATTTTATAATTAGTGACAGCTTTGTCTCCCCAGTCCGTGCCTCTAGTTGTTTGTTTCTCTGTCGTTTTGCGCAGCGCAATGTTCGGCCCGCAACGCGCCTGGCGGCCGGTGCCCAGCCTTGCGGCACAGCATACTATCAGGCGTACACTACTAGCGACATCTATGGGCGAAATACTAAGCCTCGCGCGTTATCTTTCTCTTGATGGGACACTGGGGCTTGGCGGTGAATAAATAGCATATTTAAGAGACAGCTCGTATCATATAGTTATGAGCAAGCTTTAGCATCCCTATATTACGGTGTTGAAGATTACACAGCTTAGAAGCTGCGTACAATTTCACATTTGTCATTCCTGTGCTCCGTTTTTATTACTTTCCTTCATGTCTTGCAATCGTTTTTTTTTATTAGCATCATAATTACATCAAAGCACATCACCTATATAATATTGAAGCGTCGGAATGGAGAGAGTGTATGGTGTATCAGACACGAATAACATTAATAAATGACTACTTTGAGTACGAATTGTTACACATATAACTGTCAAGTGGTGACTCAGCGCCGACCCGTTCCCTGGTCATGGCACCGGTATCTCCGTACTGGGTGTATCGGCATCGCTCTGCCACCGCGCGTGGCCATCCGCCACTCTCCGTCCCTCAGCTGGGTAGCCGGTTATCTAAAACAGGTGACGATGGGTCCCCGGTGCCATGGTTATCGGTCCTTCAGAGAGCCCACCGGTCTTTCAAAGAGGCCGCGCAACTGCTGTGGTGTGCGCGCTGCACAGTGCAGAGCAGATGATCAAAGCCGATCATTGGTAGTCTACGTAAACTCCGTCTCCAACCAGTAGGTCTGATGTGGTCTGATGTAGCCACAGACTAGTCCACAGACCAGTCCTTGTGGTCTGATTCAGACACAGCTGTACGTCCCAAGTCCACAGACTAGTGTGATACGGTCGCTGATGACCAAAGTCGTACGAGGAATCTTGAACATGACGCATCAAGCATCAAGGATCGAGTGTGTATGTAGCATTAGATTATGCCACCTAAAATATGCGCGTTTACGGTCTAGTATCAGCCGCTTTGAACCAGCGATGAGCTGTGAATTGTGAGTCACATGGACGGCCATAGGCGGTTGTTTTGACCGAAGTAGGATGGTTTATCTTATATCGCGAAGCCGGCGAAGACGAGGATCTGTCTTACCGTCAGGCTGGCTGGAAAAAGTGAGAGCTTTTTATAGCTTTACTTACTCTAGCCTTTACTAACAACTAGTCATGACTGAGAAGAAAAACAGCGGACCACGACTGTATGTAAGTACACATAGCGTCTGTTCATGTCCCGCATCACATATCCAGACGCGCTGCGCGGAGCTCTGGATCGCTCCGATCGCCGCCGGCAAATCCAGTCATGCGCCCACACCGGAAATCGATGGTACTGTTTAATTAATTAGCGTGGTCCGCACGTAATAAGCACGGCACCTATTTTCCGGCGGCGTTTGACTCTTGCCGCGCACGTGCCACGATCGTGCGCCGTGGCGCGCCACGTGCCGGCCGCATTGTTTGTCGGAGGGGTCGGCGCGAGCGGCGTGTGCCACCACTCCTGATTTGATGCACGGCCATTACAGGCGGACAGCGTGAAAACGGCGGCCCTACCGCGTGCGGCCAAAACACGGCAAGGGGCACAGTGTGTTACTGTATGCGGAACCGGGCACGGTATGATGAAACAAAGGACAACGTGCTATTACGTTGTCCGTGCACTAAATTACGTATCTGGACCCACTGGACGCGTCTCGACTGTGATGTCAGAATACGATTATAGGATGGTAACTCCTGGTAACTCGATTGTAGTGTATCGAGTACCTAGTGCATCGGGTGTCCGAGGCTCGGCATCGGGCCCCCGGTAATACGAGTGTGAGGCGGCCGCACCCTGCTCGGCTCGAGTCAGAGCCAGCAGTCGAGAGGCTCCGCCCGGCCGCACAGCACGACAGTGCCTTAGTGTTTTGCACCGCGAGGTTGTGAGAATACATCGGAATCCGGAGACGGCGGTGGACACTACATCTGGCGACGAGGATGAGATCCTGAATACTACCGACGATGAACGTCGAGGGGGTGTCGCCGCCAACTCCGTTCCTGGCGAGACCAGGAAAACCAGCACTGCCCTGGAGTGACTGGATTTTCAGTTTCCACAACTACCTGACTGCCCTGGGAGGTGAGGCCTACAGCACGGAGAGGAAGACGGCTCTCCTTCTGCACTGTGTCGGCGCCGAGGCGCAACGGGTGTACCGTACCCTACCGGTCCAGCCGAGGAGAGAAGACGAAGACGAGTTCCATGCGGCTGAGCGGCAGCTCGCCGAGTTTTATGAACCTCAGGTCAACGTGATCGCGGAGCGGTTCTTCTTCCGGCAGCGACGGCAAGAGTCGCACGAGCCGACGGCCGACTACGTGGCGGCGCTGCGCCGCCTGGCAGTAAACTGCTCGTTTGGACAAATGACAGACGCAATGATACGTGACCAAGTCGTGGAAGCAACAGTGCATCCGATTCTCCGCGAGCGTTTTCTGCAGGATAAGGGCCTGACCCTGGACCGCGTTCTGGAGATCGCCGAGGCATTCGAGCGATCCCGACGCGAGGCGACCGCCATGGCCGGGCCGGCGAGGCCCGCCGCCGACGGAGCGCAGTCACTGCATCAGATATCTGACGCTCGTCAGCGCCGCGGGCGCCGGCCCTGGCGACCCGCCCGGCGGCAAGACGGCCGCCGCCCCGCCCCTGCCCAGTTGCAAGCCGACCGTCGCCCCGGACCTGCCCAGCTGCAACCGGACACGTGCCCCAGCTGCGGTCGGCGCCAGCACAATGAGCGCGGTCGGTGTCCCGCTACCGGGGCCACGTGCAGGCAGTGTGGGCGGACGGGTCACTTTGCCGTGGTCTGCTGGTCTGGTGAACGGAACGACGACAGAAGGTGTCACGAGCTGACTGTTCTCTGCTGCGCCGTACCAAATACCGATAAGATGATGTGCGAAGTACAGATGGAGGTACCAGGTATCACGCAGACCGTGAATCTGCAAGTTGACACGGGTGCCACGGTGTCCGCTTTAGGACTCGGCATCGCCAGACGTCTCTTCAAAGGCAGTCATCTCAATAGAACGTCTGCTCGTCTGTTCGGTTTTGGTCGACACCAGCTTCAAGTGCTTGGCACGCTGCCAGCGCTGGTGACCTACCGTGGACGGCGAGCCAACACAGAGTTCTTCATCATAGATTCCGACGGTGAAGAAGCCGTCATGGGACTGGACCTGCTGAAGCAGTTGGACGTAAACCTGCACCCCGCGAGTGGGGCAATCGATCAGCTGGCGGTCACTGGGAGCGCAGAAGTCCCGGAACCGCCACCGTCTCAGCCCGACCCTGGCGAGATATGCTCACTGACGACAGTCCGTGGCTACCAGCACAGGATTGTTCTCCGTCCTGATGCTGTACCGGTGCGTCACAAGCTCCGCCGACTCCCGTATGCTGTTCGTGAAGAGGTCAGCCGCGAGCTGGACCGACTCCAGGAGGAAGGAGTCATCGAACCGGTCGAAGTCAGCGACTGGGTTCACCCGATGGTCGTCAGCAGGAAAAGGAACGGGAAGCTGCGCATCTGCGTGGATCTCAGGGACCTGAATCGACAGGTCATCGCCGAAGTTCATCCCCTGCCGACGGCAGAGGAGCTCCAAGACCAGCTGAAGGGCAACATCTTCACAGTTATCGACCTGCAGAGCGCATACCATCAGCTGGAGCTGGAGCCTGCTTCCCGTCAGCTCACCACGTTCCTGACTCACCGAGGCCTACGACAATTCACGAGGGTACCGTTTGGTCTGGTCTCGGCAGGATCTGCGTTCCAGAGATTGCTGGACAACCTGCTGGACGGCATCCCGGGATGCGTTCACTACATGGACGACGTCGCGGTCGTGGGAGTGTCACAGGAAGAACACGACGACCGTCTTCGGCGCGTCATGGCCCGACTGAAGGAGGCCAACTTGACAGTCAACAGAGAGAAGTCTGTGTTCAGCAAAGCAGCTGTCGACTTCTGTGGCTTCACGCTGTCTGCGTCGGGAGTCACACCACTGCAGTCACAGATCAAGGCCGTGACTGACGCACCACCGCCGGAGAACGCCAAGGAGCTGAAGTCGTTCCTGGGGATGTGTGGATGGTTTCTCAGGTTCGTCCCTGGGTACGCCGAGACCGTCCATCCACTGTACCGGCTGCTGAAGAAGGGCACCAAGTTCGTCTGGGACGACACAGCGAACCGAGCTTTCAACGAGGTCAAGCTGAAGATAGCTGCAAGCCCGACACTGAAGCCGTTCGACCAGAGCCTGCCTACATTCGTCACGTCCGACGGCAGCGGCAAGGGCGCTGGAGCTGTACTCACGCAGCTGAGCTCCGATGGAGAAGAAAACGCCGTAGCGTTCTGGTCTCGGGCGTTCACCCCTACCGAGCAGCGCTACTCAGTGTCTGAGCTGGAAGCACTGAGCGCTGTTCTCGCCGTGGAACACTGGAAACTGTATCTGTGGGGACGTCCGTTCACTCTCCGCACAGATCATTCGGCGCTGCAGACACTGCTCTCGCCCAGCTTCTCGGGGAGAGCGGGCGCGAGGATCGCGCGCTGGCAGGCACGCCTGCTGCCGTATGCGTACACAGTCCAGTACGTGCCTGGCCGGAACCTAACTCCTGCAGCAGACGCCCTCTCCAGGATGCCAGTCCCTGCCGAAGAAGCGGACCTGCATGAAGACAGCTCCGCTGAAGAAGAGGTGATCGCTCTTCTGACAGATGAAGAGAGCGTGCTGACCGAGCAAGACGTCCGCACCGCGTCAGCTGCTGATCCTGAGCTGCAGCAGCTGCGTCATCAGATCAAGCGCGGCTGGCCGAGCAGCGCCAAGGCCTGCCCGGTTGAAGTCCAGCCGTACTTCAAGATGAGACACGAGTTGTGGGTGCGCAACGACGACGTCATCCTGAGAGGAGCCCAACAAGTTGTTGTGCCCGTTCAGCTCCGCCGCAGATACCTGGAGCTGGCGCACAGCGCGCACGACGGAATCGTCCGCATGAAACAGGCGCTGCGGAATCTGGCGTGGTGGCCCGGCATCAACCGTGAGGTGGAGGAGCTGTGCCGAAGTTGCGAGCGCTGCCAGCACAGCGACGCAGTCCTCTCCCAGCGCGCACGCCCTGCGCCCATGCAGCCAGTCGACCTGCCGGACCGTGCCTGGTCGAAACTGGGAATGGATATCGTTGGTCCAATCAACGGAGCACCAGCGACTGCCCGTTACGCCATCACTCTGATTGACTACAGAAGCAAATGGGCGGAAGTCTGCCTGACGTCATCGACTGAGACTGAAGACGTCATCAAGTTCTTGTCAACTGTGTGGGCCAAAGAGGGCTATCCCGACGAGATCGTGACGGACAATGGGCCTCAGTTCACGAGCAGGGAGTTCACTACGTATCTGGCCGCCCGAGGGGTGAAGCACACCAAATCGTCCGTCTACTGGCCTAGAGGCAACTCCGCCGTAGAGCGCTTCAACAAAACGTTCAAGTCGTGGATCACAGACTGTCCACCAGCAGCGTTCATTGACGAGGTACGCAAGAGCCTGGCGGTGTATCGAGCCACCCCACACACGACAACTGGGAAGTCACCGTCAGAGCTCCTGCATGGACGACAGATGAGGCTGAACCTGCCTGTCATTCAGCCGTCAACACCAGGAGCCGACAGTGTGGCGTCTCGAGTTCGACGCCGACAGCAGTCCAACAAGAGGTCCTACGACCGCCGCCGTGGCGTGACGACGCCGCGCATCACTGAGGGCGACTACGTCTGCGTGAGACGGCAGGGACACCGCTCGAAGACGTCCTGTCGGTTCACGTCTCCGGTGCGAGTCACTGGGCGCGTCGGTCCCGCAACGTACCGTCTGGCTGACGGCCGGACCTGGAACGCCGCCCATCTGGCCCGTCTCCCATACGCGCCGGCGTCTCCCTCAGCATCTCCCCCCGCTGGGCCCGGCGAGACCACGTCGACCGCCACGACTTCCGAGGCCGACGCCGCTGGCCCGCTGACCTCGCTCGCCGCTGCTTCTCGCCCGTCGACCGAGACAGCTTGCGAGCCGTCGCCGGACGCCGCCGATGTGAGCGTGCAGCGTCCCAGGCGAAGCGACCGTGCCTGTAGACGACCGGACTACTACGTGTCGCAGTGATGCTGTTCCTTTTTTTGCGAGAGGGGGGGATGTGTAGTGTATCGAGTACCTAGTGCATCGGGTGTCCGAGGCTCGGCATCGGGCCCCCGGTAATACGAGTGTGAGGCGGCCGCACCCTGCTCGGCTCGAGTCAGAGCCAGCAGTCGAGAGGCTCCGCCCGGCCGCACAGCACGACAGTGCCTTAGTGTTTTGCACCGCGAGGTTGTGAGAATACATCGGAATCCGGAGACGGCGGTGGACACTACATCGATATATGTAGTTCAATTTGTTTTATTCTTACTTTTCTTTTAGAACAAACATGCGATGCATCACATGCATTACTCTGCACATTGTCGATAAGTTATCTTTATCATTTTAAAATGTGTGCGCTGTGCGTCTACTTACAATAGACATGGTAACGTCTCCGGATTACGTTGTATTGGAACATGTGTCTACGACATTCACCTCACTTACTAACAACAATTAAACACCATGCAACGAAAAACGTAGGTATCTGATATATCCAATCTGTTTTCTCTATCACCAAAATCAAACACACAAATAATTTCTTTGCATACCTATACGTTTGCTGAACACCAAGTTTGTTTGACTACCAAGTACCATGTATAATATATATATATATATATATATATATATATATATATATATATATATATATATATATATATATATATATATATATATTTATGCAAAAAATGAAAATGATATCCTCAGTTGAAAAGAGATCGATATTCCTCAGTAGCATTTATTCGTATTTGAGGACAGGTAGCGCGGTGCGACGGCTGAGCGCCTTTTCGGGGTCATGTGTGCGCTCTCTCGGCATTGCCCATGTGTGCACTCGTCAGTGCCCTGCCCCGCTGTCTGGTGTAGAGCCCGCGCACCGTCCGGCCGGGGGCCCTCGTCAAGGGCTCTCAGGGGGCACCCGGGCGGCCCAACAACAATAATCGACTCCACTCGACGGCGGTAATCCATGGGAATATAGCGCTGGATAATGTTGTCGGTGTTCCCGAGGCGCGCGCTGCAAGCGGTGGTGATGGCCGGTAAAGCGGCACCTCGGCCCAGGGTCTGGGGATCGGGACACCCCCGCGCTGGAGGTGACAAAGGGAGTGTGTACCGAACCGCTTCAACACGAGCTCAATGATGTGACGATTGCACGGCGAATGTTGACATGAGTTATTGGAGTAGCTGTTTATCGTGTATGGATAGACGGCAACGGTCTGAATGTGCTACTTAGATTCTATTGTCACATCGTACTTCAAGCTGGAATTTATCGAACGGATGTGGAGCGTGCTACGGTTGGAGGTTATGCTGCATACACAGACACACCCACAAAATGCGATAGCATTCAATTTAATCTATATTATCAGAGATTAATATTTGAAACTAACAGAATATCAAATAGAAATGATTTTAGCCACAGGTGTTCGTTTTAACATCAAGTTTCCTAGTTGCCTTGATAATTAGATCCAAGGAATGAAAGCTTGCTTTGCAAACAAATTGCAGTATGTTTCCTCTTGCTGCTTTATATATCAACACAACCCAGGCGCGGATACAAGGGGGGGGGGCATGGGGGCCATGGCCCCCCCTTGGCCGATTTTTTTTTTTTAAATAAAATAAAAAGTTAAAAAGTTAAAAAGCTGAAAAGGGGGCCTCCTGAAAATAAAGTGGCCGAAATCCGATGAGTTTTTTTTTAACCTACCCACTTAGTTATTTCTTAGAAGACTAGCTGAGAAGACTTCTTTGTTAGAAGATTGGTAAAGCTTTTCATAACTTGGAGGTCTCTTATACTCACAGAGATGACCACTTTTACAGGGCCTCCTAACCTGCACAGAGGGCCTCCAAGCCTGCACAGATGTTGAGATGTTGCCTGAACAGCTAGATAAGCTCAATAGACGCAGTTTTTTTGGGGGGGGGCCCAACAAGTGGGAAGATGGGGCCTCCAACAGGTGGGATTATGGGGGGGGGCCTCCTGGTTTCTAATGGCCCCTCCCTTGGAGATTTTCTGGATCCGCCCCTGACACAACCCAAACATGAGCTGTGATTTTGACATTGTGCCAGTAACACTGTCATCGGTCTTTGGCGGACATTGTGATGCTCGGATCTGCTTTTTAACTAGACAAACTGCTCCGTTACGCGACATCCAGGGTTTGCGGACGAGACAGCGTGAATGAATGCCGTTTAAAATGCTGGCGCCACCCAGCACACTGATTGCCCTAACTCAAATATGCGTTCTTGCAGTGGCGTGGGGCTCGGCCGAGTGCACTTCGAGAAGCAGCCGCCCTCCAACCTGCGCAAGAGCAACTTCTTCCACTTTGTGATCGCCCTGTACGACCGCATCGGCCAGCCCGTCGAGGTCGAACGAACCGCCTTCGCCGGCTTCGTCGAGAAGGACGAGGTAGGAGTAAGGTTCATATTCATCACGATGTGCTAGGTAGAGCTAAGTTCATCTGTCAGCCAGGTCTCCATTTGTCAGCTGTCCGGACATCTGGTTTTCAACGACCACATTTCTATCGGCTCGTCTCCCGAAATGGCCCCCATCCCAGTGGACCGCTGAGTAGTCGGTCAGGACACGCGGTGCGTGTGAGTGCGGTCCGTGCCCGTGTCACCGCTCCTTGCCCCGATCGATGGCACCCGACCGGCTACCGCGCGCCGTTTCTCCTCACCCTCATCCGGCCGTAAGAGAAATGATAAATACTTAATCTCCTTCATCCGGGGTATTTTTTCTGAGTCCCGATATTATTTTGACTTCCCCTCGCGGCTCTCCCGCGGGAGTCGTCTGTGTGCTCAACTGGGGATCGATCTGCCACTGCGCGCCGCGCCGTCTCGCCCCCGGCCGCTCCCGTCACCCGGTCTCTCTCTCTCTCTCTCTCTCTCTCTCTCTCTCTCTCTCTCTCTCTCTCTCTCTCTCTCTCTCTTTCTCTCCCTCACTGCAGCGCTGAAGGAGCCCGTCATCCGCTCTCTATAGTCGATGGACGGCGCGAACCGGGACCGCACCAACACAGGGAAAAGTCTATCCAGTCTATGATAAGTTGAGACAGATAGGATTTGACTAGCAACGCGCACACGCTGGGTTTTTCTCTTTTTTTGTCTATCTTTCCGTGGTTTTGATGGATAAAAATTCGAAGCACACAGTATCCCCAAAATAAACAGTGAATCGTCTTAGCAATTACACGAAGAATAAACAATGATATTGATCTCTTCCTTTACAGGAACCCGAAGGTCAAAAAACGAATAATGGTATTCATTACCGATTGCAGCTGTTATTTGCCAATGGTAAGTACCTACTTGTCTTCTTCAGTACACAGTTATTGTGATTTTTTTATATAAAAAATATTACATAAATTTAATGAAATAATCTCTTTCGCGATAATCGCATCGTTAAATAACTAAAACCAGTTTCATATTCAGAGACAGCAATATTTCAACATGATGAAGCTTCTTTATGTAGCTGTGTCTTTCAGAAACATTTGTCCTGAAGCTCTCACACTTCAATTAATAATTCATCCAAGAGTTCAATGTCGAAACACACATGCCAAAACCGCGCTCCTTGTTAAACTCGCATTCATGTCATTTTTTCTTTTTTATTACAGGTGCCCGGCAAGAGCAGGACATTTTTGTACGTCTCATCGATTCAGTCACAAAACAGGTAAGTCCCGCTGGATTTCCTGCTGATTTTCATGTTGTGGCTCATATATGAAATGTTCTCCTTAGTCGAATATTTTCACAAACTCCATTCAGATTTGTGCATTATCACTTAATTCAGCAGTTCATGCTGTGCTTTTGTGTAAGCGATCTTTTGGTCTGGCCTTATTTATGCCCAGGAAGAAAATTAAAGAGTTTTGTGGGCGCCGTGCAACGTATAAAAATGAAGTGGTCTGACGTAGCCCCTAATGGGAGGCGCAATGCTAAAAGATGATAAGAAGTAGCACAATCTCAATAAAAACGAACATTGCGAGACTTGCCCACAGTCCACTTTGGCCCCTTCCTCCCCGCGGGGTGAGGTTTAGCGCTTTTGTGGATACCGGGGTGTGCGAGTGCTGTGAGGCTCTGTGCAGACGCGGCTTCCGTGAGTGCCCGTGAGTGCCCGTGCTCCGTGAGTGAGTTCCTCTGTGCCCCTCGACCGCCCCTCCCCGCCGTCGGTGCCGCTGCCGATGGGGGTAGGGGGGGGGGGGGACTCGCCGATGGAGCCGTCGGCTGACCGTCCGGTCCGGATTACCCGCGCTTTTGTCATCGGCCGGCGCCGCGCCGCCTTTGTTTCCGGGCGATAAGCGGCGGAACCGCCTATTACCGCGCCAACAGGCCCACGAATATCCGGTAAGCCCCCGGCCGGGTCACGTGCCGGTCACGTGTCACTGGGGGCGGAGTCAGAGGGGCGCCGGGACGCCGGAGGGCGCCGGTGGGGTGCCACCAAACCAATCGGCCAAACCAAACAGGCGCCGCCGGCCGGCCCGAGGTGGAGCAGTCGGACTCGGCTCCGGCCGCCGGCGGCACGTGACCCACGGAGCGATACTCGGCCCAGTGCAAACACATCGTCCGTGTACCGCTTTGTGCCGCTCCGACTCTGTTTAAAGACCCGGCGACGGCGCCCGCCAGAGAGCAGTCAGAGAAAATCGGATTACCCGTGAATTTAGACGACTACCCGCCCGCACCGACCCGACTCGACCCGCCAATCCTCCCGCACCCACGCCACTGGAGACGAGCGACAGTCGAGGCACCGCCGACGCAAAATGTGCAGAATTTAGCATCTTAATTGGGCCAATAAAGTTAATTATCACGCCTGGTTTCCTCATATTCAGCGATCTCAAATTAAAATTAGCTGGTGACTGGCCTGATTAAGTGACAGAGAAAAAGATAATGCGTTAGCTCCCCCACATTGTTTGACGGAAATCTAGAAAATACTACCCACAGAAACAAAAAGCTCGACTTTACAAGAAACGTACCTATTAATTCACTTTGGTTTTATCCTGTTGTCTGATATTAACAAGGTCGTTATTGTAGTACTGTTCTCTGAACTGTTACTGGCAAAAATATTTGCGTATGCGTAAGAGGTCACAAGAGGTCATCACTAAACCAAATCCGTCCAAGACTATATAATTCAGCGTGTAAAGTAAAACCATGCGCAACAATTTGGTGCTTCATGACAACTTGCAACGGTATCCTTCGAAGTCTGTTTTTGTAGCGTAAGGCTATTCGTTATTGAAACATACCGCGCCATTTGAGTGGACTTAGTTCCACCATGGAATGGATAATCCATGGTCCATGGAGTGTGCTTGTAATATGTTTCACTGGGTTCTGTTTCTGGCGACTTCTATTCCTTACGTTCGTTATCCTCTGATAAGCGCGGCACTGGAAAGGCCGACATGGCCATTGGTCAGCTGCTCACCTCTGAGTGCCATGGGGTCCGGTCGGCTGTCGGGGCGCCGCGCCGTGGGACCCGGTCGGTCACCGACCGAGTACCGCTGGTCCCGGACCGGTGGCACCCAGAAGGGTCGGTCCTAGCGCTCCGCTGACGGCATAGCGCGCCCGGCTCGGCTAGGGGGCCAACAAAGGACGCCCTCCACCGGCCTTCTATCTCGTTTTCCAGATTACGCAAAAAATAGAGCCATCATCAGCGGGCCATATGCATGACAAAGCGCCGCGCGGTCCGCGGGGGCCGGCGGGGGGCGGAGGGCGGTCTCGGCTGGTCTCGCCAGCCTGTGACACTGGGAGCCTCTGACAGCGAACCCGGGGGCGCCGTCAGCCTCCCGCAACGACCATATGCTCAGCGAGGGACCGGCAGCCTAACCAACGCCTAATGGTGTTAGCTCTGATGGTCGCTTGTGCTTGAAATCATTAACAAATATTCACAAATGAATGCGGGAATGGCAGAATGGTGACTATGATTTTCGGAAAACGTGAGCGTTAACGTTCCATTCATAAGACTAGCTTTTACTTATCATTCGACATAAAGGTATAAGTGAAGCGATGGCGTTCAAATTTCACATGCTGCACATGTCGTATCGATAGTTAATTACACCCTGACTGGAGCTGTTATGCTAATCATTTGTGAATGAGGGCTTACAATTACGTAACAGAAACTGTTGCGCAAATATCGTTGCAAATAGCGTGCCACGTACCGAACACTTCAATTCTTTACGTTCATAGAGAACAACATAAAACGGTAACATCAACCGAGAGTTACTTTGCTTTACGACAAAAATGTTGTCCATTTGATAGCAGTTAGCACTATTAACTAAATGTAATTATTAGGAGCATTAGTAGGCGTGAGGTTTGGTATATGTACATAAGTCACTGAAAAAAAACACACAATTTATACATAGCAGCACCTAGATGTTAAAATGCGAATTGGAATTTTAGGCAGATAATGATTGATTGCTTGACCATGAACCAAATGCCGACACATAGCCCTTTACCATGGCGCGGAGCAGCTGCGGTGAAGCCCCCCCCCCCTCTGTGGAGTATTACCGCATTCCTGTTGCACCGGTGCGGTATCACCAAGTTGGCCCGGTGGTGACTCACTATGTAATATGTATGTACATCCATAATTCAGGGGTGGCATACCGGCTCTCGGTTCACCGGATCGCTCCCCTAATCCATCAATCTGCCGACAGAGCTACCGCGCTCGACACTAATTAATTACAGAAGGCGCTCTAACGGGCCCCTCTCGCCGACTTCTCAGCGGTCTCAGCACCCCAAACAGTCCGACCGGGGTCATTCTAAACGGATGGGGTGCAACGGAGTCAAAATTACACCAAATTACGTTGTCAATGATTTTTTGGGGGAGATGCAGGAACCATTCGCGTCTGTTTTTCATTCAAACATCGGACAAGCTTGCAAGACCCCGGGGTTTTGTTAATTTAAATCCGGACTTCGTCGATGGGACCTCTGGGCCCAGTTGGTCCATTTGCGTGTTGCCCGCTCTACCACCAGAGCCCAGTTGGCCCATTGGAGTGTTGCTCGCTCCCAGAGCCCAGAGCCCAGTTGGTCCACCCGCAGAGCGCGGTTGGTCCGACCCCGCAGAGTGCAGTTGTTCCGACCCCTGGAGTCCAGCTGGTCCTGTGGAGTGCTGTTGGTCCGACCCCACAGACCGCTGTCGTCCCGACCTCCCCGGAGATCCGCACTGATCCTCTCGTAATCCGTCCGACTAGCAATTTGCCGGCGGCCACCGTCCGGCACAATGCGGCTTTAAGCGGGTGTTTGCTGGCGCTGCGGGCGGCCATCTGTGCCGACGATCTGCCGTCGGACCGAGAGTCGACGCCGACGCAGGGAGATCCAGGATAGTCGCTGTCCGACGGGCAGCGGGCGGCCAGCTCTGCGTCAATAAAGATGGCCGATAGCCGGATAGCTGCCCGGCGCGGCGACCGCGTACTGAGACAAGGAGATAGGGCGGAGAGACGGAGAGAGGGAGTGGAGACGCGGAGATAAAGGGTTGGAGACGGAGGGAACGGAAGGATGGATGAGAGATATAACAGACGAAGGATGCAAAGGAAACGCGGAGATAAAGGGTTGGAGACGAAGGGAACGGAGATAGGGTGGATGAGAGATATAACAGACGAAGGATGCAAAGCAAACGCGGAGAAGGACCCGAGAAAGAATGACGCGGCGATAGGGCAAAAGACGGAAATGATATGAAACTGTATGTGAAATGGTGCATACAAATTTAGGTCGTTTTATGCTTTGCTATTCATGCATTCTGTCTGCTAACTATCGTGCAATTACACCCATGCAACAAAATGTTACATGTGGTCGTTTCTGCTGGTTCTTTTTAATTGCCGAAAAAATGCATCAAATCAGGTGATCGAAACGACTGAAAGTGTGCTTTACTAATTGATGTTCTTTTTTCAGGCAATCATCTACGAAGGTCAGGACAAGAACCCGGAAATGTGCCGCGTCCTCCTCACTCACGAGGTCATGTGCAGGTGAGATATCTATTATACCTTCCCCGTCGTCCCACGGGTCTTCCTGGTCACATATCTCATAACAATATTTACCCCTGTGGCATAACTTCCACGGGCTCTCAGTCCCTCTTAGCACCAGTGACACTGGTTGAGCTGTGCTGAGCCCTCCTGATCAGCTCTGATCCAGACTGGGTCGGGCTGACCGTCTGCCGTCTGCCGTTGCTCGCCTGTCTGCGCCCGTCGGTGCCGTTATCTTGGCCGCCATGCCGTCACACATCGCTGGCCAGCCGTCACGTCGGACGTCAGCAGCGCCAAACGCCAGCAGATGACAAGGCCCCGGCACCGGCCGACCAAACAAAACGGCTGCCGGGGGGCCGAGGGCTGAGGGCTGAGGGCTGAGGCGCGGCTCCAGTTCGCAGACGAGCTGTCGCACAGCCGTGTGCCCCCCACTTGTCTGCGCGTCCGTGCGTGGCCACGATAATGACGGCACAAAGGACACCTCCCCGCCGCGAAAATGGGACCACCAGCCAGAACGAAGCCGCACAATGTGGCGCCCTTTGGCGGCGCGTGTGCCGGCCGCCGCGCTGGCACCTGTTGGTCGCGTCTAACAGAGGACGGGTCCGAACCGGCCCGCCGCGCCGAGCGGAACCGGCCAACGGGACGAGAGAACCATCTGCTTACGAATTAAATGCGCCACACATTTATATATCTGGCATTTATCAGCAGGACTTTGCGCCGTAGTTGGTCCGCTTTGTTTGCTTTGGTGGTCGTCGATATGAATAAGGGCATGCAGTTTTTTGTGTACCTATTGTAGGTAATTGTTATGCTAAAGACATTCTACTTTTACTCCTTGATTGGACTTGCACGGAATATTCTTATGCGTTTTTCATCTTGCCCTCTGACTCTATTTCGGTATTTTTTCAGCCGGTGTTGCGACAAGAAGAGCTGCGGGAACCGTAATGAGACGCCGTCGGACCCGGTGATCATCGACAGGTGAGTCGGCCGCCGCTGCCGTAATCGTCACAGGCGGTCATCTCCAGGCACATGTGGCATGCCGTCTGACCACTGTAGTGTCAGTTCACACAGTGTAGCCGCGGGCTGGAGAGGCTTTTCTGATCCAGCTACCCACATAGTAAGCGAGCCTCACGTTCGATCAACGCTCTCGCAATCTGAGTCCTACTTCGATCAACGCTCTCGCAAGTTTAATCCATAAGTCTTTACTCATATCTCACCTCTTGTGATTTGTGCTATGCAGATTTCTCCAACGTCTCCACCGGCATCTAATTTTACACTTCAAGGTTGTGACTCGAGATAGCCCACTCTCCTGAGTACAATGCAGTCATTTAGAGACAACTCAATTGACAACTCCTTAGCCCTCCGTAGCTGGTGTAGCGACCATTGTGACTCAAAGCCCTTCGCCATACCTAATGAACCTGTCTCCCAGTGCTGGGTCAGATCACTAAGCATACCTACTCGACTTTCGAGCCTCCTGCCCATGCCGTTGTTTTCACCACTGCTCGGGTGTCTGGACGGCCGCTGTGTCGGAGTATGCGCGTGCGGTCCGTGCAGCGCCGCGCCGGTCCCGGGCGGCGCGGCCCCTGGGGAATCCGTCTCCCCCCGGGGGCAGGTGGCCGCGCCCCGTAATGCCATTACCGGGCAGGGCGGCCGCACACAGCCAGTTGGGTCAGAACAACAGCGCCGAAAGCACGGAGACAGCGCGATTGCGCGGAAACCGAGCCGGCAGAGGGACTGCTTCCGCGTACCCTTCATTAGTCATATCTTGTTTACGTGCACCAATTTGATAGCTGAGTGAATGTGAGGTAGCCCATTCAGGGAAGAACATAATCAATCGGAGAAAGTGATGACTAGATGACGAAAAGCCAGGAAGTGAATGACCACTCCGGGCAAAGAGGCCCTAAACCCGAAGTTTAGAGAACGAGAATCAGTCGACCCCACTACCACTCCATGCTGCGGCTCCAATGTGACACATCGGATGAGCGATGGTGGCCGATCATCCCGGTTTGTTTTAAAGATCACAACTGATGTTCGACTGAGCCATGTCTCGGTAACAATGACAGATCCCGCGCACCAGCTGGCGACACAGTCGTAAAACAATGCCACCGGGCCGCGCGGCACGGTCTCATTGTGTGCCACCGGCCGAGCACAGAGAGGACCACCGATTTGCGCCCTCCTGCCCGGCTCCCACCCCACAGACACAGCGAATAATAGACTCAATCCGCAATGTCAATGGACGCCCAACATTTGTTACAAGTATAAAATTTCAATCGATGTTAACTACTGGCGGGTCTGTCGCTCGGCTGGCCGGGCTGCAAGGGTGGCCCGCTCGCTGGAGGCCATAACGCCACCTGTCGCGGTAGAGGACCCGGGGGGCCCGGCGGTCCAAGCGGGCATTAGGGGGACTCAGAGGGTAGAGCAGTCCCCGCGGGCTGTCAGAGACACCACCAGTCGCCGCACAGACTGGCATACGAACTGACAGCCTCTGTACAGGATGGCAAAAGGGCATATTCAGCCTCCGTAATTGCCGAAAGGGGGACTCAGTTCGTTAAACGCTTTGAAACTGAAGACTTATTTTAACGCTGGATGTTAGCCGTGGGTAGTTTTTTTCCTGACTGATCAATGCACATGATTTCGGGGCCATTCTTTGCAGCGCAAGTATGCCATGCGAATACGTTCGGAGTTTCCAGGTCGTTGGGTTGGGGGTCATGACGCCGAGCGCCACAGGTGCCCCAGGGGACTTGTTCAATCGCTCAGAGTTGGGCCGCTGTTACACCATAGCCTGACCCGGCTGGCAATACTGCTGACTGAGCCGTGTCAGCAGTCTGGGACCTGAGTGGGTCGGCGGTACATCTGACGTGGAGGGCATGGGACCTGACCTTACAAGGTCGGTACCTACCTAACCAGGCCTTGTCCTGGCCGTGACCAGGGTGCCACTCGCGGCCGCCCGGCCATTAATGCCGCCGAGGTGTGCACAGGTGCTGTCCAGTGTATGCCGTGCGCGCGGCCCGGCCCCGGTGCGGCCGAGGCGCGGCCGCTGAAGTGGCATGTGTTGCTGGTTCCCCAGGGGGCACTCGGCGTGAACCACTGCCGTCCAGCTGCAGTCATTCGGCCGCGGCCGGCGGCAATGTGCAGGCTATTGGCGCCGATTGCACCTTGGCTGGATTTATTATGGGTGTCCGAGGCGAGGGAAATTGCGGCTACCACACACACACACACACCTGACAACGGCTTCAATTCTTGTAATCAAACGCGACCAGTGAAGTTGTTTTCTTCCTGAGCTAATAATTTACGATAAACGTTGTGTTTTCACAATTTCGTTGATTTATCGATAAGAAATGACAGCATGACAGCTACCCGACAGCTCAATGTGAGTCTTTAGGAGTTCCTTTTTCTACCTTGCTTATTTTCGTTCAGCAAAAACATATAGCAAAGAAAAACAACAGGAGGCATCCAGTTAAACCAACATTGAGCCAGATTATAATATCTGGTTGCATAATGAATTCGATATATTGAGGTGAAATTAGAAATAATCAGTGAACTGAAGTCAGGAACATTACTGTCCTATGATGACTCCACTGGTCGCCATGAAACAATCAGTGGTGCTTACCATTCTTCGAAGTCATATGTACGTTTCTCTAAGGTATTGGGGCAAAAATATAGTCAAATTTGAACGACAATCTTGGCTGCCATCTCTCCCAGTCGTGCAGCGCAGGGCTGTTGGCTCGCTACCTCTCCTTACATCCCACACTGAAAACAATTTAACCCAAGGCTGGCGAGTAAACCGGTGTTTTACGGGTACCCCTATCCGCAACCATTTTTAACCACCCTCCCAGGAGTAGTGCTAGGTCTCATTGCGGTGTAGTCGTACTTGCTCTGAGCGGATATAACCGCTGTCAGCGAACAAGTCCGCTGAGAGCAGGGACGACTACACTGCAATGGGGATTTACTGTACTCCTGGGAGGGTGGTTAAAAATGGCTGCGGATAGGGGTACCCGCAAAACACCGGTTTACTCGCGGGCCTTGGGTTAAATTGTTTTCAGTGCAACTCGTCTCCGACTCAGCAGCCACTGCATGAGACCGCCGCAGAGACGCCTATGCTCGCGACTGGTTCGACGGGCGTGCCGTCAGTTTCAATCTGGCAAGGCGCGCTAACGGACGATTGAGAGCTTGTAGATCAATTACGCCCCTCCCCTCCCGCGCCGCAGCTACCCATTACGTGTCTTTGTTCAGGCCTGAATGCATTGAGGCAGGGGAGGTGTGAGCGCGCCTCGGCGAGCGGCCGTCTGTCTCTGACTCACCGACTGTGTGTGACTCGAGTCGAGACGGGGAGAGGTTTGACTCGGGGCTGCCAGAGTCAGACTGTGAACTAGCGGTGGCTGTATCTGCCTTATGGTAAGCGGTGCGGGTCCTGTTCCTTTTCCAGGCGCCCCCGAATTCATGAGTCTTACTGCGCCGACCTTGCCCAGGACGCACCAGGTCGCGGAGAAGTAGGGATGGCCTAGGAGTCCCTGGACATGGGGACCGTCCTATATACCCACGAGAAGCAGCAGTCGGAAACGCGTCAAAATGCCGCTGTGAGCTGAGGAACGCGCAGAGCCCGTTTCGTGTACACGTTATGGGTGTCTGGGGACCACTTTGACTGTCTCCTACACGCCCCTGATAACCTTCCGTCCTCTCCTCGAAAGGCGGCAGTGCCGTCATCAGCGACCTGGTGATTGAACCGTCTGACCCTCCTGGAAAATCAGTTCCCTGCTGGGACTGGTTGTGGTCGGTCTGGGCCGTCGTCGGTCAGTAGGGCCTTCGGTCAGTCATTCAGCCTCTTATACTGTCGGTCGGTTCTTCAACTAGTACTTCAGCGTTCAGTATGTGTTGGTCTGTCCCTTGATAAGCTGGTCTGCCCCACGGCCGACCGGCTGGCATCCTTCCGTCGGTCGGTCAGTCGTCGCTTCGCTGGTGTATCGGTTGGTCCATTGGTCCGTCCGTCTATCGGTCGGCGGGCTCAGTCGGTGGGTCAGACGGTCCATCGGTCCATCGGTCCATCGGTCTGCGGGCTGCTCAGTCAGGCCGTCAGTCGGTCAGTCAGTCGGTTCGTCGGTTGGTCCACCAGTCGATCCGTCGGTCCGTCGATTGGTCTACCAGTCGATCCGTCGGTCCGTCGACTGGTCATTCGTTCTTTCGGTCCGTCGGTCGGTCCGTGTGTCGGTCCGTCATTCGTTCTTTCGGTTCGTCAGTTGGTCATTCGTTCTTTCGGTCCGTCGGTCCGTCTGTCGATCCTTCGGTCCGTCGGCTGGTCATTCGTTCTTTCGGTCCGTCGCGTCGGTCGGTCCGTGTGCCGTCGGTCTGCCTGTCCAATGCACAGTGGGGATTTTTCCGATCTAGCGCCTATTAATTAAAAAAATATTTTTTGGATTTTTGTTTATTTTTTGTGTCAGTAGGGCTAAGACATGTCTGAAATTTTCATATATGGCATTGTTTTATCTGTATGTCCACAGCAAAACTAGGGAAAATGCGCCCAAAGTTCACACTCATGCGTGATTACTCAATGGGCTCAGCAAGGCCCGAAAGTATAGCTCAATTTCATTGTCCTGTCCTGTTGGTTTTAATCTTGCGAGGTCTTAAAGTTGCATATCGTCTGAAAGGCACCTTTATTAGGAATGGAATGGCAAACAGAAAGTATGCCACAACCTTACTAAGGTCACAAAAATGCCCTTTACAAAAAACCCTTACAGACACCATATTGAAGGAATGGTATTCTAAATAAAGGTAGGAAATCAACAATGTTCTCCACACTTTTCCACTCCGAAATATATCCTATCGAATTCGCCACTTTCTTCGGCACAAGACAACGCCTAGTTTGGCTGCCGAAACTTGCCTGAACACGGAATATTCACATTAGAGTATCTTAACCCGCGCGGGGCTGGGGTCTCCAGCCGAACGCGCGGGGCTGGGGGGGTAAATTTTACCCCCCCTGTTATCTCCCGAACTAATGGTCCGATTTGGAAAATTCAAACGCCAATCGAAAGCTCTCATCACGAACTACTAAAAACATGTACTTAATTTAAAGTTTGAGGTCAAGGTCAAGGTCAGGTCAAGGGTACAAATTGCAAGTTTCTACAGTATCGGCCTTGCACCGTAGTTGCCGAAGAATGGAGTCATGGACTGAGACTGATCGCCCAAAACGTGTTCTTAGGCTACCAAGACAATATTCGTTGCATACAATATCATTCAGAGGTCAAGGTCAAGGTCAGGTCAGGTCAGGTCAGGTCACCAAAAAACAAAATATAGAAAAGGGCATGTGCGACACATGTTTTATGGGTCATTTTACTCATAGAATTCAATAGGCACACTCAATAAGTGATATGGACCACCTCTGGATGAATTTCAGGTCGAGGTCAGGTCAAGGTCAGGTCAAGTGAGGTCAAATTTTGAAGTTGGTTGTTAAGGCCTAAAAAGGTGTCTATCTGATGCAGTTTTTCACGGCGAATCGAATGGTGCTATTTTTGTTTCCGTACGAGGTCTAGAACTTCCAAAAAAGTCATTTTTCAAAAAATTTGTGTGTCGTGACGTCATAAAATTTTGAATAACTCCCACATTTTTGAACCGATTCTTCTAAAATTTGGTATGTAGGTGCACGTAGACCACTTCTCTGACATATATTCCGGTTTTTTCGATAGACTCAAAATTTTGGATTTTATAATGATTTTCCCAAAAAAGTCAGTTTTTTGAAAAAATTTAGGCCAAAATCCAAAATTTTCAAAAAACCGAGATAGCCATTTGATAGACAAAGTAAAATTACGTATAACCTTTTTTGTTACGTCTTGATTCCTTTAAAAATGAAGATGTTAGCGGCGTTTGAACTTTTGCCGTTTTTGAGGCGAAAATGGCGAACATGACGTCACTAAAACGTCCATTTCTCAAAAATTTTCCGACGGATTTCGCTCAAA
This sequence comes from Amphibalanus amphitrite, assembly GCF_019059575.1. Classification (NCBI taxonomy): domain Eukaryota; kingdom Metazoa; phylum Arthropoda; class Thecostraca; order Balanomorpha; family Balanidae; genus Amphibalanus; species Amphibalanus amphitrite. Next base: position 571,318 of record NW_024881844.1, read on the forward strand.
TTTTGAGGGAACGTGTCAAATTGATGTAAGAAAAGGTACTGAAAGTTTGGCGGCGCTGCGCGCCGCCGTTTTTGAGATATCGCAAAAATTCGCGAGGGGGGGTAAAATTTACCCCCCCAGCCCCGCGCGGGTTAACACCCTACTCGAGGAGCGCTAGGGCAAACAGCACGATATAGGTATGTTCCGGACATAGGCGAATAATTTTGCTTCGTGATTTATATGATGCATATTTTCTGAGACACATTCATTAGGAATAGGATGACAAGCGTAAATTATACATTAGGGTGTCCCAAATTTCACGAAGTTTTCCAATTCACTTAGGATACACCGGGATCCCGTTCCTTGGTTCATTTGAACCTCACACACCAATTTATAGAGTAAACTACCGGTAAACAAGGTTGCCGCTAGTGCTCTGAAGTTTTATTTGTATTTTGGTGTTATATGCTAATGCAGTGTTGTAGTCTCCGTAAGCAAAATGGGACATCTGTGTAAGCTACGTAGCAATGTTACCTTCTCCGATGCTCAGTGATGCTCAGATCTCACGCACATTGCTCACTGATGAAGATCCGCACTCAAAACTTTTTTACTACCTCCTGGAGAGTTCATTTTCATCAAACCCGCAAGATGATAGTATATTGAAAGGGTAACTCGCTGCTACCATTATGTGCATAGTAACGGTACGTGGTTAATATGAGCTTATTCGCCAGCGAAGAGTATCATTACCATGTAAATATCAATATTACTCTCGCGATCCAGAACATCACGAAAACTCTTTCCTCCTGGGTATCATGACTCGGGTACAGATAGTCGTTTCATGCGTGGATCTTGTTTACCCTCGTGAAGATGATATTTGAAATGGAAACAATCAGCCAATCAGAAACGAGATCGGCCGTTTGCGGTTTGAAGGCCGCGCGCATCTGTCAGTTTTCGGCCGTTGGTCTCCGAGAGCGGATGTGAGCAGTGTCGGTGCCGCGCGGCGTGGCCGTTGGTGATTGTGCTTGTGTGTTGTGCATCGCCTATAGAGCCTCTGTGGACATTTTATTGTAAGTACCGATGTGCTAGAGCATTGCGTGCCGTTGAGTGGTGCTAATTTGACCTGGTTAACAGGACCCCGTGCACGGCCACGTGGCCTAGTGTTGTGAGTACGTACATTAATTTTGTTGTGATGCTACAAGTTTATGCATTTTGTTGGTGACTTTGAAAAAGCCTTGCACTGTAGTGATCCAGTCTCATTATCTCACGCAGACGGGCGACCACCCAGGAACGCCGTCGCTCACTTCAAATATTGTGCGCTCTGCCTAATCCAATATGAGGGCGCTGAATGTCTTGTATTCATATTCAAATTGCATTCAAGTTGTATCGTGGTGTTTATTTACCGCTTGTGCATTGCTGAACGCTTTGTATAAATTTGTATGAATAAGTGACGAGTCTCACAATGTTCATGGTTGGTGTGCCCCTCGTATTGTTTGTACGGAAGCCAAATACACCTACATTGTTGCTCTTGAAACATTTTTTTTTTTCGGTTAACAGAAGCTTCGTGAAGCTTCTGAAGGAAGCGTCTGTGGGTCTGTTACCATCCTCTGGGGGGTTTACACTAAAGGAAAGAGTAAACATTACCATGTGACAAAGGGTAGGACATAAGAATATACTCTCTGTAGGAGGGTAAAGCACAGAGTAGATGATGCGTTACTCCCTAAAAAAGGGTTCCGTTAAAGATTTACCCTTTCAAAGAGTGTAACCCAAAAAATGTTACACTCTAGACAAGAGTAAATCAAAAGAGTTTACCATTCAGAAGATGGTAAAAAACGTCTGTGTGTCATGTTACCCCTCCCTGGCGAGTTTACTCTTCATGAAAGAGTAAAATTTACCATCTGGAAGGTGGTAAAAAACGTCTGTGTGTCAAGCTACCATGCTATGGCGGGTTTACCCTTCAGGAAATGGTAAAAAAGTTTTCAGTGCGGGTATATGCACGCATACATACGTGTGTAACTGTGTGTGTGCGTGCCCGTGTGCGTCCGTATGTGTGTATGTGTGTGTGTGCGCGCGCGACTGTATGTGTGCGCGCGCGACTGCGTGCGTGCCTACCGGAGAGAAGGCAATGCCCGTTTTAATCTTGGTGTGGGTGATTTCATGTGCCGATGATTTTGTTCAGGAGTAAGTGATCAAATACAGGTCTCAGGTTGGTACTTCAAATGTCTCGCTTCAGATCGAACCGTCTACGGCAATGGCACACCACATAGACACAGATTAAACGGAATCAAATTTATATTGAAGCTATGGGTATTAACTTCGCCGTACCCTGCTCTGAGACCGTCTACGCGTAACATCATTGTATCCTGCTCCGAGATTGGTATAAACAAACATCATACCCTGCTCTGAAAACTGTCTAAAACATCGTACCCTGCTCTGAGATCCGTCTAAAATATCGTACCCTGTACTGAGATCCGTCTTTAACATCGTACACTGCTCTGAGATCCGTCAACAGCATCGTACCCGGCTATGAGATCCATCTAAAACATCGTACCCTGCTCTGAGATCCGTCTAAAACATCGTACCCTGTTCTGAGATCCGTCTTAAACATCGCACACTGCTCTGAGATCCATCTAAAACATCCTACGCTGCTCTACGATCCATCTGCACTCTACAGTCTACAGGTAACGTCATCGCACCCTGTTATGATATCTGTCTACCACTGACCTATGTAGTCCTTCTTCGTGTGACCGCAAAACGACCTGTGCCATGCCACCACCTGGGCCAGCGCCTGCGGCTGGTCCTCATCTTCCGTTCTGTCCATCAACTCCTGTGCCAGCTTCACTCCGCCATCCGCTCCATCATTTACGACTGCCAGACTGTTGTGAATAATGGAAAAGAATTGACGTATTTGTGAACTGCGTTTTAACCTGAGATATTTTCCCATTTTTTGACAGGCTCTCGCAACCATTCGAGGGCGCACTCGTCCAGATTCTGGATGAGTGATTATGAATCTCATAGCCGGGTGCAACCATTCAAGGGGGCACTCATCAAGATTCTGGATGAGTGCGCCCTCGAATGGTTGCAAGAGCTTATCAAAAATGCAAAAGTATCTCAGGTTACAACGCAGTTCACAAATACATCAACAGTCTGGCAGTTGTGAATGATGGAGCGGATCGCGGAGTGAAGCTGGCACAGAAGTCGATGGACAGAACGGCAGATGAGGACCAGCTGCAGGCGCTGGCCCAGGTGGTGGCATGGCACAGGTCTCTTTACGGTCACACGAAGGACTACATGGATCTGTAGTGGTTAGACAGATATTATAGCAAGGTGCGATGAGGTTACGTGTAGACTGTAGACTAGAGTGTAGATGGACCCGAGAACAGCGTAGGATGTTTTACATGGATTGCAGAGCAGTGTACGACGTTTAATACGGATCTAAGAACAGGGTACGATGTTTTAGACGGATCTCAGAGCAGAGTACGATGTTTTAGACAGTTTTCAGAGCAAGGTATGATGTTTGTTTATACGGATCTCGGAGCAGGATACAATGATGTTACGCGTAGACGGTCTCGCAGCAGGGTACGGCGAACTTAATGCCCACCGCTTTAATATAAATTTGATTCCGTTCAGTCTGCGTCTATGTGCATGGTGTGCCATTGCCGCAGACGGTTCGATCTGAAGCGAGACATTTGAAGTACCAACCTGAGACCTGTATTTGATCACTTACTCCTGAACAAAATCATCGGCGCATGAAATCACTCACACCAAGATTAAAACGGGCATTGCCTTCTCTCCGGTAGGCACGCACGCAGTCGCGCGCGCACACACACACATACACACATATGGACGCATACGGGCACGCACACACACAGTTACACACGTATGTATGCGTGCATATACACGGATCTTCATCAGTGTGCAATGTGCGTGAGATCTGAGCATCACTGAGCATCGGAGAAGGTAACATTGCTACGTTGCTTACACAGATGTCCCATTTTGCATACGGAGACTACAACGCTGCATTATCATATAACACCAAAATGCAACTAAAACTTCAGAGCACTAGCGGCAACCTTGTTTACCGGTAGTTTACTCTATAAATTGGTGTGTGAGGTTCAAATGAACCAAGGAACGGGATCCCGGTGTATCCTAAGTGAATTGGAAAACTTCGTGAAATTTGGGACACCCTATTATACATACCGTAACCTTATTAACCATCGCACTTGTGGGGAGGGGGAGGGGGAAGGGGTCGGATAAAACCCCATGGTTTTCCGCAAATTACTCGCGCAAAAAGCGGCCGATCGCGCCGAAACTTTCGGTACCCTCGAGATCATCAATTTTACATCTAACCTAAAAATTTCATGACTCTGACCCAACTGACCTTTGACCTGTGGCATATTTCTCGAGATCATGTTTGGCCGGAATCGCGATTCGGCGTATGCCAGCTCACATTATCCGCGGTTTCCAGTCTTTTTGTGGTTTTAAACGTTCAAATATGTGAAATGATGTTGGTGCCATGCATAATGGTGGGAGTCAAGGTCACGTGAAGGTCAAGTCAAGGTCATTGACCTTTTGATGACCTTGGTTCACTTTTTCGAGTTTTACTTGTTTCTAGGGTAGTTTTTGGTGCTGATTTCGATTTTAGCAGCCATTTGAATATTTACGAAGTAGTTCTAGTGCCTTCGTTCCATGTTACGAAGCTATCAGTAGTAGGTGACACTTCTATGGATGGCCGGCAGGACGCCTACTAATTGATCTAACGTGACCTGACCCGACCTGGCCTAAATGCATAAAGACATCGTCTGTGATCAAAACTAACATGAAATTCGTGATCAGCACCCCAAAATACCCCCGTAACACCCTAACTTTGCGAAGTTTCAAGAGGTCTCGATTTCCCAACTTTAGTTGGGTCATTAAACTGAATTGGAAAGTCAGCTTATGACCTTGGACTTTGAAATTGGATATATTCGGCCTAATTTCGTCATAGGCAGCACGCTTGACTTTTCCGCGAAGCTCTAGCTTGATCAGGGGCCAAACGGCTGAGCGGGGGGTCCAATTGAACCCCCTATACTATGTTGATTATGCACATTTACAGGTAAAATTCTCACCAGGACACACCAGCCAACATCTGTGCACAATCTGGCTACAATTCTACCTATGGTTTGCCCTCTACGAATAAATACGTGCTAGATCGGAAAAATCCCCACTGTGCAATGGTCCAAATGGACCCTTCGGTCGGCCTGTCGGTCTGTCGGTTGATCCGTCGGTCCGTCGGTCCGCTGGTCGTTGGGTCGGTCGTTGGTCGGTCGGTGGGTCCGTCGGTCCGTCCGTCGGTCCGTCCGTCGGTCGGTCGGTGGGTCGGTGGGTCGGTCGGTCGGCTGTCCGGGCGGGCAGGTAAGGTGCCCCCGGCCGGCCCCAGCGCGCCGCCCGGCGCCGCGGATCGAAAATCGATCTCGGCCGCAGCTCTGGGGCCATAACGAAGCCCCGGGAGGCCGGCGGCGGCCTGCTGGGAGCTGGGTCCGCCGACAGGACTGCTGGGATCTGGGTCCGCGGACCGACCTGTGAGGAGTCCACAAACGGACGGCTGGTCCGCTGGCAGTCGGACGGTTTAGTGTATCTAAGCTAGCAAATAGCAATATTTTCATATTTCATTCAAGCCTCAAAGTCATACCTACCCATTTTAATTCAGTCAACTTGCTACATTCACCTGAGATGTTATCATCCGTATCACAGCTTCGAATCACTTCACAAATATGAGCAGTTGCGACGCACCGACTATCCATCGCACCGGTGCCGATACTGAATCTAACCAGTATGCGGGACCGCAGCCGCCGTTCGTCTACCGACCTTTCGCAGACAAATAATACCGACTAATGATTTAACACGCGCACTGCAGCGGGTCTGAGCCGAACACGAACTGCAGGGGGGGGGGGGTTGAAAACAACCCCCCCTGAGATCTCGAAAACGGCGCAACGTAGCGACAAGCGGTAAACGGCGTTGGATAGGTTAAGATGAGATCGACAAGAAATACTAAGATCATTTTTGGGTCAGGTCAAAAACGAGGTCACCAGAGGTCACCGAAGACAAAATGTTACGATTTTCACAACAGGAATTTCGCGGTAGTTTTTCTTGAATAACTTGTCTTGCACACAAGACAGAGGATCGATTCGAACGCCATCGTTCTTAGCTCGTCAAGGCGCATCGAATGATATATAATATGAACTCGAAAGGTCAAGTTGAAAATTTGACCTCAGGTCAAGGTCATGACCTGACCGAAATAGGTCATGTTGCATATCATTCGATCCGCATTGACGAGAAAAACACGATAAACGTCGAACGGAGTCTCTATCTCTACTCAATCTCAAGTTATTGAAGAAAAACCGCTGGTGACCTCAGGTGACCTAAGATGACCTGGAGATCACCTTCCAAAGGTCATAAGTGATATGTTTCGGTGAAATCACCAACAGGGACCTGTAATACTATGATACGGAGCGTATTGAAGTCATAGGATGGCATTCAGAGTAAGTTGAAATTTCTCCCATTGACTTATAATGGGCCGGTCGCAAAAATGACCTGACCTTAGGTCATCGATATAAAAATTCCGAGATATACAAGTTGTAGCTCGTGATGACTTTACTATTTCCTGTGGGTTTCAAGATCATATCTCAACAACTGTAGGCTTGGTGGGATTGCAAACTTCGAAATTTACGTTTCGAGGTAGGGTCACTTGACCTGACCTGGTGACCTGACCATAGGTCACCTGGGGTCAAAATTTTTACTCAAGGTGTGCAAAAGTTGTGAGAACAGGTATGCAAAATTTGGCGGCGCATTTGAAAACCACAGGGGGGGGGGTTGAAAACAACCCCCCCCTGCAGTGCGCGTGCTTAGCGATATCATGGCATTCCCCTTTTACCATTATTATTTTCTGAGACTGGTAAGTCATGATATTTAGGTACGTACCTGGGCTTAGACTAATTCTTTATTTACTTAACTAAGTTTTCGCACGTAACTTTATAGAGTAAAAAATCAATCAATTGCAGCAAATGTGCCTATACAATTTGTATTCGAATCAATTTAACTCGTCAGACGCAGGATTTGCTTAATACTGATAACTTTCTGCAAATCTCTATCTATTTCTGTGCTTATCTCTAATTTTTCTTCTTGGTACTATAAATAATAGCCGTTTTCACGACGGGCTATGCGGCGAATGCACCCAATTTGACCAAATCTGCACCATTTTTTGCAGTAAATATCTTCATTTCATGAATTTATTTCAGTGTTTTAATCGATAATAATGCCTGACAATTTGACAAAGCCGGCATATAAGAAATTAGTGCAACCCTAGCTGATAGCTACTAAGAAATACACCGGACCTAATTTAACCAAATCGGCGCCTAATTTGACCAAATCTGCAACTAATTTCACCAAATTTGCACCTCGCGTGCATCAAATGTATACCAGATAGCCGTCATGAACCGGTTGATATCTCATTTTGTGAATGGTCCGTAACCAAGTCTCCTCTTTTTGAAAACCACACTCATCTCGCTAACAATAAACGAGAAAACCCTAGCTAACAATGCTAGGGCACTTCAAGTATGGCTCAAATACTGACCAAATTAGATATGACAGAACTGCTAACTCCGGTCGAACGATTTAGAACCATAAGCCCCTGCACGTGTAGTTTCCCGACGCAATCTCGCTACGCTGCAGTGCGGAGTTTGTCACGGGGCCACCAGGCTACACGCGCGCTAGGGCAGTTCTTGTACAGCTTTTTAGTCAGCCCCTTTCGTTTTTCGACTCACACGCCACGAGTCTCCGGGATCTTTTCGAGTGCCAGACAGGAAAAATGTCCGTGTTTAATGCTGGAGCAAACACGCGTAGAAAACGCACCCGGGTCGGCTTCCTGAGTTGGATTCGTGCTAGTTCCGCATAGCAGCGCCACAAGCGTGCGTTGTGTCTCTGGGGACGATGAGTGTGTCTGGAGAGTCCCCAGCGGGCTAGACCTCCCTGGGCGCAGACAGGTTCGGAGCCACAGACGGAGCCGCGGCGGCCGCGTCGCGCTGCGCTGCCCGGCCGCCCGGCCATTTTGGCTGCTCCACGGCTGGCTCGGCGGTCCCGCGCGGCCGGCGGCGGCTCCCTCGGCGCCGCTCCTAATCCCAGCGAGTATACCATCACCTTGGCAAAATCAATAGCCCAGGCAGAGGAGAGAGCGCAGAGCGAGGAAGAGTGGGGGCGGAGCTGCAACACGGGAGCGTTTACGACCGGCGCGAGCCTCGGAGCGGCGGTCTGAGCCCCCAGGGAGCCGGGGCGGCGCCGGGAGACGGAGTCGGCCTCCGGGGGAGGGCAGGGACTCCGGGGGAGGCAGGGACGCCGGCGGAGGGACCGCCAGACGGGCACGGAAGAGCAGGGACGCAGGGAGCTGATACGAGGAAAGTTTTAAGGTGCAGTGGTAGGAGGACGTGTGGATGTAAGAAGAATGGGATTAGCTAGCCTGGAATAAGAGTTGGCTTCGAAGACAGAACCCCTAGGGTACATACCTGTAAGGGCATTGATAGTTCAGCCAGGGAAATCCTCTGTGAAGACCAGCGCAAAAATGTGATTTTTTTAAAAGGTAAGCTAAGCGTTTAGGAGTAAGGGACAGAAGACAACTGGGGTGGAACGTCTATTCTGGTACTTTTACGAACCGCGCATTATATGCAATAGTATACAAGTTTTGACAAATTCATAAAGCATATCTGACCTATCAAATCTCTCGCAATTTCTTTTTTGCTTTTAGCATTAACAGGCCATGTCCCCCGCCCAAATCAGCCCAAAGCTCAAGCAATCGAAATTTGCTGTTTCTTTTCCGTTATTTCAGCTAACCAGACGGAATATTTGGAGCGTGGTCAGTGTTTCTTCGGGTAGTGGTAATTTCAGCTAACCTCATTTGGTGACTAAATTAGATCACTTCTAGACTGTGGAAAGATGGAGATGGAGGGAGACAACCAGAAAAGGGACAGCGCGGCAAATGGGTGACTTAGCCAGTCCAAGAAGTCTCTTCGTTCAATTGGGGTGTGATAATTCGATGCTTGGGGAGGAACGGAAAGGATACGCGATTCAGGAAACTGTCTTAGAGATTAGAAAAACATCTGAGAAGATTTTGACCGTACAAAGCTAATTGGCATTAGCATTGGTCGTAGGGTGAGTTGAGTATGTAATATAATGGAAAGCAAAAGCACCTTTCGGATATCATATATGTATGATTTTTTAGACACTTATCTGGTGAGCTTACTGGTTTGTCAGATGGCTTGTTCGACAGACAAATGCATCATTTTTTTTTTCGCTTCTCAGCATTAAAAAAAACATCCCAAGGTCCTTTTTTACATTTTGTTTTTGTTGCCGTATATTTTCCAAGAAAAACATGTCATAATATTGTATATTGAAGTGAAAAAACAAATTACCTAAATATTCGTGCCAATAAACCTGTTTACACGTCCTATGCAGGATAATATGGTTACATTGCCGTTGTCAGTGTTCTCTTGCCGCACTGGTAGTGGCTGCTCGCTCCTCTGCGCACCTCTCACCCCGGAACAGCGAAAATGGCGCCGCCGTGACGGTGGCGCGCGGGGACTAATGAGAGGACAGGGGAGCTGACTGGAGAAAATAATAACCTGCAGGGCGGCACATTAATGGCCTTAGCCGGCGGATCAGCGCGGGCTGCGGCTGTAAGTGACTAACTAAGGGAGCCGTCAGCCGGGGCGGCCCGTGCTAAGAGGATTCAGCGGCGGTCGGTAGGGGCGTCGCCGGCGCGCACATTGTTGACATTGGATTACCGAGATCCACTTTGTTCGGTTAGGGCCCCTGTTTTTACGGTAAAGGCCGCCACCAGCGCGGCAGATCAATATATTCCGCCCGACTGGCCATGAATGGACCTCAGACGTGGGTGCACCCCTCCCTACATGATTCACAATCTGCTGAAGATCTGGTTAGAGTGCTCAGAGTGCATGAATGCAGCACTATCCCAGAAGCAGGACAAGCACACTTTTCAGCAAAGACGACAGATTCTTTGGAGCCGACGGTCGGCTGCCGACCTATAAATTAGGGTTGCCCGATCTGAAGAGCTCTCTAAATAATCCGATGTGTATTTGACTGATGAGCCATCTGGAGTCCATTATGTGCCATATATAAACAATGCTGGATATAATTCGACTGTTTAAAGCTACTGATTAGGCACGCGTGTTGATAATGAGAAATGTTTGAAGATACTTGATGATATTATTTTCATGTAGAACGGCATTCACACAGTAAGTGGCTTTTCAGCAGAGATGACGGCTACTCGTATAAGGCGAAATAGTGCGTTACTATAGCAATTGGAGTTTGTGGGTACAAATCTGCGAGTGATGTTGCTGCCTTGAAGGTCTGCACGCATCTACAGACTGAAGTTTCGAAAGACTACACCAAGGAACCAAAACAAAAGAAAGAAATGTATTAGGTTGTCATCTTCCTGATAAGTGCTTTTTAGAGATGCCGCTTGGCAAGGTCCTTATGAATGAACCCATTGCCAACACATCTGGTTACCGTAAGCTTTCCTTTCTTCTCGCACTATTGCTTAGACACAAAATGTTATGATATTGGCCATACTTTACTAAAACAGCTCCTCTTATACCTCAGGGCTGAAATGTCCGCTCATCCCAAAGCTAAAGGACCGTCTCGCGGGGCTCGCTGTCTCATCATAGTGCTGCATTTAACATGAGCGGGACGGTGCCGTCTCGGTGGTCGGCCGTCTCGGTGCAGCCTCCTCTCCACCGTCATACGTTAGCGCGCGTCTGAATAATTCCGCAGACCGCCGCGGCCAGCACCGCCGCCGACCGTCCAATGTGACCCGCGTGACCGGACCTAGATCAAAACGAGCCGCGCACGACTCCCGGCGCGCCCATTGTCAACTACCCTTTAACCGGGAATTAATTGCCGCGGGAATGCCGGCGGTCGCCCGGAGGGTCGCCCGGGGAGCAGTGACCGGGCCGAGCGCTCGTTCGCCGCCGGCCGGCCAGCCTCGTGCCATACGTACCGATGAGCGGCGCTGAAAAATTGACCAAAACTTGACCCGCGGCGGCACAAAGTTTCCGGCTCATGCTGTGTAAAACAGCCGCTGTGGTAGGCGTTTATGGGGTGAATCGTTCCCAGAAACGCTGCTCCGAGGAGGCCACTTTGGGCATTGGCTTCGGTGCACGGCCGTCTCAATGGCTGGCGTTCGTTAGGCGGTAGGCCAAATGTCTGGGCGTTACACTGCATGGAAGGACCGTTGGACGTTGCATTGGCAATCATCATAATCATTAGCGCTTTTATGAAAATTCAAGACCTTATCAGGATGTGTTTCGAGATTGAGCCACACACTGCTGCAGCCTGCAGCTGCTTTACATATGTGTGTGCGCCGATGGGGGGGGGGGATTTTGAGCAGCTTTTCTCCGGCTATCTCCCCCATCATATCGCGAGCGGCGCATTCTGGCGCGCTCGTGGCGCCGATTTATGTACCGTAAATAAAGGGCGCGGGGGAGATGGCGCGCCGATAGGCCGCTGATATACAGCTAATGATGGTAATGCAGTCATGACGAGGCCCAATAGGCACTGCCGATAGTCCCTGCACAGATATACTGTCACTAGAATCTACTGCACTCGCTCAGCACTGGCTCAACGCCGTTCAGCACTGGCTGAACGCCGGTTCAGCTCTGGCTCAACACCGGCTCAACATCGGTTCAACATTGGCTCAACACCGGCTCAACACCGGCATAGACCCAGCTCAGCACCGACTCAGCAACGGCTTAACACCGGCATGCCACTGACTCAACACCGACTGAACAACGGCCAACTCGACACTGGTGCAGCACCGGCTCAGCACCGGCTTATCATCCGCTCAACACAGGCTCAATGCCAGTTCAGCACCGCCACCGACTCAGTACCGGACCAGCTCCAGTTCAGTATCGGTTCACTGTTCAGCACTGGCTAAATACTGGCTCAACACTGGCTCAATACTGGTCCCCAGCTTGGCTCCTTGGAATTTTCGGCTCTCAGTCAGTGTCTCGTCTATTTTGACATCATCGGCAGCTCTCTGCGGGTGCCGTGCCAAGTGTCTGCACTCTCTCCCGACTATTCTCTCCTAGCCGTCTTCTCCCTACTGTCCATCGTGGTCGGTCCAAGGCAGGTCCGTGGATGACCGCTGCACGGCCGCCGTCCCGCACTGTGTACCCGCTCTCGGCTCTATCGACGGACATAAACAGGGATCAGGCTCCGCGCGGCGGCCGGCCGGTCGGCCGGTCGCGCCGGTCACCCGCGCTCGCTCGGCTCGGCCAGCGGCGACTCGCAGCTGTTTATCGCAGAGGCTGGTCGTGCGGAGTGGCAGCGCGGCGCGACTGGCCGAGGTGCGCGCTGCAGCCGACCGGCGGCCACTGTTTACACAGGTCCGCATCGGTTGCAGCGCGGAATGGCCGACCGGCGGAATCCAGCGGCCAAGATGGTCGTTTGAGCGACGTCGCGGTAAGATTGACAGCTCGAGTCGGTATGGTGTGGTATCCCCCAGTTCGGTTTGGGCCTGTTCAGCCTCTCGATCGCCGCGAGACTTTATCTTTCTCCTGTGCGACCGCCGAGGTAAGCCTGGAAAGAGATCGGTCCTTTACTTGTTCGTGAAGAGGTCAACAGCTGCTTATAGGATGGATGTAAGTGTAGACACGGGCGTAAATTGTCAGGCGTCGAGTGGAGAACAACGCTATTCGATGCTCTTATATCGTATTTGATTTCGACTTGGTGAGACACGAGTAAGTCCATTATCATTTGATATCTGGGTCCGGTATGCGGGCTGTAACATTACAGTCTTGGAATTTATTGCGCCCTGCAGATGTAGTGCTGTTTGATCGGAATTGGCTGAAATTCAAGAATGAATGGGGCGATTTCAAGGCGCCGTCTGCTGATTAGGCGCGGCTTATCAATTATCGACGAGCCCAATTTCTGGAGACGTGCCGTATTTCTCATAAATCGGCAGCAGCTTGTGCCGTCGACACGATGAAGGGGTGGCTAATTTCTGGTTAAATATGCTGATGTCCAGCTCGGAGGTCCGCAGTCGGCGTCAGTCAGGTTCAGCTGGGACCGCTCTGTTGCATACCGGACTGATAAAAATACCGATCGGCTCGGCACCCGCTGCGGCGCCGTCCGTGTTTGGGATATCGGCTGGCGTCGGACGGTCCGAGCCGTTTCCAGTAATGCGGCGGCGGACACCCCTGTCGTGTTCAGAGCTGCATGCGGCATTCAGCCTGTTATCGGACTGATGGCTCGCACACGCCGCTGGCTTACACCCGTCTGCCCGGTGGACGGGACGGCAGAGTACGCCGCTCTGTAAACATACACCGACGGACGAATAATAATTGTATCTGCAAACTATCATCGGGCTGACGTACATTTTCATTCGACGGAATACATGTGACTTCACTGATACCACATATGTTTGATATAACGGGTGCCAAGTTCGACCTGGCTTGTTAACGTTCTGAAAGAAGTCATTAAAATGAGGATGGATAACAAAGCCATGTGAAAACGGCGTCGATGAGAGGCTTGTTATTCCCATGAAAATCTCTAGCGCTTGGCAATTATCGTACTACAAATTCCGTCAGTGACCTGTCACCTATACTCCCCAAGTCCCCGCCGCCCGACCGCCTTGTAGTCTGGGCGGCGGCGGCGGCGGCGGCGGCGGCGCAGCTCCCGTGTCGGCGGCGCTCGGTAGCGGTCCCGCGTGGCGGCGGCGGCGGCGCGCCGGGACCGGCCTCCCTCGGGGCTGAACAGGTCGATACGACGCGCTGCGCGCTGCGGGACCGCCGTCGGCCTCCCGGGACCGGACCAACGCCACAGCAGCAGCTGCCGGCAGCGCTGCAGAACGGCGGAGCAGCTCGGCAGGCGCGGAGAGCGACACGGGAAGGCGAATGACTCTGCGTTAGGAATGGCGGACTAATGGTGGAATAAGGCGGAGTGATGTTTACAACAGGGCCTGCATGATAACAGGGTGCGCACGTTCCCTTGTCGCACATATTTTCATGAGAAACCAAAGGAGTGTTCATTAACAGGTGAATGCACTACTTTAAATAAAAATTTGCAAGTCACTTTAATTAGAAAAATTGAGGTGCATCATGCTTTTCAGATCCATCGCTGTCAAAATTAAACACGCTAAGAATGAGGAGCTTCAAAGTAGGTAGATAGTGAATCCGAAAGCCTGTGGCAAGCTGTTCAAGCTAGGGACATAGAAGAACTCATTGACGTCACCTCTGAGGTCATGAAAGGCAGAACACAGAACAGATCACTGCCGGTCCAGCGGTAAGGGCGGTGCATCAGTGCTACATGTAACTGCTCAGCGGACAATCTGCAGTCCAAGAATAGGCCATAATATACGAACCGTTCGCTGGAGTTTCCGATGCTCCACAGTCACTGATGCCCTGTTTACTGCACAGTCTCGGACTGTTGATCGCGGACAGGGCTCCAGAGAGTACAGAAGGCCGGGTGGACCGCTCGTCCCCAGCTCTGCCGAGGTCGGGTGTATCGGGTGGCCGGTGAGGGTGGCGTAGTGGGCGGCGCGGCGGCGCTCCCCGCTGACAATACCGGCCGCCAGGGACGTCTCCCGGGACCGGGATCTCGAGTCGGTGTGGAACTGACGGTGTTCGCTGATAGCGCCGAGAAAGGGGAGCGGCCGCGGCCAGGGGCTCTGAGTCAGCCGGCGACCTGCAGGCGAGGCCTCCTGCGGGTTACACCGGTGCTGATACGACGGGCCGCCGCGGGGCAGTGCCGACTTCCAGCGAAATATGGTGACTAAGCTCCCCGGTCCTGACGCAACAGGGCTTTGTCGAACGACAGTCTCTTCCCAGAGACCTGGTGCGCTCTTCTCCAGCCCAGTACACCCGCATTTTGGTTGAATGTTGAACAGAAGTAGAAGCTGATACCCTGCCGACGGGGACTCGGGCGCAAATGGGCGCAGACAGTCGTTCAATATTTGTGCAGCTTTACACGTCATTAGACAATCACACAGCTAGGCATTTAGTTTAGTGAGGTACCTTGAGTTGCTGTAACGCCTTTGACATGCTGATTCACCTGTATCAATATCATTTTTACTCCTATAAATCACACCTGTATTACGCAAAGTGCTTCCACCTACTTTACCGGTCAACCAACACTAAGTAGCATTATATGTGAGCACCTATATATAGTAGCACCTATATGTGAGATGGGCGGTGCGCGAAAGGGCTTGAATGCGTGAAAAGCGTCAGCACACAGCATAATATGTTTAAAAGTAAAATCAGTCTACCCAATGGCATGTGCTTGTTGCCGCGTTGACAAGTTTCCACTTGTTCAAGCGGGAAAAAATGGCTGCTTTCCTCAATTAACAACAAAAAAGACTGAGGGGAAAGTGACTGTCCTATGTCCATTTTCACACCGACACGACCGATGATCACGGCAACCCAGATGATGCTGGCTGCTCCTTGGGGCCGGTCCATGCCCTACTAGCCGAATCGCGGCCTGTTAGCCCCGTTGGTTCTGTGGCGCGTCCAGCGTGCTCTGTAGGGCGTCCAGCGTGCTCTGTAGGGCGTCCAGCGTGCTCTGTAGGGCGTCCAGCGAGGTCTGAGGACCTCCAGCGGCAACGTCGCCATCACCGGCCGGCCCACTCCATCTCCATTACCGGAGTGGCCTCTGCGGCGGCGCCGCCGAGCCGCATGAATAACTTATGTCGCCAGGGCCGCGTTGAAGGAGCAATTATTTGGTCGGTACTTTCCCCTACCATCCCCGACCCCGCTGCCCCGATCACCACTGAGTGACCCTTGCTGACCGGTATTGAGCGATTTTGTAATCCAATTTGGCACCGGTGCGCGCTCATATCGGCCCAATTACCTATGCCCGGTGGGCTGGCCGGCGCACCGAGTGCTAATGGTCGGCGGCCACCGAGCCGACCGGCCGCGGCCGCGTGACCCGCGCACGTAGCTGGCCAGACAGTCGATAACTTTGGCCGCCGCTTTGATAATTGCCGCGGCGAAAGACAATCATCGCCGTCCGATGGCTACCGGGCCGCTATCCGAATCAAATAAAGGAATGTGCCTGGTAATGGAATGTTTGATTGGTTCATGTCACGCCAGCACTATCGGCACATTCTGCTGGCTATCCGCCCGTCAGTGACTCATTTGCTAGTGGCTCGTTTCGCGTCAGTGTTGAACCGGGGCAATCTTCGTCAGTCCATTTCAGCACTTGAAAGTAGTTGCGTGCTACAGCATGTGTTCGTGCTTCTTTGAAGTAATATGGCTTCGACCGTTTCCAAGCGTCGGTTCATATTCCAATTGGTAATCGGAGTAACTTCGTCGCCCATCCGGCCAAATGTGCGATTGGGGAGGGGGACTGCAGCCGTGCCTCGGACAATAGTTCCGCGCAGCAGTTGCCACCTCGGGGGCCATGGTTCTGGATACCAATTATCAAAGCCATTGGCTTTGTTAGCAGAAGGGCTAAGGGCGCAAGTCTGGCATTTTGATCACGATGGTTATGTGCTTCGCATGCCGGCAATCGACTTTTGACGGTCTTTGTCTCTAGCCTTCGAGAAGTGCCGCAGCCCCTACCTAACTACAGCCTCGCCTTTGGCAAATTATTGCATCTCAGTTTCCTCCGTGGACGAGATATTTTGGAACCTACTCTCAACGTTTCTTCCTTTGGTTTTGGATATTTCTGTGGCCAATCGGTTTCAGTTTTCACGCTCTCCAGCCGTTCCATTCCATTGTTCTGAGTTTTGACTTGATGACCTCTGTTTGTGCAGTCCCGCTGGCAGGGCTGCGGAGTCGATGGATTTTCGGCGACTCCGACTCCGACTCCGACTCCGGCTTTCAAAAACCAGCTCCGACTCCGACTCCGACTCCGGGCAGAATTGTCGACTCCGACCGACTCCAACTCCCGACTCCGACTCCGCAGCCCCAGCAGGGCTGCGGAGTCGACAGATTTTCGGTGACCCCGACTCCGACTCCGGCTCGGGTTTCTGAAATCGACTCCGACTCCGACTCCGACTCCGGTCACAACTGTCGACTCCGACCGACTCCGACTCCGACTCCGACTCCGACTCCGCAGCCATGCCCGCTGGAATAGTAGCCGCTACAAGAGCACGACTCTGGAACCCGCACGATCCACCGGCTCTCCGTCCACCGTTTGCACTTGCAGCCCCAGCTCCACTAGTTTGCCCGACGAGAACCTCATGCGTCATTATCGTCGCGCTGACAGCCGGGCGCAGCTATGGCGCTGTCCTGACAGCGGCTGTCATCTGGCCGGAACCTTTCCTCCATAACGCTCGGCCTGCCGCCCGCCGCGCCGGCCACCGCAGGAACAACAATATTTGTCCGCGCCTAAAGCTACAAACACGCGGGCCGCCAAGTGTTCGTTTAACTGCGGCGATGATGAAGTGGGCGTCATGTCTCCTGGCGGAGGGGCGCCGCCGATGGTCGGGGGAGTCGGGACATCCGAGGAGGTGACATCGCCTTCCGGTGGGGAAGTGGATTGGGGAGACGACTGAGATGTGACGACGCGACGGAGATGGGACTGCCGAGGCTCCCGGGAGATTGGCTAGAGGCGTGATCGGTAACAAGTGGCAAGCTACGCTGACAGCCCAGCTTTATGCGAGATGGCTTTGGAGCTCCCATGCTCTGATGGAGATATAACCGAGACAAGGATTGGGCTAGAAATTGCATGTAAAGCCAGTCGCTGAGGGCGAAAATCTACTGGAAACACAGACTTGTTGATCGGTTTTGCCAGATGCTGGGACGTCGGCCGCCGCCACGAAAACGACGTCAGCGACGCACAAAAAACGTCTGACAAACGGGCCGTCGACGCGGCGGCGACGTGCGGCGGCGCAGCGGCGGCGAGCGGCGGCGCGCAGTCACCGGTTGATGCATCAACTGGAGGAGGCGGCGGCGGCGGCGGCGGCGGCGGCGGTAAAGCTGTCGGCGGGCGGTACCATCAGCAGCAGTTGGGGCGCCGCGGCGGTGTGACCCTCCGCACTGCCGCCGGCGAGACACACGGCCTCAGACGCGGCCGGTGACGGCCGGCGCGTCAGCCCCGCCGCCGGAGCGCCACACACGCCGCCACACGCGCCGCTGCTATGCGCTGAATGTTGCGGTACATGGAGATGGACCGCAACGATCGATGAATTTGGTCAGGGATTTTGGCTCAAGGTGTTGTGCTGTCGTTATTCAGGGCAGAATTGTGAGGGAAGTGCGAGGCAGATGTCTAATTAAACGCACCCAATACAGATAGATGGTTTCCCTCTCCGATACAACATGTTCTCTGGCAGTGAGCACCTTGAGTTCAATATAAAACTGTTTCCAAAGTCAGCATTGTTTTATTGGTAACACTTTTCCAGATTATATCCAAATTGTTTGCTAAAGAACTTGATTATTTTTGGTCTTATTCGAGGTTTAATTGGCTGGAGCCTGGAATACCCAATAAGAGCGTGGCCAGAGCGGCTGACCGCCCGATCCCAGCTAGGACCGGACCAACGGTCCACACGTCCCCAGCTGACTGATGGTGTCGCGCGGTGCCATAACGAAGGACAGTCTGAGGACGCGACAGGCGCCTTCTCTCGTCTCGGCATTCCGCCGCCCCTGTCCCGTTCATTTGTCCTGGTCTGGCGCCTCTACCCAAACTTGGCACAGATGTAGCGGCACGGACGGAACTCCCAAATGAAAACCAGCGAGGGTAAAAATAGTCGTCCACCGAAATCTTTTTTTTTAGTTTCACCTGGCGGCTGGAACACATCATCGAATCCAACTTACTTCCTGCACTGTAAATATGGCCATAAGCCGCTCTCTGCCCTACCGGGCACGGCGTTTCTCTCTGATCCCCTCCCTCCCATACCATGTGCGCTGTGTCCACACTCGTCCCGCCTCCCCGCGTGCCATCTCGGGGGCGCGCGCCGGTCCGAGCTCCACCAATTAGGAAATTACATCCCACTATTTGATTTGGTGATGATTCAATTTATCCATCAAATCTCTCTCCCCTGCTGCAGCTACCCTTTGGCCCTTGAAGCGTGGCCAGTAAGTTAATTCGGAGCATGTAATAGACTATTAAATTGAGAGCCTCTGTCAAATGAATGGCTCAGCACGAGCCCAATCATCGGCAGAAGGGTTTCGCAATATTGATTCAATATTGAATTAGCCCTCACGCCGGATGAGATGGGTCCATATGAAAGTGGCTACAAGGGAAGACGTGATAGCATATACCTACCAGCGTAATAGAGGTCCGAGCGAGTGGTGCAGCATCGAGAGGGGTGGCGCGGAGTCTTGGTGTGATATGGCACGGTGCAGTGAGCCACGGGACATGACAGTCAATTAATTCAATCTACTTATTTTTATCTTACTTATTCTAATTTTACGTTGATTTACGCCCTGGCAGGGCATTTTTCATAACACGGCCTGGCAGGGGGGGGGGTCGATGCGACGCCCCCCCCCTCGCGATTGGCTCCTATGGCACCTAGAAACACCAAATTTGGTAGGTAGGTGGGCCCCCGGGAGTTCTCGCCCCTGTGCAAATTTGGTTGCTCTAGGTTAATATTTAGGGGGGTTTGGGGGGCATAAATGTAAAAATTTCGCTAAAAACAGGTCAAAAGTTTTTCGCTTATAACTTTTGATCTAATTAAGATAGAGTAAAAAGAAAAGCACCAGTGAACTCAGCACGTCAATGCGCGTCGAATGATATACTTTTCAGCTTGCTTAAGTGTACTTAAAGTTTTTCTTAATTTTTAAGTAAACTTTAATTTATCAGTTAAGTTCAAGTTAACCAAATTGCATCATATCGCATATCATTCGATTCGACTGATCACCAGGAACACAATGATACCATTTTTTAAGCTCTAGCGTCATTATATGCCAAGTTATTGGCAAAAACGTCATTTGACCTCAGTTGACCTCATTTGACCTGACCCATGGATAAGTACACCAAACAAAGAAGCACCAAGTGACCTGCTGTTAAGTACCGTGGTTTCAAAGCACAAAAGTGATAGAACGAAGCGGATATCTCCAGTATTTTCCGAATTTAGTATTTTCCCATAGGCTTAACATTACGACGTAATGACCTCTAACTGACCTCAGGTCAGTGATCTCAAAAAAGCCGGACTATATGTTATACAACTCGGTAAACTTAGCACATCCTGAAAGTTTGAAGGAAATCAGTCCAAAACTGTGAGTTGGACAGATGCAAAAAGAAAATTGAAATTTGACCATGACCTTGCACCGGTTTTTCTGACCTGGTGACCTGACCCAAGGTCACCCGGACCTGAAATTTTCAGGTCATATGTAAAAAGGTTGCCCCATAGGCTGTGCCAAATTTGCCGGCGCTGCGCGCCGCCGTTTTTACGCTATTTCCGAAAAACCTTAGGGGGGTCGCATCAACCCCCCCCCCTGCCAGGGCGAGGGTTAAGCATCATTTTATTTAAGTGTTAGGTAGGTATTTCTGATTGACGTTATTCCTTTTTTATTGCAGTTCATGACTGCTTTCCTAACCGACCCATGCCCTATGAGTAACCCCGAGTAACACCACCCGGCGTTCCATTCGGCCACTTCCCATCGGCTGATTCTTCCAGCCAGTCGACCCTTCAAATGAACGGCCAGCCAACCTTCCACCTGACCCACCAGCCAATCTTCCAGTAGACAATCTTCCAGCCAATCGCTTGCTGACCCTCCAGCTGACCCTCCAGCCGATCCTCCAGGCTCCAGCTGACCCTTCAGTCGACTTTCCAGCTGACAATCAGTTGAGCTCCCAACCGATCTCCAGCTGGCCCTCTAGCTGACCCACCAGCCTTCCCTCCAGCCGTCCCTCCAGCCGACCCACCAGCCGCCCCTCCAGCCGACCCTCCAGCCGCCCCTCCAGCCGCCCCACCAGTCGTCCCTCCAGCCGACCCTCCAGCCGCCCCACCAGCCGTCCCTCCAGCCGCTGGGCTCGCGGCGGTCGCCGTGTCGCCGGCCGGCTACCGATGCCGTTTATCGCGCGCGTGTCGACCGCGGCCGTGACGGTAACCGGAGACGGCGCCTCGGCGCACCGCTGTTTACATCTGTCACTAACAAGACCCGGGCGGCCGGCGCGAGCGGCCCGCCGACCGCCGACCCGCCCTCGCCTTCTGCGACGTCTGGACGGGCGCCGGCCGCGGCGCGACGGACGACGGTTTGGGGGTGACGGAACCGGACGGTCCGGCGAGACAGACGACAGTCCGATGGTGCTGGACGGAGCCGGGTATCTTTGCTGCGAGACAGTCCAGCACGGCGGACGGGCGACGGTCCGATGGCGACGGATGACGGTCCGAGGCGTCCGAGACGGGCTAGTGAGACGAGTCGGACGGCACTGTTCCAGGGCTCTGGACAGAGCTGAATGAGTCATCTTTCCTATCACAGTCGTTTTGGGACGTCCTTTCCTGCGGTTATGCCCGGCTCCTTCAGTCCAGCCCCGTGCCGTGCCGTGCCGTCCAGTCAGTTGTCCACGCGCGGTCGGTGGCCGGTCGCAGCGTCGCTGCCACATGTCAGCTCCGTGTCTGTCTCTCGCCCTCTGGCTCGACTCCGGCCCGGCCGACACTGGCTGGGCCCTGTCAGCTGCTCGGACAGGCTGTCAGCGCACGCGCGCCTCCAAAGCGGGCCGCGACGCCTGGCTCGGCCCGGCGAGTCGCGTCTGTCGCCGGCCGCTCTCTCGCTGTCCGCGGCCCTGCGCGCGCGCCCGGCCTCGCCAGTTCTTGTGGACGGGTGACGTAGGTCGGCGAGGGTCCGTTCACCTCGCTGAGGGAGGGGAGGGAGGCCAGAAGAACAGCGGAAATGAAACGTGATTATATTTATGTGACGGTGACACGGTGATGAGTGACGGAAGAAATCATGCACTAGGGCGTTTAGTGCTAATTCGTCCTGTCATGTTCATGACAGATATGGTGGATTGATATTATCTTAATTTTAACACCGCTGATTGATGACGCCGTAAAAAATATCTTCCATCATGGCCGGTAAAGGGTAATTTGTGTTTTCTTTATTCAAGTGTTGTATTTTCCCATTTGAGCCAAAGTCCGCCATTCGTCTGAAGGTCCGACGGTCGAGTGACCGGCTGACCGGCCGCCGCGCCGGCCAGCATCCGGCGTCGCCGCCGGCCAGCCGAGACGCCGTTACTCGCCAACTTTTCAATCGGTGCGGCAGCGCGGCTGCGTTTGGTGCTGTGCTCGGCCGAGCGCCATCAATTGGCCCGGATGGCCGGCCGGGGACCGATCGCCGCGCGACGCGACACATGGCCAGCTTTATCATTTGGTCAGAACGAGATCGGCCGCCGGACCCGCCGTCAAACTGTTTGAACTTGAACGGACCGGCCGGCCGCCTCGCTAAGTTGTGGTCGACGACACCGGACAGCACCGACGCGGATAGATGGGATGACGGGCTGTGAACACCTTCTGAAAGAACTCAGAAGAGCTGTTCTAAGAGCTGCTGTTCTTGGAGGAAGGGATGTTCTTGGGGTCGATATCACGCTGCTCTCTTTAGAAACGGGAAGGGTAGGTGCACAAGATGTGCTATAGTTCGATTAGTAGGCACGCCATTCTTTTTCAGGAAGGAACGATATTCGGCTCCAATATCTCGATTAGTTACTGTAGTGTTTATTAGAATACTATTTTTATTCTGCTTAACCGGTGTAATCAGTCCTTAATCTCAAATTTCTCAATCTCCCCTCTCCTTCCATTCTTACATATCCTGCCGAGCGCCCGCTCTGGTCACCCGGTGCCGCTGTCGATGGACCTCATTGCAGCGACAGGTTGAGCCGGAGATCGTCAGCCCGAGACGGGAGCCATATTTATGGAGAGCAGACAATGAAGTGTCCAGTTCCACTGTCTACCGTCTGGCCCGGCCAGGCCGATGTTTATACTGGATTTCCGGCTGATGAGATGACCATCAATACCACCCGAGATAATCGTGACATTTAACAGCGCCAATTTACTACGGCTGACGTCTATCTGTGTTCGAGAGAACTCAATCTGTGGCCGGCCAGCCTAACGGCTTTTACGGCCCACGCTAGATATTTGTCGAGGAGAAGGCATCGAGTATCGAATGGGAGAGCACAGAGCAAAGCTTTCAATCATGGCCACCAGGTGGCAGCAAGGGCGTTACTGCCGATCCATTTGCTGTCACGGCCGGGGCCGGGTATCACGGAGCGCTGCCTACGCTGTTGGCGCTTTTGGTTTCATACTTGTTGCACACTACCATACTGCTGGAGATATAGGGGTAGTGTGTGACAAGTATGAAATCAAGGCAGCGCTCCGTGGAACACGGCCCGGGCTGCGTCCGTCACCCAAGTCCCGGCAATTATCGCGCCTCAGGCTGATGTGCAACTGGCTGCTGCTGATGTCCAGCTGCTGGCAGTGCAGCTTCAGGCTCATGCCGCCATGCCATCAAATGAACCCAAATCTTTCAATCATTTGATAGAAAACTACCAAATGAACCCTTCCGTAACTCGACTCTTACTCAGAGCAAGAGTCACATCGCAAGGTCAGGTCACTGCCGGCGAGAGCCGATACCAGAGGCACGCATTCATCCAATATTCTCGCTTCTAACGTCAGAGAAGAAACTATGCGAACAGATATGATATGGCGAAAAATAGATGTGCGGATAATTTCGTTACACCCTGTAGGAGTTCCTTTAGTTTAGACCATGCCCGTATCCTGTAACCAGCTGCCGACAGAACTCGTTCGTTTCTATTCATGCCAATGAACTTATGACTTATGAGCGTCACTGCGCGATGGCGAATACAACACATGGCTTTTGAAGCAGTGTATGATAGTCAACAGCGGTGTATTGAACTGACATCGAAACATAGCAGAGTTCTAGCAAAACCACTTCGACAAGGCAAGCTCCAAAACTCAAAAGCATTCAATACCACCGATTACCAAATAACATACAGCTTACAACTTTCAAGCAATGCACTGTGCACGAGCATACATAGGTAGCCCTCCAATGCACCATTCACAAATGTAGGCATGTACAATAAACATGAGACGGTGAAGCTCAGTCTGCTAATGCTAACGTCCCAGAGCGCGCACATCCCCGCCGCCTGCATGAGCGATTTCTGCAGGCTACAGACGAGACACACAGAACGGAATATGTCTGAAAGAACAGGTACGTAACCGGCATCGATTTGCCCCCTAAGAAACGAGTAAGTCTTGATCAGACCAATCATACGCCCGACATGGATATGATCCCTCGTGATAGGGAGCGACTGAGTGCATTCAGCGGGAGAGAGCTGGGACTTCCCTTTAAGGAACGCTGCAGTTATGACATGTACATCACGACAGGCTAACAGATCTTGGACATTGAACCTTGGTGCTGATATTGACAGCACCATCAAATAGCCCCGCGGTGGTGCAGCACACCCCCCTTCAGTGTTGCACTCCTCATAAGTAGCAACGTCAGGTGGAGGTGGAGCACTCTTCTCCATTTCATCTGCCTGTTGAGCCCATTCAGTACCTGTGAAAACAATAAAATTTGTATTAACGACTTCATACATACTGTATACAGCCTGACAGGGCATGAGATAGACCATTATCAGAAACTTTATGCACGTCTTTTATTACCACTGGTTGGTTCTGAGCAATTAACATCTGCCAAAAGATGAAAACACTTTAGATTGAGCATACAATTTGCCCAGTTAAGTATACTTCTGTGACTTGTCTGTGAGTTGTGGGATAAAAAACCTTTCAAAAAACAAACTTTGAGAAGTGATCCCCTTACATCTGCCATCCAGATCACAAAACCGAGAATCTCCTATCCTGTCTGGATCTGACAGTGTCTGCCCATTGCTCAAATGTCAATAACGATAAACAGTTATAGATAAATAGTGCCACTAGGCACAAACCTATTCATCTTATCTGCAGGTAAAGGACAGCATCTAAGCTCTGTAGTTGTTTGCACTGACCAAGCTGTCCAACAGCTGGCCATGTTCCTTTTCCTTGCGCCTAGCCTGCCTACGAATTGCTGAAGCAGTTGAAGCTGGTGCTTTGCCCTGAGTAACAGATGGAATAACCCCCTTCTTCAGCCTCTTCTGCTGTTGTCTGGCCCTTGCCTGACAATGCATGTCATTGTTTATAGCATTGTGAAGTGTGTTTTCTTGCCTTAAACTTTGATGGATCATGAAGTATACGTAGGTACCTCACCTATGTCCTATGATGTTGATGTGAGATGTCTATGAAGCATGCAATAGCTTGTACAAATAAAGGTAGTAGTACAATTATAATAAATGATTGTTGACCTCTGTAGTATTTAGGACATGAACATTCCATGAAAAGCAGACCCATTTTTCGTTTGATACTAATGGTGGTAGCCGGTAGGTGACTTTCCAGTTCCCCGGGTGGCGAATGATAGGGTGCATCTTATATACAAAGCTGCGCATGACCATAAAAACTTACCGTTGGCAGTATATTCCAAAAAATCATCGTCGGTGAAATACTTCCGACACACAACCAAGTGTTTGGTGGGATGAAATCCATTGCAATTGCAGCCTGAGCCATATCTTCCTCGGCCTCTTGTCGCGAGGAAATACAACGCCACCATTCTCCGAGCAGCCATAGACACAACACTGAGCCATTTTCTTCCAAATTTAGGTCTTATGCCACATGTGACTCACTACTTCCTCAATATCTCACCCACTTTCACCGCACGGCACGGCTCCGAACGGCACCGACGCAAATTGAATCAGCAGGAACGCCTACAGTGACACCTGGCGGCCAAAGTTCCGTGTTATCTCCCATTAGTTCGCTGCCACGAAAGTCTCGTGCTGGATGAGATCGCAAGGAGTGATGGGCGTAAGAAATGGCGACAGGCGACCTGACATCTTTTGATAGCACAATTCAACTTCATGCTGGTTATATTGAAAACTTCTTCCCAACTTCTAATATTTTCCTTGTATTATTCAAGTGGACACGAGAAAGCATAATTGAACAAGCTATATGTTTTCACACAGTGGAGCCAACGCTATTTTCGTCGTCTTTTTTATGGCATTGTGATCAATGTTTTACAGCTGTAGTCTGAAGGTCCTATCCTGCGTTCATATAATTATTCGCAAAACGTTCTAAAAAGCACTTTTCAGTGTATAGACCTTCACTCTATGGAATTAAAAATAAACAGAAAAACAGTTACTTTTTATACATTTTCAGAAATAACCCGCTCATTTGGTACGGCTCTCGCGAGTTAAGCGGTAGGTTTTGCAGTTCTACATTTCCGGTTATATCTCAGAAACTAATCGATCCACAATGAAACCATTTTACACGATCATGGCCGGCTTGTGAACCAACAAGTCGATCGCATCTTCAACACTTAAAAGCTTAAGACGACGAAGAGATAGCCTGAAGTACACTAAATTTTCTAGGTGCAAAACCTACCGCTTAAACCCGCGAGACCTGTACTTCTCTGTTAATATAGTTTGCCTATTTCGAATTTAAATAAGACGGTTGGCATAAGTGATGAAAATGATACGTGCAGCGTGAATCACGAAACAGGTTGTGTTGATAGTCAAATAAGTTCAGCGTTGTCACTGTCTTGAGTGCAGTTTACGATATTATTGAGCATGTTTTTCTGATGGGTGGACTTTCCGTGACGCCTTTCGCGTATTGCGTGTTACTGTTATTTTGGTAGGCGAATTGGTGATTTCAGTTTGTTCGACTGTTGACGCTGTTAGCGACACCGTAATTTAGTCACTGGAATTGTTCGAATTGGGCTATTTCCAAAAGAATTAGATGTCACAATCAAGTTTAAAGTTCTAAATTGCTGCCAGAACTTAAGTTTGATTGGCACAACATGCGGGTATAGACAGCCAGGAGATGGCGGATGTTCTTTTCATATTTTGAGTTAAATGTTCGGCATCGTCTAAAAGCCTTTGTGAAGTATCATTCTTAATTATCATTTAATACAGACATCTATTATTTTAAATACTCCCTTCAACTAAGCACTGAGGAGAAAAGCTTGAGGATGGGCTACTGGCGTGACCTACATAGGTACTCGGGGCCCGCCTCAAGTGACATTGTCGTTTGCCTCTTATTGCTGCATCGAAGAGCCCAATAGCTAAACGATAACCCAGCGGCACACCTAGGCAGCTGCTGACATATGACTACCACTTACATGGCCCAATGCAAGTGTCAATCGGCATCGAGAGAATTGTGCGACAGGATTGACGAGACCGTTATACTAAAGTGTCTGCAGCACTGTGAAGTAAATGTAATCAAACAACGTCAATGAATACTACCAATCACTCACCACTGCCCGTAGATAGGAGCTAGTCCCATTGCCTCCCACAGGCTAACACATGGCTCTTTTGTTCCCAGATTTTTCTTGAAGTTCTTCCTGAAATGCAATCAAAACTGTCTCAAGAACGCCGGCAACCCACGGGACATGCGCCGGTTCCAGGTAAGATTACTACATAGGCTGCCATTCAATTCTTCTTTTTTTTGGCTTTTGCTGATGGTTATTTCCAACAGATGCTATCAGGCTGGATTCCACCCACTCAGCTGTGATTGTGACGCGGTGTGAGTCGATGACCACTTGTGACCGATACTGTACCTGACTGCGTCCCCCGAGCCCTCGGCCGCCTCTGACCGGGCCCGGGCCCGCCCCACGAGACATGGAGGGCGGCTCAGCCGCCTGACACGTAAATAAACACTTCAGATCGGAAATTAAACACGCCAAAATGACGAGCAGTTAGCAATGCTGTCAAATAGTTGCTGCAGCCCAAACCATAACACACGGCTCGACGATGGCGCTGACGGCCGCTGGGCTCAGTTTCACATCTCATTTACCAGTTCTCTGAAAAAGTTAATGTTCTTAAAACAGAGCGAAGGGCGACGGACGGGTGTCCAAGCCGCCTGTTTCCGTTAGCATTGAAGGCCATCGCCAGATGCCCAGCTGAGGGCAGCTGACCTTGTGACAAAACTGACACACAAAAAGTGAGGTCGGTCGGTCGGTGACTTATGTTGTATGCAAATCTAACTGTAAGGTTCTCTTGTTGAACAATGCTCATTACTTATGTTATTTTTTATCTAATTTTACTTCTTTTCACAAACCCTCAATTTGCATAAGTGGCATTATAAACCCTCAAAATTCTTAACATGCTGTTACGGCCGACGTATCTATCAAAGGCATGACTATGTGTATTATTTATTTCCAAAAAATGTGCGTTGTGCCCCGAGAGATAACTACACGCGACCTTCCTCTGTGCGCGGCAGGTGGTGATTGGCCCCACGGTGGACGTGTCAGGGCCTCTGCTCGCCGTCTCCGACAACATGTTCGTGCACAACAACAGCAAGCACGGTCGCCGGGCCAAGCGGATGGACCCTACCGACGGTGAGTACCCCCCCCCCCCCTCTAACTGCTGAGCAGGGCTTTTGGGGTCAGAAGCTTGGAGTGTCTGTGTTCAGACTAATTCGCGGTAGCACGCGAAGGAATGCGCTGCCATTCTCCTGTGAATGACATCACTAATGGAGGGCCATACATCAGTAATGGTGGTCATATTAGTTTCATGGACCGTGGTCGACTAATTAGTGAACGGAAGCCGTTAAACATTACAAGTGTTGACATTTCACAACTTGTGCGAAGATGGATCGATGTTATTCTTAGCGGCTGTTAGCGTGTTAGCACTATCATTAAAGCAACAATCCATTGCGGTGGGTCGGCATTCATCGGGCGGTGTTCCGCCGAACGGTGCCGGCCGCCGGCGCCGGGCCCGTAAAAACGGCTCATGGCCGGCGCGCTGTCCCTGGAGGGGGTGATTTATCCACTCATTTGGCCGCGGCGAGAGGCCGACAGCTGAGACACCAAACGTCACCTCACGACACCCCGCTCCGGCGCCACTTCCGCTCGCACGCGGGTCACACGGTGGGACAGGGGAGTGGGTACAGGCCCCGGGGGCACGGCACGGCGCCGCGCCATCCCCAACTCCCAGCGGTAGCTCACATTCAGATATTTTACAGTCACATCACAGCTATTTCAAAAGCTAGCGTGTGAAGCGTCTGAAGATGTGATGAATGCTCAAAGGCCTGGTGGGTCTGGGGCTTGTGCTTAGACTAACAGTAAGGAAAATGAAATAATGATGAAAATGTGTCATTTGTGAAATCTATTAATCTGCATATATTTTTTTATAATATATTTATTTAAAATATATTTCAGCACCATGAATTTGTTTGTGGGACGTGCTAACAAACTTTGGAGCTTCATTTTATTGCCATGTTGGGTTTCCTGCCCATTTAGTTAGAGTATCGTTTACGTTTTGTAATTTCATCAACTCTGTTAGTTCTGTCGTCAAACCTTTCTAACTCAACAGTGTTATCAAAGATAACATCTGGGAGCTGCATCGGCTTGTTATTGTAGAAGTTTCATACCGTAGGTCATAGTGGTCGGTCCGCGTCACCTTGATGAAGCGTTTTCATCAGGCAGTTACTCCAGCGATATGGGGCTGGAAAAATTGCTCACTTCTACATAGATCGGCCATCCACCCCGCGCGGCGCTCAGTCTGTAGACCGGCCCTGCCGCACCCCCTGTTCTTGTGTTATGGCCGAGCTCCGTCGCTCCGTCGGTCGGTGGCCGTCTCCCTCCCTCCCCTCCCTCCCGTCGGCGGAGGCGATCGAAGGCGCGGCGGTCCCAGAGGGCGTGGTGGGCTGTGGTCCCCGGGGCCGCCGCCGCCGCCCCAGGGACCAGCCAGCGGCGCGCTCATTGGCTGGCAGGCTTCACCGGCGCGCTCCCATTGTCTCCATTGGCCTGCCAATAAACACACTTGGGTGCCGACGGCGAATCGAAGAGGGACCTGTCTGGGGTGCTGGCTGCGCCGGCCGTCTCCGGTGCTGCCATTGGACGGGGGCTCACGGCGGCAGCTTAGTGCGAGCTCCTGTTGTCTCTTCATGGGGACCAATAGTCAATACGCAGAATATATCAGGACATAGGGCAAAGCGTTCTTGCTTTCTTTTACGCATCACTCCTTTATAAAAGTTAGCAGATTTTTTTTTAGAAAGTGAGATGAATACGTATCTTCATGACAAGGTAATCGCAAGGATTCCCAACTTGACCTGCCTTTATAACTTTTGACAAGTTAGACGGCACACTTTGTTCCGGTTTTAACCTTTATGTATTGTTAACGCTGCTCATTGGTATTCATCTTCATGTTCAATCTCTGGGCTTTTTACGTAGATTAGATCTTATGTCCTTTAGTGTTTTCCGAATAAAATGGAAACGTATGCTACAGCACAGAGCAGGATTACATCATACTTATCTTTGTCCTTTTTCTGCTTTTTCTCGAGTAATGACCTGAAAGGCAAACTGAACCTACCTTCAAAATTAATAGCCCTCAATGAAATAGCTTGTAAGCAGCGTCGGTTATAGTCAATGCTCATTTGTTTGTTTTGTTGGGTTAGGCCCTTTCGGTCCAATGAGACCATTTCAGAGCCGGGAGGATGATAAGATATATAGGGGGAGACATTGGTCTGGGCAGGCACCCTAGTGAGTCACCGGGGCTGAGCCCGTCCATAGGACAGGCCACCCAGCCCCAAGGTACTCACTGCACCCGGCTACGGGGTGCGCTCGCTCGGGAGCAGCGGTGCCGCTCCAAGGGAGCAGCCCGCATGAGATAAAGTTGCCTGTCCAGCCCGGAGGGGGTTGCGGTGTGGAGGAGAAGGATCTCTGTATCCTGAGGATATAAGCATGGAACGGTGGTCAATGCTCAACGCGTTACTCTGCTTTATAATGTCGGCAGTCTTTATGCGTCTCCTTGCCGTTGACTCTTGGACCTCCACACACTCTGTGTCGCCCGAGAGGCCGACGCAGCCTGCCGCCACCTGACGGCCGTGTCCGGTACCGCAGGTTTTCTGTCTCCCCCGGCGACGCCCTGTATAAAGGCCATCAGCCCCAGCGAGGGCTGGACCACCGGCGGCTCCACCGTCATCATCATCGGAGACAACTTCTTCGACGGCCTCCAGATCGTCTTCGGCACCATGCTCGTCTGGAGCGAGGTAAGTGGAATCGAATTCTGATGACGTTAAGTGCTTCTCGTAAGGGGCCTATGGCATTCGCTAATGCTTTATAGGTACTGCTATAAGCTTTACGTGAATAGGATATTTACAATTTTTGAATTTTTCCATCGCTTATTTATTTCCAGCTCATTGAGGTCTTTTCCGACCTAAAAATTTTGAAGATATGATCTTTGACTTATGATCTTGCCGACCCCGCTGACCTGCTGGCCCCTCTGCCCTGACCCCGGTGACCTGGCCACGATGCCTTGACCTCGTTGACCTGACTCCGCTGCCCTGACCTCGTAACCTAACCCCACTAACACCCTGACCCCACTGACCTGACCCCACTGACCTGACCCCGCTGACCTGCCCCGTTGACCTGACCCCGCTGACCTGCCCCTCTGCCCTGACCCTGGTGACCTGCCCCTCTGCCCTGACCCCGGTGATCTGACCTCACTGACCTCGCCGGCAGCTGATCACCTCTCACGCCATTCGGGTCCAGACTCCGCCGCGGCACATCCCCGGCGTGGTCGAGGTGACGCTGAGCTACAAATCAAAACAGTTCTGCAGGGGCGCGCCCGGACGGTTCGTCTACGTCTGTAAGTCACCAGATCACCACGGCTCACTACGCCCTCAAAACTGTACATCTAGCTACCAAAACTGCTAAATTATCACAGTTTTTAAAGTGTAACACTACTTATAGACCTCTGCATAGCATACACACTCACAGGTCTATGCTCAGTCTCTTGCGTGCCACCACTTAGTTTGTTCCGTTCCGTGACAATTGATGGCCATCCTAGGCCATCGTATGCTGTATCATCACTGCCCCGCCCATCCCGTGCTGTAACGCCGCTGCCCGGCCCGTTCCGTGTTGTAACGCCGGCAGAGAGCCGCTGTTCAGTGTTCAGTCCACTCCGTTCCGTGACACCGCCGCTCAGCCTACTCCGTTCCGTAGTGCTGCTCCTCAGCCAGTCCCATTCTGAGACACCTCCGCCGTTTTTCTTGCAGCTCTGACGGAGCCGACCATCGACTACGGCTTCCAGCGGCTGCAGAAGCTGGTGCCGCGTCACCCCGGCGATCCGGAGCGGCTGCCCAAGGAGATCATACTGAAGCGAGCTGCTGACCTGGCCGAGGCGCTATACAGGTAACGGTCACAGCCACGGGGTGGACGGGAGAGCCACAGAGGGCGCCACCGGGGCCTCACAGGGCGCCACAGGGACCTCTCTAGGTGGCGCCACTGAGACCTCACAAAGTGCCTCTGTGAGTACTTACATGCCTCTGTAGGTGGCGCCACCTCTGCTTTTGCTGATGGTGGGAGCCAGTGTGACGCTTTTGTGTAGATTACATATCTACTTCTCAACGACATCCGGAGACTTTTAGGTGCTAATGGATCGGTTCATCAACGTCCTGTAGCTTTGAGTCAACGCAAGGTTCACCACTCCGATCTCGTCCATGGGGTGCCACCTTGATGGTCCTCTTACCCCGCATAGCTATCCCACCCCTAACCCACCGACTGACCCCCTCCCCCTTTACGTTCCAGTATGCCTCGGAACAATCAGCTGTCGCTGCCGGCGCCGCGCTCCCCGGCCATGAACCAGCCGTCGCCCATGTCCGGGTTCAACTCGTACGCCGGGCAGCTGGCCGTCAGCGTACAGGCGGACGCCGCCAACGGACAGTGGTCCGAAGGTGGGTCCATCTCCGGCACCCCGCACCCAGAGGGGTGCATACGGCAACTGTGGCACCCTGGCTTTGAAGGGTGCATACTCGGTGACAACCGTGGCACCCTGGTCAGCAGAGGGGTGCCCTTGCTGGATTAAAAAGTTATCGCTTTTACATCTTATGTATCCGTACTCAGAAGTCAGAAGAGTACAACCGTTGACCAAAATGTTACGAGTACTACTAAATACTTCCAAGGACTCCTGCATAGTGTAGTAGGTACATTCGATGACCCCTGCAGCCTGCTCCACCCCGTCCCCACAGGAGTACGATCACTGACCAGTGCTGTGCCCGGTTCACAGAGGAGTACGATCACTGACCACTGACCAGTGCTGTACCTCGTTCACAGAGGAGTACGCTCGTGGCCAGAGCAGCAGTGCCTCCCCGCGCGGCTACTCGGGCACGCCCACACCCAACACAAACACCCACGCCTCCTATATGAACGGCTACGGCTCGGCGGCGGCGCAGTTCTCCAACATGGGTACGTCAGGTCAGCTCACTGGGAGAGGACGGGTGGAAAGGGCAGGGCAGACTGAGCAGGGTGGGCGGGCACAGGTCAGGTCAGGGTGGGTTGGGCGGGGATGAGTGCAAACCGCGCGCAGTTAACGCAGGCTAGTTCAGGTCAAATTGAGGGAGTTGGTTACTCGTGTTTACGATTTATCGATTACTTCAGTGCTGCTAGGGCATCACCTCACAGTGAAGACTTTTGTTGAATGAATGAAGCCATGGTCGTCTGTAAGCGGCTGGTGCTGATAGTAACTGTCAGTGTTCACGTTTTCTTACGTGTTACGCTGACGTAATGCCATCTCCTTCACAGGCATGGGAGGTATCATGTCCTCTCCGTTCGCGACGATGAACGCGTTCGCGCTGTCGGCGGCCGGCGGTGCGCAGCCATACGCCTCATTGGCGTCCAAATGATACTAGTGCCGAGTGAGTGCGGCGGCAGCGGCGGCGGCGGCGGACTGTGGATGGGCCGCCGACCAGTGCTGCGGCGCGCACCGGGCCGGAGACTGCGACGGCGCACAAGACGATATCGGGCGCGGCGTGCCGGCCGACCCCGGGCCGGCCCAGAGCGATAGGACACTTTGAGCTTTAGTATGTTTCCTATTTCTTGTTCGTGATATTGAGTGAATATGCCTTGCTTGTGGACAAAGTTCGTCTCGTATAAGCCAAACACACGTGGGCTCTCGAGATGTTCGAATCTCGTGGGATATCCATACTTTGTACCGTTGATATTTTGTGATGATTGTTTATCGTTCCGGCGCTGAGCCGTTCGGTGCGATTGGCCGGCGCTGCTGGCACGGTTTAGTTATTTCCTTTTCACCAGCGGCGGACAGAAGCCAGGAGGTCACAGGTGCGGTGCCGTCGCGCAGGCGGCCGGTGCAAACATATCATATCTGCCGCTGGAACGGAGCGCCGGCCACGGGGGCGAGAAACATGTGCCATACTACGTCAGTTATAATCTAGTCACTCTCCCTGCGCTTTTGTCCGGGCTGCCTGAGTTGTGTGTTTGAACTC
This sequence comes from Amphibalanus amphitrite, assembly GCF_019059575.1. Taxonomy (NCBI): domain Eukaryota; kingdom Metazoa; phylum Arthropoda; class Thecostraca; order Balanomorpha; family Balanidae; genus Amphibalanus; species Amphibalanus amphitrite. Next base: position 605,546 of record NW_024881844.1, read on the forward strand.
TTGGATGTTGTACCTTATACTGTAGGCAGGGCAGACACCAACCATCGCCGCGATATACATTTCATATATGCGTGTGGTGTACGATGTAAATAATATACGTGCAATACGACATGCCCTCTCTAAGTGTTGTGTCATATAAAAAGAAGCAAGAATCGTCTACTCGACCCGATACTTAGTTGCGTGTCATTGTAGTCACGGTTGTAGGTATGCATATTTTGATAATTATGCGCAATTTTCTGTTGCTAAATGCCTCTCGCGCTCGCTTTCAGACACATGTGGCCATAAGTAAGCCAGTTTATGATTTCGTATCGTATGCTGGAGATGAAAGTACTTTATTGGTTTCTTTAAGCAATTAAGAAACGGAACCTTCTTAAACCATTAAGCACGGGTGAAACTGAGCCTTTGGCTAGGCCCAAAGTCAAGCCCAGGCCAGCAGTAGCTGATTTTATTCAAACTGACGTGACATAACGTCACTGAAACGTCGATACCTCCCCATCCTCAATTTTATGAGGTGATTTGCATTGAATGCACTTTAATTATATGGCACTGATTAATGCAGGCTTCTATTTATTTCTACTAGTTCTTAAGAACTTAAGTAAAGTAGGTGTTGTAATGCTGTTCACTGGTCACCCCAGAACCGCGCGGCATGATATTGCCTAAAAAGTATAATCTCAAAATCCAGTGTGAATGACTTCGTATTTTATTACAACAAAATATCGACTACTGCGTAAGACACGGACCGGGAAGGCACTTCACCTGGTCCCGAACCGATCACAGAAATGTGACAGTGACTTACATTCGTGAGTTATGTGGTGCTAGCGGGCTCCACGGACTCACTCAGGGCCACGGAAACTCCGCAACACATTACAACATCTCACGACACTTTGATGATGAATATTCTCCCAATGCTCTTTGCTTTCCGGCCAGCGACCACAGCTCCGGTCTACGGACCGGCCAGTGGCCACAGCTCCGGGCGTCTCTGACTGACTGAATGACTGAATGACTGACTGACTGGCAAACTGCCCTCTGACTGACCGCTGAAGACACCCTGGCTCACAGCTCTGCTGCCAACACCGCACCAGCACAACTAGCAGTGAGGGTAGTTGGGACAGGCCGCCGCGCTGACGCCAGCAGGGTACTGACGGGTCAGGGGCACTCCAGCGGGGCTGACGATGGCGCTGTTGGAGCCACAGTCAGGGTAGTTGGGGCAGGCCGCCGCGCTGACGCCAGCAGGGTACTGACGGGTCAGGGGCACTCCAGCGGGGCTGACGATGGCGCTGTTGGAGCCACAGTCAGGGTAGTTGGGGCAGGCCGCCGCGCTGACGCCAGCAGGGTACTGACGGGTCAGGGGCACTCCAGCGGGGCTGACGATGGCGCTGTTGGAGCCACAGTCAGGGTAGTTGGGGCAGGCAGCGGCGCTGACTCCAGCAGGGTACTGACGCACGGACGGCGCCAGGCTGGCCAGCTGGATGGCGGCCAGAGTGTTGGCATCAGTGCCGCAGTACGGGTAGTTCGGGCAAGCGGCAGGGCTGACGCCCTCCGGGTACTCGACCGGCTGAGCCGAGCAGACAGCCACCAGGGCAACCAGCACAGACTGCGAGACAGGGAGGAGCGGTTAGCATAACGAGCACAGACTGCACAGACAGCACCGACTGCGAGACGGAGTAGAACGGTTAGCACAACCACAGACTGTGAGACAGAGAGGAACGGTTAGCGTAACGAGCATAGACTGCACAGACAGCACAGACTGCGAGACGGAGTAGAACGGTTAGCATAACGAGCACAGACTGCACAGACAGCACAGACTGCGAGAGAGAGTAGAACGGTTAGCACAACCACAGACTGCGAGACAGAGTAGAACGGTTAGCGCAACGAGCACAGACTGCAAGGGAACGATTTGCGTAATTAGCACAGACGGTCGCACCGCTTCTGACATACGTTTTTCATTTTCAATAAAACAATTAAAAAGGAAATATTCACCTATCTCTTTATGTTCCACAAAGAAAAACGGTCGCACCTCAGCCTAGCCGCTGATTTAGATTTACATATCTTTTTTGTTAGTCCGTGTTTGAAAAAGACCAAATGTTAAGATTTAAATGCAGATAGCCACTAATTTGACATGCGACACGGCACTGCGCGGAACACTCATTAAACAGATATTTTGATTACTTTGTACCTAATTATGAATGACTTTTTTTCTCGATAATTTAATGATAAAACAAAAACAAAAAGTTTACAACAATGAATAAATGAAAATAAAAAAGAATGACAAATGAGTTACTTATCTTGTACCTACTTCATAACAAATCAGGAAGGAAATAGTCTTTCAAAGAACTGCTGACAGACACTTCACATATTTATGCTACCCTGACTATACCACGATTTGAAAGCACTTCTAATGAAATATGAAACATAACCAGGAAATTGCAAACGAAAAATCGCACAAGGTCACAGCAAAGATCCCGCCAGAACACCCGCATGCCGTTATTGAGAGAGTCGCCTTACCAGAGACAGCATGGTGTCGATGGTATCGAGCTTTTGGGGAGAATGTCGCTCTGGATCCGTCGGCGGCCTTATATAGCGCCGGAGGTCGCCTGTCAATGTCGCTGTAATTAAAATGCCAGGTGCGTCCGCGAGCCGAATGGCGCCAACAGTGGCCTGTTCGACCGGGGGCGGGACGAGCAGACCGGTGCCACGTGCTAATCAACACACCACCCAGAGGCGTGATCAGGGCAACGGAACGGGGGCTTCTCACGGTAATGACTGGCAGAACCGTTACACTCGTTATTTAGACTGGTAAATTAGCACCTTGATTAGCACATAATGTCGGGGGATCATTGAGGTCTGTATTTATGCTGTTATGAATCAATTTGTAAAAAGCAAAACCATTTTTATATCTGATTCGTGATTACGATTCCATTTCCATTAAATTTCTTTCATCCCTTTCCATGGGTTACCATGACAGACGGAAAGCACAGCTAAATGTAACGAAAGAATTTAGAAATTGCATGAAGGTAATGAACACTGAGCACTGTGCAGCAGTACATATGGCATAACCATTCTGCATGGCTTACATCGTGAAAATTAATCTATTTCTTCCAGGGGCGCAGCCAAGGGGGGCACACTGGGCTTAAGCCCCTCCCAAATCTAGCAGGCGCCCTATGTGAAGACGCTATCCAGGGCGCCTTCAGCGCCCTGGATGGCTCCTTCCATGATCATTTCCGGGCGCTGAAGGCGCCTTTCAACACTCTAGTCGCCCTCGACGGTAAGCCATAACGGTACGCCATGCAGCACTGGCGCTTAGGCTTACAATTTTATAGCTTTTTACGGGCTAAGATGCGAAATTGGCGCCCTCCTGAGCCAAAATTGGCGCCCTCACCAATTCAAGCCCCCTTCGAATTTTTTTTCCTGGCTGTGCCCCTGCTTTCTTCTTTTTTTGTGCAGACACGCGTCAGGACGTGAGGCTCCGATATTGGATAATACCTATCTATGCTTTACTGGGACGGGAAGATGACGGCACAGCGGCACCTGATGCGGCAACAATCGGCAATCGGTGTTGGGGCAGCTGTTACTTAAAATCCATGAAATATTCACGCAAAAGTCAGAAAAATAGGTAGATGTTTTAGCGGAAACGTTTTTGCCATTTTTATATGAAATGATTGGATAGTTGTAGCAGTCAGGAGATGCCTCAGCAGGAGCTTGGTAGCTTATTCAATTGAAGTGATAGATAGCCTAATGAAGTAGAAATAGAAACAATATTTAAATATTGCATGGGCAACGAAAAAGGAAGCGTAGCGATATCTAAAAATAGGTATTATGGACTTGGGGTAAACTTGATGGGATAGGTACCTACCTAAGTCCCACACGTAGGTATTTGCCAAGAATTATTACATCAAGTAATTACTGATTATGACAACTGAATATGATTGCAGATCAATCACTGACCATTTTTAGCTACGGCTATTATTGAATTTTAAAAAGGAAACGATTTTGCCAGACCATCGTGGGTAGTTGAATGTTATTGGTGATGCCTGATTGATCGGGACGGCTCTCCGTCGGCCGAGTGTTGCGTGTGTTGACAGTCGGTGCTCCGGGCAGAGTGTTGCGTGTGGGGCATTCCACGTCAAATCGAACAAAAACCGGCTGTTTTGCACCTTACCATCAGCGATTTCATTATAAATTTGTGAGCGAGTTCCTGTGTCGCCCCGGACATTACATTGATGTTTTTTGCACATTCTGACCACAGGTCTTCTAAATATAGGGCATCAAATTTTTACAAAATGTTGCATCTTTATATTTTTGAACGACCATAACTTTGGTTGTACTTGTTTGATTTGAATGAAATAAACCTTACTGTTTAGGTAGTTTCTTAAGCATTTGTTTAGAATGGCATCGACTTAAATATATGACCTTGAAATTTGCTTAACTCTGTTCTGAAGCACAAAAATTGAAATAGCAAAAAACACGCCACCTTCGATTTGGCTCATTTTCATATATTTTATTGCCTACTATATTCTTAACAAGCTGTGAAAAAATTAGAGTGGGCCATTCATAGGTTTTGAAGAAAATGGCACATATGCAAACGTATGTTAGCACACGCAGTGGAGGGGGAAGAGTGAATTTCGCCCCACCCCTCCTGTTTTTCGCCAATATCTCATAATATTGATGCGAAATTACTTATGGCTACCTGTCCAGAATTGAATTGCACATCTCATCGTGCAAGCAATAAGAAAATCGGTTCACAACTGTTCTAGTAATAGCGGTGTAAAGTGAACATCCTGTCGCGCCGCGACTCGGCAGCCGGCGCCGACCGCTACGCGCCGCCTGAATTGTAGACTGTGCCGGGACGGAACGGAACGGTTCCGTCTTTACATCGCGCTCCTTACCGCTGATTCCGTTCGATTCGCGTCAAATTTTGTGAGAAGACTAAGAAATGTACAGGCAATCTTTTGGCGAAAGAATTCTGAAAATAGGTTGGTAAACAATTGAAATATGAACGTGTAAACACAAAATTGTGACTGCTGCGTTTCCCGCGTCGGCCGATCCCGCCTCAGCCGGCGACATGTTACTCTTAGCAGGACTCTAACTGCCATATTTATTATCGGATTAACTAGAAATTCCCCATACATGCTCAAAAATGTATGTTCTTTCGTATAGTGAAGATCAAAAGACGTGAAGATATCGTTGCGTGATAATGTTTTCGTTGAATTTATTTCATGATGCATTTCCACACGGCTCAAAATTCACCGCAAAATACCGTTTGCCTGAGACACTTTTACAATGGAACGTGAATGCTTGACTACGATGACTATGCATTTCCATTCTCGCAGAGTTTGGGATATCACTAATCAGCAATCATTCATTTCAGAAAGTGTACACAAGCAAGCATGTCTTGACTCTGTCTTTCAAGGTCACGCGCGGTTGCGTGATGTTGATGCATGAAAACGGCGTTTGCCGCGAAGGTTATGAATGGCCCACTCCAATTTTTTCACAGATGGTTAGGAACATTGTGACGGACATAATATGTAAAAATTACTCAAATCGAAGGTGGCGTGTTTTTTGCTATTTAAATTTTTCTGTTTTAATTCAAGGTCAAATGCATTTCAAGGTCACTTCAATTTAATTCTATAATTAAAAATCAAAGCCTTATCAATTGCCTACAAGACCCTGTTAATATCATTTTGATACCAGAAAAGGAACCAGAGTTATAAGCATTTAAAAAAATGATGTGTGGCATTTTTGGCTATATTCGATGACCTATATCTCGGCGATACGTTATCAAATTGCGAAAATATTACACGTAACTCAGTTTTGAACCATGCCCAGTCTGCCTACAAATTTTCAGAAAAATCGAAGGGGATGACGGATTTCGGTGTTTGATTTGACGTGGAATTTTGATGTGATAACCGAGGGTGCACCGCTACCCGCATCCCTGATAATAGAGTGCTGCCGGCCTCGGCAAGGTCAGGCGAGCAGCGGACCGGGCATCCCGGCCAGACAGGCACGGAGCCGTCCCAAGGCAGTCTGGAGCACCGGCGACAACATACCGCAACTTGAACGCAGCCGGCAGAAGCCATTCATAAAATTAGCACAATTGGTGACGGCGTAATGGTGTTCACTACACTAAATGCAGCAACAATGTATAACCCTTCATCTCTGCTGGATGTATCACTCATTAGGTACCTATAATTGCTTACCATTATCTCGTCGCGAGGTAAAACAGCTGGTTGCCATTTAATGTCCATTGACTTTCCTCTTTGCGCAATGAATATGCAATGAAAATAGGCCAATCATTAGGCAATTTTAATCGATCAGGTTGCGATAGGTAAAATAAGTGGCACATCAATAGGCTGCCGTCCACCGTTGTAGACCCAGGCCTCCCCGTGGCTGGCGGGGCGTGGGCGCTGGCTCAAAATTGTCCGCGCTAGCCAGCAATTGCAAAATGGAACGGCGGAGCCACTCAGTTTCATGTGTTCCATTGTTAAAGTTAAACCATGGTTAAACCATGTTAAACTTTACTTCACGGCATTACGTATATTAACCCTCGCATGTGTGCGGCGTTTGCCAGCTTCTAATGTGTAGGGGGGGGGGGGTCGGTTGGACCCCCCCCCCTTGCCGTTTGGCCCCTGATCGAGCTAGAGCTTCGCGGAAAAAACGAGCGTGTTGCCCGTGACGAGAGGAAGCCGATGATACCCAATTTTAAGGTCCTAGGTCATTGGTTGACCTTCCAGGTCAGGTCAATGACCCAAAGTCGGGAAAATCGGGACCTGTTAGAAAGTCGTAAAGTGTGGCTGCTAAGGGGTTTTTCGGGCTGCTGATCACGAATATCGTCTTAGTTTTGATCACAGATGATGTCTTGAAGCATTTAGACCAGGTCGGGTCAGGTCAGGTCAGGTCAACCAGTAGGCGTCGTGACGGGTATTCGTAGTACGTATCAACCGCCTCTGACAGCTTCGTAACATGTTACGAAGTCACCAAAACTACTTCGTAAATGTTCAAATGGTTGCTAAATTCGAATTCAGCTCCAAAAACTAGCCTAGAAACATGTAAAACTCGAAAAAGTGAACCGAGGTCACCCGAGGTCACCAAAGGTCAATGACCTGACCTGACCTTCAGGTGACCTTGACACACACGGGAGTAACATCAAATCACATGTTTGAACGTTTGAAACCACGAAAAGCCTGCAAACACGCGGCTAGTGCGAGCCGACATACGCGAAATCGCGATTCCGGCCAAACATGGTCTCGGAAAAGAGGTCACAGGTCAAAGGTCATTTGGGTCAGGGTCATGAAATTTTCAGGGTAGGTGTAAAATCGATCAATGCGAGGGTACTGAAAGTTTCGTCGCGATTGGCCGCTTTTTACGCGATTTATTCGCGAAAAACCATGGGGGGGGGGTCCATCCGACCCCCCCCCCCCCCCTACACATGCGAGGGTTAATCAGCTCTCCTGCTTTTAAGAAATCAGCAATGCAATCATCATTAAAAAAAAAGGATCTGAAAAATCTAAGATTGTGAAATTTTGACTATAATGCGTATAACTCAGCCATTTTGAAGATTTTGGAATGAAGCTTTCTTGAATAGTTCATCGGTGGGTGTACCTACTATCACATATGCTCCGGTTTTCTCGAAAAGTAAAAAAAGGGAAAAATCATTTTTGTAATTGTATTTGCATATTTTCCTAAATTTTCAAAATTTGAAGCATCCGAGATACCAGTTTGATCGCCATGTGAATTATCAGTCCTCTCATGCAAAGAAATCGGGTTTAGGTAACTTAAAAACTGAGCTTTTGAGAGCGATTACCGTAGTTAGATGTTTTGCATCAAAATCGGCCGACATGACGTCACTCTGACGTCATTTTGGGTCGACCTATGGTAGCTAGAAAGTTGTACATTGAACACAACGTGTCAAACTGATGCCGCGGAAGGTACTGCAAGTTTCACGTTGATACATCAAGCTGTTTAGAAGATAATGCAGAAAAACGGGAGGGGGCTCTGCAGCCCCCCCCCCCCGCAGTCATGCGCGGGTTAATTTAAAAAAGGTAACTAATCTCAATCAAAGAAGAGCAGCTGTCATTGCTAAGCGAATGAGGTAAGTATTAACATGAACATGAAGCACCATCTATTTCAGGCATATTTCGCTATTGTTAGCATTTGCAGCTACCATCTCATTGAGCATGTCCGGTAGCTTGAGCGTGTCCCGAAGCTCAGTTGGTAGAGCGCTGGACTCCCGGTAGTGAAACCCCGGGTTCGAGGCGCTCGATGTTTGAGACTCATGGCCCTGGGGGATGGTCTGCGGTTGGTGGGAGCAGCCGCAGTCAGTTGAAGTCAGTTGAGTGGGACATGCCGTGTTCGGCTTTGTAGGGCACGTTGAGCTTCGGCATCTAAATTCTCCCGTTACCCGGAATTGCGCGATTGGACGGTAGGGGGTCGCAGTGTACGCAACAAGCTCTGCTTAGCGTAAACTCCGGCTCTGTCAATCCATCCATTCAAACATTCGAGCAAAATTTATTTAAAAAACAAATTGTCACAACTGCACGCGTCTGACAGTCTAGAGTTAAATTAAATTGCAACTCACTCAGCTGGTGAAGTGGCTCGTGTCATTTTGTTGTTCTTGAAAAGCAATTGTTCCCGAGTATTGACTGGGTATGAGGCCGCCTATTTTTGTGTGTAAATATATGACGACCTATGTGTAGCGCCGGCGCGTGGTGCGACCGGCGACAGCCGGGCCCGGGCGGGGCGGCGTTGCGTCGAGCCAGCCCGGCTGACCGGGCCGGGCGGACGGCCAGCCTTGTCGGGACGGTCTCAGAGGCGACTGCCGGCGGCGAGGACGCCCGGTACACCGCGGCCACTCCCGGGCCTGAGGCGCGCCTGGCCCCGCCGCCCCTCCCCTCCCCCAGTTCCAGAGGCCCGTCACCGGACCCGCCCCACCCTTCCGCGGCTGTCCAGCTCATCACCCGCCCGTGTCAGTCGCTGCACCGCGATTACTGCAGAGGATGCAGCTCAAAATACTGCAGCAATGGAGGAAAGAACACTGAGCTGAAGGCTTCAGCAATAGGGAGAGCGCATACTAAACCATATCCTCATAGACTGCAGGAAGGTGAGAGCACTTACCGGGCCGCAGTCCAGGAATGCAGCAATGGGACTGGAGGAGCGTTTACCGAGCCACAGACCGCAGCGATGGGGAGAGCACGCCGATAAACGGGCTGCAAGAACTCATACTGAGCCCCAGCGTTAATAGCCGTTTTCACGACGGCCATCTGGTACACATCTGGTGCACATTTGGTGCAGATTAGGTGCAGATTTGGTCAAATCAGGTTCAGTGTGTCTCTAACTACAGTGTGTAGCTATCAGCTAGGGTTGCACTAATTGCTTATATGCCTGCTTTGTCATATTATCAGAGAGTATCATCGATGAAAACACTGAAATAAATTCATAAAGTACAGATATTTGCTGTAAAAGAGATTAGGTGCAGATTTGGTCAAATCAAGTGCACTCGCCGGATAGCCCGTCGTGAAAATGGCCAATATCTGCAGCAACGAGGAGAACACATACGAAGTCACACCTCAAGAGACTGGGACAAGAAACTAAGGAAGATGAGGGCTGTATTACTATACGCCAGCCTATCACCTACCTGATGAAGGCTCTCAATACAATTGTTTTGGGAGTAGCCACTAGCCACATTTTCATGTCAGGTGAGGTCACTGACCTAGTTAGTGGTTATGGGCTATGGCGCACCAAGTGAATCTCTGCACGGTCCAAAACTGTCGGCAGCTTTGCAACACTCTCAGTACCAGTGCCAGGAAATATTGCGCAGGGAGATAATACTTCAAGTAGCAGGATCTCAATCTCTTACAGCTTGTTTATCTCTTTTTTATAAGGGTGACCGTCTGATAATAAGGTCAAGTGACCGTCCTATGATTAGGACGTCCTATGATTAGGAGGGTCACTTGACCTTATTATCAGAGCTCAATGGGACAATGCAGAATTCGTCTGAATAGCTCCGGAAATAATTTAGTACGGTATCTCAAGCACATTGTATATCTAGTTTGATTTTATAAGCTCCTAGCAAGGTCCGACACTTTTTATCCATCTTCAGCCCTGCACGATTTCACACACATAAGCGCCACATATGCATTTATCGCTTGGTTCCGTCTTCACCATCATCCGTGACCACTTGAAGATGACGAAGGTGGCATCACACTGGGTGCCGAAAAAGCTGACCGACGATCAGAGGGCATGCAGAGTGAGCATATCCGAAGAATGCCTCAGGCGGTACCAGGAGGAAGGGGACGCCTTCCTCAACTCCATCGTAACTGAGGACGAGAGCTGGTTTCCTCTTTTCAGCCCAGAGAGCAAACGTCAGTCCCTGCAGTGGAAGCACAAGGGCTCGACCCCTCCGACGAAGTGCCGCGCTCTGGAGTCCTAGAAGAAAGTGCTGTACGCAGTATTCTGGGATGCAGAAGGGAGAATCCTGTCATATCCCGTTCCGAAGGGCAAGTTACAAACTCCGGCGAGACCTACGCCAGGATCATAAGAGACCATCTCCTGCCAGTAATCGCCAGTTGCCGCCCCGAGAAGACCCGTGGTCGGTTCATCCTACACCAGGATAACGCGCCTCCTCACCGTGACCTCGTGGTGAGGGATGCCCTGCAGGCAGAGGGCATCGAGGTGCTCAAGCACCCTCCCTACTCTCCCGACCCTGCACCCGCCACCCAGTGACTATTAGCTGTTCGCAGACATGAAGAAAAATATCCGGGGCCGGAGGTTCGGGCTCGCGGTCTGCACTTGGGTCTGCCATTTACCAGTATGGCGAAAAGACCCCCACTTAAAGCTTCCGTGCGGCCAGCCGGGACCTGGCCAAGAGATGGGGCCGATGCGTTCGCGTGCAGGGCGAGTTCGTCGAGCCAAAGAGCCATGTTTAGTTGGGATCTGACAACAAGTAAACGAGTTATAGAAAAAACGGAACTTACTTATTGAAGCAACTGATAGACCTTAGTCTCAAACAAAGGTGGGAGGTGGTTCGGCTGTTTTTTTTTTTTTAGAGAGAGAGAGACAAGTCTTCCTCATTTGATCTTTCTCAAACAAAGCGTACCTATTGTGTTCGACGTTCCTGCATGGTTATGGCAAGCACAATGCTGCTTAAATATATGCAATTATTTTTGTCTAAGTTATTCTGAGCAAAAACGAAACGGAACCTACATCTGGATCGCTGAACTGACCTCAGGGGTCACCGGCCACCATGAAACCTTGAAATAAAATAAAATCGTTTTTTATGGCGTAAAGAAATGACCGTATGCTTTCTTTATTTAAAAGTCTAAACGAGGCCTAAACCAATTAACATATGAAATCCGGAAAACGTTCCTTCTTCAGTTCGAAAATAAACAACACAAAGCATAGAAATACAAAAGCTGTGAATGTCCGGAAATCTCTGAAGGAACGTTATCAAAACCGTTTTAGGTAGGTAGATCATATTGGTGAACACGCTGCTTCTTTCCGAGAAGCTCGAGCTAACTTACTAAAGGACGAAATGAAGGTTTGGCCTTCGGCATGCAGGACTACAAGAGACGAGCGACAAATGTAGCATCAAAACACAAACACTGTCAGATGTACGCTCAAGTTTCATCCTTCTCATTCCATTGGAATGCTTAGAATGAATGTGAAGATCAGCACTCAAACAATGCGGAAAAGCGTGATAGAATAGTGATAGACAACACACGCCTCTAACCAGAAGGCCTTAGGACGACTTCTTAGGACGAGCTTCACAGTCCTAAGAAAATTCATTTAAAAAAATATTGTTCATGATGCCACTCAGTGCACAAACCTGCACACAATAAAGCAGCCTGTGCGCAGTGCACCAGCCTGTGTGAAGTGCACAATGCACCGGCCTATGCGCTGTGCACCAACTGTGGTGCGTGGCGACACCTGTATTCACTAGCGACGACCGCGGCGGCCACTGATGGCGCCAGCGCTTATCAGGCTACTTTACGCAGGGGGCAACGGCTGTTTCGAGACAAGTTCTGTTTAGAAGGGAGCAATGATAGTCCGTAATGCCATTTCTTAAGCTTTCCCGTCTAACCCAGAAACCGTTTTGCAATATCAAAAGTACATACATCATCTAGCCCAGAATTTATCTCTCCCACCGGGTGCCGAAGGGGGAGGTCTGTTCGAACATTGTTTTGCAAAGATATTTGAAACGGTGGCGCTGGCATACCTTTAACCCTCGCCGGCTGACGGGGAGGGGCGGGTGCCCCCCCCCCCCCCCATAGGGTTTTTTTCGCGATAGCTCCGAGCACGCTGGCGATGGAAAGCTGGAACTTGGCATACCTGACCTCTGCTTCAAGCCAGATCTTTTGACACCAATCGTATTTTCGGGTTAGGTCAGGTCACTGACCTATGACGTCATAAGTGAACCTCTGCACGATCTTCAGATGTCGCAACTGCGCAACGCCCTCACTGCCACACTGAAAACAATTTAACCCAAGGCCCGCGAGTAAACCGGTGTTTTGCAGGTACCCCAATCCGCAACCATTTTTAACCACCCTCCCAGGAGTACAGTAAGATCCCATTGCAGTGTAGTCGTCCCTGCTCTCAGTGGACTTGTTCGCTGACAGCGGTTATATCCGCTCAGAGCAAGTACGACTACACCGCAATGGGACCTAGCACTACTCCTGGGAGGGTGGTTAAAAATGGTTGCGTAGGGGTACGCGTAAAACACCGGTTTACTCGCCAGCCTTGGGTTAAATTGTTTTCAGTGCAGAGGAGCTTTCACAGGGAAATGAAACTTGTAGGATCTAATATCCATTACGAGTGTCACAACTTGTATATTCGGATTTTCCTAAAGATCATATGAGGTCAGGTCATTTTCGTGACCTCACCATTTAAGTCAATGGGGAACAATGAGAACTGCTATTCTGGCGCCGGGAACGATCTCCAACTATCTCAAGCACGCAGAATCGTGAGTTGGTGCACTCCTTGCAAGGTTAGAAGCGTCACTTTTGCAATGTTGACCTTGCGTTACGTCATTTATGACGTCATTAGGGTCATATTAGTTTTTCGTCAATAACTCCCGATCAAATTGAGCTAGCGAGTCGGGAAAGTCACCACTGGACTCGGGAAGACCTGGCGAATCGAAAGCTATGTGACATGACCCACTTCGACCAATTTCGTGACCTGGGGGTGCTGACCTGACCGTGACCTAAGGTCAACACCCTAAGTTGATCTCACCCAAATAAAAAGTATATCATTCGACGCGCCTGAGCAAGGCGAACACGATGCTGCCAAAGTTACGGCTCTGCAGCCGTTTTTTGCGAAGTTATTCACCAAAAACGGAACAGTACCTTTGGGCACTTGACCTAACCTCAGAGGTCACCGGTTGACCTAGGACCTTAAAATCGAGTATTAATTTCTGCGTCTCGTAACGGCGCACACGCTTGTTTTTTTCCGTGACGCGCTAGCTCCACCAGGGGCGCAACGGCGAGGGGGTCGTACCCCCCCCCCCCTCGGCCGGCGAGTATGTAGAAAACCAATAGATCCGGCGAGGGTATGCATGTTTATTGCACATGCTGTGAGCATTTTAGAAATTTAAAGGTCGTTTAAAGTCAGGCCACTAGGTTATGTCGTGACCTAACCTCATAAGTTTCCATGCTCATGACAGTTACACTGACAAACTTTCAGATATTGATTAGAGTGTCAGAAGGAACAAAACGGATACCTAGCTATTTTGAATTTTTATATCGGCGAGCTTAAGTCAGATCAATGACTACTACTACTACTAAGAGGCAATGGGGAAAATTGAACTACGACTTTTTGGATGAAAGCCATTTAATCATTTTCAGTCATCGTGTAGGTATGTACCTAATAGGTTTAATATTACAAAATCAATCGGGAAATTGCGCCGAAGACCCCACTTTAGAAACCTAAGGTCATCTAAGGTTACTAAAGGTAAAAAACCGTTTTTCGTGGACAACTTTTGATAAACCTATACATCTATTGCGATACAGCACGTTTAATGTGTTCTGTTCGACAATATGTGGATCGACTGGTATGCTTTGGTCAGGACATGACCTTGTACTTAGGTCAAATTTCTATGTTAACTTTTTAGGTCAAATTTAACCCTACACGAAGCATAAAATGTGTCCATTTCGTAACATAAAACGTTTGCCGTATAGCTACAGTAGGCCGTAGATGGCACGCCACGCGGTGCAGTCCGGTCCGACATGGACAGGCCTGCAGCGCGGCAGGGATGACCGTGCGCTCGTGATTCCGAGCCCACCACGCCCACCGGACCCTCCTGGGATGCCGACTCCGTGGAGCCGAGGCGCCGGCCCCGCCCTGCCGACCCCATCTCATCCTACCAGCCCGTGACCCTGGCGCAGGATGACACGCCGCCCCGCCCCGCCCGGCGCGCCGGCCGGAAAAATCCACAGAAACTCACTGCAGGTCAGTCAACGAGGGACCACCAGGCAGCCGAAGGTTACCTGGAATTGAGGAGGCTCAGAACCAATAAAACATAAGCACTAAGCAGTTACCTTCCGTTTATCGTGAAGTGATCAGCACTTCAGCCAAACCCAAGATTTGTTATGTTATCAGTTTCAGCCCCTTACTTTGCTCAATTTCAGTACATGTTTAGTGCCCAGTGCCATGTAACCCGTTCCTGCCAGTTTACTTTTTCCACTTCACTTGTGACCTTCGAGGGTATCCAAGCGTGGGAGACCATTCGTGCCGGTCGTCCAGCCTCTCACCCTCCCAGTCCAGTGCGGAGCTCGCCGCATCAGTCCATCGCCGGGATGTTGGGACGATCTAGGCCAGGCTCCTTATGTCCAAGGACAGCGGGCCAGCGCCGTCTCGGCCACCGGCGGCCAGGGCGGGGCCGGCGGACTCACAGCGGGCCCACTGCTGCCCGGGCGGTTCGGCCACTTCCGGCCTGCCAGCGCGGCGGCGCCCAGCAGCCGCCGCCTCCCCCGCCGCTGCGGCAACCGCCCGCCTCTTTGTGTCCGACAGCCAGAGCGCTGCTCTCTAACACACTGCATAGTAGGGGCCCTTTGCCCCCCCCCCCCCAATAGGACGTGGAACCTGCCAGGCCTCAACGGGGCGCGCCCGTAGGTATTGGTGTTTTGCCAGCCGCGAACGTACAAGGGGGGGGGGGGCGTTGGACCCCCTCCCCCTTGCCGTTTCGCCCCTAATCGAGCTAGAGCTCCGCGGAAAGAACGAGCGTGTTGCCCGTGACGAGAAGAAGCCGACCATCCCACTTTTAACCTTCCAGACATGGGGGGGAATTTTTCTCCCCATTTTAGTTTTTTTTATATATCTCCAGAATCGCTGCGCCGATCGTCACCAAACTTTCAGTACCCTCCCGTGAATAGCTTTTGCACATTGTGACCAAAAATGTTTCCAAATGCTATGATAGGTTGGCCGCTAATGCCGTCGAAGTAAAAACTGCCATCTCGGATTTTTGAACTTTTTGGATTTTGACGCCCAAAAATAAAAAATAGATTTTTTGAATACCTATAAGCGCCAAATAATCCAAGATTTTTTTTTGATTTCGAAAAAACGGAATGATATGTGATAGTCCCTACCCCATTCTATCCACATACCAAATTTGAGATCGATGCCTCTTCTTTTGGCCAAGTTATAGCGAAAAAAAAAAACTGTAAAATTAATGACGTCAAATTTTAAAACTCATTTTTAGCAATTCTAGACTTTGAAGCGCAAAATAAAGACCACCATTAGACTCGCCGTCACGAGCTGCATCGTATCAATACCCATTTTAGTAGTTAGTTAGTTAGTTGAGGAAAAAAAATTATGCAAAACTATGAACTTTGAAATTTGACCTTTTTGACCTGACCTTGACCTGACCTCTACCAGAAAGTGACCTAAACCGTGCCTTATGGTCTTATAACCAACACCATTGAGTTGGAAATGAAAAATTGGCCATAAAACATGCATCGCACAACCTTAGTAAAGTTGGGTTGATGTGCTGGCCCTTGGTGACCTGACCTGTGACCTGACCTCAGACCTGGTATTATCAGTGACCTCTAATAGCAACATATGTACTAGGCAACTGACGCGCTATCGCTGATTTTCGAGAAAATGCGTTTTACTCGATGTTATAGGCATAGCGTATTCCCTAGAAGACTCGTGAACGGTGAAACATTTTATATTGACTGACCTGTGACGTCATCGGTGACCCCGAGGTCAATGAAATTTGGTTTCGTTCGACAAATTTGACAGGGGTATCGAACGCCGTTTGAAATTTACGGATCCGTCCAGTCGTTTCGGAGATATACGGTGGGGGGGGGCAAAAAATGCCCCCCCCCCCCCCCCACCGCGCGGAAGGTGGCCGGGAGGCCCACCGCCTGTGAGTTTAGGTCCTATGTATGTCATTGGCTGACCGTCCAGGTCAGGTCAATGACCCAAAAATCGGAAAATCCGGACCTGTTAGAACGCGGTAAAGTGTGGCTACTACGGGTTTTTTCGGGGCGCTGATCACGAATATCATGTTAGTTTTGATCACGATTATGTCATTATGCATTTAGGCCAGGTCAGCTCAGGTCAGGTCAACCAGTAGAAGTACTGACGGGTATTCGTAGAAGGTGTCAATCACCTCTGACAGCTTCGTTACATGAATAATGAAGCATCAAAACTACTTCGTAAATGTTCAAATGGCTGCTAAATTCGAACTCAGCTCCAAAAAATAGCCTAGATATATGTAAAACTCGAAAAAGTGAGCCGAGGTCATCGAAGGTCATTGACTTGACCTGACCTTCAGGTGACCTTGACAACCACCCTAATGCATGGGAGCAACATCATGTCACATGTTTGAACGCTTGAAACTACGCGAAGACTGCAAACGCGCGGCTAATGCGAGCCGAGATGTGCCGAATCGCGATTCCGGTCAAACATGGTCTCGAAAAGTTGGTCACAGTTCAAAGGTCATTTGGGTCAGGGTCATGAAATTTTAGGGTGGTTGTAAAATTGATCAATTGGAGTGGAGGGTACTGAAAGTGTCGTAGCGACCGGCCGCTTTTTACGCGAGTTATTCGCGAAAAACCGAGAGTGGGACCTCCGTTCGACCCTCCCCCCCCCCCCCGCCCACATATACGGACCAGGGTTAATCCACGGTTAATCAAAGTTGTTACATACTGACATTGCTCAGATCCTACTGCCCACCAAATGGTGATCACGAGACGGCCAATGCGGGTATCTGAGCTCTCGAGTGACGTTTTTGGTGGCACTATTAAACCCTGCTAAGCGGGCACTCGGTAATAAAAAGTGACACACACAACATTAAAAACCAATAAAACACCCATAACAACACGGTGGTCACCAGGCCAATGAATGCCTCGCACCAATGCCTTCCCCACGCTCACGCCCATAAATCTATAGATCTTTTCAAGACGCGCTCAAACGACCGTTTTTGTTGACACCCGCCGGAGGGAGGCGGATCTGTATCAGTGGCGCCTTGAACCGCGAAGGTCATTGACCTTGCAACAGCGACAGGTAAACAGCCGTCGGCGCGTGAGGCTGCCCTCGGAGGGCGTGGGGAGCGTCAGCGGCTGACGGAGCGCTGCTCTCACCCTCACCTCCGTTCAGGAAGTACCCGGACGGCGGCTATAGGACAATAGGCGGTCGGCGCCGGGCGGAGAGCGGACGCCTACACCAAGGCCGCCGCCGGGCCGGGTGCGGCCGGGGCCCTTTATAAGTGCGCCGGCCGATGGAGCTCTCATACTTGTCCCGGACACCCGGCCTCAACACCACCATGATCGGAAAGGTGAGGGCGATAATAGGTGCCGTGTGATCTCGGATCGCTCCGCCGCGCAAAGTGAAGACAGAAATTTATCAAAAACGTTGAGTTGGGAAAGAAGGTGTGATCGACTCTTTTTGCCGTGATCGGCATAAAAGAACGGACAATCAGCAGCAAGAAAATCAGCGAACTGTGAAAGGTTTCATGCACATCAATTCGTAATACCAGCTTGTAGTACGCTTAAGAATAATATAGATACCTACCTGATCACTTAAATAAACATAAAAGTTGCAGATCAGAAAAGAAAATTCAGAAAACAAATTCAATGAATAACAGAACTAGCAGATTTTGTGAAAAACATGACGATATAAGCTGAGCTGTTTAGTTGGTGGGTCATAACTCGCTGTACAGCAGCTGCACTGCAGTCCCCCTTCTGGTGATGCCCGTGCGCTGCGTGTCCTGACCTCTGTCTCGTGCCCCGGCAGCTGGTTCTCCTCGGAGCGATCGGAGCCGTCCTGGCGCAGAGCAGCCAGGACGTGGCCATCCTCAACGAGAGCCGCTCCGCCGTGTCCGGCAAGTACGACTTCGGGTTCGCCTCGGAGGACGGCACGGCGCGCGTCGAGACCGCCGGCGACGACGGCGAGGTCAGCGGACAGTACCAGTACGTCGACGCCGACGGCCAGAACGTCGTCGTCAAGTACACCGCCGGCAAGAACGGCTTCCAGGTCTCCTCGCCCATCCTGCCGAAGGCGCCCGAGCCGCTGCCGGCCCCGCAGCCCCAGCCGTCTCCGGCCCCTCAGCAGCAGTTCGACGCCCCTCAGCAGCAGTTCGCGCCCCAGCAGCAGCAGCAGTTCGCGCCCCAGCAGCAGCAGCAGCAGTTCGCTCCGCAGCAGCAGCAGCAGTTCGCTCCGCAGCCCGCAGTTCCGCGCGCCTCAGCCGCAGCAGTTCGCCGCTCCTCAGCAGCAGTTCCCTGCTCCTCAGCAGCAGCAGTTCCCCCAGCAGTTCCAGGCTCCCCAGCAGTTCCCTCAGCAGTTCCAGACCCGTCAGCAGTTCCCTCAGCAGTTCCAGGGTTCCCAGCAGTTCCCTCAGCAGTTCCGGGCTCCCCAGCAGTTCCCCCAGCAGTTCCAGGGACCCCAGCAGTTCCAGGCTCCTCAGCAGTTCAGGGCTCCCCAGCAGTTCCCCCGCAGTTCCAGGCTCCTCAGCAGTTCCCCCAGCAGGTCCAGGCTCCCCAGCAGTTCCAGGCTCCTCAGCAGTTCCCCCAGCAGGTCCGTGCTCCCCAGCAGGCAGCCCCTGCTCCCGCCGCTGCTGGTGTCCCTGCTGCCCCCCGTTTTCCCGCCGGGTCGACCCCAGCGACTGCCCCCAGTACCCTAACTGCCCCATTCCCCTGACGGCGTAAGCGGACTGAAATGTAAACCTATCGTCAATCGACAACATGCTGTGAATTTTAGTATTGTGACTGAGGGAGGAACACTCCGACATGTCATTATTGATGAAATGTGTTTTATTGTGAATCATAATAAAACGTATTTTGTTTTGTATTTCGCTGAAGTATGCATTCACTAGACAACTAATGCATAAATGCGGTTATGCCTAGTGGGAGTCGTAATAACCAGTCCTGGCTACATCGATGCGGCGCAGGATATAAACACTTTCCAAGAATAACACAAAAAGACTCATTTTACGAGAGTCCATCGAGCATCGAAATTTAACATTCACTCAACACTTACCGTAGATGCCTTCTCGAACGAGTAAATACGCATAAATAAGAGATAACTAGATGGCCATGTTTGCGCGATAACTGTAAAGATTCGATAGATATTGTTAATGGGGCATTAGTTTGGGTGTATGAGGTTATATTTTTATTTGTATGAGCTAGGTGAAGTTTGACATTTGGTTTTAATTGAACTGTATGATATGCTGGTGCTGATTACCGGGTTGTTTGAGTCTTTCGGATGTTGGGCCCTTATGCACTCAAACTTAACATACACTACAATACCCTACCCTATCCAGGATGGATGGATGGATACACGCGATACTATATGTACTTATCAATTAGGTAGTTCTCATTACCGGTACCTACCTTGTGGGGCAATGCAAGTAATTAATCGAAAATGTACACTATACTCGTACATACACGCCGATGATAAATTGAAAAGTCCGACCAGGTCGATCTTCTCTCTGATCGTCTGAGAGAAGATATGAGAACTTCTTTTTCTCATCAAATCTAGCAGACGAATCCTCTATTAGCACCCGATGTGAGCCTCTTGTCCCTCCAAAGAAGTAAGTGTGTCGTTCTCCCAGCAGGCCAGCGTGTCGCTGCTTACGAGGCTCGGCTGGCCTTCATTGACGTTCCAGTTGGTGAGTACTGCACGGTGCTGCCGTCCATCTAGCGGAACACTTTGCCGCCCCAATGTGGCCGGTGCTCCAGTCCAAAACAGACGAACTCGGGCAGGTCTTGGATCATCAGCCCGAGGAAGTGGTTCTCCTCTGCGGAGAGGAGAGGACTGACGCCAGCCGAACGGCTCTGATGTTCCACTTTTCACAGGCAATTATTTGCCTGGAGTGGTAGGCTGTGCCGCATCACACGGGCTGAGTTCACAAATTATAGCTTTGTCCCAATGCTCACAATCGACACGCGATAAACGGCACAGCTTAGCGCTCCGGTCAACAGATAGCTTCTGAGGAGTGGAACATCATTCTGTAGTCGACTATACTCTGTAGGGTTGGGGGCACGGCGGACACTCGGCGATAGAGGAGCGATGGAGGAGCGCCGGAGCGATCACGTTTGACGGTCCGTGCGAGGCAGCGGTAGCAGATGTCTACCAACAAGCAGACCGGGGCATTGACGTCCTCAAACGGCCTGAGGGTGGTAAAACGGACTGGCCAGTGGCCACTCCGCTTGTAGGTATATCATTTACCGGGGTTACATGAGCAAGTAAATGCGTATCAGGAACGGATTTTCCTATTCGCTCACCATTGTAGTCCGTTTGTAATGCGTATTAACTCTGCTCATGTAACCCCGAGCATTGATCAGCCAGCGCTCAGAGGCCCCGCCCAGCATAATTTGGCTGCCCTCAGTGCTGCGTCAGACCACTTCTTGTAGCATGCTTTATAGTGATATTAACCCTCGCCGTGCTATTTGGTTTTCTATGGCGCCGGCGGTCGATGGGAGACGGTCATTAAGATGGCCAGTGGGAGACGGTCGGTGGGGCCAGTGGGAGACGGTCATTGGGAGACGTTCAGTGGGATACGGTCAGTGGGAGACTGTCAGTGGGAGATTTTCAGTGGGTCAGCGGGAGACGGTCATTAGGAGACGGTCATTGGGGTCAGTGAGAGACTGTCAGTGGGAGATGGTCAGTGGGAGACTGTCAGTGGGGTCAGTGGGAGACGGTCATTGGGAGATGGTCATTGGGAGACGGTCAATGGGGTCAGTGGGAGACGGTCATTGGGAGACGGTCATTGGGAGATGGTCAGCAGGGTCAGTGGGAGACGGTTGATGGGAGACGGTCGGTTGGGTCAGTGGGAGATGGTCAGTGGAGACGGTCATTGGGGTCAGTGGGAGACGGTCAGTGGGAGACGGTCAGTGGTAGACGGTCACTGGTCAGTGGGGTCAGTGGGATACGGTCAGTGGGAGACGGTCATTGGGGTCAGTGGGAGACGGTCAGTGGGAGACAGTCAGTGGGAGACGGTCAGTGGGGTCAGTGGGAGACGGTCAGTGGTAGACGGTCAGTGGGGTGAGTGGGAGACGGTCAGTGGGCCGTGGGGTCAGTGGGAGACTGTCAGTGGGCCGTAGGGTCAGTGGGAGACGGTCAGTGGGGTCAGTGGGATACGGTCAGTGGGAGACGGCCAGTGGGAGACGGTCAGTGGGAGACGTTCAGTGGGAGATGGTCAGCGGGAGACTGTCAGTGGGGTCAGTGGGAGACGGTCATTGGAGACGGTCATTGGGAGACGGTCAGTGGGAATCGGTCAGTGGGAGACGGTCAGTGGGAGACGGTCATTGGGAGATGGTCAGCAGGGTCAGTGGGAGACGGTTGATGGGAGACGGTCGGTTGGGTCAGTGGGAGATGGTTAGTGGAGACGGTCATTGGGGTCAGTGGGAGACGGTCAGTGGGAGACGGTCAGTGGTAGACGGTCACTGGTCAGTGGGGTCAGTGGGATACGGTCATTAGGAGACGGTCATTGGGGTCAGTGGGAGACGGTCAGTGGGAGACAGTCAGTGGGAGACGGTCAGTGGGGTCAGTGGGAGACGGTCAGTGGTAGACGGTCAGAGGGGTCAGTGGGAGACGGTCAGTGGGCCGTGGGGTGAGTGGGAGACGGTCAGTGGGCCGTGGGGTCAGTGGGAGACTGTCAGTGGGCCGTAGGGTCAGTGGGAGACGGTCAGTGGGGTCAGTGGGATACGGTCAGTGGGAGACGGCCAGTGGGAGACGGTCAGTGGGAGACGTTCAGTGGGAGATGGTCAGCGGGAGACTGTCAGTGGGGTCAGTGGGAGACGGTCATTGGGAGACGTCATTGGGAGACGGTCATTGGGAGACG